>NC_056743.1:405533452-406233452 GCF_019279795.1 Protopterus annectens | reverse complement strand
ACCAAGCAAGTGCAATGGAGGAAGCACCTTGAACCTTATTAAGAACAATCTGACCTGCAAACGTACTGCTTTTTCACCAAACACATCTGACAACCATTTGGCACAACAGTTAAGGTTTTCATCTCCCATGTACAAAGTTCATTCCTAACCTTTGGCCAATTCCTGTATGGAGTCTGCATGTTCTACCTGTGACTCTCTGGTGTCTCTCCCACCTCCCAAAAACATGCCAAGTGTTTCCATCTCAAACTCACCCAAGAATGGAGTTGTATGCGCAACACAGACTCTAGATGGTGCACAATATCCTTAAGACAGCATAACATGGATCACATACTGAGCACTGTGTCAGGGCTAGCCACTTGACAGTGTAAAAGTTGTCTCTAGGTGATTCGGTCATGTTGACTAATGTATCCACATGGGCATGGGTATTTCCCAGTGATAAGTAGGTTGAGGACCTGACCTACTTCAACTGAAACTAGGGACCCATGCTAATGGTGGGAGGGGTATGTATGTCCCTATTGGTCAGTGTGTGCCTGCCATAAAGTCCAGCAACCCTGAGTCAATAAGGTATTGTCTGGTTGGTGTCCAGTTGCACAGCTTTAGCTACCTGGGACAGCTCTGTTGAGCGAAAGCTGGACATAAAACCAATCAACATGTCAGTCACGAACTAACAACTGACACACTCGGTGTACATTAATTTACTTGGAAGTTGATGGCATGGCAGTATATATCCAAGAGACAAGATGAAAGGGCAGTGCATCAAAAGTACTTGGCTTGGGATCCAAGGAGAAGGACAGTCCAGTAATTGTTTGGGGAATTGTGGTGAAGAAGAGGCTTAAAAAGACAGTGAGGGATGTCATCAGAATTAGTGACAGACTCATGGCAACCAGATGCCAGTGTAAGGAAATGGCAGTATTCATAATCTCAACTTGTGCTCCACAACAGGGTTGTGATAGTAAAGGAATGAGCGAATTCAGACAACAGTTGCAGGACCTACTAGATAAAGCAAGATAACATGAATTAGTAGTGTTAATGGGTAGCCTGAATGCACATATCGGGAAAGGCAGAACAGGATATGAGGAATGCCTAGGTCCCACATGGGTGGGGCAACAAAAATAAAGTAGAAGAGGCCACTCTAGACATTTGCCTGCCAATTGGCTTGAGAGTGGCCAACATGTGGTTCAACAAGACTGACAGTCGCAAGATCCCATACAAGAATGACTAATATGCAACTTGGATAGACTTCGTCCTAGTAAGGAATGGGCATCGAGTAGAATCAGTGATTGCAAAGTTATCCCTTGTGAAGCAGTTAGCCCACAGTTGCTAGAATCAGCTGCAAGCAATGGGCAGAGAAGACTCCAAGATCAACAGAGACTGATCTGAAGACCCGGAAGCTGGCTGGAGAGAAAGCAAAAGAGTTCAAAGAATTATTCAGGGCTCTAACACCACAGGAAGAAGACAAAATAGTTGGAGTTGAAGTAGAATGGCAGCTCTCAAAGCAGCATTTGTGAGGACTACAGAACAAGTATGTGGCCAAGCTAGGTATGGAAATAAGGTATATAAGGAAAGCTGGTGGTGGAATACAGCAGTCCAGGAAGTCAACAAAGGAAAAGAGGAGTGCAAGAAAAAGTGGGAGATAGAAAAGATAGACCAGGCTAAGAAGGAATATTGGTTGGTTAATGAAAAGGCTAAGAGAGGAGTTGTAATAGCAAAGAACAAGGCATCAGAGGCACTCTACTGACTTCTGGAAAGTGACTCAGTGGATGTCACAAAGAAACTATCAGGATGAAAGGAAAAGACAGAAAGATAAAGAAGATGGTCAGATATCCTTCAAAAGAGATGCCAGCAACAACCTATCTATAGGACATCAAAGGCAAATGCAACGACTGCTTCCAGCAGCTTTTGAATGATGAAAACCACACAAAGCAGCCTTCAATGAAAGAAGAGGAGGGACCCACCCTAGAAGAAGTAAGAACAGCACTAAAGAAAATGAAGCCAGAGAAAACTGAAGACTCAGATGAGGTCACAGCAGATATGATAAAGATGCTGGGTGAGATGGGAAGAAATGGCTCCTGAGGGTACTCATAGCAGTGTAGAGAGCAAGGTATATCCTAAATGACTAGAGAAGAACCATACCAGTGCCAGTGTACAAAAACAAAGGGGACATCCACAACTGTGGACAGTGAGGAGGTAGCAAACTCCTGTCACACTGCATGAATGTCATGGAGATAGTTATTGATAAACAAAAGTAAGACAGGACAAAAGAAAGTAAGATGAAAGATGAGCAGTTCAGATTCAGATCAGGATGCAGCACATCTGACCTGATGTTTGCAGTGAGACAGAGAGTTGAGAAGAAGCTTCACTTTTGTAGTATTCACTTCCTCCCTCCCTCCTGCCTCCTCTGCTCTAGCCTGTTCTTTCCTGTCCTCCTGGCCGAGGGACTCTTCTCCCTTTTCTTCTTCTGGATGCACATATTTTTCCTTGTCCCTAGGGACATTCTGTTCCTCATGGGGCTTTTTCATTGATGAGTGTGTGCATCTGTATGTCACCTTTATGCCCTACACCTTTCGCAAAGAGTGTATATGTCATGTATGGCACCTGTAAATAATAAAGGCTTTGGTATACTGGCCAGAAGTTGGGATGCCCTTGGCTGAAGAACCCTTTAGTTATGAATACTCCAACAGTGAAGAGAAGGACATCTACTGTTACGGTAAGATTTTATACAACTGTACTTTCTTCAGCAAGCTGAGTGATACAAGTCCCACATGTCCTGAGTCTGTCCAAGGCAGGACCTCTAGCTAGTGAACTGTGTCTGATATATCAGCTGTACCACACACCCAAGGAGGGTATCTTCAACAGGTGCCAAGATCAGCTCAACAGGCTTCTATCATGAAGGAGAACAGAGGCTCTATCTGAGGTGCTTCTGGTTTGCTGAGCTTCTCAGTCTATCATGGAGAGTGAATCCTGAGTCCTTGCAAAGGTGCTTCATTTCTGGCACCTGTATCTGTGATATTATCCTTCTGGTCTCCTAAAGCTTATGTCCAAAGTTGAGGATAGGTGCACATACTGATTTGTGAATTGTCTGAGCCCTCACTTTTGCTTTGCAGTCCAGTACATTGCCTGCATTGTCACTGCTGGGGCACCCTCTTCTGGTCAGTCTTACAGTCCCTGAATTGTCACTGCTGGGGCACCCTCTTCTGGTCAATCTTACAGTCCTTGAATTGTCATTACTGGGGCATCCTCTTCTGGTCAATCTCCCAGAACCCTATGCTCCCACTCATGAACAAGACTCAAAAGAAGTAATCTCCTCCAGTTGAAGTAGCTGCTCTGTCCCTGAAACATCTTTCCTCAGAAAATAAAATAAAAGAAGGAAGAAACAGTGCATTAACTTTATCCTGGAAATATAATAATAACAATCAACACTAAAGAAATAAGTACATTTTTATAATATATTTTTATTTCCCTTTAATGGAAACAGAAATTAAGAACAAAAAGCTTCCTACACTGATGCCCAAAACATTCTAGAGTGCCTCCTGTCCCCTTTTACTTCATCACGAATGGCAATGCCCCAAAAACCCATGACTGGCTGCGCACGTGGAGGGGCAGTGCAGAGAAGGCATTCACAGGGCTTTATCTCTTTATCTCTGGCACCCACAGCGAGTGTTTTTTTTATTTCTTGTTTAAATAAATCTCTCACTGTGGGCACTAGCATGAACTTAGAAAAAAATTAAGTGACTTGGCTAGTTGCTGGCTTCGCTGAGAGCACTACTCTGTTCATTTCAGTTCCAGACCAGCAGTCAGAGATGGACTGTGGCCAACAACAACCTGTTTTGTGCTTGTATACCTGCAACGTGTCTTGCTGTAAGACAGGGTGAACCTCATCATTACCACGTTAAAGACAAACTTTAAATATTGCTTTTATAACTGTAGAACATTGCTAGAATTACAGGAATTGTGTTAGTGTGAAATTTCTGAAGGATATAAAGTCTTAAACTGAAATGTATGTCATTATTCACTGATTTCTCAATAATGGTGGTGGGACATAGGCCAAAAAATAGTGACAGATTTAAATATTGCTCTTATAAAGTTAGAAGGCTGCAGCCTGCTAGGTTTATCAGGCTTTCTGTTAGCATGCATTTTCTGAAGGACAGGAAATGTCTTGGAGTAGGTGTACACCAGGGTTCAGCTCCGAGCCCACTGCTGTTCATACTGGTGGTGGACTACATTAGCAAACGGGTTGGGGGGCACAGATCAACAAAGTTGCTGTATGCAAACGATGTGGCATTACAGGCAGACTCTGAGCAAGAGCTCCAGCAAAATATAGAGCAATGGAATGCAAAACTGAAGACACATGGGATGAAACTAAGCACAGATAAGGCAGTGGTAATGGCAGCAAACTGGGGAAATCAGAAGAAACTGATAACTGAGAGAGAAGGGAAGATAATGGATCAGGTAAATAGCTTCAAGTATATGGGAGGGTTGGTTGAGGAGAAGGGAAGTCTGAATGAAGAGGTCAAAGCTAGAATCAGAGGGGCTGCAGCCAAATGGCATAGAGTGTCAAGTGTAATCTATGACAGAAGAATGCCAAAGAAGCTGAAAAGTAAGGTGTACAAGACAGTGGTGTGACCAGTACTACTGTATGGTACAGAAACCTGGGTAGTAAAGGCAGAGCAGATGACAAAGCTAGAGGTGATGGAAATGAAGTGCCTGAGAAGGGTGGTAGGATGCACTCTGTGGGACAGACGAAGAAATGAGGACATAAAAGCAGAAGTCAAAGCTCCAACTGCAGAAAAGATCAAAGAGAACAGATTACGGTGGTTTGGACATTTGCAGAAAAGCAGAAGACAATCTGGTGAAGATGACTTGGGATAGGCAGGAAGAAGGTAACAGAAAGTGAGGACATCCAGCAAAGAGGTGGATGGATTGTGTTAAAGATCTGTGACAGTCAGGCATGAGTGTCAAAGAAGGCAGGAGTGTGGTGTTGAATTAAGAGAGATGGCAACATTTAACACGATTCCACGACTCCATGTAGAAAATTGGAAAAAAGGGGTCTGATGATGAGGAGGAGGAAATGTCTGCCATTATTTAATTACTTCAATTACCAGTCTTTGCCAGAAACCCACACATTTTATGAGAAACACATGAAAAATGAGACAGAAGTCTGAACAGTTAAATGGCATGGTGGGCTGACTGGTCTGGCGAATCTGTCAAATTAAAATGTAATGCAAATCAATGTAGTAGTCTGGCTTATAGGCTTTTTTACACAATTACCCTTTTCAGTACAGGCTGTGAAGAATTACACTTGATATATAATGTCAGTGATTAGAAAGAAATTAAGAATAATAATATAGACTTTTTTTGTATGTCAGAAAAAATATGTATTAGTTCACATTCACTTATTCTCTGAATGACTCAAATTAAGAGAGTATTGATATTTAAGTGTCCCTGAATATCACTGTCTGATTGTTATTTCTGGATTTATTTACTATAAGTAACTCCAGATCAGAATCTGCTCATCAATTATTGTGTGGTGGACAGGACTGTAGATGGACTGGTGTGTTATGGACAGGACAGGTGGTGGACTGGTGGATATTTCAAATTAACAAGTAATACATAAGTACAGTTGGTGTTGGACACAATTACCAAATTACCTTTTTGGAGAAACAGATGGTGAACTGCACTTAATAAACAATGGCAATAACTAGACTTACAATACACTTTTTTACTTCATAAAATGTATATATTAATTCACACTCTCTTATTATGTGACAGACTCAAGTTAAAAGTATTGATATTTTAAGCGCCCCTGTCTATTTCTGGATTTGTACCTGATTATGATGAGAAGTGTCTAATTTGTAGTGAATCCATGGCACAGACACAAAATTGTGAGGGGTATTTTCCTGCCATTGCTGCCAATGTCAGTTATTGTGTATCTGTTGTTGTTAAATAGGGCAGTTAAGGAATATGTTGATTGTTTTACAGGGTGGATAGATACGAGTTCTTAATTCATCAAGGCAGTTTTTATCTACTATTACTTGATTATTTCTACTGACTGGACTTTCAGTGAATACTACATAGATTAACAGGGAGGTGGTTAGAGAAAGAGAGAGATGCAAGTTCTTAATTCATCAAGGTTGTTTTTATCTATTAGTTAGTAATTGGAATTTCAATCAATGCTATGCTGTTTTATGGGGGTGGAGAAGAGATGAGTTCTTAATTCATCAGGGCTGCTTTTATGTATCATTATTAGTTGAATGAATGGTATTCCCTTAAAGATTTTTCTGAGAATGGTTTGGTTGCAAGACCGTTGTATTTTTGCTGTGCTCTAATGTATGTAAATTATTTTCCATCTGCATTGGTTCCTTCCTGGATGAAACTTTTACTGTACACTTTTTCCTCTGATGACTTGTTGAACAGTATTTGTGGTGTCCTGCAGAGTACTACAAGCAGCAGAGAGACAAAGAGAGACTTTCAACTTATTTAAGTAATTTTTCTGCATTTTTTCCTGCAACTGCTAGTTTTCGCCTAAAACGCGATCTACTAGCATTTCTGTACTCTAAAAAGCTATTTACTGCTGAAATACCTGCTTTTTTGCTGTTTTGCACTTTTAAAGTCATTTAAAGTCTTTTTTTGTGTTGAAAGTATCTGTTTAACTGTTGTACGCTACACACTCAAGTGTGCTAGCCTGTCTAAAGCATTTAAAGTGTTTCTGTGTAATTCACTGTACTATCTGTAAAAAAAAGAAAAAAAAAAATATTCTTTTTCCTCCCTTTTCTAAGCTAGTCTAGTCCAGTTTTCAGGTTCCACTGAATTCAGGGCTGTGGTACAAGTTCCTGTGTTGCCCATATCCTTACTTGGATAGGAGGAAGTTTCTCTGTTCACCAGTGAGAGTGGGGAGCTTTGAGCAGCCTATCTGTCCCTGGAGGAGTGGTCTCAGCCCAGCAACTAGTAGTTTATTGTCCGCTTTGGGCTAATTTGTATTTCTTTCATCTCCCTGCCTTAAAACCCGCATTTGTGTGGTTTTGCACCTGTATTCAACTCAGCTAAGCTCCTTGTGGTGTCCTGCAGAGTACTACAAGCAGCAGAGAGACAAAGAGAGACTTTCAACTGATTTAAGTATGTTTTCTGCATTTTTTTTCCTGCAACTGCTAGTTTTCACCTAAAACGCGATCTACTAGCATTTCTGTACTCTAAAAAGCTATTTACTGCTGAAATACCTGCTTTTTTGCTGTTTTGCACTTTTAAAATCATTTAAAGTCTTTTTTTGTGTTGAAAGCATCTATTTAACTGTTGTAGGCTACACACTCAAGTGTGCTAGCCTGTCTAAAGCATTTAAAGTGTTTCTGTGATTTTCACTGTACTATCTGTAAAAAAAAAAAAAAAAAAAAAAAAAAAAACGAAAAAAATTCTTTTTCCCGCCTTTTCTAAGCTAGTCTAGTCCAGTTTTCAGGTTCTGCATTTGCACAGTTTTGCGAGGTTTTGCACATTGTGCACCTCCGCGCAGCACTGGTTAGCTAAGGTTAAACTATTCCTGGCTCCACGAAGTCTGCTCTTCAAATTTTCCCTAGGAAGAGGTCAAACTTTTAACTAAAGCACTCAAACCAGTTCTTTTTAAGTCCAGCACTTGCCCAAATCTACTAGTAAGTACCAAGAAATGCTAGCACTACCCCCTATACTATACAGAAGTACAGGGCTCTCTATTCGTCCCTAACCGGACAATCAGTATAACTTCACTTTATCTGTGCAGGCATGTCCAAAGGGCAGTTTCAGGTGTACTCTCCAGTCCAGCTGGTGAATCTGGGCATCTTGAGGCAATGTTACAATTGCCTCATGTACACAGACAACCCTCTCCTCCTTCCAACAAACACAAATGTATGCAAGAGATGCAACTTTACAGCCAGACTGGAGGCAAAGCTCTCTCAACCCAAGATTGCAACAGTCAGTCATGAGGAGAAGGAAAACACTTGTACAACACTACCAGTCTCACATAGACCAATCGTTTCTGCACCAGTCAATAACACACATAAAAAAAAAAAAAACATACTCGGAGGCTCTAAATAGAAATCTGCCAAAGCAGCAGAGACCTCCAAAGCAGGCATCCAAACAACCTCCACGCCCCAACAACAAGAACATATCACATACTTCACAAGGTCAATGTGCCACGCAACCACAGCCCTTAAGGGGTAATAGGTGACTCTATTGTCAGGTACACTGACATCCCACTCACTAGACTGAACATAACACATGCACTCAGGTCACTCCACAACAGGTATAAATATGACTCTGTCATTGTCCATGTTGGTGTGAACGACCTGAGATGTACCTCCCTGGACTACATGAAGAGAGACATAGAGGAGCTCTCAGATCATGTAGCCCAGGCCGGTATGACCTTGACCCTGAGCCCTCACCAAGAATGATGCCACAGTATAAAGATAAAATGATCAATTTTAACAATTGGCTAAGCTTTTGGTGTCATTCAAAGGGGACCCAGTGTTTGTCAGCCTGGGATGACATGCTCAACAAGCCTCGCTGCTTCGCCAGAGATGGCTTGCACCTGTCGCCCTTGGGCTTTTGAATATTGGCCAAGGCTCTTGCCGACCCCATAGTGTCTTTTTTAGGCAAGGCTCAAAAGACAAACCCACCTCCATAAACAACACAAGCAACCAAAAACTGAGGGTAATGCTACTCAATGCCAGAAGTCTAAACCTCAAAATGCACGCACTCGAGGCGCTCCTCAGTAATGAGGGAATTGATATATGTGCAGTAACAGAAACCTGGTTCAAGGCTCCAATGAGCACTCCAGCACTACTAGGCTACAACTCTTACCATACCTTTCGACTCCAAAACCTGGACCGAAATACAAAAGGCGGGGGTGTATCCATTTTCATCAAGGATTCCCACACCTCCAGGCTAGTAACACAGCAAGAGGCCTCAGAGACCATCCATGTGCAACTAACAGTGGGCAAAACTGTTTTTCAGTTTGTAGCCTGCTATAGATCACCCACCTTGTCTCAGGACTCCCACTCAGCATTCCTGAGAACACTGGAAAATAAGAAAATCCTACCCAACACCATGGTATTGGGTGATTTCAACTACCCTAACATAGACTGGGAAAATTATTCAAGTACAAACTCCTTTGCCCAATGTTTCCTAGAGTTTATAAACTCAAACGCCCTGGAACAACTGATTACCACTCCCACAAGAGTTGACAACATATTGGACTTGATCATCACCAACATGGGAGATCAATGTTCCACACCAGATGTAAACCCGTCGCTGGTAAGATCAGACCATAAACTAATCACACTAGGCATCCACATCCCGACCCCACCCCCAGTCAAGGTAACCACTGTAAAAAAAACTTTTCAAAAGCAAACTTCACACTTCTCAGGACTGAGGTGGAAAGTTTCAAAACCCCATTGCTAGGGGAAAATGCAGCCCAAACCACAGAATCTTTTTCAAAAGCTTTCTATGTGCATCTACAGGAATGCATAATCGAGCCATCCCAAGCAAAACAAGGACTCACTCCTCCAAAATGAGGAAACCAGTCTGGTGGACCCCAGCCATAAATAAGCTCTACAACAGAAGGAGGAAACTATTGCAGGATAGAGCAAAATCCCAAAAAGGGAAGGCATCCCTAATCAGTACCAGCAAGAAGATACGATCACTCATAAAATCATCCAAAGCCAACTTCGAAAGAAAAATTGCCAAAGACACTAAAGATAATCACAAAGCCTTCTTTAGCTATGTCAATAACCTAAGTGGAAACTCCCAGATATGCTCTGAGCTAGTGCAAAATGACAATAAATACAGTGAACCAACTGACATTGCCAACATCCTGGCTGACAGGTTCAGTGCAGACTTTACCCCCCCTCACCCCCAAAAGGGCCGTGTCCATTCCAGAAGATTGTAGAGCCCCAGACATCACAGACACACAGGTGAAAACAGCCCTCTCCAAAGCAAAAAACACAGCATCAATGGGACCGGATGGCATCCCAGGCTGCGTCTTACATGAGCTCCAAAATGATCTAACCCCTCACCTAAACTCACTGTTCAAACTCAGCCTCACCACAGGCTATGTACCCAAAAATGGCGTACAGCAATAGTTATCCCGCTCCACAAAGGTGGTGCCACAATGGACCCTGGGAACTATCGCCCTATAAGTCTGACTAGCTTGGTCTGCAAAGCCATGGAGCACATCATCATGGAACTCATTAACAGAGACATTGGGAACCTCCAGACACTGGACCCTACCCAATTCGGCTTTGTTAAAGTCAGATCCTGCCTCTTAAACCTGGTTGACTTCTTTGAAACTGTTACCAAGGCCATAGACGAAGGAAAGGTAGTCCACACAGCCTACCTGGACCTCGCAAAGGCCTTCAACACCATTCCCCACTCAGGCATTATAGATAAGCTCACTAGCTTGAACATTAACCCCTATGTCACGAGATGGGTTGCAAACTGGCTCATGGATAGAACTCACATGGTCAGAGTTGGGGGTGCTATGTCCGACTCCAAACCGGTTACAAGTGGCGTCCCACAGGACTCAGTCCTGGGACCCCTCCTGTTCAGTATATACTTCTCTGAGGTACAGGCAAGCATGGGAGGACTGTGGCTGACCAAGTTTGCAGATGACTGCAAACTGGGGGCCATAATCGACTCCCCGGCTGACACTGACATCCTCCAAAAAGGTCTCACGGAGACGAATACCTGGTGTCAGAATCATGGCCTTAAGCTAAATGCCAAAAAGTGCATAGTCATCCCCTTTGGTAAGAACAAAGTGCCCACAAACTACCACACAGGAGGTAGTCCACTAAGTTCGGAAGATGTAATTAGGAACTTAGGGACACAAGTAGATAGCAACCTCTCCTTTGACAATCACATTGCCAAAGTGGTTAGAAAATCCTTCTATGTAGCCCACCTAATCACAAAAGGGTTCGCATCTAGATCAAAAGAGGTTATTGTGCCCCTCTACTCATCACTCATCAGGCCCATAATAGAGTACAATGCCCCATTTGGGATGTACCTTACTCGACACCTGCAACAGCTGGAAAGACCCCAGAAGTACCTCACCAAGAGGATCATGGGCCTCAAACAGATGCCCTATGCAGCCCGGCTAAAGAAACTCCAGCTCTACTCGGCTGCTTACCGCCTTCTCAGAGGAGACCTCTGCCTTAATGTATAAGGCCATGTCTGACCCTGAATTAATGGACATGCTCCACCTAAAGAAAACCAAATCTCTTTAGAGCCACACACTCTAGGGATGTAAACCTCAGCACAACAATTAATAGGACATGCTGGAGGGACAGATTCCTGTCCCAGAGACTTCCCTCACTCTGGAATAGAATCCCAATCTATGTTAAGCAAAGCCCCTCACTGACTCTTTTCAAGAGAAATCTTGACGAGTGGATGGGAAATCATAAATTTACACCTGGGATTACATCAGTGGCCCTGCTGGACAGAGGCCCAGGAAACTAATCTAAAAGGGAGGCGAAAGCCAACACATTCTGGCTAGGCTTATAAATGCCCTTGGGCAGATAGCCTAGTACCTACCTACGAACCTATGAACATACTGTGATGGATCACAGGGAAGGGAACATTGAATTCCAAATAAGAATAGCACAGATTTTCTTCACATGGAAGGAAGGACTTTCATGGAATTTCATGCCGGCACAAAATGCCGTTCATTGCTCAATTGCTTACTAATAATGTACATGACAGAAATCGCAACTAAGTGTCTGGACCAGGCTAGATCCCAGCTTCACAGATGGTTCTGTTTGTGTTAAAATACCTTGCATACTTTTAACTGGCTGAAAATGTGAACCCTCAAACCTGAATTTCATGTTGAGACAACAAAGTCATGTTTTTTTCTTACCCTTTAGTTTTGGATGCTTAAATAGTACCACACCTAGAAGTGGTAAAAGGCCACACACCCAGTTAGCAGGATGCACTGAATATTTATATTTGACACCTGTTTACTGGGAATGTCCGAATGGGTCAGAAAGAACTCATTTTCAGTAGGGGCCCAGGAAGAAAATCTCCAGTTATATACAGACGTACAAACTTTATAGAGATAACATAAAAATAGCATGAGTTACAATTACATACTGAGATGTAAAAAATAAGACTTTATACAGATAGCAACAAATTTCTGAGTTACGAATAAGCAGGTACATTGACATGAGGTAGGTGGTAACTACTCAAGTAACTGATATAGATATGCAAGTAAATGATACACAGTCAAGGGAGAGAGAGTGAATTAGAGTTGCAGTCTGGTCTGATGTGGAGAAGACATTAGCCTGGATCAGTGCAAGAGCACAGCCAGGAGTTCATCATGTGTTGTTTCAGTACAGTTTTAAAGGCAGGTAGGTTAGTAGTAGTTCTCACAGTAAGTGGAAGAGAGCTCTATGCTTTTGCAGCATAGTGGGACTAGAGGCTTTGTCCAGCTGTCTTAGAGGGTTTGTATATAGAGAAGCTCTTTATCTGCAGACCTAAGTGTTCTGTTAGGGTTGTAAGATGTGAAGATGTTTTTTAGTGCTTGGCATGCTAGGGTTTTGTAGACCATGTTGTGTAGTGTTAGAAACTGGGTATAGAGTAGGTAGTTGTGGAATTCTAGCCAGTTTAGTTTTTCTTTTGTGACAAACAGTGATGGGTTCTAGCTTTTGAGTTAGTGGCAAACTTGGCCACTTTGTTATAGCACTGTTCCATTTTGGATCTAGAGGAGCTCTGTAAATTGGTAAGTATTGGTGCACCATAAAATAAGGAGGGTAGAAGGAAAGTTTTAGCAAGGGTGGTTTTGGAAGAAGAGGTTAGTGTGTGTTTGTTTCTGTAAAGTGTGCCAAGTTTCAGGTGGGTTTTCTTTATGTTTGGCTGAATGTGAAGATCGAACCGAAGGTGATCATCTATATCTACACCCAGTAACTTGGTGTGGTGGGCAGTTTCAATGGTGATGTAAGCAGAGACAATTATGAAGCTATTTAGATTAGTAGTACAGTTCTCTGGCTGAAAAAGAAGCAGTTTACTTTTCTGGGGGTTGAAGAATAGCTGGCAGTTGGTAAGCCAGGATTCAACAGCACAGAAACTTTGTTGAGCATCAGAGAGAAGCTGAGGTAGGGTAAGAGCAGTGCAGATTATTGTGGAATCATCAGCATATTGTAATAATGTTCCACTAGTAGATCCTGTACAAAGGTTAGTAGTAAAAAATATACAAAGTAGGGATCCTAGGTATGCAGGTGGGAGGTTGTCAGTGGAAGTAGAGCAGGGTTTGAGTTTGTGCCGTGATCTTTTTATGAGGCTTGTGGGTACTGTTGAAGAGTGAACGTGGGATGGTTCTCAGAAGGTGGTTCTGTGCAATGGTGGTAAGGAGGGTCTGGGTCAGGTGAAAGGGGAGTATTAGGGGTAGATAAAGAGGAAGAGTGGCAGGTATTGGAGTAAGGTATTGTAATAAGATCAATTACTGATTTTATGAAGAAGGTGTTAAACTGTTTGGCAATTTGACAGGGAGGGGCGTTTATTGCAACCTTGCATTCCTTTTTTGTTCTGGGGTGGAATAGAGTTGTGATAGTGGCACAGAATTTTTTCTGAATTACTTCTGTGCTTCTGCTGCAGCCAATTAGAGTACAGCTGTTTGTCTTTGGTAACTAGATTTTAGCTTGGTTACATAGCTTAAACGTAATTAGATCTTGTTCTTTATTACTTTGTTTTCATAGAGACCAGGCTGCATCCCTTTTTTTTATTAGGTTTTTACAATCCTTAGTTAGCCAGGGCATGGGATTGTTTTTGATTTTTTTGGTTCGAACTGGAACTAGGGTATCTAGCAGTTTTAGGATGAAGTTATTAAAGTATTGTACTGCCCTGTTTAGTGGTGGTACCTTTAGTGGTGACTAGTTTATTTTGCATTGTAGGTCATTAAACCTGTCATTAGAGAATTTAGAGAGATTAACTGATTTTAGGGTGTGAGTTTTTGGAGGGTAAGTGTTTACTCAAGTAGTAAAGGCAGGTAAGTGATCACTAAGGGTGTTTGGATATTTACCAGCATTGGTAAAATTAGAAGGATGGGAAATCAGGATCCATTCTAAGGTAGAATTTTGAGTGTGTAGATTGTTGTACCTAGTAGGGCTGGAGATTAGTTGAGAAAAAACATACTGGCAGATGCTGCTAGCAGATAGTCGAGATGTGCTAGTTCCCAGTTTATGTTGGTGTCTCCTAAATGATAGTCTCATGTTGAAATGTTTGGGTGATCCAGGAGAGTATGTCTTCTAGAATAGGGCTGCTATTACCTGGGGGATGTAGAGAACAATTATGCAGATTTTCTATGTATTGTTAAGGATATCAGCAGTTCTGTTGAGGAAAAAGGAGGTGTCTATCTGTGAAGACTGGTAGAGAAATGTGAAGGCTGCCAGCCTAACCAGACAAAATTGTGCAGATAATTCTGTCATTTGTAAATGTAAACTACAGGCTTGTTGTCTTAAATGTAAAGAAATGCTGTTACATGTGGAACTGGAAATACATGTGACAACAGTGCACTCTACTGACCAAAGTAAAGCATGTGGTGACCCCTTGAAGTAGACAATGGTACCGAGGGGTCTAGATGAAGAAATTCTATTGTTTTAACCAAGAGTTAAATTGCTAGATTTAAACATGCAAATGTATTTTTATTGTTCTGTTTCCTGACCAGCTGCAAGATAACAAAAGGGAGATTTAAGAATGTAAATGCAATTAATCTGTCAGCCTGGGAACACCAGGAAAGTGTAAAAGATGATGTAATGTTTATCAGAACTGCAATAGCAATTTAAACAGAGAGAATCAGAAGACATTAAGCATTTTTGTCTTGATTATCCAACTCACAGTACTCTGCCTGTTTTCTTCTGTAAGTTATCTTAGACTTGTGTTTTCTTTTAGGGATAGCTAGAAAGATTAGACTAAACATTTTTCTGTGATGTCAGAACTGTCCTACTGAATTATTTTAAGTATTTCTGTGTGATCTCTGAACTCTTGACTAGCACTGACTGTAGTACAAAGTATTGGATTGTGGTTTTAATTATTTATTATTAAATATTTTAAAACCTTTAACCGTGGCTTGTTTGTGTAGAGATAATTTAAGCTCTAGAGTACATTGCATATTTATAGAGTTTACTGTCCAAGTCACTCCAAATAAGCTTTGACTGATTAGTCACATCTACCAATTGGATAACACTATTGCACAGTAATAATTGGACACATTTTAAGGGCCTTTATGTAGCTGATAATTATTAGCTGGGTGGTGGCAAGTGGTACTACCATATATTTTGAAACAACGACAATGATTCCACGTAGATTTATTCTTTAAAACAAGACTTAGCGCCTCGGCTAACACAGCCTTCAATGAGTACAAAATAATAATACAAAACCACTCCCTTATATACCTTAAAAATCAATTAATCAATCAATTAATCAATATAACATTTAAAGAGACTCCATTTCATAAATAGAGAAAAAGAAAAAAACATAATTATACAAAGCATAAATTACAATAAATATTTCCAATTAATTTCCATATTTAAACCATTCGGTGATAATGTATTATATTTTAATATAAAGATAACTCTTTATACAATAACATATTTTTTAGTAGCTTATAATCACCTTTTTTAACAAAAATCTGCTCTAAAATGGTTGCCTGTAATAAATTTGCATTACTATTATGAAATTCTAAGAAATGTGATGCAACTGAATTTTCTATAACCCCCTTCCTAATATCATGAACATGTTCCTGCAATCTAACCCTAAATTTTCTCTTAGTTTCTCCAATGTAAAAAAGATTACATGGACATTTAAGACAATAAATAACCCCTTCAGTATAACAAGAAAACAATTTGATTGGTACAAATATTTTATTATTTATTTTATCAAATGTTAATTTTATCAAAGGGCACACGGTACAAGTATAACAAGGTACAGTGCCAAAAGTATTTAGTGCAAGTTTCAACTTGTCAGTAGGGCATATATAATATGCTCTCACTAACATATCACGTAAACTTTGACCCCTTTTAAAAGCAATTTTAGGATTAGCAGGAAGTAATTTACCCAGAACTCTATCAGTTTTAAAAATTTCCAATAGTATCTCACTATGTTCCAGATCTTGTTACTCAATAAATTATATGTGGTGACAAAATAGATATCATCTATTTGTACTTTATTATATTTTTTAGGTATATTAGTCTGGTTAGTATGACTCTCTATGGTTGTAATAAACTTATTTATAGAATCCATCAGGCATTGAATTGAATAGCCTCTATGTAAAAAAATGTCAACAAGTTTACAGATCTGTTTTACTAAATCTTGATAGTCATTACATAACCTAGACAGCCTGACAATTTCTCCATAAGGTAAGGATTCAATAGTATGAGGAGGATGACAACTAGTTCCAAACAAATATTGATTCCCATTGATAAATTTTTGATGAACCAAAGTGAATATCGGTTCATCTACTTTACCCACTAAGGTGATATCTAAAAAAATGACTTTTGGCCCTACTTGCAAGCCATCAAATTTAATATCACATTTATTATTATTAAGTTCAAGTACAAAATTAGATACTAAGTCAACGCCTCCCTGACACAAAAAAATTAAGTCATCAATATATCTGAAATATAACAGCACATGATTCTGTACAAAATTATTAGTATAAATATAATCTAATTCAAATTTTGCCATGAAAATATTTGCATACATGGGGGCAAAAGGCGCCCCCATGGCAGTACCCTTAATTTGATGGTAAATATTTTCATTAAAACTAAAAAAATTATTAAACAAACAAAACTCAGTTAAATCCAAAACATAATGAGAAACAGGGCTATCACCTAAGAAATAATGTAAAGCTCGAATACCATCTCGATGATTAATATTAGTATACAAACTCACCACATCTAAACAGATCCAGAACATATCTTGACTCCAATGCACATGTGAAATTTTCTGAATGAAATCATAAGAGTTCTGAATATATGAATCCAATTTTTGTACATATGGCAATAAGTATTTGTGTATAACTTCTCCTGCATTATGTAAAAAATAATTGGTAGCCGCAATAATAGGGCGACCAGGAGGATTATAAAGACTCTTATGCAGTTTGGGAAGACAATAAAAAGTAGCCAATGAACAATTATCTATATTAAATTTAGTGTCTAAGGCTTTTTTATCAAAATAGCCCAAACGAACACCTTTTTCCATCAAAATAGCAAATAAAGCTATTGATTTCATATAATCCTTGTGAGCACAGATCTGATACGTAGAACTATCCTTCAAATGTTTCATACACATATCATAATACCGAGTATAGTGTAACAACACAATCTTATTTCCCTTATCAGAAGGTTTAATAATCAAATCATTCCTATTCATAAGATTCTTCAGTG
Organism: Protopterus annectens; assembly: GCF_019279795.1. NCBI lineage: Eukaryota > Metazoa > Chordata > Ceratodontiformes > Protopteridae > Protopterus > Protopterus annectens. Next base: position 406,216,059 of record NC_056743.1, on the reverse strand, counting down.
CAAGCCATTCACACTTTGTCATATTAAAGGAACAAGAACTTTTTTCAAAAGAATTTACCAAGTGTTGTAAAGAAAACTGTAACATTTCAGAAAATTGAATAATAGTATTATTTGTGTATGGAGGAATAAATTTACTCTGATGCTTAATACCATCTGTATCCAAAAGAGTATAAACATTTGTTATTTGAGAATCAAACTCATCAGAAATACAAGAAAAAAAGCTATTGTTGCTAACATCACTTTCCAAACTGCATTCTTCATTATAATTATACCTACAGCCATAATGCTGAGAAAAATAAAATTTCAAATGTAACTTCCTGATAAATCTAAATATCTCTTGTTGTGTAACATAATTTCTTGGAACAACTGTAGGGACAAATTTCAACCCCAACTTTAAAACAGAAAGTTCCGTTTCTGTTAATAAAAGTCCAGACAAATTAACAACATTAGAAACATAAGGAGGAGAAATAAAGCGACCATTAGTTCCATCTTGTACGTTTGGAAGTTTGTTTAAATTGTACTTCACCCGGTGGAGAGCAGCTATTAATTCCTTTTTTCTTACTGCCTCGTTGGTTACTCTCTGCACAGGTTTGAAAACGCTGTTTATGTGCCTGTGGATTTTGAGCCTCCGGTAATGGTGGAAACTCTAAACACTCTCCTTCGGAATCAGTAGTAAAACCTCCTCCATCAGAGGAAGCAAAAGAAATGGACAGCTGTTTCTTATTTTGTTTATTATTCTTTTTCATTGATGTAGAACGTAAATTAGTGTTCCACAAGAAAGCCCGCCCATTATTATAATCCCGAATGTCTCTCTTGATTTTAGTAGATTTAAAATCTACCTGTTCATTTTCAAATTTGTTTAGTTTCTCTTTCAAGTTCTTAAAGATGTCACCCACTTTCTGTTCACCTATGTCGGCAAGTAAGTCTGTATGCATTTCTTGAAGCTTACTTTGTAATTTAATTTGGAGCAAACGCTCTCTCTCTATCAATATATTCACCCATTTCATAGCACAAGAATGAGCTGCAGCAACCCATCTATCTTTAAATACATTATCAACAGGATCCGTAGGATCAAATGGTGTTGCTGGATTCTTAAATGCTCTAAGCCCCCTCGGGGCAATGTCAAGTTCAGTGTATCTATTTAAGCCCAACAGATTAAAGTGACATCGCGTCTCATATAGTCTGGGTAAAAGGGGCACAGCTGGAGAACCTGTGCCAGCCTTCCCCAGAAGTGCCTGTGTGGTTGTGTAAACTCTTATCTCAAAGTGTGTGTGTGTGTGTGTGTGTGTGTGTGTGTGTGTGTGTGTGTGTGTGTCAGCTACTTGGGCAGGGACACGAGGCACTGGTTGGACAGAGAGGGTGCTGGAGATTTTACCTTGTCCAGCTAGGCTGAGATCTGGACCCTATAGCTCCCCTGGCTCCAGCGTCTGCACCTAATAGTTCTAGCTTGGGTTCCTGCCTTCCCTGCCATAATCTCTTGAAAGTACCCACCTGGACACCCTGGCTAAGAACCATCAATAATCGGACAATTCAAACCAAACCTGAAAGGCCTTACCGCTCCCCGAATACCATTCACTGCAAGGATTTTTTTTAAATATAAAACTTGGGCTCCTGCCTTCCCTGCCATAATCTCTTGAAAGTACCCACCTGGACACCCTGGCTAAGAACCATCAATAATCAGAGAATTCAAATCAAACCTGAAAGGCCTTACTGCTCCCTGAATACCATTCACTGCAAGGATTTTTTTTAAATATAAAACTTGGGCTCCTGCCTTCCCTGCCATAATCTCCTGAAAGTACCCACCTGGACACCCTGGCTAAGAACCATCAATAATCAAACAATTCAAACCAAACCTGAAAGGCCTTACTGCTCCCTGAATACCATTCACTGCAAGGATTTTTTTTAATATAAAAGTATGTGTACTGCTCTAACACTTAGTAGTAGTTAACTTGATTATAACTAGTAACACCACAAAAATACCGCTAGCCACTCCGGTAAATGCTCCGTTGCAAGTATAAATAACAGTCCAGTGAAAAAGAATTATCAAGAGTGGAGCAATAGCAGGCAAACACAACCAGGAAAATCCTTTAAAAGTTTATTCAGCACCGGTAGCACAAGCAGATAAGCGCTTTCACTGTTACAGCTTCTTCAGATCTATACAAAAAGTGCTCCATAATTAAAGACTTTAAATACTAATTCAAAAATCATGGCATCAATCACAAGTATCAATCAACCTTCTTAAAGGGAGATAGCACATACAATTACTGTAACAATGTTACACGCAGCATAAAAAGTTACAAATAACTTAATAAAAATATATATATAAAAAATGCGCCTAAATGTATGTAAAAACATATGTACATGTACAAATATATTCTTTTTCACTGGACTGTTATTTATACTTGCAACGGAGCATTTACCAGAGTGGCTAGCGGTATTTTATGTGGTGTTAACAGTTTTACTTTTCATCGCAGCCCACTGGAGCAGGAACATGCCGTCTAATGCGACTATTGAACTTGATTATAACCCCAATAAAGGCGACGGGAAGAACGTACTTTTACAACGGAGGTTCGCCCAGTATTTGAGTTGTTCTAAGAGTGTTTCCTGGCAATGTGACCTGTCGACCATATCTGATGACATCAACGAGGCGACAGTGGATTTGGATAAGTTGCAGCATTTACTCGACGATTTGGAAAGAGATTTTTCAAAACTAAAACGACTCCAAACACAAAGGTTACATTTTCGTTATTGCTTGGATAGGAACATTATTCCTAGAGGTTTACGCGTATTCAACATGCCTAGCCAGGGAGCGCAATATCCAGAACTGCTTGCTCGTTGGCAGCAGTTGAATTTAGAGGTGAGCCGAAAGTACTTGAACTTGCTCCTTGATTTTTTTGAGCCTGAAGAGGCTGCGTTGATTCAGACTTTAAAAACTAAGAAACAGTACATTTTTGATAATTTCTTGAATGTGGCGGTTGAACCTTTATTCGAGAGCTTGCTAGATGGAATAGCAGCTCTCAAGAGGAAACTCTTACAACAAAAGCGAAATAAAATTGCCAGGGACACTAAAGATTTCAAGCTGGGCCATGTCTTTATGTGGCCCAAGTATGGACATGAACAGTTAGAGAATGAGAGAGATACCATGAGTATCTCTGATGGTCGCAAATTTACCAAAAATAGAGCAATGATGAGAAATACTAATGTTAACAATGTAAATAAGCACTCTACCAATATTATCACTAGTAATGTGGCTACTAATGTTACAACAAATCAGTAGCAATGTTGTTATAGATGATGTACATCATTGTGATAGAGGGGTGGGGACTTACACAAACCAATTCTGATGTATTTGTTGATTCTTATGTGACTGTTACTAAAACAGCTATGCTGAGTACTTGAGTTGGTACTACAGGTTTCCCGACTGTATGTGTAACTGAGAACAATGACAATGATATTAATATCACTGAGAATGTTACAAATTTATATCCAGAAGTTCAGATAATCAGAAATCAATCACATATTAGTACAACACCATTGGTAGTGAGGCCTAAAACTTTGAATAGAGATTCTGAGAAATCTGACCCTATAGAAGGTGGTATTTCTTTTCCCCTTCCTATTCGCACAGACAAGGGCGCAAGGAGAACATGTTCAATGAGCCGTGGCAGGCAGAAGAGTAAGTATTCGGACGAATACATACCTCATCAAACCATCAAGAAAATGTGGGGGAAGGGACCCACTCCATGATTACTAATATCTCTACGCATACACTAACCCCTGGTGAGAGGAGATTACTGAGTAGGGGGCTTAATTTCATACCCAACAGTTATAGTAATCTCACAGACACGATTTCTGATTTAAAGATTTTTTGCAGGAATGTTGTGCTTAAATATATTTATGATAAACAGGGTAGTAATAATGTAAATACAGATGCAGTTCAGCTTTTTAAATTTAAGAATTTGAGTCATTATGTCCCTTTGAATCATCCGCTGGTAGAGGCATATTTGAAGCTCACTGAGGATGAGCTATTCAAATACTATGATGAGAGGTTTAAGAATAAGAAGTATAGGAAATTTTATAATAAAGACAATTTGAGTAGAAAAGAAAGAGAAAGTTTACAACATTTACAGATGGAACACTCCATAAAGATTAGACCTGCGGATAAGGGTGGCAGAATAGTAGTTATGGATACCCTTAAGTATGTTAAATCAATGGAGGAATTGTTGAGTGATATTTATTATGTGCAGATTTCTAAAGAACATGTAGTAGATATTATACAGCGTGTTCATGGTACATTATTAGATATTTTCAAGTGTCACATCATTATGAAAGACGTTTTTGGTTATCAGGGATCCACTTATTCCGCAGATCCATGGCCTGCCAAAGGTACATAAGAATATGTCTGACCCCCCCCCCCCATGAGGCCGATAGTGGCAGGTAGCGGATGGGTAACAGAGCACCTGTCCGTTTATGTAGAGAAACATCTGAGACCAATTTTGATTGAGAATATATATGTATGACTCTAAACAATTTTTGATTGACCTCTATGAGAATTTACACAATTTTATTGATACAGATGGGTTGACATTAGTTACATTTGATGTCTAGTCACTTTTCCCTGTCATCCCAAATGAATTGGGAGTACAATATATTTCAGAATATCTGAAGGAACACAGCACATATTTAGAGGTGCAGATAGAGCTTATAGCACATTTTCTTGAACTAGTTTTGGAGAATAATTTGTTTATGTTCCAGGACAAATTCTTTAAACAACAGGATGGTGTTGCCATGGGTACACCCTGTGCCAATAGCTATGCCAACATGTTTTTGGCACAGTGGGAACTGACAACACTGTTTTTAGTTGATGAGTTTAGAGATGGTGTAGTCATTTATCGACAATTTGTTGATGATCTTTTTATCTTATGGAAGGGAACTGATCATGGTTTAGATTTATTACATCATAAAATGAACAACTTGACAGAATTTTTGAAATTCTCTAAGAACAACTCAAAACAGAGAATAGATTTTCTTGATATATATATACAGAAAGGTTAACCAGTGGTTTGTTTAATACTGGTGTCTATCGTAAAGCATGCTACTTTAACACATTATTAATGAGATCTAGTATACATCCTGCATTTGTTTTTAGGAATATTGTGAAAGGTCAAGGCATGAGAGCCTCTAGATTAAATCCCTCGGACAATGGCTTTATGAATGAGTTAGACAATCTGAGGCTCAATGTAGCTGACAGGGGATATAGAGATTTTGAAATTAGTGAACAACTTGAGACAGTTATTAGATTCGAGATTCTGTAGCAGCACCATATTTTGGACCCCCAGTATCCAGTGAATATCTAGAGAAATTAGAAAGACCTAATCAAGTTAAGATCCCATCTTTTTATACTACTGATAATCAGGAAATTAAAAATATCATGAGTAAAAATTGGTCAATTTTACAAGTAGATGATGACATCAAGAATATAGTTGGAGACAAACCATGCTTCTTATATAAGAATAAAAAGAATTTGAAAAGGCTACTGTGTTACCCTAAGAACAGTTATGTGACCCATGGTGATGAATCTACTAGACCATGTGGACAATGTAATTATTGTTCACATATTGACACCAATATGTGTTTTATCCATCCTGATCTGGTGAGAAAATTTAGGTTATCAGCAAGAGCCGACTGCATGACGGCTAATATAGTGTATTTAGCTGTATGCCAGGTGTGTTCTTCCTTTTATGTTGGAAAAACCAACAGAGTATTTAAAGATAGGATACGTGAACATCTTTACCATATAAAGAAACGCTCAGAACACAATGCTCTGGCTAAGCATGTCATACAATTTGGTATTAGTCACCATTTTTTGTTTAGAGCTCTTGAGGTAATAATACCAAGTGCACGAGGTGGTGATATTAGAAATCACACAGAAGACAGAGAAAATGACTGGATTATTTGGCTAAGGGCCGACAGAGGCCGAGGACTCAATGAGAGGGCTTCTATTAAGCCCAAGTTGAGGAAGCGTCGACACATCAGATGAGTTTAGTTATAAGAGGACATATATTTTTAATTGATATTTTGAATATGTATAATTTTATATGTTTGTATAGCATATACCTATATATATATATATATATATATATATATATATATATATATATATATATATATATATATATATATATATATATACATGCCTATACATTTATTTGTACATGTACATATGTTTTTACATACATTTAGGCACATTTTTTATAGATATATTTTTATTAAGTTAATTGTGACTTTTTATGCTGCGTGTAACATTGTTACAGTAATTGTATGTGCTATCTCCCTTTAAGAGGGTTGATTGATACTTGTAAGTGATTGGTGCCATGATTTTTGAATTAGTATTTAAAGTCTTTAATTATGGAGCACTTTTTGTATAGATCTGAAGAAGCTGTAACAGTGAAAGCACTTATCTGCTTGTGCTACCGGTGCTGAATAAACTTTTAAAGGATTTTCCTGGTTGTGTTTGCCTGCTATTGCTCCGCTCTTGATAATTCTTTTTCACTTGATTATAACTAGGTCGCAGTATGCTTCCCTGCTAGGGCAGCCAGCAGCCACAACCCCCCCCTCTTTGCTGCTTGATTATCCTACTTTACCTTCTATAATTATACCCCTATCCTGATTGATGTTACCTCCCTCCTTCCCTTTACCTGATATCTCCCCTTCGGACCTCTACTGCATTAAACTGACTGGCCTCTAAGTGGCGCTCCTCTACTTTCTTACTGTCCCCACTTCTTTATCCTCACTCTTCTTTCTCCACTATACAGCCCCCCCAACATCTTTCCTCTACTCTCTCCACTGTCCCAGGACTACCTACCACTCTTTGCTTTACAAACACCCTTTCTCTGTCCTTTATTTTAAGCCCCCTACCTTCTATCTCTGTCCTTCATCTACATATATACATACCTCTCCATTTCTCAGTAGTCTTTCTTCATTCTACACATCTCTGCAAAACTTACCTTGACTATCTCTCTTACTGATTGTCTTCCTCACTCTCTCCTCCTTTGGCTCTACCCGCTCCGTTCGCCCTGCGGGCTCACTCCGCTCCCCTACCCTGCCCCAAATCTCACCCACCCCCAGCACCTCTACATTTATTCCTAACATACCCCTCCTACCAAATCTATTATCCAATCACAGTCATCTTACTATTACCCCTCCCCATATTCTTTCATCAAAGAATACTCCTCCTATTTCCCCTCCCACTATTACTCCTCCCACTCCAATTCCTACACCTCTATACACTCAGTCTTCCCCTGTCCTTGTCCACAATTTATAACTCTCCCCATCCACTTCTACACCTTCCCTCCTCAACTAGCATATTAAATTATTTTACTCTTCTCTGTTCATTATCCCACCCTTTCTAAACATGCCCTACCAAATCCCATTTACTATCCGACTCCCCGGCTCCCTTCTCATCTTACTAATACCTCTGTATCTTGCTACTTCTTACTCCCATAAAGCTCCCCCATTCCTTCCTCCTACTCAAACCATCCCTTTCCTACTCTCTCACTTCCACACCATATCCTCCTCCCTTATTCCACCCAACCTACTGCACCTTTTTCATCCCAAACTATTCTCTACCTCAACAAAAACCCTCTCTCTTAAACTTCTGCTAACCCCAGACAAATACCTACTATACAAACCTTATAGGCTAAAACTTATCACCTGTAATGTCCTAGCCTTATCTGGAGACATTCATCCTAACCCTGGCCCCTGCCTCAGCACAAACTACACCTTCCCTCCACCCCCTTCTTCACCCACTACAAATAACACTTCCCCCCCTTTCCCTTCTCCACCCACTTCCCCTCTTAGCACTCTTAAGATCTTCACTATCAATGTCCAGAGCCTTAACAACAAATGTCACCATGTACAAGCCTGGATTAATCACAACCAACCTGACATCTTAGCCATCTCCAAAACCTGGCTAAAACCCCATATTACTGACTCTGAAATCTTACCTCCTGGTTACCACATCCGCCGAAGTGACCGTTTAAATAAAAAAGGTGGAGGCTCTGCTCTAATCTACTCCAATCTTCTCTCCCTAATTCCTCTTCAAATCCCTACCCCTCAATTCAAAAATTCTGAAATCACAGCAAGCCTTCTCCGTTTGAATAAAAATAAGAATATCTGCATTATTTCCTTATATATCTTCCCTGGCAACAATATTTCCACCCTTGAAGATATTCTTCACTTGGCCTCAACTGAAATAAAATATGAAACCTATATTTAGGCGATGTAAATATTGACTGGAATAAAATCAACACGCCGTCCCACTCACTATCCATTAACCTTTACAACTTCACCCAAGTAATCCTTTCAACAACTCGCCCTAACAAAAACCACCCCTAGGGTCCATCACAGATTGGATTCTAGTCTCCCATCCAAACAAAATCATTCTCTGTGGCACCATCCCCCGACACCTTCAGTGACCATCTCCCTGCCTTCATTCATCGATCAACTAGCTCCATCCAACACCAACATCTCTACATTCAAACTCGTAACCTCAGCAACTTCAACCCCTTAATTTTTTCTAACATCTTTAAACAAATTAACTGGCAAATCCTAAACACTCTCCCACTCGACAATGCTGTAGAGCATTTTAACTCTATCTTCCTAAATACTCTTAACTCCCTAGCCCTCTAAGAAACAAACAAATCAAAGCCAATTCTGCTCCTTGGCTGACCAAAAAAACTAAACAAATTATGCATCACAGAGACAAATCCTGGAAGCTTTATCAGAAAAATAAACTGCCCTCTGCCTTGCTCCAATATACCCAGCTCTACAACCAAGTAAAAAAATGTATTACCATGGACAAAAAAACTACTATAATAAACTTCAGTCCAACAACAATAAGAACCCAAAACAATTCTGGAAATCAGTCAACTCCCTTCTCCATCCTGGATCGAGGAATAATCCCTGCCCTGACCCTAGTTTAACTGACAGTGAACTGAGCTCCCATTTCAACACCTTCTTTACTGAATCCATAGCTAAGCTAACTAAAACATTCCCAAATAAGAATCCACATAACTCCCTCTTCGCAATGCCCAACAACCCAAACAACAATCCCCTTAATTTCCATCTCAAACCTGTTTCCACCATTTTTATAAAAAAGCTTTTATCCAAACTAAAGCCATGCTCTCATGCCCCAGACAACATACCCTCCTCCTTCCTCAAACATGCAGCTGAAGGTATTGCTCTCCCAATTAGTATTATGATTAATAGATCCTTAAATGAGTCGTACGTACCGAAACTCTGGCATTCAGCCTACATTCTACCTCTTCACAAAGGAGGCAAAAACACCACTATTTTTAACTTCCGCCCCATTTCCCTACTCTCTCCAATATCTAAAATTCTAGAAAAATGTGTCCACCACCAACTTTTGCCTTATCTAATTCAGAATCACCTTCTAACACCCACACAGCACGGCTTCCGTCCTGGCCACAGTACCAAAACTGCCTTACTATCCTTCCTAGAAACTGTAAATCAAGCCCGAGACTCTGGACTCATTGTATCCACAGTACTACTCGATCTTTCTAAAGCCTTCGACACCATCTCCCATGCACACCTTCTCCTTCATCTCGCTAACCTTAATCTCTCCCCTAATACTCTATCCTGGTTCTCCAGTTACCTATCTGACAGATCTCAAATTGTCAAATGGAAGAACTCCTCCTCTTCCTTCTTGCCTACACCTACTGGCATTCCTCAGGGGTCCATCCTCGGACCCATGCTTTTCAACATCTTTATAAATAACCTTCACACCATCATCCCTGACACTACAGTCATCCAATACGTTGATGACTCTACCTTGGTCTGCGCCGCCCCCAACATTCCTGAACTACTGACTAAAACTCAAATAGCCTTTTCCACTACAGAGAACTGGATGCACCAAAACCACCTTTCCCTCAACTCCAATAAATCTAAAATACTAATTTTCCTCCCCTCCAAGGTTTCCTCCTTGGACAAAAACACTTTCAATGTCCTAAGCCAAACTAACACTGCTATAGAAGTGATCCCATCTGCAAAACTCCTTGGCATTACCATAGACGAACACCTCAAATTCGATCTTCACATACAACAAAACATAAAGAAAACCCACCAAAAGCTAGGTATGCTATATAGGAACAATCATTTTCTTTCCAACTACTCTAGGCATACCCTGGCAATCACCTACCTCCTACCTTCTCTTCTATATGGAGCCCCTCTTCTAACCAATCTGTCTGCTACCAACACCTCTAAACTCGAAGTTTGCTATAATAAGATCTTTAAATTTGCCACTAAATCCAAAACGTCAACTCACCACTGCCTCAGCCTACAATCTCTGAACTGGTTAGAACTCCCTAATCACCTAGACTATCTGCAACTAACCACCACTCACAAATTAATATTCTCCCCTGATAAATGCCCAGCTTTAAAGAACATCCTTCCTCCATGCATCCCAAACAGATCACTGAGATCTGAACACCAAAACCTAATCTCCATTCACAAACCCAAACGTCCCGCTGGCCAGCTTCTACTCTCCTTCTCTCTAGGTAAAAAATGAAACTCTCTCTCTTCTTCAGGTAGGACTATACCTAACACTGAATCCTTCAAAACCCAACTTCTCCTACACCTATCTTCCAAATGGAAATGCTCCTGCTTTCACCCCACATAAATTCTAGGGATTCTCCCCACTAAGCTCTCCTTACTCCTGCTCCGCTATACTCTCAAGCTTATTCTTACTCCTCCAAAGAACCAGAACTAGCAGACTTTAATTAACTCCAAGCATGTAAATATTGTAATCATCTTTAGAGCCAAACAAAAAAAAATTCTGTTTTTAAACTGTCTCATGATGTATATTACACTTTGCAGTTTCCTGAATGTATGAATCTTACTCTTGCATTTCATCTCCAACATTATGTAACCTTAATTTGTATTTTGTAACCTTTATTGTATTGTATTGCTCATGGAGCTTTTCTCCCGGGGCCTCCACTGAAAATGGACACTTCTTGGCCCAGTGGACTTCCCCAGTAATCAAACTGAAAATAAATAAATAAATAAATAGCTGTGGCAGTGGGGAGTCTTATTGGGGACCTGGGGAGCAATGGAGCAACCAGCCCTGGTCTGACTGTGATCTCTGTGTGCTCTTAAGGGAAACTGCACTTTACTGTGTGTATTTGTTATCCTTTCCTCATATATGAGACACCCTCTCTGGTGTTGGTAGTGAGGACTGAGGTTCCTTGATTGTTGGGCCACAGCACGGGCATTACATATTAATAGTTTGGCAGCAGTGGGAAGTCCACATCACATATTAATTAGTTGGCAAATACTAACTGGCTTGTAGTGGTGTGGGTAGAGTGAATCCTGTATTTTGTGTAAAGTGAGCTTTGAAAGTGTTTTGTACTCTAAAACAGCCACATAGTGAATACTTATCACAATTGTTTTATTTCTTTTGTTAGCTAAGTTAGTCAGGGTGAACAGGCAGCATGTCAGCAAAGGAGTATGGAAAGCTGACAAGGAGCCAGCTGGCAGAGATGTGCCAGGCTAGGGGACTGGAGCATGGAAACCTGACTAAGGCAGACATGATTGCAACCTTGGTTACAGCTGCATCAGAAAAATGCAACCGGGAGGACAATCAGACTGGCAGTGGAGATGTAATACCCTCGGAGAATGGACAGCTCAACCTTTCTGCAGTGGACTTAAAAATCTAGCTGGAGCTAAAGAGACTTGAGTCAGAGGCCAGGTGTTTGGAAATAGAAGCAGCTGAGAGACGGAGGAGTCTACAGGCTGAGGAGAATGAGAAATGTCTGGAAGCTGAGGAAAAGGAAAGACAGAGGCAGCATGAGAAGGAGACGCTGACTCTTTGCCAGAGTCACGGAGGTAAGGGGGAAGTGAGTAACTGGACCCCAGAAACACAAAAGGTCAGTAAATTTCTTCCGCAGTTTAAAGAGGGGGATAATTTTGATAGTTTCATTCATATGTTTAAGAGAGTATGTAAACAGTATGAAGTTGACCGAAGGCTCTAGGTATGGTTCCTGACCCCTTTACTCCATGGTAAAGCTGTAACTGCATTATCCAAAATGTCTGACGTTGCATGTTTTGATTATACTGCTGTTAAAAAATGTCTTTTAGAACTGTTTAAGCTAACACCTGAAACGTATAGGAAAAAGTTTCATGAGCATAGACGCAAGGCAGATGAAAGTGTATGTGAATATTTTGCTGAATTGAGCACTTATTTCCATAGGTGGGTGAGTGGATGTCAGGTCACCACTTCTGAAGGGCTGGCAGACATTTTGGTGAGGGAACAAGCCCTCAGCCCTTTGCCTGAGGACATGAGGAGATGGTTAGCTCATAGACAATGTGCTACTTCAGATGAGCTGGGGAAGAAGGGAGACCTATACCTGGCAAGCAGGGCAGCCCTTCACATGAAGGGGACCCCCAGTACTGCTCATGGGTCTAAAGGAACCCATGGTGGGCAGCACAGACTGCCACAACATAATCTACTGGCAGATTATGTTGTGGCAGCACAGACTGCCACAACATAATCTGCCAGTAGCAGGGGAAGCCACTATTCCAGGTACACATCCAGGAGCTAGGGTTAAATGTTTTGAATGCAACCAGTGGGGCCATGTGGCATACAGGTGTCCAGGGAGGCAAGGTGGGGAACCAAAGGTGAGGGAGCCAGTAAGTGGGAAAGACAAAATGCCAATAGTAGGTTGTCTTGAGACAACAGGGGTATTGAACTACCATCCTGCAGATGTCCTGATAGGGAAGGATTTGGATGAGGCAGTACCATGTGCTTATGCCGTTACATGTAGTCAGGCTAGGAGACAAGCATGTGGGTCTGGTAGCCTGGGTTAGACCCAGACATACTGCATACTTGCAGCCAGGACTGGAGAGGTGGTTACTTCAGGGAGAGAGCTACTCTGCAACAGTGAGACTGAAGGTTAGCTACAGCTGCTTGTGGGTACTGATGGTCCCTTGGACAGAGTGACTGCAAAGGTAGAGGTGAGTAGCAGTACTCAGGCTGACAGTGAGGCACCACTGTCAGAGGATGCCAGACTTCCTGTGGAAGGGGAGCTGGAAAGGGTTACAAGGAGAGAGTTGAGACAGGCTCAGCCCTTAGACCCTACATTGCAAGGCCTGAGGCAGGTAGCTAGGGAGGCACCTGATTCTCAAGGAAAGGGGGAATCTGTATACTGGGACAAAGGGTTACTATACAGAGTGACCCCTGAAGGAGGACTAGAAGGTGAGAGAGTACAGCTGTTGGTAGTGCCTAACGCCTACCATCTGACACTTTTAGCCATAGCCCACGATATTCCCTTTGCAGGTCATATGGGCATAAAACGTACAAGGCATATTATGCAGAACGTCTATTGACCTGGAGTTTACAGAGATGTAACAGGGTACTGCAAAACCTGTGAGCAGTGCCAAAAGGTAGGCAAGGCAGGAGACAATGTGAGAACTCCTTTGATGCCTCTGCCTTTGATTCAGGAGCCATTTCAGAGGGTAGTTATGGATATTGTAGGTCCCCTGGGTACCCCAAAGTTCCACAGGGAAAAAGTATATTACAGTGGTAGTAGATTACACTATACGATACCCTGAGGCAGTGGCTTTGTCCTCCATTGAGGCAGAGAAGTTGGCAAATGCTTTGTTAGAGATTTTCAGCAGGGTAGGTTTCCCAAAAGAAATACTGACTGACAGAGGTGCCGATTTCATATCAGACCTGCTGGCTTGTCTGTGGAAGTCCTGTGGGGTGAAGCACATGAAGACCACCCCCTACCATCCCCAGACTAATGGTCTTGTTGAGAGGTTAAACTCTACAATCAAGTCCATGCTACGGGCATTTGCAGATCAGTTTAAGAGGGAGTGGGACAAATATTTGCTCCATCAACTGTTGTTTGCTTACAGAGCGGTTCCCCAGGAATCCACAGGTTTTTTCACCCTTTGAATTGTTGTATGGGCATAGGGTGAGGGGACCTCTAGATTTAATTCGAGATGAGTGGGAAGGTGAGTGTGAGTCTCACAAGGAGTCTGTTGTGGCATACGTCCTAAACCTCAGGACAAGGCTGAAGGAACTCATGGGCTTGGCCCATGAGAAACTGGCAGAAGCCCAACAACAGAAAAAGGTGTGGTATGACAGGAATGCTCGAGCTAGAGAGTATGCTGTGGGGCAGCAGGTAATGGTTCTCATTCCTGTCAGACACAACAAACTGCAAGCAGCTTGGGAGGGACTCTACAAGGTAGTAAGAAAGGTAGGTGATGTTAACTACATGGTGGAACTGCTAGGCAGAAGCCAGGGGCACAAATTGTACCATATTAAAATGATGAAACCTTACCATGATAGGGAGGCCCTCGTGCTGTACATTTGCAATGGATTGCAGGAGGAGTCTGAGGGAGATCTGGGGACTGATCTCCTCAGTGAGGCTCGGGATGACACCTCAGTGGAAGGGGTAGCAATGCCCCAGCAGCTATCTCCTACCCAGGTTCTAGAAATCCGAGCAGTGTTGCAGGAATTTGGGGACATGTTCACTGGGAAACCAGGGTGCACCCACCTGGTGCTGCAGGACCCCAAACGCCTATTAGGCAGGCCCCTTATAGGGTGCTGAGAGAGTCAGACAGACGCTGGGGGAGGAGGTACAGGAGATGTTGGAACTGGGGGTGATTCAATAGTCCAACAGTCCCTGGGCCTCCCCAGTGGTGCTGGTGCCAAAGAAGGATGTCAGCACCAGGTTCTGTGTGGACTACAGGAAATTAAATAGTCACACAGAGTCGGATGCTTAGCCCATGCCTAGGACAGATGAGGCCCTAGAGCATCTGGGTGGGGCTAAGTAACTTACAACCATTGATCTTACCAATGGTTACTGGCAGGTACCCTTGACTCCCAGTGCTAGAGAGAGAGAAGTCAGCCTTTGTGACTCCGTTTGGCTTGTATGAGTTCACAAAGATGACCTTTGGGATGAAGAAGAATGCCCCAGCGACTTTCCAGAGGCTGGTAGATTGTATCCTAGCAGGAGCAGGAGGGTTTGCCCTTGTTTACCTTGATGATATTGCCATCTACAGCCATTCCTGGCCAGAGCACCTTCAGCATGTCAGGGAGGTGCTGGTCAGACTACAGAGGGCAGGGCTGACCATTAAGCCGAGCCAATGTCAAGTGGGTATGGCGGAGGTCTTCTACCTAGGACATAGAGTGGGGAGTCATAAGATAAGGGCAGAACCTGCCAAAGTGGAAGCCATTCAGGCATGGCCTGCACCTGTTACTAAAAAGCAGGTGAGGGTATTTTTATGGACAGCAGGGTACTACAGAAAGTTCATCCCCAGTTATAGTACCATAGCTGCTCCCCTCACAGACCTAACAAGGAAGAACAGGCCAGATAAGGTAGTGTTGACTCCAGCATGTGAGAAGGCATTCCAGAAGCTTAAAGAAGCTTTGAGAGGACCCCCTGTGTTAACCAGTCCAAATTACAGCAAAGATTTTCTTGTGCAGGTGGATGCTTCAAACCATGGGGTGGGGGCTGTACTTAGCCAGATTTCTTCAGAGGGGGAAGAGCTCCCAGTAGTTTATCTCAGTTGTAGGTTCCAACCCAGGTAGGAATGCTATGCAGCTGTAGAAAAGGAATGTCTAGTGTGGGCATTGCAGACACTTCAGCCTTATCTGTACGGAAGGAAATTCACTGTTATGGCAGATCACAACCTCCTAACATGGTTAAACAGAACCAGCCAGCAAAATGCCAAGTTCCTAAGATGCAGCCTAGGGTTGCAAGCATATATGTCAGTACAGCACTGCAGTGGGAGTAGCTATGTCAATGCAGATGGGCTGTCAAGACAGGGAATGGGGTGAGGTACACTCAGATAGACCTAACCCTCTCAAGTGGCATTTCTCAAGGGTCACTTGAAAAACTAGCTTGAGTTCTCTGGGAGGGGGGGTGAAGGCTGCCAGCCTAGCCAGACAGAATTGTGCAGATAATTCTGTCATTTGTAAATATAAGTGTAAACTACAGGCGTGTTGTCTTAAATGTAAAGAAATACTGTTACATGTGGAACTGGAAATAAATGTGACAACAGTGCACTCTACTGACCAAAGTAAAGCATGTGGTGACCCTTTGAAGTAGACAGTGGTGTCGAGGGGTCTAGATGAAGAAATTCTTTCTATCGTTTTAACCAAGAGTAAAATTGCTAGATTTAAACATGCAAATGTATTTTTATTGCTCTGTTTCCTGACCAGCTGCAAGATAACAAAAGGGAGATGTTAAGAATGTAAATGCAGTTAATTTGTCAGCCTGGGAACACCAGGAAAGTGTAAAAGATGATGTAATGTTTATCAGAACTGCAATAGCAATTTAAACAGAGAGAATCAGAAGGCATTAAGCATTTTTGTCTTGATCATCCAACGCACAGCACTCTGCCTGTTTACTTATGTAAGTTATCTTAGACTTGTGTTTTCTTTTAGGGATAGCTAGAAGCTAGAAAGATTAGACTAAGTGTTTTTCTGTGATGTCAGAACTGAACTACTGAATTATTTTAAGTATTTCTCTGTGATCTCTGAACTCTTGACTAGCACTGACTGTGCAGTAGAAAGCATTGTCTTGTGGTTTTAATTGTTTATTATTAAATATTTTAAAACCTTTTAACTGTGGCTGGTTTGTGTAGAGATAATTTAAGCTCTAGAGTACATTGCATATTTATAGAGTTTACTGTCCAAGTCAATCCAAATAAGCTTTGGCTGATTAGTCACTCTACCAGCTGGATAATAATACTGCACGGTAATAATTGGACACCCTTTTAAGGGCCTTTAAGTAGCTGATAATTATTAGCTGGGTGGTGGCAAGTGGTACTACCGTATAGTCTGGGTAAAAGGGGCACAGCTGGAGAACATGTGCCAGCCTTCCCCAGAAGTGCCTGTGTGGTTGTATAAACTCTTATCTCAAAGTGTGTGTGTGTGTGTGTCAGCTACTTGGGCAGGGACATGAAGCACTGGTTGGACAGAGAGGGTGCTGGAGGTTTTAGCTTGCCCAGCTAGGCTGAGATCCTGACCCTATAGCTGTGCCAGTGGGGAGTCTTATTGGGGACCTAGGGAGCAAGAGAGCGACCAGCCCCGGACTGTGATCTCTGTGTGCTCTTAAGTGAAACTGCACTTTACTGTATTTGTTATCCTTTCCTCATATATGAGACACCCTCTCTGGTGTTAGAGGTGAGGATTAAGGCTCCTTGATTGCTGGGCCAGGGCACGGGCATCACAGTATCATTTATGTATGTTGTGATATTAAGGCTGTCAGAATAAAACAATGCTAAACCTCCACCTTTGGTTTGGGTTCCATCAGACCTGAGCAAGTTGTAGTTGGGAGGTAGGAATTCAGAGTCTGGTATGTCAGGCTTGTACAGGGATGAAGGGGGGAATAGGTTGCTTTAGCGTAGGTTTGTTATGACTACTCTGGCTTAATATTTTACAAGGGCAATACAGTAGTGTGGTAATTTCATATGTCATATTAGCAGCACAGTCTCTCTTTAAGTCACCATTCATTTACTTGCCTAAGTAAGTTACCTTTTAGATCATGATAACTGACAACACAAGAGCATTGCTGGGGGATGCACAATGTCAGCAATGCACACCCTGAATGCATGCCCTCATTGCTCACTTATGCCAGACATTTGTACTTTTTGTATATAGCGCAGTAAGCAAGCTATATAGTTTTTTTTCTGCTGTTGGCATTTGGACTGTACCTGCAAATAGATGTGGATTGTGCCAGATTCCAAACTGGTAAATTGATGTTATAAGTTAATATCTGGATAAGGCGTGTTCATTTTCATGTACTATGTGTTTTATTTCGATGTGAGAAAAGGCAGTAAAAAATAAAGTCACAGCTGAATGTGAGATTTTTATGTACGCAGAATGGACACCCTGGCTGCAGACATAGAAAAATGTTCAGTCTTTGCATTTTGTGTTTAGCAGCTCTGTTGTTGCACAATAGCATCTTCCATAACAATGGCAATTAACATGTCAGTAAACATAGACCTTCTAACAAATTATATACAAGGAGGTTCTAAAAAAACAGATATACGTGGAGTCACATAACTTGGAATATACAAGGGAGAATAAAGTTAAGGTAGGTGAAGAAGAACAGCTGGAGTACTTGTTAGGTTGGGGGACTTAACAGAGACCTGCAAGATAAAAGGAGGAGCTGATTATGTATAGTCAGTAGGTTTAAATCACTAATGGTGTGGGAAGCTTAATCACAATTTAGAGTGGGTGAGTTATCAAGTATATGAGGTATATGGGAGGGGAACAGTTAAGGAAAAGTACTATACACTTGTAGAAATGTTTGCAACATGTCCTTTAGATAGACGGCATCACTTAAACTGTTTTAGCAAGTATTGTCTACCCTGTCGTCTGAACAGTCAGGGAGTACCTTGGGTGATCAGTTAAATCAGGAGAAAGTGACTGCCACAGCTTTGGGGCCGGTACATCAATCATTTAAACTGTTCCTTATTTTGCAATTTCACCTGAGCAATGTCATGTAGTTTAGCTTGTACAGCAACTGTTAAATGGTACACAGCACCCTGAACTAATGATGGTCTCCAATAATGTTTTAAAAATCATGCAGCAAAATCATGATGTTACACAGTCATACTTATGTTAAGGGAAAGCTTGCATTTGAGCACCTTTGTCTCTTATGTTTTTGTGAAAGCTTGTTGCCAAGGTGTTTTTTTCTCACCCTGTTCAAAAAAAAAAATTAGACTGGGGGGATCAAAAGAGGGTCTTGACCTGGGCTCCAGAAGGCATAGCTACTTTTCTGAAAACTGAACTAGATCATGAATAACCATTGCATGCTGTCCTACAGAAAGGTGATTTTCCTCATTTTGATAAAAGCAGAGAATAAATTTGTTCAGGAGGTGAAAGCTCACTTCAGGGTAAACTAACTGTAGTTCTGTTTAAAGCTAAATTCCTATTATTTGTGGGTCTGGATATCTTGACAGAGATCAGCAGAATAAAAGTTTTTTGTAGACTGGCAAGCAAAAAGTGTGGATTAGAAGTTTTTGTTCTGCTCTAATGTAGAACAATATCACTAGTGCATGCAGTTATTGAAGCACTGTGTGTGTGTTTTATGTTCTGCTTGACGAAGTAATGTACTCTATGGACAATGTGAAGTGCATTAGCATAATGTGCACAGTATAGTTATGTGCAGTTAAAATTCATGTACATCCACTCTGCTACCCAGCATTACACATCTATGGAGGTAGATTACCATAATGTGCACAGTGTAATTATGTGCAGTTAAAATTCATGTACATCCACTCTGCTACCCAGTATTACACATCAATGGAGGTGGATTAGCATAATGTGCACAATGTGGTTATGTGCAGTTAAAATTCATGTACATCCACTCTGCTACCCAGCATTACACATCCATGGAGGTGGATTACCATAACGTACACAGTGTAGTTATGTGCAGTTAACACTCATGTACAGCCACTCTGCTACCCAGCATTACACATCCATGGAGGTGGATTACAGTAATGTACACAGTGTAGTTATGTGCAGTTAAAATTCATGTACATCCACTCTGCTACCCAGCATTACACATCTATGGAGGTAGATTACCATAATGTGCACAGTGTAATTATGTGCAGTTAAAATTCATGTACATCCACTCTGCTACCCAGTATTACACATCTATGGAGGTGGATTAGCATAATGTGCACAATGTGGTTATGTGCAGTTAAAATTCATGTACATCCACTCTGCTACCCAGCATTACACATCCATGGAGGTGGATTACCATAACGTACACAGTGTAGTTATGTGCAGTTAACACTCATGTACAGCCACTCTGCTACCCAGCATTACACATCCATGGAGGTGGATTACAGTAATGTACACAGTGTAGTTATGTGCAGTTAAAATTCATGTACATCCACTCTGCTACCCAGAATTACACGTCTATGGAGGTGGATTACTGCAATGTAGACAGTGTAGTTATGTGCAGTTAAAATTCATGTATATCCACTCTGCTACCCAGCATTGCACATCTATGGAGGTGGATTAGCATAATGTGCACAATGTAGTTATGTGCAATTAAAATTCATGTACATCCACTCTGCTACCCAGCATTACACATCCATGGTGGTGGATTAGTATAATGTGCACAATGTAGTTATGTGCAGTTAAAATTCATGTACATCCACTCTGCTACCCAGCATTACATATACATGGAGGTGGATTACAGTAATGTACAAAGTGTAGTTATGTGCAGTTAAAATTCATGTACATCCACTCTGCAACCCAGCATTACACATCCATGGAGGTGGATTACCGTAATGTACACAGTGTAGTTATGTGCAGTTAAAATTCATGTACATCCACTTTGCTACCCAGCATTACACATCTATGGAGGTGGATTACTGTAATGTAGACAGTGTAGTTATGTGCAGTTAAAATTCATGTATATCCACTCTGCTACCCAGCATTACACATCCATGGTGGTGGATTAGTATAATGTGCACAATGTAGTTATGTGCAGTTAAAATTCATGTACATCCACTCTGCTACCCAGCATTACATATCCATGGAGGTGGATTACTGTAATGTACAAAGTGTAGTTATGTGCAGTTAAAATTCATGTACATCCACTCTGCTGCCCAGCATTTCACATCTATGGAGGTGGATTAACATAATGTGCACAATGTAGTTATGTGCAGTTAAAATTCATGTACATCCACTCTGCAACCCAGCATTACACATCCATGGAGGTGGATTACCGTAATGTACACAGTGTAGTTATGTGCAGTTAAAATTCATGTACATCCACTCTGCTACCCAGCATTACACATCCATGGAGGTGGATTACCGTAATGTGCACAATGTAGTTATGTGCAGCTAAAATTCATGTACATCCACTCTGCTACCCAGCATTACACATCTAATGATGTGCATTAGCATAATGTGCACAATGTACTTATGTGCAGTTAAAATTCATGTACATTCACTCTGCTACCCAGCATTACACATCTAATTAGGTGGATTAGCATAATGTACACAGTGTAGTTATGTGCAGTTAAAATTCATGTACATCCACTTTGCTACCCAGCATTACACATTTATGGAGGTGTCTTGCCATAATGTGCACAATGTAGTTATGTGCAGTTAACACTCATGTACAGCCACTCTGCTACTCAGCATTACCCATCTATGGAGGTGGATTACCGTAATGTACACAGTGTAGTTATGGGCAGTTAAAATTCATGCACATCCACTCTGCTACCCAGCATTACACATCTATGGAGGTGGCTTGCCATAATGTGCACAATGTAGTTACGTGCAGTTAACACTCATGTACAGCCACTCTGCTACCAAGCATTACACATCTATGGAGGTGGATTAGCATAATGTGTACAATGTAGTTATGTGCAGTTAACACTTATGTACAGCCAATCTGCTACCCAGCATTACACATCTACTGAGGTGGATTACCTTAGTGTGCACAGTGCAGTTGTGTGGTTAAAATACATGTACATCCACTCTGCTACTCAGCATTACACATCTGTGGAGGTGGAGTACCGTAATGTGCACAATGTAGTTAAATGCAGTTAACACTCATGTACATCCACTCTGCTACCCAGCATTGCACATCTACAGATATGTCTAATGACACTGCACCACCACATGCATCATAGGTCATTCATGCTGCATAGCAGGAGAATATGAGACCAAGCATTGTTGTGTGTTGCACTCCTTGCTGTTTTACAAATCTAAGGTGTCACACTGCATAACAAATATGCTTTTACCATATGAGTTGATCTATGTGGAGAACTTCCTTGGCATATCACTGAATGGGTTCATCTTATGCACCAATCACAGTTTTGCATATTTTTCCTTAGCAACTGAAACTAACAGGGGTGTACAGGTACCTGGTGCTGGGGCACTTTGTGGTATCACACATCAGCTTGAATAACAGACCTAGCCTGTGAGCCTAGCAGTTCATACCAGCTGCTGACTGTGCACACTTCCAGCATATCAAGAAATAAGAATAAAAATTTGCCATATTGCCACGGTAGTGCAGCGGTTAGCGTTGTGGCCTCACAGCAAGAGGTTCTCCTGTTCAAGTCTCGGCTGGAGCACCTTCTGTGTGGAGTCTGCATGTCCTCCCCATAGTGAAATGACATCTAAAAGACATGCAGGTAGGTGCGTGCGTGAATGGTTGTGCCTTCTTTGAAGCTTGGGTATTGGGCTGGCAACTCTGCACCGTTAAAATCCACTGCCAATCATTAGCGGACCGGAGTTCCGCTGTGGCAACCCTTAACCAGGAAAAGCCAAAAGACTGCTAACAAGTATATTCCTTTCCACTTGGTTTGTGAGTGCAATCTTAACCTCAAAAACACCCAAACCATTTTATTTTTAGCAACCATCCCCAGTAGAAGGACACTTCGATCACTGGAATAACTTGTCTCTTCTCTTGTTGGATCTTACCTATTAACAGTACAGGCCTTAAATATTTAAATGTGATCATAAAGCTTTCATGTTTCTTATTTCTTCATGTGGAGTCCATTTAAAATAAGATTTTACTCATGATGAAACCTGCTACAGAGCCACTACATTTGTAATACCCAAGCAACATCACACTACTGGTATTGAGGTGCCCCTACCTAGTCTAGTTATGCTCTTCCCTTTTTCACTTTAGAGGTGCAGACATCAAAGGGCCTTTCTCCCCCTTCCATATCCAAGCTAAACATGCCTCATTTCCTTGAACACAAGCCAGTAATTAGATTCACCATAAACTGTAAAATAAACAACTATGGTATTAAGCTGACATGTTTAAGGAACTTTTAGTATGAAACAAATTTTACTGTGTCAACCCCCTACACCAGCTTACAATAATTCCCTGCTCTCCACCTTACTACAGCAGATCTTGTTTGCTGCTTTAAGTGTTTGGTCATGCTTTCATGGGCTCCTATTTTGTATCCTTGCTTGGAAAGCTTTTGTAGTACTCCTCCCTTACCGAGAGACTTTTCTCTCTCTAGTTTCTTTATTAGGGTTAGTTTTAGAGTAGGCTTTAGTTGTGCTTTATTAATAGTGTGTGTTTTAGGCTGGCTTCATAAATATATATATATATATATATATATATAGAGATCTAGGACTATTGAACGAAAGTTCAAAAGTCCAAATCCACAATCACTGAACACACTTTAACGAAAGCGCTTTCACCGAAAAAACGCTTTCGTTAAAGTGTGTTAAAAAAAATACACTAAATTTATGGTTTTGCAGGGGGGCAAGCACCCCTGCACCCCCCACACCCCTCCCATTATTCTCACTCCGAGGTCGCACTACAGTGGAGAAAAGGGAATTTTCCCTTATCCCTACTGTAGTGCGATCTCCATAACAGGCATACTTACGCAAAAGTGCTTCTTCAGTGAAAAGCACTTTCGCGCAAGTATGCCCGGCTGAATCTGTTTCGGTGATGTTGCCATTCGGGGATCCATACAGATCCCATATATATATATATAGATTGATTGATAGGTTAGGTATTTACGGTTGTTAGTTGTTCTAGTGTTATGATTAGAGTTGCATTCCTTATGATAATTAAATCCATTTGTCATTGTTGATACTTGTGTAATTTATTAAGAGTTATTATATTAGGCTACTTAAACATATTTATACTTTCACATTAGAGATAGGAGTCAGCCATTTTTTGATGTGTTTGTGTGCATGTTGTGTGTTTTCAGTATCCTCGATGGCTGACAATCAGGGCTTTAAAACATGCACAGAGATTGGGCATAAGCTGTCAACCCAAGACCTACACTCCCTTTGTGTGCATTCTTTAGGCACAACTCACCTTGACACTTTGTGTGAGGCTTGTGTCTCATTCAGTGCTCACACCTGACAAACTACAAAGAAAAAACTTATAGTGAAGGGACCTCTCTCTCTCTCTCTCCAGACAGGGTCTGCCATTGCTTCCTTTTTCTTTTCTTTTCTGTTACTTTTCCTTGTACCAAAGTCAAGAATCCCAAGCAGAAACCAGATAAAGATAAACACAAGGAGCTGGACAAGACCAAACAAGACAAGGCCAAAGAAAAGTCAAAATAAAGGGATAAATTAGACTCTAAGAAGTCACATAAGTAGTCCTCAGATCCGACTTTGACTTGGAGATTGGATCTCAAGGTACAGAGACTTTCACAGCCAACAGTTTTTCAGCACCATACATTGGCTGCTTGGTCTGGATCCTCACCAGATCCAGTCAGTCCCAGACTACATTCTCTGATTCTTCAGGAGAGATTTTTTTCACTGTTGTTATCAAATGTATTCCATGTTATCATCAAAATATTCTATGTGGTTATTATTTTATTTTAATGTACTACTACTGTTTTATATACTCTGTATTGTGTAAAATTTCCTTGTATGTAATTAAATGTGGAGATTTTCTCCCCCGGCCTCCACTGAAAATGGGTTAATTTTAGGCCCAGTGGACTTTCCCGGTAAAGAAATGCAATAAATAATTAAATAAATAATAAATATATTCCAGACCATCGTTGGTAGCATCATCATCCTGGTCACTGAGAAGTCTGACTGAACAGGAAGTCGACAGTTTCTCAGGGCTCAGATACAGCTCAGAGTTCTCTCGCTATCATCTTCTGGGAACACACAGTCCATATACCCCTCCCTGGTGTCTTTTTCGGAATTGGTATACATTGGTAAAACAAAATGCAAATTGAAGCACATAAACACCTCCACCAGAGTCCATTACTGAAGACATGGACTTGGATGAAGGCAAAGGCTCCCCAGATCCCCCACTGAGGATGTCACTTTCAGCAAGATCCTGGATTTGATGAAACAGAGAGTGAAATGGTCCACAGCAACTCCTTCTGCAGATGAGTCCATGTGCGTGAAAGCATCTAGTTTCAGCCCATATTCATCCTGGGTGATAGTGCCCACTGACCCACTCATTGACTTAATGGCTCAATTGGCATGGAAGGACCCTGACATGGTAGAGCCCATCCCTAAAATAAAAAAACAGATGAAATTCTCTCAGCTCCTACAGACAGGAAACATTGGAGCAAAAATCCTCCAGTGGATGCGATGGTTGTAGTGGCAGCCACCAAGAAGCAATTGTTGGAAGAAAGTTCCTCAGTTCAGTCCCCTTATAGAGAATCTAGGAATATGGACCATTTTATGAAATGGGCATATGCTTCAGCATTCTTTCCTCTCAGATCATTGAATTACTTAGCTCATGTTACTGGATTTCAGAGAGACTTGATTGAGAAGATTTCCAAGTATCTCTTGGGTGTTTTACCTGCAGATGTTCAAAACCAGTGGGCTCCAAGCTTTCCATCTTCCATTCTGCCTGCAGTATGGCCATGTGTCTGCTTTCCAATGTAGCTGATGTCACAGCAAGCACTGGCATCACCATCCCTTCACAATGTCTGAGTGCTCCTTTGTGATTTTGCAATAAAGCTTCAGGATGTCTTTCATCAATGCTCCTTTTCATGGGTTCATCTTTTTTTGGACCCAAAGAATAAAAAGAAAGACTGACCAAGAGCCAACAGGATGGCACCCATTTTTTATGCCCCAAAAACCTACTCCAGAAATCAATGGGCTGGGAAAAAGATGTGTCTCAGGAAGTCACAGAGCTCTTATCAGGAAACTCCTGCAGAAAGACCACCTCATGGCAGGGTAGGTGGTAACAGTAAAGGATGTCACCCTAGAGGCAGTAGTGGACTACATAACCACGGTTTTTCTGGATGATTTCCTGAAAAATCCTTTCAGCACCCCTGAAGGGGTTGCAAATCTGTTGCACTGTGGAGGTAGTTGGGGGGCACCTATCTTGGATGCTGAGAATAATTTCCAGAGACTACTCTATACTATTTTCCCTACCTCCTGTCATAAAGAAGAAAGTTCCTAATGTTCCACCCAGTCAATGGGAACTTGCAGCAGAGGTTTCCAAGCTGCTAGAAAAAAAAAAGAGTCATCCAACCAGTCTCTGAACACCAGCTATAGTCCAGAGTCTGTTCAAGGTTCTTTTCAGTACCGAAGAACACAGGGGACATCATCCCCATTCTGGACCTGAGACATTTAAATCAGTACGTCAAGCAGGCAAAATTCTGGATGGTCACGCTTCAGTCTATTTTGCCTCTTCTGAGGAAGGATGACTGGATGTGTCCCATAGAGCTGAAGAATGCATGACATCATGTGCAGATAGAAAAGCATTCAAGGAGATATCTCCATTTCTAGCTGGGAGCCAATCATTATCAGTTCAGAGCCCTACCACGCAGTCTCACCACAGCCCTCAGGGTGTTCACTAAGATTATGGCAGTGGCAACAGTGTCTGGGCTTATTAAGGATATAGGTTTTCTTAAACCTTGATGAAAGACTCCTTACTTCTACAACTGACAACATCTCATCAAAGCATCAGGACACTTTGCTCCAAATTATGCAAAATCTACATATCATGGTTAGTTTGACCAAAAGTCATCTTATGCCATCCCAGCAGCTACAATTTATCAGATGTCACCTCAACACGAGCTTACATAATGCCCTACTTCCAGAGTGCTTTCCCTTCATCTGACAACTACACAGGTTCTTCACCACCCCTGCCCCTCCAGCAAGATTGATCCTTTGTCAATTAAGTCTTATGGCAGCCACAATCCTCATGGTCCCACTAGCCAGATTTTACATGAGAGTTCTTCAGTGGACTGTAGCAGTCCAATGGTACCAAGGGTTACATCCACTTCATGCCAAGATAAACTTAAATCTATTATCAAAATAGATTACTGAAATCTGCAAGCAGCACACAGCTTGCTGGATAACGTCTCCTTCCGTGGTAGACAGGCGTCCATTTTGATGTATTCCTCTGTGGTGGCATTGACAATGAACACTTCCCTTCTGGGGTGGGGGGTATTTTGAAGAGAAGGCTTTCCGGGGCATTTGATCACAAATAGAGGTCAATCTTCACATCATCGTTCTGGAGATAAAAGTGTTCCTTTTAGCACTGCAGGCCTTTCAGGATGTTCCCTTTTTAATTTCTCCATATCTTTTGGTTTTCTAATACCACGACTAGAATGGACCCCACTCCCAAGTCAAATTATGAAATTAATATTGTTTCAGTTTTGATGTCAGCCAGAAGTGCTCTTCACAGCACCCACAATGTGCCCAGTAATGACTCCTCCTGCAATTCATACGGAGTTATTACATGTATTGGTAACATATCTAAATACGATTGTAGATTATTTTTTAAGACACATTGCTCCTACTCCTACTAAATCTGTCTGGGTATCTTTCTTCCACATTGCTCTTGTTTCTGCCTGCAAATCCTGATATTTTATGACTTTGTGTCTCCCTGTATGCAAGACAGTGTAGTAACTGGGTGTCGCGATTTCAGTGATCAATGCTACTTTTGTCTTCTTTTCATGGACCACTATATCTGGTTTTCTCATATCTATCTTTCCAACTGTTGGTAATGGGTGATCCCATGTGATGTAGACCATCATTTTCTATGATGCTTTGTGGCTCATGTTTCCAGTGTTTTTCAGCTACCTCAATACCATAATGTTTGCACAGTCTCAAGTACAGTCTTGTCACATTATTCTGCCTTTCAGTATACAGTCCTTCTGCCATTAGTATATCACAACCAGCAACAAGATGTGCAACTGTTTCCAATCCTGTTTTACAAAACCTGCATTTGTCTGTTTCTCCCTCATGTTCAATGGACTTTGTAAACGGTGTACATAGTCCACTATATTGGGCCGCCAATATTAACCTTTCATCTTCTGGTTTGAATTCACCTCTCCTTAACCATTCCTACGTTCGATCCTGATCAACATGAGGTTGTTCTAGGAGTTTTCTATACTTGCAAATATATTTATGTATTTTCCACATTTCTTGCCTTCTCATCTGATCCTTCACCTTATATTTTTCCTTTTTTTTGATTTTTATCTTCTTCTGGTTTGATTTCCATTCTCGCTTGACACCAATATGCTGCTATCAGACTAAGTCATCTTGGATTTATTCTCCTCATATTTCAAAACTTTCACTATGTTTGGGTCTTGTGAGGTCAGCATAACCTCATTTGGAACAGGGAATATATAATCTTGGTATGGAATAATTTTTATAAATCATCCGATGGAAATGAAGCATCCTTCCTGTTTTTGTCTAATCTATTCAACACCTTTTGGGGCCAGTCAATCACTCCAAAACTGTAAGGACAGGAAGAGAAAATTGGTTTATAGATTGAACTTTGCTCCTAGATGTCAACACTGTTTTCAGGATTAATTTAAGTCTTCTAAAATATTCCTTACTGAGCTTTGTTCCCATTTGTTAATGTTTTATTGTTGATCCTTCATCAGTTCCCAAATATACACTCCTTCTTGCTCAAGTTCTTTAATATCACATTCTTCTCCCAAACTGATGTTTTCTTGGTGCTGCAGCTTTCCTGCTTTAAATGTTGCTTTTGCAAATTTATCATCTGAAGTTTTGACAACTTGCAGTCGTGCTTTCAGTTCATCTGATGAACTATACAGTTTAACTCATTAACCCTGACTACCGTCTCACAGTGCCTCTGTGCTTACATCCGAGCACGCTGAGACAGTAGTAATTGTATGCAGTTACACTGAGCCCCTTCCACAAACGCATCTAACTTTACAGCCTAACTGTAGCTCCACTGTTAAAAAAATAAGTTGAAAAAGTACCTGAACTTTTTCAGGTACTTTCTCAACTTAGTTTTGATTGTGGAGTTACATTATGTCCGTATTTGATTTTTCGGAGAAAATCGGCTCACCATGCACTATATATATATATATTTGTAATTACAGTAAGCCTATTACAAGTCTTTCAAAACACGGCATGAAAAAATGTTTGCTACGTCAGCTTTCAATACATTTTCAATATAATTTAATATTGCTGGACTATAATTCTGGTAAACATGCTTTCTGAGTTGATATGGAGTTAAGAAAGACAAAAAGGCTGAATGTTTGAGCTAAATACAAGTCCTGGAGTTACAAATTGGTTCCCCTTTCTTCTTATTTTCTGTGACTCGGAGGTATTTATTTTTTATGTTCACAATGCTCTAGTTCTGCAGGGAGTCTGGAAGATGCTGCAAGGGGTGTTTTTTTGAAGGAGAAGAGTGGCGGCTGCTACTTGCTCCCCCATCAAGTTCAGGATTTTAGATTAAATTGTTGGATAATAACAATGTAATGTAATGCAAGCTCAATTTTGCTGTGATGATGAGTTCTTTGTCCCAAACGGGACCAGCCTGTAGGATTGTAATTCCAATATATTCTGTCTGGTGAATGATTGGAACTAAGGGAAAGCAACCATTTTTTACCAAGCAGCAGTGGCAGTTGCGGGGTTGGAAGTCAGATTATGCCTGGGAAAGGGAAAGGGGGCATATTTAACAGAATTCAGCTGTTGGGGGGACACCCCAACATGGCAGCATACATATGTCATTTTAGGGCACTAAGGAGGTTTCAGAAGTAAGGACAGATATTTACTTCCGGTGATACTATATTTTTGTCAAGGTTGTTAAAAAGATGTGTTTGCTTCTAATCAGTTGATATTGTAATGTTAGTTTTTTATTTAGCTTTGCCATGTTGTATTGAGTTTCATTGCCCTCCTATACTGGATAGTAAAGGTCTAACGTGACAGGTTCTTATTGCAGGTCGCACTGCTACGAGACAAAATAAACAATTTTGTGTGAAAGTAGGTTAGTAAGGAGATAATACCACCTGTCATTTTTTGGAAAATCATTGTATTTTGTTTTTGATAGTTTAAGAAGAGAAACTGTGTATGCATTTGCCTGTCTACACGTATTTCATTCAATTTCCTGTATAGTAATGGTTTTCATTAACTTTAAGATGCAAAGTCTTGTGTTACACAATTTTCAGTGAAAGTTTGATCTGCTTTTGATGACGAGGGCTGTATTTGAAAAATCATGTTTTCAAACTTGAAGTTATGTTTGGTTAAAGTGCAAGTTTTAATAGGTTTGATTTTCAGAATGGTTAGGTCAGTTAATCCACTCTGTGTTAATCAGTGGCCTGCGTCTAGTGTTGCGTATTTTATAATAATCACGTTTGTACTGTTGAGTCTTGGAAGAATTCCACCTCACGTCTGTCTTTTTATTTTTTTAAGCTTTTTACTAGGACCATTTCAAAATGTAATAATTTGGGGATTAACAGTGATGGCTAAGGTTATTAAACAATTCTAGATCCATCTTTGGACTTTTTATTGTCTTCCTTTCATTGTCGGACATTTCTGTTTTGTAAAGTCCATAATGTGGGGCATGCTTGTGAACAGAATACTACATATTTTTGGAAAAGCAATTCGATTACTAGGACTGCTGAGGAGTGTGTTATGTGTATTTTATATACAAATGTTTATGCTTGAAAATGTGCTATTAGAAGTTCTTGATCTGAGTGTTCGATCTATCCTTAGTAGCATGTTGAGTTTCAGTCACCAAAGAACACTACTACAGTCTTGTTTTTTGTGAGTTTGTTAAATAATTGTTTACCAACATTAAAGTGCTGGACTGGTGAAGTGTTGTTAATACGTGTGTCTTGGAAATGATTGCATCCTTATGCTTCCAAGTAGTCTTAACTCAGGAATTTGTTAATTTCCTACTTTTCTCAGAACCAGAAAGATAAATAAGTAGAAAAAGTTGTAAGTAATGTTAAATATGCAGAAAGCCTGAGCACACTGAATGGCCGTACAGAATTCTGAGCTTGTTTGGAAGGGAGTGTATTACTTGGTTTTGTCTAAAAGAAGAGTGCATTCTTGAAGGTTTGCTCTTTGGGTTAGAACCTCCACCTCTCTGATAATTTGCCTGGTTTGCCCCAGTTATGGTTTTAATGTTGAGTGTTGACTTTTTTCATATGTACTCAGATGAAAGATTTGTATCTTTGTTTTTAGTGTTTTACATATCCAGCAAATGTTGGGATGTTCTAAGGAAATATTAGAACACAGCTAAACCTAGCTTGAAATGGAGTGAAACAGTTTTGAAACTTGTACCTTTTATTTAGTTATCATTGAAATTATTCCTCTACACAACCTCTGTTCTTGTAGTTACATTTGTCGATTTTAATTTCTCCAAGTCTTTTGGGTTTCTAATACCATGACGGGAGTGGACCCCATTCCAAAGTCAAAGTATGATTAAAGTTCATGAGATTAGTACTGTTTTGATGTCAGCCACTAGTGCTCTTCGCAGCACCTGCACTGTGCCCAGTGATGACTCATTCTGCAGTTTGTATGGAGTTACATGTATTGGTAACATATCTAACTACGACTGCAAATTCTTTTTTATAAGGCCCATTGCTCCTACTACTATTGGAATCGTCTGGGTATCTTTCTTCCACATTGCTCTCATTTCTGCCTGCAGATCCTGGCATTTTCCGGCTGTCTCTCTGTATGCAAGACACTGTAGTTAGTGGGTGTGACGATTTCAATGAATAATAGGTTCATAGGTTGATACTAGGCTATCTGCCCTAGGGCATTTATAAGCCTAGCCAGAGTGTGTTTGGCTTTCGCCACCCTTTTAGATTAGTTGACTGTGCCTCTGTCAAGCAGGGACACAGAAGAGATCCCAGGGGTAAATTTATGGTCTCCCATCCACTCGTCAAGATTTCTCTTGAAGAGGGTCAGTGAGGGGCTCTGCCTAACATGGACTGGGATTTTGTTCCAGAGTGAGGGAAGCCTCTGGGATATGAATCTGTCCCTCCAGCATGTCCTATTTATTTCTGTACTGAGGTTCAAGTCCCTGGAGTGTGTAGCTCTAAGGGATTTGGATTTCCTGAGGTGAAGCATGTCCATTAATTCTGGGTTGGACATGGCTTTATACGTCAGACACAGATCTGGCGGTACACAACTGAGTAAAGCTGGAGTTTCTTTAGTCGAACTGCATAGGGCATCTGTTTGAGCCCCTTGATCCTCTTGGTGAGATACGTTTGGGGTCTTCCCAGTTGCTGCAGGTGTCAGGTAAGGTACATCCCAAACGGGGCATTGTACTCAATTATGGGCCTGATAAGTGATGAGTAGAGGGGCACAATGACCTCTCTTGATCTAGATGTGAACCCTTTCGTGATAAGGTGGGCTATATAGAAGGTCTTTCTAACCACTTTGGCAACGTGATTGTCAAAGGAGAGATTGCTATCTACTTGGGTCCCCAAGTCCCTAATTACTTCTTCCGTACTTAATGGATTACCACCTATGTGGTAATTTGTGGGCACTTTGTTTTTCCCAAAGGGGATGACTATGCACTTTTTGGCATTTAGCTTTATACAATGCTACTCTTGTCTTCTTTTCTTGGACCGCTATATCCAGTTTTCTAGCATCTATCTTTTGAACTGTTGGTACTGGGTGATCCCATGTGATAGAAACTTCATCATATGCTTGGAGTTAAGCTGTCCATATAAATGGCATGGGGTTTCTCTGTTAATAAGCAAATGCAAAGCAGATATTGTCATGACACAAGAGATGAAAGTAGTAGTAGCCAAGTATAAGAGCTGGATAAGTGGTTGGTGGAAATGGCAGACAAAAGAAAGCTGGCAATGTCTTCACTGTTGTACCGATCAGCCATACAATGAGTTGGATGCACTTGAACAGTATGTAGGATACATTGGGAAAATGGGTGCTGAGAAAGTTCTGTACACCGTATAGCCAATGGGTGCCAATATCAAATGGCCTCTGAGCAGTACTCTTTCAGTTATTGCATAT
This sequence comes from Protopterus annectens, assembly GCF_019279795.1. Taxonomy (NCBI): domain Eukaryota; kingdom Metazoa; phylum Chordata; order Ceratodontiformes; family Protopteridae; genus Protopterus; species Protopterus annectens. The sequence goes on along the minus strand of NC_056743.1, from coordinate 406,183,349 downwards.
AAACTGAATCGAGAGAGGTGAGGACAGTTGATAAAACACTACGGCCCCATATAGGAACAGGAAAAGGAGATTGATGATGATAACAACTGGTTATTCTCAGTGCAAGTTCCAGCACTAAGCCATGAATCTTGTCTCACTTCACTGAATTCATTTTTTTTTAAACAATATATTCTGAAGTTTCCATAACAAACAGTTATAAAAATAAATAAATATTACCTTAGCCATTATGTTTCCATCTTCTCATTTGTCTGCCTTGAAGCAAATTTGAAAATATATATGTTTGAAGGGGTCATTGAGGGGAATGTGTCATTTTCGTTCTTGTGTGTACTTGCAAGGGTTGGTGAAGGGTTTAACATTGATAATGTTGCATTCTAGTGCTTGTGCATTGTAGGACAGACTGCTGAAGGGCTCACTGTTTCATTTTGGTGCTTGTGCATACGTAGGCAGACTGCTGAAGGGATAACTGGTGGGAATGTTTAATGTTCTTAAGAATACCAATATCACTTTCCGTCTTCAATTGTGGGTCACTTGGGAATGGTTTAATTTTAGTGCTTGTGTATACTTGGACATACTACTGAAAGGGTCTCATGTAAAATGTTTCACTTGGGCACTTGTGCATACTTGGACATAATGATGCAGGGGACATGTGGCAAATGTTTCATTTTAGACCTTGCGTATACTGGGATATACTAATGAAGGGGCAATTGGGGGAAATGTTTTGTTTTGGTACTTGTGCATACTTGGAAGGGCTGCTGATGGGGTTGTCGATGGAAATGTTGCATTCTGGTGCTTGTGCCTAGTAGGACAGACTGCGGAAGAGGTCACTGGGGAGATGTTTCATTTTGGTGCTTTTACATACAGAGTTTATAGGGCAGTTTATCATCCTTCAAATCAGAGCTAATTTTGAACAGCTGCAGTAGTGGTGGCCACGTTGTCATTTTGTGTGGTCTGGGATAATTCCTCACCAGATATGGAAAACAGCAAACAGTCAACGGGCAATGCACAAGTGCAGACGTTTGCAGAATGGGTTCATGCATGGCTTGATGCACAGGGTCGGTGGATCTACAATCTGCCATGAGAGCATCACGGCAGAAGATGTTCACCTGTTCAGAAGGGATGGCGTTCACTTTACTGAGGAGGGCATTGCGTTCTTCTTGACTGACCTCCACAATGGCGCAAGGAGCGCTATGCAGGATTGGTAACACGCAGCTTGTGAGAAGAATGGAAAACACCCATGACCAAGGTTTCAGTGATGGTTATTATAATTTTTTGTTTATGTATCCAGCTTTCAAGAATAATTTATTATCTGTTAACAATATGCACATACTGCATTGAGGAAAACTGATGGGTCTTATTATAACCAGAGTGATGGTCAGATGTGATAACTGGAATTATTACTTTTGTGACTAATTCTTACATGGATGACCCAGATAAGTTTGCCATTTCTTTTTGTATTGCTGTATTTCTGCTTATACTCAGCAGCTGGGCATGTTTCCACGCTTTGTCAGTCATGGGTGGAGGAAGGGCTCAGTAACATCCAAGTGTTGTACTATTTTGACTGAATTATAATGACATAGTATTTCTACTGAATGATAATGAATGCCTCTGCACTCCACACTAACATGTATTAGAACATGCTAATACAAAGAATACTTCCCCTGTGGCTAGGGTGGATGATTTGGATGGGCTAACCAGGTAATGCATACGATGTACGCATATATGTAGTCTTCCAATACACCTGTCAAACATCAGTAGTAATCTGTTTGCATTTTCTTTCCTGTGCAGGTTTGTCCACCTTCTGACACTGACATGGCTTCATGAGCAGGAGAACGACAAGTGAGAGTGTGGGTATGTGGCCATTCCTACATTCACTGGGCTGCCAGCCATGTCTCTGTAAGTGACAACCACTTCAACTTGAGCTTCCCCACATCTAGTGTGAAAGTCTACTGGATTGCAAGAAGAGGTATGCATTGGAGCGGAGTACTGCAGTTGTTGGAAGAGAAGTGTTCCATATACTCTGAGGAGGGAATTATGTCATCAGTTAACCACTCGGAAGGATACGATTTCAAATCACAGCAATTTTTGAACACCTGCAGTCGTGGTGGCTTGTTGTGTGATCAGATCACGTGTGATCTGATATAATTTCTTAACAGATATGGAAAACAGCAAACAGTCAAGGGGCAGCTCACAAGGCCAGAAGTTTACAGAATGTGTTCATGCATGGCTTGATGCACAGGGTTGGTGGATCTACAATCTGCCATGACAGCATCACGCGGAAGATGTTCACCTGTTCAGAAAGGATGGTGTTCACCTAACTGAGGAGGGTATTGCGTTGTTCTTGACTGACCCCCACAATGGTGTGAGGAGAGCTATGTAGGATTGGTAACACGCAGCTTGTGAGAAGAATGGAAAACACCCATGACCAAGTAGGACCAGTATAGTAAGTAAAAAACTATTATGAAATGTGTTGTGTAAAATATATTTATCTGAGTTTGGCAAATAACTGTGGTAAGGAGCTGGTGAGGATGCTGAGAAAGAAAACTGTTTTGTACCCCATACAATCTAATATGTCAGTGACCATCCTGCAATACTTCTGTTTTTAGTCTGCTTTTATCAAGCATGTGTAGAGTTTAGATGACAGGAAGGGCTTGCTACTACAGAACTTGATTCCTTAGGTCCATTGCCGAATGGACACATGTAAACAGAAAAGGCAAAGGTAAGGCAGACTGCTGACACTGAAGGAGGTCATGAGACTGCAGTGGTATCAGCTATCTGAGTGGGTAGCCAGCACAGCTATCGAACAGATCAGATGGCTTTGCCTGCCACTGAAGTCCCATACCTGTCTTGGGTTCATTAATGGAGTGGTGGTCCTTACCTTGCTTTTTCTCTTTACATGTACCCATTCAGCAGTATGTTGGCTAGACCAAGAATGCAATCATATGTGTCTCCATGGTAAAACAACTGGTTCTGAATGCTATACACATGTACAGATATCTGTTTTGTTAGGACTCAGGTTATGGAAATTATGATTTTTTTTTCATATTTTGGTAAATAACTTCACAAGGGAGAATCTGAATGTGCTAAGTAATACCTCATTTTGAAGACAGTATTGCTGGTTCCAACATGGTAAAATAATTGTGCCTGTATATTGTACACATGTACGGATATCAAAGTTCGTTTCGGACTAAGGATATGGAAATTATGATTTTTTTCATATTTTGGTAAATAACTTCGCAAGGGAGAATCAGAATGCGCTAAGTAATACCTCATTTTAAAGACAGTATTGCTGGTTCCAACATGGTAAAATAATTGTGCATGTATGTTGTACACATGTGCAGATATCAAAGTTTGTTTTGGAGTTAGGCTATGGAAATTATGATTTTTTTTCATATTTTGGTAAATAACTTTGCAAGGGAGCATGTCAGTGTGCCAAGTAATACCTCATTTTGAAGACAGTGTTACTCCTTACAACATGGTAAAAGAACTATGTCAGTGCACTGTACACACCTACACATACCACAGTTTGTTTAGTATTGTAGGATTATGAAAATTATATATTTCCAATACTTCTGATTATTATGCCTATGTCTTTGCAAGGGAGCATGGTGATCACACAAATGATGCATCATTTTGAAGCTGACATTGAGACGCACAACTTCTACACTGATATGTAGGCTCTGTATTTTACAGGTGATGAGATATTATGCTTATTTTTTTATCAGTTATGACAAATATTATATTAATCATATTTCTGTGAATATCTCCATAAAAGAGCATCACACAGTAATGGTTAAGATATCATTTTAAAGCTGACATTCATACTAACAAATTAAATACAAATTGTATGGGTCTACATGGTACACTGACCAAGATATTGTGCTTTGCTTTTCCAAAAAGGTAAAAAATATGCACAATATCAACATTCCTTGCCAAATATTTAATAATGACTTTGATATGCGCTATCAACATTTACACTGTTGGAAAGGTCAGCGTCTGCTGAACAACTTTCGTATTTACATTTTTAGTCTAGCTCTTATAGTTAAAGAGTTATGAACATTAGTTTTCTGTATGGCATTAGAAATGGATTTTCTGAAAATGAGCTCAGGCTGCACTGTTGTTCCTATGTTGGAATTAAGCAGGCAGCATTTTCAGAGCTGCTCCAAAGTGAATGAGTTCATAAGTTCATAGGTTCAAGGTAGGTAACTAGGGTATCTGCCCGGGGGCATCTATAAGCCTAGCCAGAATGTGTTGGTTTTCACCGCCCTCTTAGATTAGTTCCCTGTGCCTCTGTCCAGCAGAGCCATTGGTTCCCTGTGCCTCTGTCCACACAGCCACTGCAGTGATCCCCGGGGTAAATTTTCTGTTTCCCATCCACTCATCAATGTTTCTCTTGAAGAGTGTTAGTGAGGGGCTCTGCCTAATGTAGATTGGAATCCTATTCCAAAGCATGGGGAGTCTCTGGGATAGGAATCTATCCCTCCAGCACATCCTATTTATTGTTGTGGTGAGGTTTAGATCCCTACAGCATGTGTGTCTCAAGAGGATTTTTTTTTTAGGTGGAGCATGTCCATCAATTCTGGGTTGAACATGACCTTGTATGTCAGGCAGAGATCATCTCTGAGTAAGCGGTATGCAACCGAGTACAGCTGGAGTTTCTTCAGTCAGGCTGCATAAGGCATCTGTTTGAGGCCAGTAATCCTCTTGGTGAGGTACGTCTGTTGTCTTTTCAGCTGTTGCAGGTGTCTTGTAAGGTACATCCCAAATGGGGCGTTGTACTCTATGATGGGTCTAATGAGTGATGAGTAGAGGGGCACAATAACCTCTTTTGTTCTAGATGTGAACCCTTTTGTGATTAGGTGGGCCACATAAAAGGATTTTCTAATCACCTTGGCAATATGATTCCGCAGTGGTGGTGTTGTGGTAATGTTGTCACCTCACAGTAAGACGCTGTCTGGTTCGATTCTCAGCTAGAGCGTCTTCTGCGTGGAGACATGCGTGAATGGGCGTACCTTCGTTGAAGGTTGTGCATCAGGGCTAGTAACTCGGCATGTAAAAATCAACTACCAATCATTAGCGGACCGGAGTTCTGCTGTGGCGACCCCTAACCGGGAAAAGCCGAAAGACACAACTTGGCAATATGATTATCAAAGGAGAGACTACTATCTACTTGGGTCCCCAGATCCCTTATTACATTTTCTGTATTTAGGGGACTACCACGTATGTTATAGTTCGCGGGTACTTTGTTTTTTCCAAAGGGGATGACTATGCAATTTTTGGCATTTAGCTTGAGGCCATGATTTTGATACCAGGTACCATCTCAGTGAGACCCTTCTGGGGGATGTCTGTATCAGCCGAAGAGTCAATTATGGCCCCCAGTTTGCAGTTGTCTGTGAACTTGGTCAGCCATAGTCCTCCTGTGCTTGCCTGTACCTCTGAGAAGCATATACCGAACTGGAGGGGTCCCAGGACTGAGCCCTGGGGGACGCCACTTGTAACCAGTTTAGAGTCGGACCTAGAGCTTGCAACTCTCACCATGTGGGTTCTATCTGTGAGCCAACTGGCAACCCATTTCATGACATAGGGGTTTATGTTCAGGCTGGTGAGCTTGTCTATAACACCAGAATGGGGAATGGTGTTGAAAGCCTTTGCGAGGTCTAGGTAGGCTGTGTGGATGTCCTTTCCCTCGTCTAAAGCCTTGGTAACCGTCTCAAAGAAGTCCACCAGGTTTAGGAGGCATGATCTGCTCTTAACAAAGCCAAACTGGGTAGGGTCCAATGTCTGGAGGTTCCCAATGTCTCTGTTAATGAGTTCCATAATGATGTGCTCCATAGCCTTGCAGACCAGGCTAGTCAGGCTTATAGGGTGATAGTTCCTGGGATCCGTTGTGGCTCCACCTTTGTGGAGTGGGACAACTGTTGCTGTGCGCCACTCTGTGGGTATGTAGCCAGTAGAAAGGCTGAGTTTGAACAGTATGTTTAGGTGAGGGGTTAGTTAATTTTCGAGCTCATGTAAGACACAGCCTGGGACACCGTCCGGTCCCACTGAAGCTGAGTTTTTGAACTTGGATAGGGCTGTTTTAACCTGTGTGTGTCAGTGATTGCCAGGGCTCTACATTCTTCTGGTATGGTTATGGGCCCTTTAGGGGGTGAGAGGGGGGTGAAGTTTGCACTAAACCTGTCTGCCAGAATGTTGGAAATATCAGTCAGTTCAGTGTATTTTGTGCCATTCTGCACTAACTCAGAGCAGATCTGAGATTTTCCACTTAGGTTCTTGACATAGCTGAAGAGCGCTTTGTGGTTATCTTTGGAGTTCTTGGCAATTTTTCTTTCGAAGCTAGCCTTGGATGATTTTATGAGGGATTGTAGTTTCTTGCTGATACTGATCAGGGGTGTCTTTCCTTCTTGGGATTTTACTCTTTTGTGTACTAGTTTCCTCCTTCTATTGTATAGCTTGTTTATGGCAGGGGTTCACCAGACTGGTTTCCTTTTCTTGGAGGAGTGGGTCTTGGTTTTGCTTGGGATAGCACGATCCATGCATTCTTGCAGGTGCTCATAGAGTGCCTTTGTAAGGGATTCAGCAGCTTGGACAGCGTTGCCCTTTAGCATGGGGGCTGTGAACCTTTCCTCCTTGGTCTTGAGTAATGTGAAGTTTGCTTTTGAAAAGTTTTTCACAGTGGTTTCCTTAATTGGGGGTGGGGCCAGAATGTGGATATCCAGAGTGATTAGTCTATGGTTGAGCTAACCAACCAGGGGTTGACCTTCGGTGTGGAACACCGGTCGCCCATGTTGGTGATGACCAGGTCCAATATGTTGTCACCTCTGGTGGTGGTGTTATCCAGTTGATACAGAGCATTTGAGTTTATAAATTCTAGGAAGCGTTGGGCAAGGGAGTTAGTACTTGAGTAGTTCTCCCAGTTGTTTGGGTAATTGAAATCACCCAATATTAGGGTGTTTGGTAGGACCTTCATATTTTCCAGTGTCTCCAGAAATGCGGAATGACGGTCCTGGGTCATGGTGGGTGATCTGTAGCAAGCTACAATTTGAACTGCAGTTTTGCCCATTGTTAGTTGCACATGGATGATCTCTGAGCCATCGTGCTGCGCCACTAACCTGGAGGTCTGGGTATCCTTGATGAATATGGATACACCCCCACCTTTTGTGTTTCAGTCCGGGTTCTGTGGCCGAAAAGTATGGTATGAGTTATAGCATGGTAGTGCTGGGGTGCTCTCTGGAGCCTTAAACCAGGTTTCTGTTACTGCACAGACACCGATGTTCTCCATACTGAGGAGTGCCTCGAGTGCATGCATTTTGAGGTTTAGACTTCTGGCATTGAGTAACATTACCCTCAGTTTTTGGTTACTTGTGCTATTTATGGTGGTGGGTTTGCCTTTTGAGCCTTGCCTAAAAAAGGCACTATGGGGCGGCAAAAGCCTTGGCCAGTATTCAAAAGCCTAAGGGTGACAGGTGCAAGCCATCACTTGCGAAGCAACGTGGCTTGTCGAGCATGTCATCCCAGGTGGAGAGATACTGGATCCCCTTTGAATGACACCAGAAACTTAGCCAACTGTTGAAATTGATAATTTTTTCTTTATACTGTAGCATCATTCTTGGTGACGGCAGGATGCTACTCAGAGTCAGGGTCATACCGGCCTGGGCTACGTGATCAGAGAGCTCTTCAATGTCTCTTTTCATGTAGTCCAGGGAGGTACGTCTCAGGTCATTCACACCAACACGGACAATGACAGAGTCGTATTTGTACTTGTTCTGGAGTGACCTGAGTGCTTGTGTTATGTGGCGGATCCTGGCGCCTGACAGGTAGCTAATTGTAACCTTCTCCTTGTCCAGCCTAGTTAGTGGGACATCAGTGTCCTGACTATAGAGTCACCTATTACTAGTGTGTTGGGTATGTTATTTTGGCTTAAGAGCTGTGATTGTGTGGCACACTGATTATGTGAAGTATGTGTTTCATGGTTTGTGATGGGGTGTGGAGGTTGCTTGGATGTCTGCTTTGGAGGTCTCTGTTGCTTTTGCAGATTTTTATTTAGAGCCTCCGAGTATGTTTTTGTGTATTTATGTGTGTTATTTGCCGGTGATGGTTTAATAGGTCTATGTGAGACTGGTGGTGTGTTACAAGTATTTCCCTTCTCCTCTTGACTGTCAGTTCCAGTCTTGGGTTGAGAGAACTTTGCCTCCAGTTTGGCTGTATAACTGCATCTCTCGCATATATTAGTGTTTGGTGGTAGGAGGAGAGGGTTGTCTGTGGTACATGAGGCAGTTGTAACATTGCCTCAAAATGCCCAGATTCACCATTTGGAATGGAGAGTATACCTGAAACTGCCTTTTGGACATGCCTGAATAGGTAAAGTCAGCTGTTTTACTGATTAGCTGGTAGGGACGAATAGAGAGCCTTGTCCGTCTGGACAGTATAGGGGGGTCTAGTGCTAGGGTTAATTAGTGCTTGCTATGAGTTTTGAGCAAGTGCTGGGCTGTGAAAGGAATGGTTTGAGTGCTTAAGTTGAAAGTTTGTCTAGTTCCAAGGGAAAATTGAACAGTAGACTTCGTGGAGCCAGGAATAGTTTAACCCTAGCTAACCGGCGCTGCTCGGTGCGCAAAACCGCACAAATGCATTTTTTTATAGCAGGGAAATGAAAGAAATAGAAATTAACCCAAAATAACCAATAAACTACTAACTTCTGGGCTGAAACCACTCCTCCAGGGACAGATAGGCTGCTCAAAGCTCCTCTCTCTCACAGGTGAACAAAGAAACTTCCTTCTATCCAAGTAAGGTATGGGCAACACAGAAACTTGTAACACAGCCCTGAATTCAGGAATAACCTGAACACTGGACTATACTGGACAACTTAGAAGGATGTAAGCTGCCTGTCTTGCCACAACAATGCAGTCCACAAACCTTCTTAATGTAAAATAACTGGCCTGGAGCCCAAGTGATTAAACCAGAACTAATACACTTTTAGAATAACAGACACTGAGAACTTCAATCAGCAATTCCCAACTCAGAAGTATGTAAGCTACCTGTCCTGCCACAACAGTGCAGACCACAAACCTTCTTAATGTAAAACAACTGGTCTGAAGCCCAAGTAACCAAATTTAATCAGGCTACTACCAAGCAGTAATAAATGCAGCAGAAAAACACAATTTAGCACTTTTAAGAAGAGGCAAAAGTAAATAGAAAATAATAAAGTAGGAAGAAACACAAATACAGTAAAAGCAGATAAAGTGCAATTTTTTATATATAACAATAGAAAACAAGCAAACTGATTTAAACAAATTACCCAGTTAACCAGTAAAAAAACTCAGAACTGAGCCCTGTTCCAGCAGTCTTCAATCAGACAAGTTCAGGGCCTAAGTGGGTATTATGCCTACTCAAATGTTCTCTCTGTATTAGGCAGGATGAGCTAATGAGACTAGACTAGGACAGAGCTGGGATAGGGCTGAACAGATGGGAATGGTAGGAGTGTCTGAAATCAAAATATGATCTCACTGTACTCTGTTGAGTGAGCAGATTAGATGGGCCCAGAAGGAGTGTTCAAACACAAATTTACAGGAGGGACGGTCAATTCCAAAGCCACCAAGATTAATACCACAACAAGAACACGGAGGGTTAAATCATCAGCAAAGAGAAGATGAGAAATCTTTACACTTTGTTGCTTTCTGGCAACCAAATTATAGCCATGACCTGACCTAATCTGTAAAGCAGACAGCTTAATAGGTAAGGGCGAGGCAAAAGAGCAGCGGTGACAGTCTCCCCTGGAATATCCACCTTTGAATTTTTATCCCAGGAATAATTTGCCCTTTATCATGGCTTAACTGCAAAGTGGTTTCCCACTTTTCATGGTCACTGTGATGTGGTTTATCAGTGTAGGGTGTATTTTATGCATTTCTAAGCACTCTTTTATCCATGATTGTGGGATATTGTCAAATGCTTTTTTGTTGTCTATCCATGCCATACTTACATTCTTCCCTTTTTATATTTCTCCACTCTGACTAACAACAAACGATCCTTTGTTCCATATGACTTTCTTTTATTAGCCTTTTGTTCCATTGCCATAATTGAGTTTTCTTCTAAATGACTATAAACTCTGTCGCCATCAATTGTAGTGTATACTTTATACATCATCGCAAAGCAAGTTATTGGTAATCCATGTGCAGAGAGACAATATGTCTGTAGTGTGGTACATCAACAAACAGTGAGGAACCTGCTCCTACACCCTATGCTGAGAAGCCATGGGACTCTGGGAATGGGCAGTGTCTTCACACTGCTTTCTAATAGCAACACATATCCTAGGGTTGTCCAGTGTTTTGGACGACAATTTGAGCAGGTCTATCATGATACCTAAGGAGTGGTCTGTCAATCCAACGGTGACAGCCTTGATCTTAAGTGGCTTAGACCAACCTTGATGTGACCTGTTGCTTGGGCCAACCTTGATGTGACCTGTTTGCATCCTACCTAAACAAGGTTGCAGGGACAGTCACCAAAGGATGCTCTAATCCACAACTGGCCCCCAGGTCTCACCTTTTCAGAAGGATTTGTGCTTGTGGCTGAGCATCTGCCAGGGTCTGCATGGCATATTAACTGATATTAGAGTTTAAGGGAATAAAATGCAGAGCAGCTTTCCCCCTCTGGCCTGAGTTTGATGCCCACACCATTCACCTGTACATCAATCACTAAGGGGTTTATCAAACGTCACACAATGTTCCTGGTTCATTCTAGAATGTTGGAGATTTTTCATAAAGCTGGGAATAAGATGTGTTATGGTCACATTTCCATTACATTTCTCCTCCATGTCACCTAATCGGAGATCCAGTTGTAGTGTAATGTTGCTATTTCTCTATCCATTTCCCTTCTATTCTATACCAAAATTCCTCTAAATACCTCTTCAGATTTCTAGCTTTACAACTTGTAAATCAGTAAAAACAAAATGAAAACTCCATCAAAGCTAGAACTTCCACTGACTGACCTCCCAAACCTCTTGTATCAGAGGCACATGGGATATATGCAAATAAGCTTAATGAACATCAGGTGTTTCAGCTCATTGGAATTCTGAATGCCCATGACTTGTTTCGTCGTTTTAATGGACAATTTCAGGCCAATAAAGCCAAACCCCACTAGCTGTGGATATGCATATTTCAGCCTTGTTATGACCTCGTCAGTAGACTTGACAATGAGCGGAAACACCTGATGTTCATAAGGCTCATTTGCATATATCCCATGCGCCTCTGATACAAGAGGTTTGGGAGGTCACTCAGTGGAAGTTCTAGCTTTGCTGGAGTTTTCATTTTGTTTTTACTGATTGGTTTTTCGTTGACCTTCTCACTCATTGTTTTAGTTTGTTGTTTGGGATACTTTTGCAGTGACCCTAATGATAATGGACATCAGCTGGGTATAACAGCCCTGTGTTTCTAGTGCTTAGTCAAGCACTCTGCTTGTGCTGTGTATACATATGTAGCATTATCGTATTGTTTTTAAGAGAGAGGTTATACCATAATGCACAATGAACAATGAACAGTGACCAGCTGGATGTGAAATGCTGAAGTGTTAGCATCATTTATACTGTGCTGCCATGCTGTTAGTAATAATGTTTCCTGCTCACTGAAACCCATGCTAAAGCTCGGCAACTTCAATATGTTTAATACAAAAAGTAGTTTACGTTTTGTATCACCATTTGGTATGGGTGTTAGTACTGGGATTTCTTGATGAATGAAAACCAGACCACACCATTATGAATTATGAAACTGAGCCACACCATGTAGAGTAATCCAAAATGCTTACAGATCATCGTTTTCCCAAAAAAGTATATATTATCTTGTAAAGTCTTCATTTTACTGAATTTAAACAATTTACTGTTAAAATACCAAATTTCTTCTACCACAATGAAGTTTAGCCTACCAGAGCTGCTTGATTTCTATAAACCATTTTGCTGGCTTGCCTGGAAACAAAGATTTGCATGATTTTGATAAGTAATGAAATTAGATAAAGAATTAGAAAAAATCCAGGTATAGACACATCTGTATGCAATGGGTCAGAGAGGACCAGGCAATATCAAGTTCCTTTGAGAGGGCCAGAGTATTGCATATGAGGCAGTAATAATCAGTAAGAGCAATAAGCATTTTGTGCCAAAAAGAAATTTTATATTTTTCAGAGATGTGTGCAAGCAAAGGTTGAGAGAATTATATGAAGTAGCAGAAATACTTAAACGGTCTTACCTTCTCCAACTCTCAGAAACTAAACTCAAGATAAATAGTGATATACACACAAATCACAGCCTTACCTTACAACAATAAATGACACCCACCCCCTTAATGTACAACTTTCCACCCTCCCGCCACCTCCAATTACAGGTTCAAACTTCTTCCTCAATATGAACCTTAGGACTATATATGTAATACACTACAAGAGCACCATGAATACATATCTAGAATTTTACTATTGGGATACAGCGGTTATCACAGAAACATGGTTAAAAACAAAAATTAAAAAGGACAGACAAAATGAACATGGAGGCTTCATATCCATGACAACCTAACTTTCCCAAAGCAAAAATCATTATCTCTGACCTCAGACTTAAAAGCAAAAAGACCATAGGCATTGTAGCCATATCTCTCAACTGTCCAGATTTTCAGTGTGTCCATATTTTTGGTTCATTCCTCATAAAATGTGTGGTTTTCTGATAAACTGCTGAGGACTGAAGTTACTAAATAATGACATATATTTGAGTTTCATGTTTCATCTCCTTCAGAAAATGCATGCTAATGCAAAAGCTGTTATTCTACCAACTTTCAAACGTTATAAAAGCAATATTTAAAATCTGTCCCTATTTTTGGACCTTTGTTCCCCCCATTATTTTTGGCTGTGCTCAGATTTCTTAAATTAGACGCTGAGAGGTATGATCGTACCATTATATATACCACCTGATAACAATACTTCCATGCCTGAGGATATCCTTCACTGGTTATCCCAAAATATATTCTAAAAAACATTTAAACCAGTAACCTAAAAATTGACTGGCAAATCTGCAACTGCAAAACTTAAATACACTACTAATATACAACCAAATACACAACCTAACTTTAACAAAGACAATGTCATCTCCTTCCTTTACTTGTATAAATGGAATCCATAAAATATTGCTCCTAGATGTTGCTGTCTCTCACTTCAACAACACTTTCTTAATTTCCTAAATGAAATGGAACCACTTACATCAAACAGAGTCAAATCAGCCCCAGTATTTGGCTGACCAAGCAAAGTAAGTAGCTACTTAGAGAGACAAAGCCTAGACATTTGGTTTGTCTTTTTCGGCTTTTCCCGGTTAGGGGTCGCCACAGCAGAACTCCGGTCCGCTAATGATTGGCAGTAGCTTTTTATGGTGCCGAGTTGCCAGCCTGATGCCCAACCTTCAGTGAAGGCACACCCATTCACGCATGTCTTTCAGAGGCCACTCGACCGCGGGGAGGACATGCAGACTCCACACAGAAGGCACTCCAGCCGAGAATCGAACAGGAGAACCTCTTGCTGTGAGGCAACAATGCTACCGCTGTACCACCGCGGCTACAGCCTAGACACTTGGTATGTAAACCTATCTCATGAACAGTTTGCAAACTTTTAGACACATATCTAAAAATAGATTAGAAATCACAGAAGGTCCAGTTACTTAAAGCTCCAACAAAAACACAAAAAGAACTATAAATTATTTTGGTCAACTATCAAAAAACTTCTCCAACCAGGCCAATCAACCACGTCTACCCATACACTCAGTAACAACAAGGATGACACCCCGATCCAATTTAATTCTTACTTTGTAAACACTATTCTTTCTTAAATAAATAAAAAAACACCCCCACACACATCTATACAACAACACAGGCAGCTTTGCTTTTCAATCTGTTCAAACCTACACAATTAGAAACAATATTACATAATCTAAACCAGCAATCTTAGCTGCGAATAATCTGCCAGCTGAATATCAAAATCTAGCAGCAGATATTATGGCACTTACCATCTCCATATTAATGTTCCAGGCATTTGGAAAATGTCATACATTATTCCTCTGTACTAAGGTGGCACTTCTACTGATTTCTCAATTATATTCCCATTGCAATCTTATCACCGCTATCAAAAATCTTGGAAAGGTCTGTCCACACCCATCTTAACAACTACCTCACTATCAAAAATCTCCTGTCCAAAACACAGCACTGCTTCCGTCCCAGCAATAGCACAATCACTGCCCTCCATAACTACCAACACCAAAAATCAACATAGAAATAAATGTAAACTAGTCTCATCCTTCCTTACTGACCTTTCAAAAGCCTCTGAGAAAAAAAAAACTCCTGGAAGTTTCATCATTTGGGTGAGTTAATTTTTCTTGCCCCATCATCACAGCTATCTGTCCAACAGACAACATGCTGCCAAATGGTGCCAAAAACACTCCCCCAGTCACAGTTGGGAGTCCTGCAAGAATCAGTACAGAATCCATTCCTATTCAATATTTTCACTAGCAATGTTCATACAACAAATAAACTTGCCACCAATGTACAATATGAAAATGATTCAGTATTTACCTTCTCTGACCTAACTGCCCCAATACTTCAGGAAATCATCCAACTCCACTTCTGTGCTATTGAATCTTAACTAAGCAATTCCCACTTACTCCTAAATGCAAAGTCAGTGTTCTTTACCCTAAGAAATACTGTTACCTAAAACATACCTTCCATATATACTGATCCAACATCACTAAAATTGAAAAAGTCCCTCAGACTAAATTACTTGTGGTACTAATCAAAGACCAACTAAAATTCAACCAGCACCTCCATCAAGCTATCAAAAAACACACATGAAACTTGAATTCTTCTACAGTGTTAAGCAATATCTCACAGATAATACCAGAAAATCCACTGCCAGATCATAACTACTCCCATTTCTTCTGAATGTAACTCCTATTTTAATAATCTTAACAAAACTAAAAAAAGAAATTAGAAACATGCTATAACAAACTAGCTAAATTTGTAGCAAACTTCCCATACAAAGCCCGTCATTTTACCACCTTAAGAAAACTAAACTGACTAGAATTACTTGATTACTAATCCTAATCCCAGTTAGTCATAGCGTACAAAGGTATCTATATGCCAGAAAAAATGCCTTTCCCTCCAAAACATGCTGCAGTACTACTACTACTGCACTGGCGACCCCTGCTCCGGAAATAAATCCTTCCTGCTCACCACAAAGTTCATTAACAAGACAGGGACTCTATACTCCAGTTATGTCACAAAATTGTGGAATTCTACCCCACTCACACAGAAACTGACAAACAAGTTAATATGTTCCAAAACTCAGCTTAAACAATACATAAACAGCGGTTTACCTTTACATTGTTGAAAATCAAAATATCGATTGTCCTGTTGTGCGAACCAAAAGGACGAATTATGAATGTCGAATGTCACCGGAGTTCGAAAATCAGCAAATCGAACAGCAGATTCTCTGATTTTCGAATTACACTGTCGAACACACAATGTAATGCTGGAGGCTGCATCCCCCACACTCTCCCTTACTTTAATGTACTAATTCCGAGATCTCACTACAGTGGGGAAAGGGTCCATTTCCCGATCTCCACTATAATGCAATCTGCACCCAAAATGCCGAATCTGCAATGAGCGAATGTCACTGTGCATTCACTTATTGCACATTCGAAGCATTTTGTTTCGACTTTTCGGAACTTTGAAAAAGTCCTTTTGACCTTATGGCGTTCTCCCATGTGCAGAATGCACATATAAAGGTAAACCCCTAAACAGCACCTAACTTTGTACATGTTCCACACCTGGATAACCTAACCTAGATAATTATCACAACTGCATGGTTACTTATGTAAGAACACCTCCTCTCTTCTTGCCATTTGCTTTCTATGTACCTTCTTCACCAAACAAGTCTTTCTTACTCTTCCCTTGCACTCTGCCATCCACTTTTTCAGTTTGACTGACTAAACCACATAGGGATTACTCCCCCAAAATACTAAAGTTTATTCCTCCTTATTCTTTAACTATTTCTGTTTTGATAAATACATTTAATTCTTAAGAACAGATTTCTTCTCTGCTCTCACCATGTGTGCATATACAAAATTCATAGCTATGAGTTGCCATATCAGTAGATGTTACTGCATTTCAGCCAAATAAACTAAATATTATGTGAAATAATTCTAAACTTTGTGTTACAATTTCATGTAAGACTATTTGGTGTTAGCTGCACTACCCATACAAAGTTATAATCTGTTTTAATAATATGTTAAACAACTCTGTTTCTAAGCTACAGTGTTTGTAAATATTAATTTTTATGTGAAATACTTCTGTATTCTATGCCATCAATTTACATAAAGATATTGATTCTGGGGTTCTTTTTTCCCCAGGCCTTGACTGAAAATAGGCTTTCCCACTCAGTTGGACTTTCCAGGTCAGCAAATAATAATAGAAAATATGTTGCAGGACTAACCACCCGGCAGTGTGAATATTGTCTCAAGATGATTGTTATTGTTGATGTGACACCCCAACCCCATGTGCAGAAACAGGAAAAATGGGTTGTGGATAGATGGATGGATATGTGCTAGTGTTATCAAACCAGATGCAAGCAAAGTCTGAGGAATGGCTGAAGCTCAAACTCCATCCTGTGTGACTGAACTGAGACTGAACTGAGACAGGCTCTAGGCATGATCAAGTATTTGTGAATGTCTGTATCAGACCATTTCACAATTCGCAGGCTAGCTGATTTGCTCAAGAAAAACTTGCCCAAGCCTTTGCCAAACTATTAGAAGTGCTTTCTATCTCTCTTGGTATGACATCACAAAGCAGACAACAGTAATGACAGATGCTTGTAGCTACTGCTACTGCCTATGTGCTACATTTCAAAGGAAAGGTGTTGCATCCTACAGCCTGTTCCTTCTGTTAAAGAAGCACAAAGCAGAGATATTCTCAAATCGAAAAAAAATGCCTTGCAAGTGTGTGGAGATGTAAAGAATTCTTTATATATCTATTAATGGTCAAGAGTTTGCAGCTCCAAACTGACCACTAGCTACTTGTTTGTGTCTTTCGGTTTTTCCCGGTTAGGGGTCGCCACAGTGGAACTCCAGTCCGCTAATGATTGGTAATGGATTTTTACACACCGGGTTACCAGCCCTGACGCACAACCTTCAACGAAGGCACGCCCCATTCACGTATGCCTCCACACAGAAGACGCTCTAGCTGAGAATTGAACGGAACAACGTCTTGCTATGAGGCAAAAATGCTACCGCAGCATCACCACCGCAGTTTGACCACTAGCTACTAGTTCCATTAAATAAATCTGTATGACTTGATAAGGTGCCAAAGATTATTAATAAGACTGAGAAAGTTCAGTGCCACACACGTGCATGGAAAACAGCTTATTGTTACTGATGAGTTGTCCAGAAATTCTGTTCATGCCTAATCAGCACGGGAGACTGAGTGGGATGTAACCAAACAAAAGTACAATGATGTGCTGACCCATCTACTTTTGCAGGCAATACACCCTTTAACCTATACAACATCTGATGCACTCTAATCCTAAGTATGAATCTGCCTCTCAACAAAGAATCTACTCATTGTAAATCTCTACAGCTACATACTATATAAATTCCTCTGCATTTTTTGTAAACTATATTACTGCTGTACATTATTATTTGCTCTGTTGAATGCTTTTTATTCATTGTAAAAAGTACTGTCTGTTCCTTATGGACCCGCAGAAAACACCAGCACTCGAATGATGAATAAAAGGAACTTTAATTTCCAAGCATAAAAAATCCAGTTAAGCGCTTTCATCCAAAGACTTCATCAGAACTACCTCCCATTCAAAATGTGCCTCATTTATACCAAAATCTTACATCACATGACAATCATTCATACTATTAAAGTGCTAGTGCCATCACTTTTAACTTCATTATTCAAACAATTTTTAAAAAATCAAACAGCATAAAAAACCTTGCAACATGAAAAACCATACATGTTTACATAACCTGCTTATAAAATTGTTGAACCATTTCTATGATCCTATAACCTACACTCAAACAAAACATTAAATACTTTTAATAATATGTAAAGTTATGGGCATATAGCTCATTAATTTGTTCACTTGATTTCTTCACTAATCTTTTCTACCTTTGTCCACCTACTAAAATAGGCTTGATAGATATGTGCTCGTTAAGACCAGGGTATGTGGACGCATTCAGTTTAATTTGCCACCTTACCTCCTTTTCACCTAATTTGTTTTAATATCTCCTCCCTTGAATTTATTTTAATTACTTCTAAAATTCCAAACCTAAATTCCTTACAACCAGTATTGTCTTTTAAATGTTTCCATAATGCGTTGTTATAATCCCCATTTCTAATACTATAGATGTGGTCGTAGATCCTATTCCTTAGACATCGGGTGGTCATACCCACATAAAAACATGGGCAATTATTACAGGTGGCCAAATAAACTAAATTAGATGTCCTACAATTCCCCTTTTGGTATTTAATTCTGGTCTTGTTATAATTAGATAGCACTGTTTCCTCTGTTTCAACAATGAACTTGCATTGTTTGCAATTACCACACCTGGTGGTGCCACATCGCCTACCTTTCTCCACATCATTTACAACCTTCTTTTCTAACAGAGCTTTCATATTATTCCCTTTCCTTGTAACAAACAATGGCCCATTCCCCACAATCTTAAACATCCTGTCATCTACCCTTAGTGTGTTCCAATTATTGCGAATGATTTTCATAACATCTCCGCAAAAGCTGTTATACTGCAATACACATGCCATTCCATATTTATTTGTCTTTCCTTCATCTTTACTACCCTCATCTTCCCCTGTTTGTTTTTCCAATCCCACTCCCAAAAGTGGTTTGTATAATTTGCCCCATTGGTCACTAACATATCCTGTAACTTCATTTATCATATTGGTCGGGTAACCCCTTTCTACAAAGAATTCAGCTATTTTATCCAATTCTACTTCCACATCTTCCCTTTCAGAGGTCATCCTTACCGCCCTTATGCACTGACCCTTAATGATGCTCTTTTTCTGGGTCCAAGGGTGCTTACTTGTAAAATGGAGATACGAATTACTAAATGTATTCTTTCTATAAATGTTGGACTTGAATTTGCCATCTCTTAATGTTATTTCCACATCCAAGTATGGTATAGTTTCTTGTTGTTTATTCATGGTGAACTTAAAATGCTCACTACATGAATTCAAATACTCATAAAATTTTTCCAACATCTCTAGGTCACCCTTCCATAAAATAAATATATCGTCTAAAAAGCGAAAATACCCCGAAATATATTGCATCCAATTTGTATTGAGTACATATTCCATCTCCCAATTGAATACTACAAGGTTGGCGTAAATGGGGGCACATGCTGCCCCCATTGCCACACCCTTCTCCTGTTTATAGTATTCACCTTCGTACCATATATAATTGTGGGTTAATACCACTTCCATAAAGCCCATTATCAATAATGTTTTCTCCCAAGATAATGTCTTAGACCACATGATGCTATCCTGTAATCTATCCAGACCTTCTTCCTTAGGTATATTAGAAAAGAGATCTATAACATCCATTGTAACCAACCATTTTACCCCTTGAGCCATTCCTGGTTTCAACCTTCCTAGAAAATCCCAGGAGTCCACCACTAGGTGTGGGACTATCTTAACCAGTGGTTTCAGCCACTTATCAATGACCTTTCCGAAGGGGAAGGTCTTAGACTGACTTCCGGATATAATGGGCCTAAATGGTGGATCCCTAAGGTCCTTATGAATTTTTGGGATACCCACAATGGTACCCAAAATAGGATTTTTCACCTTTAAATACTGATATAAGTTATTATCTATCCTTCCATCCATAAGTAGGTCTTCTAATATTAAATCTATTTTGTGGTGCCCTATGTTAACCTCATTCACTGAGGACACCCTGTACTTTCCTGTCTGTAATAGGATTGCATTAATCTTGTTCCTATAATCCTGAGAGGGGTAGAGCACCACACCCCCTCCTTTATCGGGTTTCATAACCCGTGTGTCCACATTTCGTTGTAATTCATTTAAAGCACCTACTTCGTCCTTAGTTAAGTTGTATCCCCCCATTTTGTTCTTTTTATTATATTTGTAGATGTCCTCTACTATCAATTTTTCAAGGGTCCCTAATATATGATTTAAAGGTGGTGTATAAGCACTTGGGACATGGAATTCTTTTTTATCCTTCTCTTCCACCCCCTCGAATTTAACTTTCAAGTTCAATTTTCTAATAAATTTCTTAACATCTATGATACTTTCCACCAAATTAAATTTGGTGTGTGGGATGTACTTCATTCCCTTAGAGAGTAAAGTGAAATGTTCTTTCCTTAAGGACATGTCCGTATAGTTGTAAATAAAAAAATTATCATACGTGCTTACAACATCATTCACCTTTACTATCTCATTTCTATTGTTGATTTGTCCGCCTTCTTTGTTTCCTACACATTTCTTTATTTCGTGACCCTTCCCCTTATGTAATAGTCCCCCCCACCCCTGCTTTGTCTGAAATCGTGATCCTCCCATCCACCCCCCCCTAAAAAATCATGATTATTATGATGCTGATTCTCTTGATAAAATTGTTTGTATTGATTATGGTTGTTAAAAGCACGGTTATTGTATCTTCCCCCCCCTCTTGGGGGTCCGTAATGATCTTTCTTGGTATTGTAGGAATATTCCTCTCTACCTCTGCCCCCTTCATGTTGCCTAAACTTCCGACCAGTATTAGCCTGATACCCCTTCCTATTGGTATCCTTAGCCCATCTATAAGCCTCATTGTTTTTATACTGGTCTGTATCTCTGTTCAACTTTCTGCATTTTCTTTCAAATTGCTTACTAGTAATATTCGATACCCAGTTAAATTGACTTTCATACAGTATTTCAAATTCATCAAACAATACATCTTGCGTTATAATACTGTTTAAATCATCCAATTCTGCTATTAACATGCAGATTCTGTTGTCATTGCACTCAATAATAAATTCCATGAATGTAAAACCGAATCCGTCAAACATTTTGTTACATTTACATTTATTTTCATCATTCAATTCTATCCCCATGGGAATTTTAAAGAAACGTAAACCCATGGGGACAACCCCACTGTCCAAACATTTTTTCAAGTAGTTATTGTCCAACTGCAACGTTTTCAATGCCTTCAACTTCTTTTCCAAAGGACACAATAATATCTTTTAACGTACAGTCATTTGTCCGGGCCCCTTCTTTATTCATAGTGTGACCACCATTGACCCTGTTGTTGCTATTGAAGTCAAATTGCCCTTCCATAAAATTGTTGTAATCCGCCCGCTCTTTTACTCTAAAGTTTTTTTGAGCTATGGGCTTAAAAACAGTACCTGTATTCTTTTCTTGCGCTGTAAAGGCATACGTCCTCTTCGGTACTGTTCGTTTCGGTCGCGCCCCTGTTTTACTGAAATCCACCTCCGATCCAATTCTTCCAACTCCGGAACCATTTCTCAATGTTGAATTATGCTCCGGTCGGGATCCATGAGAGGCTGGAACCTCCAGTTCGTCGCGACTCATCCGAACACTCCTTCCATCTTTCTGGTCTCCATTACAACCCTCCTGCCGTGTAGACATCACAGACCTATTACGGCCGACCACAGGGTTAGGTTGAGTCATCAGGTCTATCAACCTAGTCAGTTCACCTCACATAATGGCCATCTCAGATTGAAGCCCTCTTATTTCCTCTCTCCTCGGTGAAAAAATAGACGGTAACTCGTCTAAAGAGTCCATATTGGTGAAAATAACCAGATAAACACAAAACTGGAACAGCGACCAACCAATAACCACAGAAAAAAGTACTGTCTGTTCCTTATGGACCCGCAGAAAACACCAGCACTCGAATGATGAATAAAAGGAACTTTAATTTCCAAGCATAAAAAATCCAGTTAAGCGCTTTCATCCAAAGACTTCATCAGAACTACCTCCCATTCAAACTGTGCCTCATTTATACCAAAATCTTACATCACATGACAATCATTCATACTATTAAAGTGCTAGTGCCATCACTTTTAACTTCATTATTCAAACAATTTTTAAAAAATCAAACAGCATAAAAAAACCTTGCAACATGAAAAACCATACATGTTTACATAACCTGCTTATAAAATTGTTGAACCATTTCTATGATCCTATAACCTACACTCAAACAAAACATTAAATACTTTTAATAATATGTAAAGTTATGGGCATATAGCTCATTAATTTGTTCACTTGATTTCTTCACTAATCTTTTCTACCTTTGTCCACCTACTAAAATAGGCTTGATAGATATGTGCTCGTTAAGACCAGGGTATGTGGACGCATTCAGTTTAATTTGCCACCTTACCTCCTTTTCACCTAATTTGTTTTTAATATCTCCTCCCCTTGAATTTATTTTAATTACTTCTAAAATTCCAAACCTAAATTCCTTACAACCAGTATTGTCTTTTAAATGTTTCCATAATGCGTTGTTATAATCCCCATTTCTAATACTATAGATGTGGTCGTAGATCCTATTCCTTAGACATCGGGTGGTCATACCCACATAAAAACATGGGCAATTATTACAGGTGGCCAAATAAACTAAATTAGATGTCCTACAATTCCCCTTTTGGTATTTAATTCTGGTCTTGTTATAATTAGATAGCACTGTTTCCTCTGTTTCAACAATGAACTTGCATTGTTTGCAATTACCACACCTGGTGGTGCCACATCGCCTACCTTTCTCCACATCATTTACAACCTTCTTTTCTAACAGAGCTTTCATATTATTCCCTTTCCTTGTAACAAACAATGGCCCATTCCCCACAATCTTAAACATCCTGTCATCTACCCTTAGTGTGTTCCAATTATTGCGAATGATTTTCATAACATCTCCGCAAAAGCTGTTATACTGCAATACACATGCCATTCCATATTTATTTGTCTTTCCTTCATCTTTACTACCCTCATCTTCCCCTGTTTGTTTTTCCAATCCCACTCCCAAAAGTGGTTTGTATAATTTGCCCCATTGGTCACTAACATATCCTGTAACTTCATTTATCATATGACCACCCGATGTCTAAGGAATAGGATCTACGACCACATCTATAGTATTAGAAATGGGGATTATAACAACGCATTATGGAAACATTTAAAAGACAATACTGGTTGTAAGGAATTTAGGTTTGGAATTTTAGAAGTAATTAAAATAAATTCAAGGGGAGGAGATATTAAAAACAAATTAGGTGAAAAGGAGGTAAGGTGGCAAATTAAACTGAATGCGTCCACATACCCTGGTCTTAACGAGCACATATCTATCAAGCCTATTTTAGTAGGTGGACAAAGGTAGAAAAGATTAGTGAAGAAATCAAGTGAACAAATTAATGAGCTATATGCCCATAACTTTACATATTATTAAAAGTATTTAATGTTTTGTTTGAGTGTAGGTTATAGGATCATAGAAATGGTTCAACAATTTTATAAGCAGGTTATGTAAACATGTATGGTTTTTCATGTTGCAAGGTTTTTTTATGCTGTTTGATTTTTTAAAAATTGTTTGAATAATGAAGTTAAAAGTGATGGCACTAGCACTTTAATAGTATGAATGATTGTCATGTGATGTAAGATTTTGGTATAAATGAGGCACAGTTTGAATGGGAGGTAGTTCTGATGAAGTCTTTGGATGAAAGCGCTTAACTGGATTTTTTATGCTTGGAAATTAAAGTTCCTTTTATTCATCATTCGAGTGCTGGTGTTTTCTGCGGGTCCATAAGGAACAGACAGTACTTTTTTCTGTGGTTATTTTTATTCATTGTGTTTTACTGTAAACTTTGGAGCTTTTCTCCCTGGGCCTCCGCTGACCATGGACTTTGTTCCCAGTCACACTTTCCCTGTAAACAAATGTAAAATAAATAAATGTAGCTGCTTATGTGCAAACCATAATGATGATGAGGTCTGTAAATGTTCAATAGACTAGTATCAGGACAGAATGGTAGTATCCCAAATCAATGAGCGGAAGTTCTACATCAGACCTACATGAAGGTCATCAAGCACTCACCAAATGCAGAGAAAGAACCAAAATGTCAGCATGGTGGCCAGTCATTGTCAATCTTGTATCAATTTTGTGTTAGGCACAAGCCATCGCAAAGACATGAGCCTTTATTGCCAACATCTTTGCCAAACGGTCCTTGGCAAAAGATAACTGCTGAATTGTGTGAGTTCACTAGCAAAAACTACCTTCTACATTCTTGTTGTTATCAACATGACACTGAAATAGCTCATGTAGCATCTATGACAAGCTAAAACATTACAGCCCACTTCAAAAATATGCAGTTGACATATGGAAAAACTAAAGAACTGATTATAGACAATCTTCAGTTTATGTCCAGTGAATTTCAACAAATTGTAACTGATTATTTTTTCTCTCATATTATGGCAAGTCCATACTGCCCATGGACAAATGGTGAAGTCGAGAGAACAGTTCAAATAGGTAAAAACAAATTAAAGCAAGATCTTTACTCTTTACATAATCGCTACTTTAGCATTATACTCAAAGTAGCTAATCAAGCTTACAGAAATGAAGAATTAAGGGAAATATCTAAAAATGTATGTTTGTATAAATGCCTATAGGCATAATATGAATTTTTTTGTATGTATAGATCAGAATTAAAGACCATTTTGACTAACCATACAGCAGGCATTGCAAATAGGCTCCCATGACATATTCAGGATTTGGATACAATACCCACTTTCAGAAGAAAGTTGGACACGGATTAATGTCAAGGTCTGTAACCCAGATTTTTGCGGTCTGCGCTCCTTAATGGCGTTTGGGCCAGAACTCAGTAGTTAAAAACTCATCTCCTTTCACCAGCCAAGTGCCTCAAAGCTCTTTCATGGGATCGGTCTGTTTTAGCACCTTTTTCCTCAGATGTTAAAACTTACTCCATTGTCTATTTCACTCACGATGCAGGTGACGACAAACTTGATTGGGTTATCATTAACTCCATTGGCACCACGTCCCCTCAAATAACACTTAACGTTATACACGAGAAACGGTCTTGCCTTCAATGCCAGAAAATGCAGTATTCTGGTATTTGCCAACCCCACCAGCTTTATACACTATTGATGGGCAACAGCTAAAAGCCATTAAAAATAGTAAAAGAACTTGTAGTGACTGTACATCATGATCTTTCATTTGGTATCTATTTAACTGGTAATAGTCACAATGCATATGGAATGTCCCATGTAAACCCCTGTGAAGAGCCAAGCCATAGAAGAAATAGCTCCCCTTTACACAGCTCCTCAGATCAATTCTATAATACTATACCTTGTTGTATAAGGTACTGACACACCATCTGTTTTATGAGCATTCCACATATAGATGACTGAGAGGGGTCAAGGCTTTTCTTATAGCCAAAGACTGGTGCAGCTCTAGTATCTTTGTATCTAATTGCCTTCTTAGGGAAGATCTCTTCCTGACATGCACATCATTAAATGATCCCTTTCTGTGGAAACTCTTTGCTTAGAATATCCACTGGTGATTTCAACAAAAGAAAATCCACAGCCTTAGTAAATATTAATAGCAACTTTCCAGGAAAAAGTGACAACTTGTGATCTCAAAGACTCCCACTGCTACAGAATAATCTCATTCTCTCAATCAAGCTCAGTCCTTCAATCACTGTCTTCAAAAAGGAACAGAATCACTACACAGGCACCAGCAAGCTCCATATGGAACCTGGAGTATAAAGCACCTTGACTGTTAGTGATCCTTGAATAACTTCATCAAACCTATAAATCACAAAGTAGAAACAGTAAAAGCTGTGACCAAGGACAATATGCTGGCCTTATCCTTAGAGGATGCTATATTGACTAATTGGTGTTTTTAATGCTGATGCCTATATAAATATCAGGCTAGTTGGGAAGGTACAGAGATCATGACAGGAATAAAGGGAATAGAAATCAAGAGAAACACTGAGGGATTATGAGACCTAAAGCTATTCTCATGTGAGGATAGGTGCGAAAGGGGAGATATAATATGGGTGCACAGTATAGTTAGGGGAACAGTGTGATAGCACGGGTCCCCTTCATAACATCAACCCACCTTTCGTCGACTTTCAAAACATCAAAACAAAAACGTCATAAGTTTACAATCATGAACTCCTGGAATGTTGTATTTCCTCTCCAGGAAAGTAACAACTTGGCCAACAATGATAAAATCAGAAATGGAAGCAAATTACACTCACCGAAGTAGGGGGCTTCACCCTTCACACATCTCCATGTGGAGAGCTTCACCCCCCAATTAAATATACCAACTCCAAGATTGCACTACAGCAGAGAAAGGGCAAAGTTCACCATGGTGGCCAAGTGGTTACTTTCCCAGAGAGAAAGTACAATGTTCCGGGAGTTCGTAATTGTAAACTATCTTTTGCAATCATATGTTATCTGCTATATTTTATAACTGTGTCTGTAAACCACAATGTTCATGTAAATATCTTAAATATAGTATGTTAGTAACTGTTTCTGGAAGTTTTCTCCTTGGGCCGCTGCTGAAAACGGACAGCTCTTTACCTACCAGGTTTTGGCACTTACATCTACATCATCTAAGATGTATCTGTCCCTTATACCTTATCAACAGTACAACACAGTCTTCCAGGCCACCAATTATTGACCACAACTAGATTTTTGCATTGCATTGAATTTTATTGTAAAGAGAAACACAACAATGTACCTTACTGATAGTTTCTCTCAAGGTAAGCACCTTGCTCCATTTCTCTACCCTACCCCAATTCCAAACACCCCCCCACTACTTCCACATTTACACTTATTCTAGCTCCACCCCCTTTCCTCTACCTCTGTTTGCAAATTTGTCTCCCCACCAAATGTTTCGTCCCTATTACCACTTATACCCTCCTCCACTACTTACACTCCTTTTCAATCCCACCCTAATCCCTTTCTTTTTGCTTCAGCCCACTATCCTCATGTACTCCCAATCTTTCTTATGATGGCCATCTCTGCCAACACTTTATTAGTCTGCTCTACATTAAAAACGTGCTTCCTCCTCCATAGATGTATGACCACTCTATACACAACTTTCATGAAAATTGCTGAAAGCATTGCCACAATCCATTTAACTAACAATGGTCAAAACAAAGCCTACTCTAATATCCTTCCTGACTTATTTAACTTAATCTTTCTAACTATAACAAACTAAAACTCCCACACACCAACCTCAAAACAAATATTATAACGTTTATAATAATCTTCAGAAGGAAAAAAAAAACTGGCAAAAACAAAGCTTTTTTTTCTGTCACTCCTTAGTGCAGTGACATCCTTTCAAAACCTGGCCCCTTATCTATTTCACAATCCCCTACAAATAACAAAATTTCATCACATTAACATTGCTTACAATCTACTACCACCTCTTCATGTAAATACAATCTTGCTCTCTTTTTTGTATGGCATTATACTCTTTTGCATTACTTTTATATTACTTACTACTCTTTTGAATGTATTTTCATGTACTCCTTAATGTTCTGTTCTTTTGAATGTACCTTTATATTACTTACTACTCTTTTGAATATATTGCTGTATGTGAAAAATGTGTATTGTACATTGTACTATGATTTATTTAGTAATAGTGGAGCTTTTCTCTCCGGGCCTCTGCTGAAAAAGGACATGTGTCCAGTCAGACTTTCCCGGCAAACAAATGTAAAATAAAATAAATAAATAAACTCAGAGTATATGAAACAAAACTTCAGAATTTCATGCCTAGCTAACTCAACATACCCCAGATTTCTTTGTAGCCACCAAAACATGGTTAAAACCAGTTATAGTAAAACAGTCCAAGTGTACATGCTTTAGGGACCACATGTATGAACATTCCCTGGATAATAGACAACACAAAAAAACGAATGCACTGGCAAAACACATAGAACTGTTTTCTGATCATAATTTTTTATTTTTGCAATACAGCAGGGATGTCCAAATCCTCGGGGTTGGCCATGGAAAGAAATTTTGGAGTTAAAAGAATTACTGTGGCAAATTATGTTACAAGCACATATTTGTCCAGGGTTAAATGACTATTGTAGTATAAGTAGTGTACTAAAGCTTAGGTCCTACTTGGTTTAGATTTATACTGTGAACATTATTAATGGGAGAGTGTTTTATTGAATATTAGAAGGACTGCAATGTGTTCAAAATTTCAAATGCATGTCTTTTTAAGGATCAATTGATTAACTGATCAGGTGGTGTGGTTTGTAACTATTTAAGATACTATTTTGTATGTTTGAGTAGATTCTGATGAAGTCTTTAGCTATAAGCAGATGAAAGCGCTTAATCTACATGTGAATAAAAGGAATAATTTTATTTTGGTGTGGACCTGCTGTGTACACTTGGCCTGTTTTACTTTAATCTGGTCTTTGTGTTTGGTTCCTGGTTATGTTGTCTGTTTCCTCACCTGGTTCTAGTGGAAACAGTGGGCCTCCACCGCTAGCCCATTATGTTGGGGCTTCTATGGAAGTGGGATTATTAACCCAATTCATTCAACAACTGACCCAACAAATGGGGCAGTTAAACGCCAAGATTTCTCAACTGGAGGGTCCAGTTCACGGATCCAACAACATAAATTCTGGTACACCACCTGTTTGCAGCGATTTTTCCAAGGACAAACTATTGAAGGGAATGGACAAGGTAATGCCTCTTCCACTACCATGGACACATCTAGTTTAAATATCTCTGAATGGTTAATGAATGTACCTAAGTACAGTGTTTGCTATGAAGGGAACAACAATATTACCTTTGAACAAATGTTGCAATCATTCGAAACGAAGGTCATTCGTTACAGGAAGACCTTCATTGAAAATTAATACTTCAATGACTGCATTAAATTAAAATTAGTCCCGAAGGGGTTGAGATCCTGGGAATTCCCTAATGGTCTGACCCGGGACTCCCCCATGTATAGTGAACTTCTTGGACTGTTCGATAAGCAGGGCTTTGAACTCATGGAAACAATGATTAGGCATAACACCAAGGACATGGAAGTTTTAATGAAAGATATTCTTGGTCTGGACAAACGGATCAAGAAGGATGTATTATATTTATATTGTGGGGAAAGATTTAATCACATTTTGGTTAAAGCAGACCGGATTTCAAACGAAGTCAAAATGCAGAAGAATAAGAATATTGAAAGGGATAGGCTAGAGTATAGCCTGGGGCGTGCCTATCCCACACCGGTGAACGTCAATCGAGGGAGGAGCTACAATAATGAAGAACAGAGAGGTGGGGTCGAAGACAACAGTAATGGCGTGCACGAACAAGGCAACCAGGATATCCCTTTAGGCCTAGGCCCTGTGAGACGCTCGGAGAGGATTCGCAATTGCAATGTGAACCAGAATGGGCAGAGACAGGAATGGAGGAAAACGGCCAATTACTACCCTTGAGGGCAGAGGCGATAGAACCAAGAGAAGGACTTTGTTTTCAGCTAACCCTAGATGACTCAGTGAGGACTGATAATGGTCCCAATATCATTTTAAATGAAAAAGGTCACTATAAATTATACAACTACACAGATAGATCATTTAGGGTAGAACACTGTGATATGCTGAGCAAAGGACTTAATTTTGTACCTACTGTAAAAACTGACATAATTGTTGATTTTAAAATGTTCCTGAGAAAATTAAACTTGGCTTTATTTTTTCATGACACTAATGGGGTGTATAATACACGTAAGCTGGTCAGGAAAAGCACATTCAATCCCCCCTTGCAAATGCCCCTTGTTATTTTTGAAAAGATCTGTGAGTTTGATTTTAGAAAAATGGTGGATGCTTTTCTTACAGAAGCTAACTTTAACCTAACAAAAAGTGAAAGGGGCTTACTTAAGGAACTCTGTTCAGATAGAAATATCAGAGTTATGAAGCCCCAATAAGGGCGGGGGGGGGGGGTTGTGGTGATGGCAAAAACTGATTATGTTAACCACATAAATGGGATGTTGTTAGAAGATACTATGTATGATGAAGCATCTATTAATTCAGTCAGTTTATCATATGTTCAGATAGATTATTTGCTTAAAGATATGTTTGATCAAGGTGCAATTACCCCAGATGAATATAATTTTCTTAAATGTGAATACCCTGTTGTACCTTCTATTTTTGGACTTTCCAAGATCCACAAGGGTATTTTGGATCCCCCATTAAGGCCAACAGTCAATGTTTCTAAAGCTAAGAGTCACCCCCTTGCTAGATTTATTGACACAAAAATCAAAAAATATTTGAGAATGTACTCAGAATTGTGTAAAGATTCCTGGGATTTCTTAAGAAAGGTTGGAAAACTGACATTTCTGGAATACATAAAATTTATAACCATCGATGTGGTAAATCTTTTCAATGTCATCCCCCATGATATTGGGATGTTATGGTTTCATGACTATATTATTGCTAGTGGGATGTTTTCAAACAATGACATTTATGTATTAACTACACTTGTGGAAACTGTCTTGAAGTGCAATTTTGTGTATTTTGAAGGCCAGTATTACCAGCAGAAATATGGTGTGGCAATGGGGGCCTCTTGTGCCCCATTTTTTCGATTATTATGTTGGCGTGGGAAAGAAGGTATCTCAATGATTCAGGTTATAATAAATATTGGAACATGTATTGTCGCTTTTTGGATGACATTTTTATTGCATGGGACGGACCTGTACATGAGATTAGTAACTTTATAGAGTACTGCAACCAAACAACAGCTTTTTTTAAATTCACTTATACTTGGCACTCTGACACTATTCATTATTTGGATGTTGAGTTAAAAAAGTACTATGCTAACAAAACACAAGTAACATTTTCAGGAAACCAACTTACTCTAATAGTTTGCTTCATTTTACCAGTTGCCACCCACAAAAGAAAGGATTGGTAAAAGGGCAATTTGTTAGATTGGCTCGCATGGTTTCTGAGGATAATGTTTTTCAACAAGAAGGTGAAAAATTAGTTAACATGTTGATGGCACGTGGTTACCCCAGCCTAATAGTACAACAGATTTTTTCTGAGGTACACACCAAAAGGGTGAACATGTTTTATAGACCCATTTTAAGGGAAAACAGTGAAAGTTTTAGCTTGAGTAGTAATGATGGGATTGAACAAAAGTCTAATTTTCATAAGGCTTTTGTTACTACTTTTTCCAATCACCATTTGGATATTTCAAACATCTTGGAAAAGAATTGGAACATCTTTAAATGTTTTGATGAGATTTTGGAACATGTCGGGACAGAACCTAAGACTGTATTTAGAAAGGGTAAGTCTATCAAGAATTTTCTTGAGACTGGTAACATTTCCCTACCATTGAGTTTCAGGAAACATGGCACTTATAAATGTGGTTCTTGTCCGCAATGTCCACATATTTTGCAAGGGGATAGTTTAGTGGTTAATCACCAAATGATTAGACCTAATTTTCATTGCAATTGTAACACTAAAGGCATTGTATATGTGGCTCAGTGCAGTGTGTGCCCCAAATTCTATGTGGGGAAAATGCAAAGATGCTTTAGGGATCGCATGTATGAACATTCCCTGGATATTAGACAACACAAAAAAACTAATGCTCTGGCAAAACACATAGAACAGTTTTCTGATCATAATTTTTTATTTTTTGCAATACAGTAGGTATGTCCAAATCCTCGGGGTGGGCCATGGAGGGACATTTTGGAGTTAAAAAAATTACTGTCGCAAATTAAGTTACAAGCACATATTTGTCCAGGATTAAATGACTATTGTAGTGTAAGTAGTGTACTAAAGCTTAGGTCCTGCTTGGTTTAGATTTATACTGTGAACATTTTTAATGGGAGAGTGTTTTTATTGAATATTAGAAGGACTGCAATGTGTTCAAAATTTCAAATGCATGTCTTTTTAAGGATCAATTGATTAACTGATCAAGTGGTGTGGTTTGTAACTATTTAAGATACTATTTTGTATGTTTGAGTAGATTCTGATGAAGGCTTTAGCTATAAGCTGACGAAAGCTCGTAATCTACCTGTGAATAAAAGGAATAATTTTATTTTGGTGTGGACCTGCTGTGTACACTTGGCCTGTTTTACTTTAATCTGGTCTTTGTGTTCGGTTCCTGGTTATGTTATTTAAAACCAGTTATACAAGATTCTGAATTTCTTCCCCCAGCTGTATTATAATTAAAGCCGACAGACTGCACAAAAAGCAAGTGGAATTGCACTACTCTAGCCAAACCATCTCAATTACATGACCTATTCAAATCCTCCTCCAAAATTTGCTAATGCAGAATTGCTTATCACCTTTCTGAAATTAAAACATGCTAAAAACAGTTCTGCATTACTGTACTTTATATCCCACCTGGCCAAAATATATGTATACTAGAAGGCATCCTTTTTTGGTAATCTAATACAATTTCTTACAAAACATTACCTTAGGTGACGTTAACACTGACTGACAAAAACTATCATCCAGCCATCTAGCTACCAGTATAAACCTTTTAATTTATTCACAGCTTATGTCAACACCAACTAGAGATTGTATTTATTAGGGTCTGTTACAAGAATTCACTCAGTCAGGTAAATTTCCTAATTCACTTTGTGACCATCTTCAAGTCTATATGAATAGAATTACTTCCCATATATCAAAAGGACACCACTATAAAATGGCCCATAACCTATCCAATTTCAATCAAGACTCGTGCACTAATTTACTAAAATTTATAACTTGGCATTCACTAAATATTTTGCCATTAGACAATGCTGTAAACTGCTTTAATACAGTATTTCTAAACACTCGTAGTTCAATAGCTCCCCTTCACAGGAAAAGAATCAAATATACTCATGCTCCATGACCATCAAAAAAAGTAAACAATTAAAGTAGGACCATCACAGAGCATGAAAGAAATGGCTAAAAAAAAAATGATCATCAGCTACAAACCTTTTGGCATTTACACGATCAATTCAAAAAACAAATACTTAAAAACAAAAGAAGTACTATACTCAACTTCAAAACAACCCCAAATTATTCTGGTCACCAATTAACGTATTACTAAACCCACGATTACAAAAAAAAAAAATCTCACACCTTGACCTGAGAAATCTCCTCTTCAAACTTCAACTACATTCAGTACCTATTGTATTGAAATTACAACCAACCTAATCAACAGCCAGTCATCAATCTCCTTTCTCATAAACCTTCCAAACGCTAATCTAAACTCTACTAATCACTCATATCCTTATTTTCCTTAAACAAGCCCACCCAATTTCCATCCTCAAATTATGCCCACCATCCTTATAAAAAACAACTTCTACTAAAACCGAAACCGAAACCTCCATTATTGAATCATATGTCTCTGCATTATGGAAGAAGTCTTTTTATCATTCCCCTTCATAAAGTTGGCGATTCAAATTAAGTACCTACTGTCCTACTGCCATCCTCTCCCCTTATCCAAAATATTAGAAAAATGAATCCACAAGCAATTACTTTCACATCTCTTAATAAACCAATATCTAACACCAACTCATCACAGTACTGGCCAGCATATAACACTGCAACTGCATTGCTATCCTTTATAGAAACAGTCAACAATGCAAGGGACTCTTGCAAACTTGTCAAGGCATTATTTCTATATCTTCCACAGACATCTGATATTGTTTAGCACTCAATACTTCTAAAAAAGGCTTTCTAATGTCCGTCTCTCCTTTCCTATATTCAATGGTTTACCAACTACCTATCCACCAAAGAACAGTCTGTAAAATGGCAAGGCTCCCTCTCCCCCTTCCTACCTAAAAATAGTGGCATACCCAAGGGCCCCATTCTAGGTCCTTTACTTTTCAATATCTTCATCAACAATCTGCATACTTCATCCTGTCAAGGATCCCTAATCCACTATGCTGACACCTCTACTCTAATTTGCTCTGCCAATGGTCTATCACACCTTCAAAACATAACTCAGGAATCTTTCACATCTATTCAGTCATAGACTGGTGGCCAATTATTACTCATTCCCCCCTGCAAAAATACAAACTTAAGATTGTTTCCCAGAATAATACACTAATTGAAGTAGTTCCCCAAACCAAACTCTTGGGCGTTATAATAGATAATAATCTTAAATTCAACCCTCATATCCATAGCATCAAAAAAAAAAAATAAACAGCAGAAGCTTGGGATGCTCTTCATAGGATCATAGGAGATTACTAGGCTAATGGCCCTGGGGCCCTTAAAGCTTAGCCAAAAGTTTATCCCAAAAAAAGAAATCTTAATCAGCACCTGTCACCCCGTCAATAAGGGACACAGATGGAACCCCTGGGACAAATTTGTGGTTTCCCATCCACTCATCTAGGTTGGGTCAGCGATGTACTTTGCTTGACGTGTATGGAAGGTCTATTTCAGAAAGGGGGCAGCCTCTGGGAGACAAATCTATCTCTCCAGCAGGTTTTGTTAATGTCACATATTAGATTTAGGCCTTTTGATTGGGTAATGTGCGAGGAATTAGACTTATTGATATGCAGCATCTCTAGTAGAGCAGGGTCTGAGATTGCCTTGTAGGCAAGTCACAGATCACCTCTGAGCAATCTGTACGATACCGAGTAGAGTGATAATGATTTCAGCCTATGCACATAGTACAGGTGTTGGAGGCCATGGATTTTCTGTGAGGTACTTCTGTGGCCTTTCCAGTTGATGTAGGTGTTTGGAGAGGTGCATGCCAAATGGGGAGTTGTACTCAATTATTGGCCTAATGAGGGAGGAGTACAGAGAGATAACAACCTCCTTTTTTTCTGGATGCAATCCCTTTACTTATGAGATGAACCAAGTAAAAGGCTTTTCTGACCACTGCTGTAATCCACAAACTTGTTCAGCCACAGGCCTTTTGTCTTTGACATCTACTTCTCAGAGATTCAGGCAAACAGTAGGGGTCCCAGTAGAGATCCCTGGGAAAAACCACTAGTGACAGGCCTGCTATCGGAGGTCAAGGCACCTATTTTGACCTTGGGGGTCCTATCAGTGAGCCAGTTGGCCACCCACCTGATGAGACAGGGATTTATGTCAAGTTGTGTTAGCTTTTCGATGATGCCCGAATTGGGGATTGTGTCAAAGGCTTTGGTCAAGTCAAGGTAAGCTGTATGTACCGACTTTCCCTCATTCAATGCCTTGGCGACAGTCTCAAAAAAAGTCAGCCAGGTTCAACAGGCAAGATCTGCCCTTGAAGAATTCAAACTAGGTGGGGTCAAGTGCTTTGAGATTGCCTATGTCCTTGTTTACGAGGTCCATAATAATACACTCCATGGCCTTACAGATCAGTTTCCAGGGTTAGTAGTGGCACCAACTTTGTGCAAAGGGATGACAGTAGCAGTTCTCCACTCAGATGGAATGAAGTCTGTACTTAGGCTATGGTTGAATAGGGTGCTCGATGACTAGGCTAGTTCTTACTGGAGATGGTACAGAATACAGCCTGGGGATACCATTAAGTCCCATGGAAGCTGTGTTCTTTGCCTTGGATAAAGCCTTTAACACTTGATCAATGAAGATGTGAGGTGCGGGACAAGTATTGGGGATGTTGAATGGGCCTTTCGGGGGGAACAGGGGGGGGAGGTGAAGTGTGCTCTGAACCTATCTGCTGGCAGGGTGGCTAAGTCAACAGGATCAGTGTAACTGGTACTGTTAAGAATTAATTCGGAACAAACCCGGGCTTTGCCATGGAGGTTCCTGACGTAAGTAAAAAAGGCTTTGTGGTTAGCCTTTGTTTCAGAGGTTAGTTTCGATTCATAATTGGCTTTGGAGGTTTTTCACTAGTGATCTCATTTGCTTGTTGAGGCTAAGTAGGGAGTTTTTCCAGTTGGGAATTTGTACCTTTTTACCCCTGGACAACAGTTTCTTCCTTTTGTTGTAAAGCCTGTTGACAAAGGATGTCCACCAGATAGGTTTGTGTTTCCTTGAGGAGCAGGTTTTAGTTCTGCTGGGTATGGCTGAGTCCATGCAGTTGTACAGGTGCTTGTATACTGCACTGGCATACTGTTCAGCATATTTGTCTGCATCCTCTGAGAAGGGGGCAGTGGTGTGAAGCTACTGATACCCTCCCTTAGAAGGTTGTAGTCAGCTTTTGAGAATTTTTTTAGCCTGGTTATGGCTGGCAGGGGGGGGGGGTTGTACAGGATAGACACTTTGAATGAGACAGACTGATGGCTTGATCTCACCAGGGAAGAACTAATAACTTTCTTGGGTGGCGTAAGCCAGGGAACCTTGTTGGCTAGGCTTACGTAGGCCCTTGGGCCGATAGCCTAGTACCTACCTATGAACCTATGAAGTGGTGTAGCAGTCGACCATGCTGGTGAGAACAAAGTCTAGAATGTTATCTCCCCTTGTGGGGGATGAGTCAAGATTTTCTAGTGTGTTAGAACTGATAAAGTCAAGGAATTGTTGGGTGGGTACACTACAGAAGGAATAGTTCACCCAATCTGTGACGGGGTAGTTGAAGTCACCAAGGATCAGGGTGTTAGGGGTTACCTTGATGGAGTCAAGTAGGTCCAAGTAGAGGGAGTGGGTGTACAGAGTCATGGAGGGGGGTCTATAGCTGGCTATAACTTGGATGGGTGTCTTGCCAATTGTCAGTTGCACCTGGAGTAGTTCTAGTGCATCATGCTGGCAAACCACTCTGGAGGTGTACTTGTCTTTAATGAAAATAGAAATTCCACCACCCTTAGTCTTTCCAGCCTCATTTTTGGGGTTAGAATGTGTGGAATTAGGTATAGCCTGGTAAGGCAGGGGTGCTCTCTGTAGCTTTGAACCAAGTTTTCGTGACTGCACAGATGTTGGCATCTTCCAGTGCAAGGAGAGCCTCCAGTGAGTGCATTTTCAAGTTAAGGCTCCTAGCGTTAAGCAACATGACTTTAAATTTGCTTTTTGACAGATCTTTTATGTTGGAAAATTTGTCTTTGGGACATTGCCTAAAAAAGGCAGAATGGGAGAGGCAAGAGCCTTGGTCATCATCCTGAATCCCAGGGGATGACAAGTGGAGGCTATCTCAGGTAAAGCATTAAGGCCAGTCAACCATGTCATCCCAGGCAGACAGATACTGGATCCCCTTGGAATGACACCAGAAAGTAAGTCAATTGTTGAAGTCAATTATTTTTTGCTGGTATTGTGGTATCATTCTTGGTGAAGGCAGGATGCTGCTTAGGGCTAGGGTCATACTTGCCTGGGACACATATTCAGAGCTCAGTCATGTCTCTCTTCATATAGTCAAAAGGGACACACCCAACGTGAGGCTCAAATACATGGCCCTGAGATTAAGAGTCTCATGGTCTACTGACTGAGCTAGTCAGGCTACTAACACTAGGCTAACTGCCCTTGTGGGCCATTTTAAGCCTAGCCAATTATCCCATGTGAAAATCAAACTCTGCACCTTGTATCTGTAAGGTAAACACCTTAACCATTATGCCAATCGCCCTCTTAAGGTATAAACACTTCTTACATCCATAAAAGCTACTCTGACTACCGCCTACCTGATACCGTCACTCTTATACGGTGCTCCCTAGCTACCACCTAACTGATACCATCACTCTTGTACGGAGCTCCCTAGCTACCACCTACCTGATATCATCACTCTTATACAGAGCTCCCTAACTACCACCTACCTGATATCATCTGTCTCGTACGGAGCTCCCTAGCTACCACCTACCTGATACCATCACTCCTATTCGGAGCTCCTATTTTCAAACCTCAATGTCTCACTAAAATCTAAACTTAAACTGTGCTTCCACCAAATAGCTAGATTTGCAAGCAGTGCAGCCTGTTGTACACATCACTGCACTCCCCTTCACTTACTCAACTGGCTAGAATCCCCACACCATCTTAGCCACCTACAGCTAACAACCACACATAAAATACTACATAATCCAGCAATCTGCCTAGCCCCCAACTCTATACTCTACAGCTATATACCCTATATACCCAAAAGGTCCCCTAAGTTCAGAAGAAAAATTACTGTCAATCTATAAACTTAATAAAACAGCAGGGCAATGCCACTACTCCTACTCTATGGCAAAACATTAGAATTCCTTACCTTTAGACATCCAATTCAGCCCTAACCTTTTGGCCAAGAAAGCATTAAAAGAATTCCTTAACAAATCTTGAACATGCCCTTGTTTTTAAGCCTGGAAGACTGATCAAAGTTCCTATCACTCCTAACCCTCTACCTTTATTCGTTAGTTACTCATGACCTGCGATTTCCATTTTTCTACTCTCACAGTTGACCTGCTCCACCAGATCTTTTCTCCCTTCCCTGACCCTAACAGCTTCTTTCTCCTC
This sequence comes from Protopterus annectens, assembly GCF_019279795.1. Classification (NCBI taxonomy): domain Eukaryota; kingdom Metazoa; phylum Chordata; order Ceratodontiformes; family Protopteridae; genus Protopterus; species Protopterus annectens. The sequence goes on along the minus strand of NC_056743.1, from coordinate 406,145,011 downwards.
CCTTCTACTCCTCTCATTCCACTCAGCCATTTTACCATCTTACGCTTTCTGAACTATAAGCAAATACCAGTTGGTCCAGCAAGTGCCCGAAATGGTCTTGCACGAGCCCACTCACCTGATTAACAAGCATCTCAAATAAATGAAATAAATAAATACATTTGCACATGCTCTTCCAAATCTTTGTAATATTCATTTACCTGCTGTTCCCATACACATTAGTGGGCATCCGTTGTCAACAGACAATGTACATTTTTATCCCTTCACTCCCCAAACAGCATGGTAGAGCTCGTCTTTGAATCACGCTACCTCTATTCTGATCCCAAGAAATAAGTTATGGCTATTGTAAATGGCTAATTTGTATTATCTTTTACCCAGACTTTCACATTGGCTACTCATACCCCTGTATTCATAAACTACATTTTTCCTGCAAATATTAATAACAATGATTCAAAATGTTAAACAACATTCCCATTGTCCATTCACTTTACATATTTCCTTGATAACTATTTCTTTGATTAGAGGAAAACCTATCACCTGTGCAACAATTGCCTAGACCTTTTATACATTTAAAGCAGGTCACTCAATATTTTAGTCCATATAGGAAAATCCTTCAGTTAGGCAGGCATTGGGCCAGTGTCCAAAGCAGGGTTTCTTCCCCCTGAGATCTGCCATTTCACTTCATCCTCTTATTCCTCATACCGATACTCTTCTTCTTCTACCTTCTTTGTCTACCTCTTCAACTTTCCATGTCAGCTGAGAGATGTATATAGAACAGAAACTTATATAGTGAACTACATAAGTTTCTGTTCTATATGCATCTCTCAGCTGACATGGAATGTTATATAGTGAACTATTTTGTCTGAGCCCCGCCTCAGGTCTTGCACTTAATGAGCTTTACTTCCATGCCCAGCTTATCTTGCAGGAACTAAGCCTGACATGCCTTTTTTAGCCAACTGGCCATTTAATACCAGCTCCACCATCTGCGTTCATCTTGTTTCTCCTCTGCACCTCCTACAAATGGGATACTTCTCAGGCTCCTTTCTTCTGCGCACCACTCAGTTCCTCCATCACATCTTCCTCCTCTACATCACCTCAACCTTGTTTATTTTGTTTCTGTAGTCTTTACCTGTGATCTGTCCCTGTATTCCTATCTGTTCTCTGACAGTGGTACTATGTGCCATCTTATTTAACCCAGTCAAGGTATAAATGAGTGACGCTGCCCTGTTTCCTTCCATCTCCACTTTCGTACGAGTGTATTTGTCAGCCTCGCTCCCTCTCCCCATTGAACGTGACATGACCTAGCTGCTGACTCTGCTTTGCCATTTATTGCAACACCACATACTTCCAAACACCTTCACTTCCTCCTCATCCCAACCCCTTTGGTGTTCCTTCTTCCTTCACAAGAGATTGTCTGCTCCCACAATTTATCAGTCACCTCTCATAATTTCAACATAGAACTTAATGGCTTCTTTCTCTAGTATGACAATAATGTAACCTTCCTCTTCAACTGATTTTTTTTTTTTTTTTATAATTGATGGATATATAGAGTCCCTTCTAAATGCCATAGCACTTGACACTTCTCCACTCATTGCTGGTGTATCAGTGATAAAAAGTCTTCTACCACTTCACTGTTACTACCCTCCATCATCAGACCCTCTTTTAGACAGCTTATCATTCAATCTGTTCTTGCATTTGATGGCAGTGTATCTCAACAATTATGTGCCTGCCTCTATCATTCTGGATACTCCTTGCATTCTCTTAGCCAATTCAGTTATCTAATTCTGCACAAATGTTTTAACCCCCCCACACTTCTTTTGTACCAAAGTTATCTCTTAGGTACCTGTTTTCTAAGTCATCTGGTTTTAAACTCACTTTATCATACTTGGATTTAATAGCTAGTATGTCACACTCATGTCTCATTTAGTTTTTGCAGAAATATTTTTGTTCAGGTCACTACGTTTCCATTTTTATGTAGCCTACTATGGCTTGTATAGTTCCCTCATCGTCCACAATGGTGCGTTGTGTGTAGTTTGTATAAGATGGCATTATATCTATGCTCACAGCTTGCTGTTTTGTCCTAAATTCTTCTTGCCCACTCCAGCTTACAACATAAGTAATAAGGTCTGCTATTTTATTGTCTGCTCCACCTAACGGCTATAGCACGTTGCAGTTCTGCTTCTCTGGACCAGCATTTACTGGTTTCCTTCTACACTTTCCCATGTGTAGCACAGCCCCTGCATCCATTTCCCTTCTTGCTTTATTAAATAATAATGTTCTTTGTGAGACTTCAGAATCCCCACCCTCCGACTTGGTCCATTTAAATGTTTAGTATACAGGTCACCACGCTGCACTCGACCCTTTTTAGATCTATGCTTCCACTCCTCTTACAACACATTCCATTCTCATATCCTTTGACCTATTTCTTCCTTAGTTACAGACATCTTAGTTTTTATTCTCTCCTTACATCTCATTCACTCAACTCAAACAATCCCCATACTTCAATGTTAATGTTTACATATGTGCTAGTAACACATATATCCATCAATGTATGATGCCACTGCCTAACTCCTCTGCAAACCTTTTACCCAAGTACAAGAGGTTTCTTAATCAGTCATCACCCTTGGCATCTTTACAGCTCCTCACAGACTGTAAATATATTTTCCATTTTTCTGCCACCTTGGCTATGCACTGTGTTACAGTGTAATGCATTAGCTGGTAAGTAAAATAATAAAATTAAACAAGTCACTTTAAACATTATAAGGAGTCGAGGACCAGGCTTGCAGACTAACATATCCATGTATTATACTATCATAAATTAGTCTGTCTGTAGTTACGAAATGCATACTTACTTCACTACACTTGTTACTTCACTGCACTTGTTAATCACATTAAAAACAGACACCAGTTCAAGAGAAATTTCCACACATAGTCCAATGAGTCTCTGCAGTTAAACTTCTATAAACTGAAATGTACATGACTTCTATGAATATTACAGATACTTTAATTCACATCTCCAAATGAGTTCAAACCATATGTGCATAAATATATTTCAGTGGTATGGAAGTGGATTTGTTCAGGCAATATAATAAAATGATTTGCTTGCCAGATACACACACAAATGCAGTTCCTCCTCTATAAGTATGAACCATACCACTAAAAAGAAGGGCACAATTAAGGGACTTGAGTGCGATCCTTACACTGGAACCTATAATATGATAACATTTAGCTTTAGCAGATAAGGTTATCCGTTTTAAACTAGAAAATCCTTAATGTTATGGGACAAATTCTGTGCAAATGTTACATATCATCTGCACTTTACTTGCATTCTAAGTTCAGTTGCACAACCATAAATTGATTTCTTTCTTGTCTAAGAGATTCTGAAAAACAAATGTATACTGTAGCCATGTCGCCTGCAGGAATGCATGCTAGTTTAAGAACTACACAATTCAATTCTTGAAAACTACTGTCTCCTGAGTTCAGTGGGGAGACAGGAAGTCAACAAATTTGCAAGTTTTCTGCTCGACTCTTCTGACAATTAAATTAACCTTTTGTAATGTATAGCATTCATTTCTCATAAGTGGCATCATCTAGTTCAGTTTTTGTAATATCATATGACATAGTCTGCTTGTACAGAGAGAAGTAACACTATAAAACGTAATGTGACTGGCTGTTATCTTTTTTTTTTCAACTTTAAAGTACTTCAAATTTGGCAGAACATTCACCTTAATACCTCCAGATATGCACATGTGTAGCACAGTGTACTGCTAGGTGTAATACCACACACTTAACTATATAATCTATACCAAAGAAAGCATAGTGTTAGTTACACAATGCTCCATATAGCTACATTATTTATTGACATTTGTTGACCAGGAAAGTCCACTGGGTGGCGGCACGGGGAGAAAAGCTCCAGGTTACATGAAAATCATTACATGAATTTGTAAGGAAACAAAATTATAATTATAAAGCAGGTGAAATCATACAGAAAACGATCTAAACAGCAAATATGTTGTAAAAAGGCACAATACAGTAACAATGGAACATTAGCATGTAGGAAAATTATACAGTTAGAAATATTTAACAATACAGCTCATTTTTATGGGGGGGGGGAGTAGGAAAAGGGAAAGATAGAATTAGAGAATTAAACTTAAAGATAAGACATAAATAGTTAGAATCTTATAGCCAGGTAGTGTGAATAAGTAGATTATAGGTGGTATATATTTAATGGTAGTATTAAAAGTAGAAAGTGACAGAGAAGACAAAATGTATTAAGATGGTTGTATTGATGTGTGGACTATAATACTAAAGATTAGGGATAACTCATATGGTGTAACAGCATAACATATACATAAGTATATTTGCTATGTGAAACAGTTTTGCTAGATTAAGGAGGGTGTGGATATGTGTTGCATGTGCAGCTGGGGTTATCAGTGAGATGTTTTAGGGTTATCAGTGAGATGTTTTAGTTTTCTTTTAAAGGAGATTATGTTGTCTAATTCTGTAAATGATGACGGGTGGGTGTTCCACAGCTTAGTTATGGAATGGGAATAGAGGCAACTACCTGCTCTTTTACTAGGTTTTGATACTCTAAGTAGGTGTTTGTTGTTAGAGTGTAGATTTTTGGATGGGATGTAAAGTTCAATGATATTTTTCAGGGAAGGGCAACACTCGGGTTTATAAACGAGTTTATGGGGAAAGGTAAGTTGTGTGTAATGCAGGTAATGTCCAAATTCTAGCCAGTTTAGTTCTTTAGTGGCCTGGCAATGGTGGGTGCAGTTTGGTTACGCTGATGCAAATTTTACAATCTTATAATAACAGGACTGTAGTTTGTTTTGCAAAGAGTTGTGGAGATTGGTGAAAATAGGACACCCATATAGTAAGGTTGGAAGGAGAAGACTTTTTGAAAGTTTTATTCGGATGGATTTGTATTGTTTGTTTCTGTAAAGTTTGCCTACTTTCAAGTGAGTCTTTTTATTGTGTTATTAATATGCAAGTAGAGTAGTGCCATTGCCTACATGATACACTATTACTTGTTTGCAGCAGAGTATACTGTTAGCTGTGGCATACTGCACCGTTACCTACATGATATTATACTACCTGTCTGCAGCACAGTATAATGTTAGCTATTTGATACTGTACTGTTACCTACATGATAATACACTATTACCTGTCTGCAGTACAGTACACGGTTAGCTGAGTGATACTGTAGCCTTACCTACATGATACACTACTACCTATCTGCAGCGAAATATACTAGTAACTATGTTATACTGCACTGTTACTACATGATAATAAACTATAACCCCTCTGCAGCACAGTACATCATTGGGAATGTTTTACTGCACTGTTACCTATATGATACTACACTCTTACTTGTCTGTAGTACAGTATACTGTTAGCTATGTGATACTGCACTATTACCTATGTAATATTGCACTCTTACTCGTCTGCAGCACAGTATACTGTTAGCTATGTGACAATGCACTGCTACATGCATGAAACTAAACTATTATCTACAGCACAGTATACAGTTAGCTATGATACTGCACCGTTACCTATACGATATTACAATATTACATGTCTGCCGCATAATATGCTCTTAGCTATGTGATACACACTGTTACTTACATGATACTACACTATTACCTGTCTGCAGCAAAGTATACTGTTAATTATGTGATACTGCACCATTGCCTACATATTATACACTACCTGTCTGCAGCACAGTATACTGTTACCTATGTGATACTGCACTATTACCTACATGATACTAAACTCTTACCTGTCTGTGGCACATTATACCACTAGGTATGTTAATTTGCACTGTTACTACATGATACTATGCTATTACGTGTCTGCAGTACAGTATACTGTTAGCTATGTGATACTGCACCATTACCTACATATTACACTGTTACTTGTCTGCAGCACAGTATACTGCTAGCTGTCTGATACTGCACTGTTACCTACATGATAATACACCATTACCTGTCTGCAGCATAGTATACTGCTAGCTATGTGATACTTTACTGTTACCTACATGATACTACACTATTATTTGTCTCCAGTACAGTATACTGTTAGTTATGTGATACTGCATGGTTACCTATATAATATTACACTATTACTTGCCTGTATCACAGTATGTTGTTAGCTATGTGATACATCACTGTTACCTACATGCTACTAAACTATTACTTGTCTGTAGCACAATATACTCCTAGTTTTGTGATACTGCACCATTACCTACATGATATTACATTACCTATCTGCAGCTGAGTATAATGCTAGGTTTTTGATACTGTACTGTTACCTATGTGATAATGCACCATTTCCTGTCTGCAGCACAGTATATTGTTAGCTATGTGATACTGTACCATTACTTACATGATACTACACTATTTGTCTGCAGCACGGTATATTGTTAGCTATGAGATACTGTTACCTACATGATACTAATGTTACTACACTATTACCTGTCTGCAGAACAGTATACTGTTAGTTATGTGATACTTCACTGTTACCTACATATTACACAACCTATCTGCAGCACAGTATTGTTAGCTATGTGATGCTGCACAGCTACCTACATGATAACATACCATTACCTGCCTGCAGCACAATATATTGTTAGCTATGTGATACTCTACTGTTACCTACATAATAATAAACTACTACCAATACGCAGCACAGTATACTGTTAGCTATGCGATACTGCTACCTACTTGATGCTAATGTTACTACACTATTACCTGTCTGCAGCACAATATACTGTGAGGTATGTAATATTAGACTGTTATACTTACATGATACTACAATATTATCTGTCTGTAGCACAGTATGCTGTTAGCTATGTGATATTGCACTATTACTTACATGATACTACACTATTACCTGTCTGCCACACAGTATGCCGTTAGCTATGTGATACAGCACTGTTACCTACATGATACTAAACCATTACCTGTCTGCAGCACAGTATACTGTTAGGTATGTAATACTGGACTGTTACCAATGTGATACTACTATATTACCTATCTGCAGCACTGTATGCTGATAGCTATGTGATACAGCACTGTTGCCTACATCATGGTACACTATTACCTGCCTGCAGCACAGTATACTGCTAGTTATGCTATACTGCACTGTTGCTTACATGATACCACAGTATTACCTGTAACACAGTATACTGTTAGTTATGTGATACTGCACCATAACCTACATGATATTCTACTACCTGTCTGCAGCACAGTGTAATGTTACCTATTTGATACTGCACAGTCACCTACATGGCAAGACACTATTATTTCACTGCAGCACAGTAAAAAAGAAGTTATGTCCTTACCATAACGTTCCATGTAGAGTGTTCATCTCGCCTTTATTCTTACACACGGGTTCGGAGCCGATCCTTGGCTCCGAGTCGGCCGAATTGCAAAGCTCTGAATCTCAGAGAAGCTCGAGACCAGCCCATATCCCACAATCCTCCCTGCCATTACTCAGATCTAGTTTGCAAGCAAACCAGACAAAAGGATCCAACACCTGCGGTGTTAGAAGCATACACTCTCTTCAGTCATTCAGAGACACTCTCTCTCCAAAGGAATAACTAATGGTCTAAGCATATATCCCATGACACATGGGACTATATACCCCGCAAAGGGTCAAGACACGTCGATCAGACTCTAATCCTACCAGTTCTTCCAAACACATGGGGGGGAAAAGGGAGGGAATGTAAGAACAAAGGCGAGATGAACACTCTACATGGAACGTTATGGTAAGGACATAACTTCTTTATGTAAGAGTGTTCAATCTCGCCGTTTGTTCTTACACACGGGTAGCGTCCCTAGCTCTGTGACCCTGAGTGACTCATGGAAGAACGTTCCTAAGCACAGTGGAACCAAAAGATGTCCTATCCTTGGAGACCTTGTCCACTCTATAATGAGTGATGAAAGTATGTGGTTTAGACCACGTGCCTGCTGCACAAATAGTGTCCAAAGGCAAGCGAGCCGCATGAGCTAAGGAGGTGGAAACGGATCTGGTAGAATGAGCCTTAGGTTTGTTTGGTAAGGATTGGTTTGATTTAGCGTATACAAATGTTATACAGTCAGCAAGCCATCTAGATAGTGTACGTTTAGCAATTGCCATGCCCTTTTTATTGTCTGCAAAGGCGACAAAGAGTTGATCCGTTTTTCTGAAATTTTTGGTCCTGTCTAAATAAAATCTTAGCTGCCTGTGGACATCCAACTTGTGCAGCATATACTCCAGTTTGTTAGTATGGTTTTTGAAAAAGGTAGGGAGTTCTATAGATTGGTTAATATTCGTAACTGAACATACTTTTGGGAGGAAAGATGGATTTGTACGCAAAGAAACCCTGTCTGGGTGGAAAATTAGGTAAGGTGGTCTGACCGATAATGCCTGCAGTTCTGAGACTCTACGAGCTGAGGTCACGGCGACGAGAAACAGTGTTTTCCACGACAAGAACTTTAGGAGGCATGACGAAGCAGGTTCAAAAGGTGGCAACATGAGTTGCGACAGTAGTAAATTCAGGCTCCAGGGAAAGAAGGGTTTTCTGACAGGCGGTCTAAGATGGAAGGTTCCTTTCAAAAAGGCTTTACAAAGCCTGTGAGACATAATGGAAGAACCTCCCTCACCAATATGGAAGTTTGACATGGCCGCCAACTGTACTCTTAGAGTGGAAGTAGAAGCTCCTTCGTGAAAAAGGATGGATAAGAATTCTAAAATTTTATGTAAAGGAGCTACCAAGGGATCTAAGTTTTGACTAGATGCCCAAAATACAAAGCGTTTCCACTTACTCATATCGAGCTTAGTAGTAGAGGCTTTATGAGAAGCAACTAGGATGTGTTGAACTGACGGAGGGAGTAGATGACACCTGGCTAAGCAGGGAAGCGGAGCAGCCAAGCTGCTAGTTTGAGGGACTGTAGAGACGGGTGAGGAACTCCCGACGAGTGTGTCAGCAGGTCTGGCACTGGGTCCAGAATCCACGGTTCCTCTATTTGATGAGCTCGAAGAAAGGGAAACCATATTTGACGAGGCCAGAATGGGGCTATGAGTATTATAGTCCTTTCCAGGCTCCTGGCTTTCTGTAGAAATCTGGGAATTAATGGAGTCGGTGGGAATGCATATAGGAGACCCGGGGGCCAATCGTGTATCAGTGCGTCCCTGGGGACATCCCCCGGAGGAGATAGAAGGGCAAAATAGCTTCTGCATTTTGCATTCAATGGGGAAGCAAACAGATCGCAGCAAGGCTGGCCCCATTTGCGGAAGATCCCTTCCGCCGTCTGTGAATTCAGGGACCACTCGTGAGGTAACAGGATGGCTCTGCTCAACCTGTCCGCAATGACGTTGGATGACCCCGGGAATGTGCGTTGCTATCAGAAAGCGACCTGTGGACTCTGCCCATTGCCAAATTCTCATGGCCTCTCTGCATAATGGGTAAGACTTGGTTCCCCCTTGCTTGTTTATGTACCAGACTACAGACATGTTTGTCTGTCTGAACTGCTACTGTCCCTAGAGGTAAGAGGGCTTGAAAGTGTTGCAACGCTAGGAACACCGCCCTCAACTCCAGAACATTTATATGTAGAGTGTACTCCATGCTGGACCATTCTCCTTGGACTGTTCTTCCCTGAAAAAGGCCCCCCCACCCTATCAGGGAAGCATCCGTGGTTATTGTGGCTGTTGGAATGGGTAGAATGAACGGATGACCCGCAGTGAGGTTCTGGTCGCGCACCCACCATGAGAGGTCCCATCTGCAAGATTCTGTTATCCTGATCTCGTGAGTTAGGGGTAGGTGTTGGAACGAACACTGCGCAAACAGCAGCCATTGAAGAATCCTCATGTGTAACCTTCCCATGGGGACTGCAATTAATGCGGCTGCCATCAGTCCCAATACTTTTAACACCAGTTTGGCCGGAGCTTTCTTGCTGACTAGAAGAAGTAGGACCTGCTGTTTGAGCATTGAAGCTCTTACTGGGGGGAGCTTTAGTAGTGTCGATCATGTATTTAGATCTGCTCCAATGAAGGAAATACATTGTGAGGGCGATAAACAAGACTTTTCGAAGTTTATGGATATCCCTAAGTGGGATTGTGTAGTCTCTGGCTTGCAGTAGTCGACGCTCGGTGGTGGCAGTGAGGAGCCAGTCGTCCAGATAGGGAAACACCCAGAATCTTTGTCGTCTCAAGTGAGCCGCAACTACTGCCATGCATTTGGTGAATACCCTGGGGGCTGAGGTGAGTCCAAAGGGCAGAGCTCGAAACTGAAAGTGACTGGCCCCCAGCCGGAAGCGCAGGTGATCTCTGGACAGTCTGGCCATTTTGATGTGGTAGTACGCGTCTTTGAGATCTATAGAGCACATCCAATCGTCCTTCTGTAAGAATGGAAGGATCGATTGAAGCGTGACCATCCGGAACTTTTCCTTCTTCATGAAGTTGTTTAGACGACTGAGATCTAAGATTGGTCTCCAGTCCCCTGTCTTTTTTGGAACTAAAAAGAACCTTGAGTAAGTTCTGAATCCTCTTTGGTCCGCCGGGACTGGTTGGATGACTCTGTTTTCGAGCAGCTTTGAAATTTCTACAGCTGCTAGTTTTCGCAGACGGGGTGGCACGTCTGGAAATTTTCTTTGTAGAGGTGGTGTTGAAAGGAAGGGGATTTTATATCCTCTGGTTATAATGCTTTTTACCCAAGAATCTGAAGTAATGTTTAGCCAGGCCAGTGGGTATAAAGCTAAGCGACCCCCGACTGCCTCCAAAGCAGGACAGCCGGGCCTCCATTCAGGAGTGCTGGAAAGGTTTCCCAGGGACGGAATCCCTGTCACCTTGGTTATGCGGACCCCCTCTGCCGCCGGGGCGGCATCTTCCATTTCTGCCCCCTCCTCTGCCTCTGGAGGGGGTATCACTCTGTGTGGTCTGGAAAGATCCCTGATTCTTACGGAACCACATTTTTCCTCCTCGTTGTCCTTTGGGATACGGTCTAGTAGGAGCGGAAAAACGGACCCCGACAGCAGACAGGGTCTTTCCTTCTTGCTCACACCGAGTGAGAGTCTCCTTAACCTTGGGCCCGAAAAGTGTGGCACCATCAAAAGGGGCATTGGCAAAAGAAGACTTGAAGGCTTCCGCAAAGGAGCACAGCCGCATCCATGATTGTCTTCGAAGAGCAATCGCTGAAGCTGCAGCTCTACTCGATCCCTCAGCTGCATACGAGATGAGCCGCATGGATGAGTTTACTATGGATGTGAGGGTGTTAAATTGTACTGTTACCTTATCTGAAACAGCAGCATCTGTGTTACCCTGGAGGGTATCTGTCAGCTCCTTGATGAGATCCCTCTGCAAACGTGTGAAATGGGTCAAGTAGTTTAGCGAACGCATGGAAAAAGTCGCTGAACTAAAAATGCACTTCCCATATCTGTCCATAGTCCTAGAATCCTTATTTGGAGGATGAACAGAAGAGGAAGACTCAGACATCTCCTTTTTCGTAGCTGCCGCCACCACCATAGCGTCGACAGGAACTCCCTTGGTGAGATAAGATTTATCTTGGGGGGGCAGTGATGAACTTGTTTGGTTTCCTGGGTACTGGTTCCACTGTGTCAGGTGTCTCCCACGCCCTTCGAGCAATCAAATCCATTAATTCATCGAAGGGCAGGGTCACCCAGGAGGTAGAAGGTTGAGCCCCAAAAGCCTTCAGCAGCACCGACTCGTCCTCAGAGGGGGCTAGGGACTGCCAATCACCCCTCTGTTTCAAGATCTCCAGAATGTCTGCAAATGACACATCCTCCGAGGGTGATTTGGGGGACCCCTCTGCCTCATCCAAGTCGGTGTCCGATGTTAGAGATTCCTGTGGGGAATCTATGTGCCTCCTCTTGCACAACCGTTTCCTTGGGACTTCATCAGAGGGGGCTTCTGATGAGGCCTCCAAGGAACAGGGGGAACCCTCTGTGGGTGGCTGAGGCAATTGGGCTTGACGCTTGGGATGGATCGTGGGTGCAGAAACAGAAAGTGGCCCTTTTGGGGAAGGAGAAGATTCCCCTGATGATGTGGTTGTTTGTGCAGACAATACCTTCCTCATAAGGTCAAAGGCCCCCGAACCCCTGACCAAGGGCTCCCCCAGTTCCGAAGAACACGGAAGCATCCCAGAACCAGGTGCCTTGGGGTCCGACCCCGAGGACGGAGCCAAACCAGTCTGTGCCAAGGCCCCGAGAGGGAGGGTTGGTACCGACAGGTCGGTATGACTCTCGGTCTCGGAACCGAGCAAAGACCGTCGGCTCTGCGACTCCCCTAATGGTTCCGAAGGAGTCGAAGTCAAAGGTGCCAATCATGCAATGGACAGTTTCGGCACCAAGGGCTCCACTATCACCAGGTCATCTTCTCCCGGCTCCAAGATCTGGATGGGTCTCGAAGGAGGACCCGTTGGAGATATGGGGAGGCCTTCTAGTTTCGACACCAACTGGGAGGAAACTGCAAATAAACTGGAAAGGGCCGTGCTTTCCATGAGTTTTTGCATGACACGATCCACATCTGTGTCAGACAAGGGTCTGGAAGAACGGGTCGAAGGAGCCGAAGATGGCACCGACCGAAGAATGGACGGTGGTGGCAGTTCCGACACCGGTTCCAAGATCTGTGGCTCAGTAAAAGATAAATGTTCGGCACTCGGTCCCGAGATCTGTGGAACTGGTGAACGAACCCGAGAAGATGAACTCGGAGCCAATGACATGGGCTCCGACATCTTCGACCCCTTCGAGGATTTAGAAGCCTGATCCGACTTGTCCAAGGCCTCTTGAAAGGCCGGCTTCAACAATCCTCTGTCAATAAGCTTCCTGCGTCTATCTGTCATGACCCTCCCACTAAAGGAATGACAAATAGAGCAATCCTCTTGGAGATGGAGAGGGCCAAGACAGTAGACACAGGAATCATGATTGTCAGTAATGGACATTTTCTGCCCACACTGACATCTTTTAAAACCAGATTTGGCTTTTTCTGACATTGTAAGTTACAATGACAATAACTAAAACAACAGGAAAACGATTACTACTCCTAGCAATATAAAAGTTCAACTAGTAATATATGTATACTACACAGGTAATATATATATATATCTAACTTTTCACAAAAAAGTACACCCAAGAAAAAAAGATTAGGCCACAAGGGTGCCTGAAGAAGAAAAAAGGGGTATATATATATATATATATATATATATATATATATATATATATATATATATATATATCACACACACACAGCACTTCTACAATAACTACTAATTATAAGGAAGTATCTACAAAAAAAAAATTTGAATTCTTATCTGAAGAAATCTACAGTAACTCAAGTTTCTATCTGGTCCGAGCTCTCGTCGATCTGATCTGTTGCAGCGGCAAACTAGATCTGAGTAATGGCAGGGAGGATTGTGGGATATGGGCTGGTCTCGAGCTTCTCTGAGATTCAGAGCTTCGCAATTCGGCCGACTCGGAGCCAAGGATCGGCTCCGAACCCGTGTGTAAGAACAAACGGCGAGATTGAACACTCTTACATTTGTTAGTTATGTGATACTGCACTGTTACCTACATGATACTACACTATCTGTCTGCAGCACAGTATACTGTTAGCTATATGATACTGCACTATCTACATGATACAACCCTATTACCCATCTACAGCACAGTATACTGTTAGCTATTTGATACTGCAATGTTAGCTACATTATACTACACTACCTGTTTGCAGCAGAGTATACTGTTAGCTATTTAATACTGCATTGTTAGCTACATAATCTACGTGCAGTGCATCACATAATTACATTACTACACTAACAATAATACACTGCTAGCTACATTGTCTCTTGGGTAGCACAATACAAGTAGCTACACTAATGATACTAAACTTTTAGCTATGTAATCTACTTTATGGTTATATAGTAGTGATACTACTCTATTTACAATATGTTTAGCAGATTACATAGGTAGCTGTGTGACACTGCAGTAATATTAGTAATGATACTACTCTTTTAGCTACGTGTGTAGAGCATTACGGTGATCTTACGATAATATAGTAATGACACTGCAATACCTATACTACCTTGCATAGTTACTGACTTCTTGATGGTTATGATATTATAGCAGGTGACCGAATGTTCCTAGTATAGATTGGTTTGGATATGCAACAAATAATTATGCTTTTAGTAGCTTAAAATGGTATGGAACTTGAGGTGTATTCACGTTGTGAAAGAACCTACAAGACGGATTATAATATTTGGATATTTTATGGATAAATTATAAAAAGAAGAGTATGGATCAAAAATGCATCCATATTTTGTGGTTCAGAGCATATGTGTATCGCATAGCAGGTAATTAGTATTAAAAGGAAAAGCTGTTTGAATTAAAGTAAAATTAGGAAGGTATTTTTGTCATGCAGATTTCATAATGATTGTGGATGACATGAAGAAATGAAGGTTAGGAAAAGTTAATGTTAGGGGAGAATATTACAGTCTGTTGGGAGATTTTTTTATTCACTTACTTTTTTCCTAATTGGTATACATGCCTGGGTATGAGGGATAATAACTATAAGGCTAGATGTTACGGTTTATGGAGGACTGAAAAACTGATAAATTAAAAAAAGAGAATTATTTGTTGAGAATATTTAAAAAGATCCCTAGTTTAAAAATTAAGTTGAGTTATCAGAAAATGAAAGGCACTCTAAGAAAACAAATGTTCAACCTCAGCCTCAAACAGATGCCCTACGCAGACCATCTCAAAAAGCTTTACTCTGTCGCATATCGCCTATTTAGAGGCGATCTCTGCCTAACATATAAAGCTATGTCAAATCCAGAGCTGTTGGACATGCTCCACTTAAAGAAATCCCAATCCCTCCGAGCTACACGCTCTAGGGACCTAAACCTTGTCACCACAATAAACAGAACATGTTGGAGGGATAGATTCCTGTCCCCAGAGACTTCCCATAATATGGAACAAACTACCTATCTATATCAAACAAAGCCCCTCATTAGCACTCTTCAAGAAAAATCTTGATGATTGGATGGGAGATAGGAAATTCACCCCGGGGATCACTTATGTGGCTCTGCTCGACAGGGGCACAGGAAAATAATTTTCTTGGGTGGCGAAATCCAGGGTACCTTTTTGACTAGGCTTATATAGGCACTAGGGCCAATAACCTAGTACCTACCTATGTGTAATTCTAAATGAAATATGAACTGATGCTGGCTATCATCATGAATTTATTACAGCTTCATAGATTCTTACTAGGCTACTGATCTGTGACTAGCCCAGCACTCTCAGTAATTACTAATCCCATATTTTGCAATATGAATCTCCAAAGATGGCCCAAACAAGTATATGTTAGGATAATTACGTTTCCCATATCCATGGGGATCACTGGTAGAAAACCAGGAGTGAATTTGCTGTTACAAATCCATTCATCTAATTAACATTTGAATAGAGTAAGGGAAGTACTGTACTTTAAGAGAAATGCGAGATGGTTCCATAGGGGTGCTAATCTCTGTCATACATATTTATCCCTCCAGCATGTTATGTTAATCTTGCGATAGAGATTAAGGTCCCTTGAATGAGTGTTCCTGACAGTACTGGACTTCTAGATTTGTAATAGGTCTGACATAACAGAGTCTGCTTATGCTCTCTAAGCAAGACAGAGGTCACCCCTCAGTAGTCTGCACGATACCAAGAAGATACGACATATATACTGTCTGTATGTTTTTCTCTGACTGTAACTACCTGGCTGTATCTACAATCTTTGCATTTTTGCAAATAAACTTGCACACTGCTTCTGTATTTATTTCAAGTGTAATGTCAACTCAATCACCCCACATAATTTCTATGATTTCACTTTTCCCAACTTAGAATTTTTATTATTCCTCATGTATATATTCACAGCTTAAGACCTGTTAATGTCTGCTTGTTTGCGTACTTTTTACTGTTAAAATTTAAACATAAATGTAAATTTTATGGAACTTTTCTCCCGGGCCTCTGCTGAAAAGGGCTATCAGCTCAGCCGGACAAACCCAGTCAACAAATGTAAAATAAATAAAATACATAAAAAAAAAAAAAGTTAAAAATATCTTCCATTCAAGAGATGGAGTCCTGTGGAATGTTGCTCCATTAAGAATGTAAACAGTGGACAGTTTACAGCTATTTAAGGAGGAAATGGATGCATTTAATGGGAATAGGGACAATGGCCACTGATTAATAGGAGGCAAACTGTTAAGTAAGGCTTTGAGTTTGAAGAGCAAGCACACTGAAACTTTAAACAGGAAGCTGTGTAACAGTACACTAATGATAACAACATTCAGCTATGTAATCTATGTGTGGCATGATAAAGTAACTGTACAGTACTACATTACTGATGCTACATTTTAGCTATGTAATCTGTGTACTGGACAGTACAGTTATCGTATGGTAATGCACTACCTACATTGTCTGTGTGTACCAGATTACACAGTTACCTGTATAATGCTACATTAATGATGCTAAACTTTTGGCTCTGTAACTTAAAATTAGCTATATGATACTGTACTGATTTCACCCTAACGGTATTACAGTTTTGCCAACATAATTTGTGTGTATCCCATTACAACTAACTTTACAATATGATATGACACTAATGATGTAATTGAATACAGCATGCTACATTGAAAGCTAAGAGAAACTTCACTTTGTTACATAATCTGAGAGTCAAAATATATAGTTAGTTAGACAGCATGAATGAATCTCCTGGTGTTTTTACTCAAAGGCGTTACCACTAACCTTCTAAAATCAAACTGTAATAACATTGTGAGAACATATGCCATCCTCAAGCTCACACAGCTAGCCAGTTAACTACCAGGTGTAACTAGTACCCCACAACACCGGCCTGCTTATCTTATTGCAAACATTCTACCTAAAATCTGTTTTATATAAGTTTATCTCCCATGATCCTACTATGGAATTTTCAACCATCACTTCTTATTTTCACGTAGCAAACCCAAATGTTTTGAGCCTTAACTCACTCACTCACTCACTCACACCAATGGTGCTGCTTCTGTTTTGCATTGTACGGCACCTACGCCACCAAGCACTTTGTTTCACTCTTACATACAATACCACCAGCGTATCAGCAGTCTCCTTAGAAAAAACACAAAATTAAAGTAATTGCTATACGTCTAAACCTACAGAAGGATGGTTTCTAAATGTTATGCTTCTTGTATGTGCACAGCAATGCTTAGAAAAATGTTATATTCCCATGTGGAAAAAAAAGATGTTTAATGCATTTAAACAGTAATGACATAAAATTCCTACTTATATGGTTGTCCTGACGAATCTGTTCTTCAGCTTTGTGGTCACAAAACTACAGAACACTATCTGGTTGCCCTGCCAAATGTGTTCTTCCGCCTATGGTCATGGCACTATAAAACATAATCTGGTTGTCCTGCTAAATCTGTTCTTCAGTGTTGTGGTCACTGTACTACAGAACATTTATCTGGTTGATGTAGCCATTGTGAAATGAGTTCTCTTTGTAGAAAAAAGCAGCATATTAAATTCTGTAATTTTATTTATTTACTGTAACATATCCTGCTCAACTGTTAATGCTATATCCTGTAGAGCAGCCCAATACAGCAACAAAGACATCCATTTACATAGCTGAACAGCCAATTAATCTGAGCAGACGTCTGCGCTGTGATTCATTTTCACTCCCTTTGTTCCTGTACTGGGAGGGGTTTTGTACTTTCTGTCATAAGACTTTAGATTTTACTATAAATCTTTCAAGATTACTGTTAGCAGCTCTAGGGATTAGAGTTTTATCCCATGGTGAATAATTATATATTACTGCTAATGTGAATAACTGGGATCTGTGAATGGGATAAAGCAGTTAGGAGCAACCTCTATCCATTATTAGTACAGGGGGCAGTCCTGGGGTAAATCTTCTGTTTCCCATCCATAGATCAAAGTTGTGCTTGAATATGGACAGGGATATACCCGTTCTTCCAAATCATTCTGTTGATGTTACAGAAGAGGTTTAGATCCCTAGATGGAGTATTTCTGATGCCATCTGACTTGCTGATGTTCAGTAAATCTGCCAGTATTGAGTCAGTGGATACCTTGTATGCCAGACACAGGTCACCTCTTAGCAGTCTGTAGAATACCAAGTATAGTGACAGACTTTTCAGTTAGTCTATGTAGGACATGTTTAGGCCTTGTATCCTTTTAGTAAGGTATCTCTGTGGGTGTTCCAGTTACTGCATGTGTTTGGACGGACACATGCCAAAGGGGTCATTATATTCAATAATTGGCCTAATAAGGGCTGTGTAAAGGGGGGCAATTGATACCTCTCAGATCTACATACAATCTCTTTGTTTATAAGCTGTGTAATATAGAAGGACTTTATTACAACAATGGACACATGTTGGTCAAAATTAGGTCACGGTCCACATATGTTCCCAAGTCTAAAACAACTGAGTCAACTCTTAGGGGTGTATTGTCAAAACGATACTTCCTTGGGGTAGATATCTTCCTAAAGGATACAATAATACACTTATAGGCATTTAGTTTCAGTCCGTGATTTTGGCACTAGTAATTTATTTGGGACAAACCTTCCAGCAGGATGGAAAAGTAATTTGGGGATTCAATTACTTCTCCTAGCCTGTAATCATCTGTAAAGTTAGTGATTCATTAGTCAACAGATATTACAGTTACTAAATAATTACAGACGTGTAATTGGGTTGGGCATTCCAAACTGGCCGTAGGTATAAGTGTGCATGTGTATATCTGATATAGAAGAAAGGCAGCATGGCTGGTGTGAATGTTAGCTCTAGCTGATTGTCACCGTTGAAGTGACACCCGAACTTCATATGCAAAAATGGGAAAAAGGGTACTATGGATGGATGAATGTGAGTTCCAGACTTAACAGCCTTTAGAAAAAGGATTTTAATGCAAAGTCCATTACTACTTTCTAAATATGTAAGAGCACTGTTGGTTCCTGGATGTTTGTGCACCACTGATGTAAGAGCACTGTCAGTTCTTGATTTTGGTTGTTTGTCCACTGTTGATCTAAGAGCGCTGTCAGTTCCTGATTTTTGTCATTTGTCCACCGTTGATGTAAGAGCACTGCCAGTTCCTGATTTCGGTTGTTTGTCCACCATTGATGTAAGAGCGCTGTCAGTTCCCGATTTTTGTCATTTGTCCACCGTTGATGTAATAGCATTGTCAGTTCCTGATTTTGGTCGTTTGTCCACCGTTGATGTAAGAGCACTGTCAATTCCTGATTTTGGTCGTTTGTCCACCGTTGATGTAAGAGCACTGTCAGTTCCTAATTTTGGTTGTTTGTCCACCGTTGATGTAAGAACACTGTCACTTCCTGATTTTCGTCAGGAGGGGTGGGAGGTTGGTATAATGGTTAATGGTTTGTGTGCGTTTACTTATTGATGTAAGTGCACTGTCAGTTCCTGATTTTGGTCATTTGTTCCCCGTTGATATAAGAGCACTGTCAGGTCCTGATTTTAGTGATTTGTCCCCCGTTGATGTAAGAGCACTGTCAGTTCCTGATTTTGGTCATGTGTCCACTATTGATGTAAGAGCGCTGTCAGTTCCTGATTTTGGTCATTTGTCTCCTGCTGACGTAAGAGCACTGTCAGGTCCTGATTTTGTTTGTTTGTCCACAGTTTTTCCTTGATTCCCGAGCTAAGAGGTTGAGAGCTATTTTCTTTGAGGATGTGTTGCAGTAAGATTTACATGGTATTCTGACAGTAGTTTGCTGAATAGATGCATGCCTGTGTGGCAGTTTTTTTATGTATTTATTCATTCATTCGATCCCATAGGAGAAGTGTTCCCTTGGCTTCCTTCGGTAAACATGTCGTTTACACTTAGAATTGCTGCCGAAAATGGAGTCACAGTAAGTGAGAAAATGCAATATACTTTCATGCCAAATTATGAATATATGGTATATTAATATTTCTGGTTATAATTTGAACAAGGAGTGGTTTAAATGGAAATCGATGGCATTCAACAAAAGCTTAGAAAATATTAAAACACCTCTCAGTGACACCCGGTGTCTAAGTAACACTGCTTTCCACATATTTGTAGTCCATTAGCAGTATGCAAATTTGCATAGATACAGTACTGTCCACTTTGCAGCATATCAGAACACCATTTATTTACTGACTTTTGTTTACTGGAAAAATCCAACCAGGTCTAAAGTAACCATCTTCAGTGGAGGGCCACAGAGAAAATTTATAAAATACATCAAAACTACATTCAAAATACAGTAAGATGACATCGTCAATCATGATTTAATAGTTTACAATATGTAGTAACAGTTATACATAACAGTATGCTTCAGACAAGAATAAAACAAGCATTATTTTGGTAACAAACATGTGGAGAAACAGGTGGAAGAAAATATACAAGTGGTAGATATTTAAGTATGTACTTTAAAAGACGAACATGGTAGAAGGCATGTAAGTACATATTTCAAAACAGAAATCATTTAGAAGTTAGTAATAAGATGGTTACTGAAAGAAAGGTGGTATCACAGAGAGATAGAGACAGATTAAGGATGCTTTGGAAGCAGTGAAAGAGAAGAGCGTGAAGGAGTTCACAAAACGAGAGGGAAAGCAGACGAGAAAAGAATAGTCAAACGAGGTGCAGAGATTTACGTTAAATAATAAGTAAGAGTAGATGAAGGGGAAAGGTAAATAATACCTGGGAAAGGAGTACTGTGAAAGAAAAAGCTCCACTTGTTTTCGTCGAGGTTTAGTGCAGGAGCAGATCCATGGTTTACTTAGGAATTCATTTAACGCAGATTTGAAGACAAGGCGGCTTTGGTTTAATCGGATACAAATAGAACGATTGTTCCAAGCTTTAGCAGCTGAATGGGAGTACAGATCTTTTCCAGCAGATTTGTTGGGTTGATGCAGTGAGAGGAGGAGTTAACCTTCTGATCATAATGATCTACTGGGAGTATACATTTGAAGATCAGAGACCAGGGCAAGGCAGGTAGTAGGTTTGTAGATAATGTTATGGATGGTTTTAATTGTAGATAGGCAAGGTGTTGTGGTAGCTCAAGCCATTTAAGAGATTCAAGGGGAATACAGTGATTGGTATAATGTGTAGAACTCGTTGGACATTTAGCTATTTTATTCTAACAGGATTCACATTTTGATTTTAGTGAGACTTGCAGGTTGGTAAGTACTGGAGCTCTATATAGGAGTGATGGTAAAAGTAGGAATTGGCTAGTGTAATTCTGGTAGATGTGTTTAAATAAGGCTTACACCTATAGAGCATCTCCAGTTTTTGATGTGTTTTTTTTTTAAATAGTGTTCTGGAAATGGAGATCAAATTTTAAATGTTCATCTCCTGTAACTCCTAGAAGTTTTCAGTTACTGTATTGTTTTGAGAGTGGATTTAAAATTTTGATTTATAAACATAACATTTTTTGGGGGGTGAAGAGGAAGAATTTGATCTTTTCAGGGTTGAGTAACAGTTGTATGTTGTTACACCATGTTTCTGGAGAGGAGAAAACTTCTTGGGGGTTATTTTCTGTAAGTGGGACAGGGTGTTTGAGGATCAGATACTAGTACAGTCATCTGCACATTGAATTAAAGAGCTTTGACAGGCAGCGGTATGAAGGTTATTGATAAAAATATTAAACAGAACAGGGCCAAGTATAGAGCCTTGGGGACACCTGTGATGCTTGGTAGGTACGACAAGAGGGAGCGTTAGCATTTTGCAGATTATCTGTAAAATTGATAACTAGAAAACAAATTGGCAGAGTATGACGAGAGACTAAGGTTACAGAGCCAGGGGTTATATAAAAAATGAGGAAACAATTTTGCCAGGGTCTCCAGCTCTGTTTACAGTGTACATGAAATAAAGCAGAGTAGTTGTGGTACTATGGGCTGGCCTTAAACCGAGGTGAGAATTTAACTTTGAAAACAATATTTGATGAGTTGCTGATAAACGCATTTCTGTAACATTTTATATATTATTTTGGAGAGAGGGGATAAGATGGCAAAGAGTTGAAAGTATGATACTTCAATGGAGTTACTGCCTCTATGCAGTGGAATGATGAATTATCTTTTCCATAATATTGGGGCATACGTTTCAGTTATTTATCTACTCACGAGAATGCTGACAGGTAAACTGTAGCATCTGCAGCTCATTTAAGATATTCAGCTGGAAGGTTATCTGTGGAGGCTGAGCTGGGTTTGAATTTGTATATGTAGAGAAAACTTTGGAGTATTTGTGGTGGGATCCTGAGTGGACTCAAAACAAAGAAACTTCCCCAAAGCTGATTAAAACCTCCTGAGGGATGGTATAAACAGCTTCACCCCCCCCCCCATCTCCTCTGTAGGGACTGGCACCAATGTCCAAATCTACACCAAAATACTATATGAGCATTTATATAGCTGCATGGAATCAGGAATACCCAATAGGACAAAATAATCCTCCATAAGGAAGACTAAACCTGTCTGGTGGACATCTACAATAAATAAACTCTATAATGAAAGGAAAAAATGCTGTCCAGGGCCAAGGAGGAGGAGGTGCCCAATTGGAAACAATCTCTCCTTAGCCTAAACAAGCAAATACAAGCACTACTGAAATCCTCCAAAGCAAACTTCAAGCCCAAATTGGCCACATCTACTAGAGACAATCATAAGGCCTTCTTCACATATGTCCACAGTCTGTAAGGAAGTATCCAGATCTGCTCAGAACTGGTGGTCAAGGACACCACATACACAAATGCCATAGATATAGCCAACCCGCTGGCTGACAAATTCAGTGAACACTTCACCTCTCTGTCCCCCCCATCAGTAAATGGACATCCCCAGTACCTGCTCCCTTTCCCTTATATCTAGGGAACAGGTCATCACCGGCCACTCAAAGGCAAAAAATACAGCCTTCATGGGACTTGATAGCATCCTAGGCTACATCCTATATGAACTCGGGTAGGAACTTCACCATCATTAGGCGCCCTATTCAGCCAAAGCCTGAGTACCGACTTTGTCCCATCTGAGTGGAGGACAGCCACTGTTATCCCTTTGCATAAAGGTGGAGCATCCACCGATCTGAGAAATTATAGACCCATCAGCCTAACTAGCCTGATCTATAAGGCTATGGGAAGGATTATCATGGACCTCATTAACAAGGACATTGGCAACCTCCAAACACTTGATCCCATAAAGTTTGGCTTCGTCAAGGGGAAGTCATGTCTCTTAAATTTGGTTGACTTCTTTGAGACAGTCACTAAAGCCATGGATAAGGGGAAGACTGTGCACAGCACCTACCTTGACCTGGCCAAAGCCTTCAACACTATTCCCCACTCAGGCATAAGAGACAAACTCTCTCAACTCGGCATCAATCCTTGTGTTACCAGATGGGTAGCAAACTGGCTCACTGACGGAACCCATCTAGTCAAAATAGTGGAAGCCACCTTAAGCAGGAGACCCGTAACAAGCAGCGTACGCCAGGGAAAGGTCTTGGGGCCTCTGTTATTTGGGATATACTTTTCTGAGGTGCAGGCCAAAACCAGTGGGCTATGGCTAAGGCTCACTAAGTTTGCAGATGACTGCAAGCTGGGCACTGTCGTCAATTCCCCTAGTGATGTGGACATCCTCCAAGAGGATCTCAACCAAACAAATGACTGGTGCCAGAAACATGGCCTCAAGCTGAATACCAAAAAATACATCATCATCCCCTTTGGGGAGAGTGACTTCACCACAAATTATCACATTAATAACAACAGTCTAAGCTTGCAATCAGTCATGAGGGATTTGGGCACCGAGGTTGATAGCAACCTGACTTTTGACTTCCAATGTTGCTTCCTATGTATGGAAAGCTTTCTACATGGGCCACCTCATCAGTAAGTGTATCTCATCTAGGGGCAAGGAGGTCATAACATCCCTGTATTCTTCCTTTATAAGGCCTATTATTGAGTACAACGCCCCATTCAGCGTGTACCTCGCAAAGCACATGCAGTAGCTGGAGAGACCACAGAGGTTCCTCATCAGGAGAATCCAGGGCCTCAAACGTCTACCATACACAGATAGGCTAAAAGCCCTGTCCCTCTACTCAGTTTCATACAGACTCCTCAGGGGTGGTCTCTGTCTGGCATACAAAGCAATCTCAGACCCTGCCTTGATGGGACTGCTGCATATCCGCAAGCCAAGCTCCACTAGAATAACCCACACACGCAACCTCAACCTGGTCTGTGACATCAATAGGACTTGTTGGCGGGACAAATTTGTGTCCCAGAGACTCCCCCTTCTGTGGAATAGACTCCTTCTCCATGTCAAGCAGAGTACCTTATTATCCCTTTTAAACGCAACCTGGATAACTGGATGGGAAACAGAAAATACACCCCTGGGACTCCATGGGTGTCCCTGCTGAACAGAGGCATTGAGTGCTGACTTGTCTAAACATGAGCTAAACTCTTGGCTAGACTTATAAGGGCCTCAGGGCCAATAGCCTATAACTTCCTATGATCTTATGACTATGTTTGGAAGGAGGATGGATATCAATTATAAGAAGTGCTGTAGGAGACGTATTTGGAGAGAATTGCTTTAAGGTTATGTGTGGGCTCGAGTTGGTTAACGTTAAGTTAGCTATACTGTCAATGAAATATGTATTAAAAATAGTGGTGGTCTGAAGACATGAATTATGTGTATGGGATACTTTTATTTCCTGGATTAAGTTGTGAATTGATGGTTGACCAGAACTGTTTGGGGTTATTTTTGTTGGCAGCTTGGACATCAGTATAAATGCTTTTTTTTTTATCTGTAATAACTTGTTTATAAGCCTGATTGTGGAGTTGGCTAAAGTTTTGCAGTTTAGCCATTCGTTCCACGATTTCTATGTGATATTAGTAGTTTAGTCAACTTTGTTATGGAGTGTGGTTGACTTTTATTCTTTTTGATCGAAGGGGACCTAAACACTGTTAAGAATTTTAAGAAATGTAGTATTGAAATGGGCAGACCATTTTATAGACTGTAA
The DNA here is from genome assembly GCF_019279795.1 of Protopterus annectens. Classification (NCBI taxonomy): domain Eukaryota; kingdom Metazoa; phylum Chordata; order Ceratodontiformes; family Protopteridae; genus Protopterus; species Protopterus annectens. Next base: position 406,120,013 of record NC_056743.1, on the reverse strand, counting down.
TGTATTAAGAAGAGTGCTGCTTAACTTTAATCAGATTGTGGGTTATTTTTTAGTGATGTTGTTTGGAAATGTGGAAAATATTTTTAGGGGCATATGCTGGTACATGACCACTTAGGGTACTGGGGAGGGTGCCAGCTAGGGTAAATTTACTTGGGTCAGAGACCAGTATCCAATCTAATATGGAGCCGAGGGTGTAATATTTGTCATATCTAGTTTGTGTTGTAATGAGATGTGAGAATCCAAAGAGATGTATGAAATTAGGCAGGAAATCTGATGTTAAGTTTTGTCAGTTTATATAAACATCACTTAAGCTAATGATTTAACTGGAAATTGTATTTGATACTGAGGATATGCTATATCCTCTACTACAGGGGTATTTTGGCCTGGGGGAATATATATTACTGTTATACATATACATTTTGAATTATTTACTTTTAAGAAGCTGATAGGCAGCTCAACATTTCTGAATTTTAGGATAGGGTTTAAGTACGCAGGCATCGACCCAATCAAACTTTCTTGTCATAGTTGACTCCATAGTAAGACATCCAGATGTGCCTCTTACAAGGCTGAGCAAGGAAAGAGTGACAGCTATTTTCTTGTCTGATGCCAGAATCCATCAGATCACCCATGTAACTCAAGTCCTTAAACAACAAGTACCAGTGTCAATGACCTGAGGTGTACCTCCCTGGACTATACAAAGGGAGACACGTTGGAGCTCTCAGAATTTGTGTCCAAGGCAGGTATGAGCCTATCAATTGAGCAACATTTTACCTTCTCCAAGGATGATGTAACGATACACCTTCTCCAAGGATGATGTAACGATACACCTTCTCCAAGGATGATGTAACGATACACCTTCTCCAATGATGATGTAACGATACACCTTCTCCAAGGATGATGTAACGATATGAGCAAAAATAACCGACTTCAATAATTAGCTTAGTTTTTGGTGTAATTCAAAGGGTGTCCAATATTTGACAGCCTGTGAGGATATGATTGACAGCCCACACTGCTTCACTGGGGATGGCCTGCACCTGTCTTTTCTATGGTTTCAGTTATTGGCAAATATGTTATCCACCTACATAGTGCTTTTTTAGGCAATGCCAGTCTGATAAACCTACCACCAAAATGAAACAAGCAAAGAAAAATAAGAAGGTATTACTGAACAAGAAACTCTACTCCCTACAACCCCTTCTCATGTTGACATCTGGGTGGATCATCTGCGTAGTGATAGACATGACTTAAACCAGCAGAGAGCACTCTGGCTGTGGAGGACTATAATATCTTATAGGCATAAGGTGTAGGGTTTGATTCTCACATGAGGTAATTGCCTAGGCTTAAAATGTCCCACAAAGGAAGTTAGCCTAGTACTAATCTATGAACTTATGGACCTATGTTTATACCGGCTACTGTGCAGGAGGGGAAAAAGTAAAGATGTAACAATCTATATCCAAAAGAGACTCACACCATGTCTGATACGGCAGCATGATGCACTACAGCTTCCTCATGTTTAAATAACCATCAGAAAGGCCCCATAAAAAGAAGTTATGTCCTTACCATAACGTTCCATGTGGAGTGTTCATCTCGCCTTGGTTATTACACATGGGTTCGGAGCCGATCCTCGGCTCCGTGCCGGCCGACTGCAAGCTCTGCATCGAGAAGAAGCTCGAGGACATCTAATACCCACAATCCCCCTCTGCCTTTACCTCAGATCTAGTTTGCAAGCAAACCAGACATAAAGCACGCACACATGCCAAACTATATACATAAAAGTACATATATACAAACATACCAAGGGTATGATAGTAATACTAATACTGCAACAGCAGAAGGAGAATACTCCAGACCAGGCACCAAATCGAACGTTCTTCCTAAGGGTGGGAAGGGTGGGAGTGTAATAACGAAGGCGAGATGAACACTCCACATGGAACGTTATGGTAAGGACATAACTTCTTTATGTGAGAGTGTTCAATCTCGCCTTTGTTCTTACACATGGGTAGCGTCCCTAGCTCCATGATCCTGAGGAACTCAAGGGAGAACGTTCTTGAGCACAGTGGAACCAAAGGTTGCCCTATCCCTAGAAACCCTGTCCACTTTGTAATGAGAGATAAATGTATGTGGTTTAGCCCAAGTAGCAGCCGCACAAATAGTGTCTAGTGGTAAGTGAGCTGCGTGAGCCAAAGATGTAGAAACTGATCTGGTGGAATGTCCTTTGGGTTTTGCTGATAATGTTTGATCAGAGGCCTCATAAACATATGTGATACAGTCAGTTAGCCATTTAGAAAGAGTTCGTTTCGTAACTGCAAGACCCTTTCTGCTGTCAGCAAAGGCTAGAAATAGTTGATCAGATTTCCTGTGATCTTTTGTTCTATCCAAATAAAATCTGAGTTGTCTATGGACGTCCAGTTAGTGCAACATATACTCCAATTTATTAGAGTGGTTCTTAAAGAAGGTGGGTAATTCAATGGACTGATTAATATTACTAGAAGAACAAACTTTGGGGAGAAAGGATGGATTAGTGCGTAGGGATACTCTGTCAGAATGAAATATTAAATAAGGATGTTTGACAGAAAGGGCCTGAAGCTCAGACACTCGTCTAGCAGATGTAATGGCCACTAGAAATAAAGTTTTCCATGACAAAAATTTCAATGTGCAACTTGAGGCTGGTTCAAAGGGTGGCAACATCAATTTAGAGAGCAACAGGTTCAAATTCCACGGTGATGTCGGACTTCTGACTGGTGGTCTGATGTGAAAAGAACCTTTTAAAAAAGCTTTACAAAGTCTGTGAGCCATAATAGGCGCACCACATTCCTCTACATGATAGTTAGAAATGGCAGCTAACTGTACTCTTAAAGTAGCCGGGGAAGCTCCTTCATGAAATAGTTCAGTCAAGAACTCTAAAACCTTGTTTAACGGAGCTATAACAGGGTCCAAATGATGTGACTCCGCCCAAAAGACAAAACGTTTCCACTTACTGGTGTAAGTCTTTGTAGTGGAAACATTATGAGAAGCTACTAAAATATCTTGAACCGCCGATGTAACTGAACCGACCTGGCTAGAAAGGGAAGCGGAGCAGCCAAGCTGCTAGATGGAGAGATTCTAGAGATGGGTGAGGAACTCCTGACGAGTGAGTCAGTAGATCTGGCTCTGGGTCCAGCATCCAAGGTCCCCGAATGCGGTGATGTAATAGAAAGGGGAACCAAATTTGACGAGGCCAGAACGGAGCAATGAGAATAATAGTCCTCTGAAGGTTGTTGGCTTTCTGTAGAAACTTTGCAATCAGGGGAAATGGAGGAAAAGCATATAGGAGACCCGGGGGCCAATTGTGCACCAGCGCATCCCTGGGGACTTCCCCTGGAGGGGGTAATAGGGCAAAGTAGCTCCTGCATTTGGCGTTCATTGGAGACGCAAACAGATCGCAGGTAGGCTGGCCCCATTTGCGAAAAATCCTTCTCGCAACTGACTGTTTGAGGGACCACTCGTGAGGCAATAGTATTGCCCTGCTCAGCCTGTCGGCTATGACGTTGCATGACCCGGGATGTGCGTTGCGATCAGAAAGCGACCGGTGGACTCTGCCCATTGCCAAATTCTCATGGCCTCTCTGCATAGTTGGTAAGACCTGGTTCCCCCTTGCTTGTTTATGTACCAGACTACGGACATGTTGTCCATCTGAACTGCAATGGTCCCTGGAGGAAGAAGGGGAGCAAAGTGTTGCAACGCCAAAAACACTGCCCTCAACTCCAGAACATTGATGTGCAGATTGTACTCCAGATTGGTCCATTCGCCTTGGACTGTCTGTCCCTGAAAGATGCCCCCCCACCCTATCAGGGAAGCGTGCGTGGTTATCGCTTAAGCTGACGTGCGGGTAGCACAAATGGTCTTCCGCTGGATAGGTTGCAAGTCTGTAACCACCACATTAGGTGTGATTTGCATGTTTTCGTTATCAATATTTCGTGAGTCAGTGGAAGCTGTTGGAATGACCATTGTGCAAACAGAAGCCATTGTAGCACTCTCATGTGCAGTCTTCCCAATGGTATCGCAATGAGACAAGCTGCCATGAGACCCAAGACTTTCAGAACAATTTTTGCGGTGACTTTCTGGACGACAGCAGAAGGAAATGTTGATTTGAAGTGCTGCTAGTCTTTCTGGAGGAAGTTTTAGACCTAAATGGGGCCTATCTAATTCGCTCCTATGAATAAGATATGCTGTGATGGCTGTAGCAAAGATTTTCGAAATTTACTGAAATTCCAAGGTGTGTACAAAGTTGTAGGGTGTAATCCCTGGCTTGTATCAGTTGATGCCTGGTGGTGGCAGACAGGAGCCAGTCGTCCAGATACGGAAACACCTGGAATCCTAGGCGCCTCAGATGAGACGCTACCACTGCCATGCATTTGGTGAAGACCCTGGGGCTGTAGTCAGACCAAAGGGCAGGGCTCAAAACTGTTAGTGACTGCCACCCAGCCGGATGCGCAAATGATCCCTGGACGCCCTGGCCGTTTTGATGTGGTAGTATGCGTCCTTCAGATCTATCGAGCACATCCAGTCGTCCTTCCGTAAGAATGGAAGGATCGATTGAAGCGTGACCATTCGGAACTTTTCCTTCTTGACAAAGGTGTTGAGATGGCTTAGGTCCAGAATCGGCCTCCAGTCCCCTGTTTTCTTTGGAACTAAAAGAACCTTGAGTAAGTTCCGAATCCTATTTGGTCCGCTGGGACTGGTTGGATGACTCTTTTTTCTAGCAGCTTTGAAATTTCTGTAGCTGCTGGGTCTCGCAGATGGGGTGGTACATCTGGGAGTTTTCTCTTTGGAATGGGTGTGGATAGAAATGGGATTTTGTAACCTCTGGTAACAACGCTTTTTACCCAATTGTCTGAAGAAAGGTTTTGCCAGGCCTGAGGGTATAAAGCTAGCGACCCGACTGCCTCCAGAGCAGGACAGTCGGGCCTCCTCTCAGGAGTGCTGAAAAGGTTTGCCAGGGAGGTTATCCCTGTCACCTTGGTTTTGCGGACCCCCTCTGCCGCCAGGGCGGCGTCTTCCACCTCTGCCCCCCCCTGCCTCTAGAGGGGGCATCACCCTGTGTGTTTGGGAAAGATCCTTGGGGTTTTCGAAACCACATTTTCCCACCACGTTGCCCTTTGGGGTACGGTCTGGAAGGGGTGGAAAAACGGACTCCGACAGCAGACAGAGTCTTTCCCTCCTGTTCACACCGGGTAAGGGTCTCCTTTACTTTAGGGCCAAAAAGTGTGGCTCCATCAAATGGGGCGTTAGTAAAGGAAGACTTGAAGGCTTCATAGCGAACATAAGCACATCCAGGATTTCCTACGAAGAGCAATCGCTGAAGCCGCTGCCCTACTCGATCCTTCGGCTGCGTAGGATATCAGCCTCATGGACGAGTTTACAATGGATGTAACGGTGTTGAGATGTGCTGTAACTTTCTCTGAAACAGCAGCATCTGTAGTACCCTGGAGGGTATCTCCCAACTCTTTGACTAGATCCTCTGTAAACGTGTAAAATGAGTCAAATAGTTCAGGAACGCATAGAAAGCCGCTGAACTGAAAATGCGCTTCCCGTATCTGTCCATGGTCCTAGAATCTTTGTTAGGCGGATGGACAGATGAGGAAGACTCCGACATCTCCTTTTTCGTGGCCGCTGCCACCACCATGGCGTCTACTGGAACTCCTTTAGTGAGGTAAGCCTTGTCCTGTGGTGCCGTAATGTACTTATTTGGCTTCCTAGGGACTGGTTCCACCGTGTCAGGTGTCTCCCACGCCCTTCGAGCAATCAACTCCATTAACTCATCGAAAGGCGGAGTGACCCAGGAGGAGGAAGGGCGAGCACCAAATGCCTTCAGCAAAACTGACTCATCCTCAGAAGGGGGGAGGGATTGCCAGTCACCTCTCTGTTTTAGGATCTCCAAGATGTCAGAAAAGGAGACATCTTCTGAAGGTGACTTAGGGACCCTTCTGACTCATCTAAGTCAGTATCAGATGTCAAGGATTCTTGTGGAGAATCCAAGTGTCTCCTCTTACACAATCTTTTCCTAGGGACTTCTTCATGGGGAGCATCCGAAGAAGCCTCCGAGGAAGAGGGGGCACCCTCCAGGGGTGGCTGAGACACTGGTGCCCGACGCTTGGATGTGGCCGTGGGTGCAGAGGAGGATAACGGACCTTTGTGGGGAGGAGAAGCTGTTCCTGCTGATGTGGTTGTCTGGGTAGACAACACCTTCCTCATGAGGTCGAAGGCCCCCGGGTCCCGAGTTGAGGTATCTCCCGGTTCCGAAGAAATGGGAAGAATCCCCGAAACAGGAACCGAAGGCACCGACCCCGAGGACGGAACAGAGTCGATCCGCGCCGAGGCTCCGAGAGGGAGCGTCGGAACCGAAACATCGGTCCGACTCTCGGTCCCGGAACCAAGGATGGATCTTCGGCCCCGAGACTCCAGTACCGGATCGGATGGAGTCGAGGTGAACGGTGCCGACCGAGAAAAAGACGGTTCTGGCACCAAGGGCTCCACAATCATCAGTTCAGCTTCTTCCGGCTCCGAAGACTGGACAGGTCTCGGAGGAGGAACAGATGGAGATAGTGGCAGGGCTTCCAGTCTCGACATCAACTGAGAGGAGACCGAGATAAGCTTGGATAGGGCCGTATGCTCCATCAATTTCTGCACCACATGGTCCACATCGGTGTCGGAAAGGGGCCTGGAAGAACGAGTCGAAGGGATCGAAGACGGAGCCGACCTCAACAGAGTCGGTGGAGGGAGCTCCGTCACCGGTTCCAAGACTCGAGGCTCTGAAACTGCCAACAGTTGAACACTCGGCCCCAAAGTCTGTGGAACCGGTGATCTAACTTTACCCGAAGAGCTCGGAGCCGATGACTTGGGCTCCGACGTCTTCGATTCCTTCGAGGATTTGGATGCCTGGTCTGAAGCATCCAGAGCCTCCTGGAAAGAGGGTTTCAACAAACCTCTGTCCATCAGTTTCCTGCGCCTATCTGTCATGACCCTCCCACTAAAAGAGTGACAAATAGAACAGTCCTCTTGTAAGTGGAGAGGGCCAAGGCAGTAGACACAGGAACTGTGGTTGTCCGTGACCGACATCTTTTGGCCACACTGGCAACGTTTGAATCCAGATTTCATTTTCTCAGACATTTTGAAGAAAGAGAAAAAAGTCAAGTCCAGTAACAGTCAATCCAGAGAAAAAAGGGTCAAATCCGGTATATATGTCAGTCCGTTTGTCAATCCAAGTAGGGGTGGTAGGCCCCGAAAAACTCTATACCAGTTAAAATAAGTTAACTAAGTTAACGGTACCGAGAATTTCTCTCTCTACACACACACCATATACTAAATACAATAACTAGTGTTTTTGAACAAATTCTCTTGAAAATTTAACAAAAAGAAAGTTAAATCTTATCTGAAAACCCTCGAGCTAGCCTCCAGCGATGCGAATGCAGCAGCGGCAAACTAGATCTGGGGTAAAGGCAGAGGGGGATTGTGGGTATTAGATGTCCTCGAGCTTCTTCTCGATGCAGAGCTTGCAGTCGGCCGGCACGGAGCCGAGGATCGGCTCCGAACCCATGTGTAAGAACAAAGGCGAGATTGAACACTCTCACATCATACATTAGTTATCTATAAAACTCCCTCTATGACGCAAGAAGGCCACAACACCTAGCTACAGGAACTAGAATCACTTGGTACTAAACTCAGTACCATTTTGCAAGTGATTTAAACTGTATAGTAAGTATAGACTGAGAGACCTACACCACCACTACTGCACAAGCACAGAGATTCCCGGACTTTGTTGACACAAATGCCCTGGAAAAAGAAGTTATGTACTCACCATAACATTCGATGATTATAGTCCATCTCGCCCTTCATTCTTACTCTTGGGTTCAGAGCCAAACCTCGGCTCCGACTCGGCAATTCTCTAGCTCAAAATCTTCGGGTTGGCTCATGGCAAGGAGGTATCCCATAATGCACCGCTAACGTATCCCAGATCTTGTTTGCTGCAAATAGTAAATATACAGAGACAAAGAACAAACCATGTAGAAAGGTCTTAACCTAGAGGTAAGGCAATAGTCACGATACCCCCAGGTCCTCAAGGAGGAGGCAGGAGGGAGGGTTATGTTCTGTAGTCCTATCTCACCTTCATTCTTACTCTTGGGACAGTATCCCTAGCACTTTTATCTTGGGTGGCTCACTGGAAAATGCTCCTGAGTACTGTGGAACCAAAGGAAGACCTGTTCCTGGAAGCCACGTCCAATTTGTAGTGAGTTATGAATGTATGAGGTGAAGCCCATGTTGCTGCTGCACAATTGTTATCTATTGTAATCTTTGCTTAAAAGGCTACTGAAGTAGAAACAGATTTGGTAGAGTGAGCTTTCATCTTGAAGGGAAGATCTTTGCCGCTGGATGTATAAATAAATTAAATGCAGCCCGAAATCCAGCGAGACAATGTGGTTTTGGAGACTGGTAGACCTTTCCTTGCATGCGAAAAGGAAATAAACAATTGGTCTGACCTTCTGAAATTCTTAGTTCTATCGAGATAAAATCGCAATTGTCTATGAACATCAAGCTGATGAAATTTGTACTCTGCCTTGTCAGAAAAATTAGGGAAGAAAACAGGTAATTCAATGGATTGATTAATATTGGCCTGCGAAGAGACCTTAGGAACAAATGGTTTGGTCCGTAAGGAAACACTATCTCTGTGAAACACCAAATAAGGGGGCTTAATAGAGAGAGCTTGCAGTTCTGAGACCCTCCTTGCAGATGTAATGGCCACTAAAAATAGGGTTTTTCATGATAAGAACTTGAGGTCACAAGTTGCTGAAGGTTCAAAAGGACTCGAAGTAAGTTTTTAGAGTACAAAATTCAAATCGCAGGGTGCCACAGGATCCATGACTGGAGGGCGTAATAATGTGGTTCCTTTAAGGAAAGCTTTACACAGTCTATGCGCCATAAGGTTAGGATCATTAGCCAAATGAAAGGTAGAAATATCTGCCAATTGAACTTTAACAGTGGCAGCTGCTGAGCCTTGATAGAACAACTGGGTAAGAAACTCCAAAATCGCAGAGATGGGAGCTGTATAGGGCTCGAGGTTTCTCTCACGGGCCCAAAAGGAAAACCTTTTCCACTTACTGGTGTAAGTCTTTCGAGTTGAAGGTTTGTGAGAAGATGTCAGAATATGTACATCAGGGGAAAAGTCATGAAGCCTGACTAGAGATGGAATTGGAGCAGCCAAGCTGTCAAATTGAGGGTAGAGACAGAGATGGAACACCCCTGACATGTGTGTCAGTAAATCTGGCACTGGGTCCAGAGTTCAAGGTTCATCCATTAGATGAGGTCTGAGGAAGAGGATCCAAATCTGACGAGGCCAGTAAGGAGCAATGAGGATAATTTTGCTTCCCAAGGATCTTGCTTTCTGAATTACCTTCAATATGAGGGGAAAAGGTGGGAATGCATAGAGAAGTCTTGAGGGCCAATCATGAACGAGTGCGTCTCTGGGTGCCTCCCCCTTCGGGGGGATCAGGGTGAAGTAGCTGCTGCATTTGGCATTCAGAGGGGTGGCAAAAAGATTGCAGCAAGGCTGACCCCATCTGCGAAAAATCTGTTCTGCAATGTGTGGATTCAGAGACCACTCGTGAGGCATCAGAATAGCCCTGCTGAGCTTGGCGGCTATCACTTTGGTTTTCCCCAGAATATGCATTGCGATCAGAAAACGTTGGGAAGACACTGCCCACTCCCACACTCGAAGGGCCTCTCTTCAAAGGGGAGAAGATCTGGTCCCTCCTTGTTTGTTGATGTACCATACCACCAACATATTGTCTGAGTGGATCGCAATCGTACCTAAAGGGAGAAAGCTGTGAAGTGCTTGCAATGCCAGAAGCACTGCTCTCATCTCCAAGACGTTTATATGCAAATGAGCCTCGTGCTCCTGCCGCGTGCCTTGGACTGTTCTCCCTAGATAATGCCCCCCCACCCTATCTGAGAGGCATCCGTGGTCATGGTGGTGACAGGGGGAGATTGAACTAATGGTCTGCCTGTGGTCAGATGACTTGACTGGGTCCACAAGCGAAGATCCTGTTTGAACGATTCTGTTATCAGAATGGGGTGAGAAAGAGGTAGATGCTGCAGTGACCACTGGGCAAAAAGTAACCACTGCAAAACCCTCATGTGTAGTCTGGCTAATGGAACTAATGTTATTGTTGAGGCCATCGTCCCTAACAATTTGAGCACCATCTTTGCTTTTGCATTCCGCTGAGGAAGTAGACTCAAAATTTGTTGTCTGAGATTCTGAATTCTCTCTACAGGGAGATAAGCTTTCATTGTGACGGTATTTATTTTGGCACCAATAAAATTCACATGCTGAGAGGGCACTAATGCAGATTTTTGCCAGTTTATTGAACCCCCTAGCTGCAGGCAAGTTGAAATGGTGGCGTCCCTGGCCTGTAATAGTAGATACCTGGTGGTGGCAGTCAGGAGCCAGTCGTCCAGGTACGGAAACACTTGGAATCCAAGGTGTCTCAAGTGAGCCATTACCACTGCCATGCATTTGGTGAACACCCTGGGGGGCTGTGGTGAGACCAAAGGGCAGGGCACGAAAATGATAATGACTGGCCCCCAGCCGGAAGCGCAAGTGACTCCTTGATGCTCTGTCCATTTTGATGTGGTAGTACGCATCTTGGAGATCTATGGAGCACATCCAAATGTCTTTCCCTAACAACGGGAGTATCGACTGCAAAGTGACCATTCGGAACTTGGACTTCTGTACAGATTCATTCAATTTACTGAGATCCAAGATGGGTCTTAAGTCCCCTATTCTTTTTGGCACCACAAAGAATCTGGGGTAAGTCCCTAATCCTACTTGGTCTGTGGGGACGGGTTGGATGACTCTCTTTATGAGCAACTTTTGGATTTCTAGAGTTGCTGAATCCCTGTGATTGGGTGGAACATCTGGGATTCGTCTGATCCAAGGAGGGGGAAAAGAGAAGGGAATACAGTATCCTCTGGTAATTATCTTTAATACCCACTTGTCTTGAGTGATATCGTGCCAGGCTTCTGGGTATAAGGATATACGTCCCCTGACTGGCTCCAGAGACATGCAGTCGGGCCTCCTTTCAGGAGCACTGGTAGGGACGACCACGAAAGGAATCACGGTCTCTCTGGTTCTGCGGGCCTCCCCTGCCTCTAGGGCGGCATCTACCATTATCTCCTCCTCCTCTGCCTCTGGAAAAAGAATCACCCTGTGCATCCTGGAAAAACCTCTGCGACTTCTTGAACCACATTTTACCACCCTTCTGCCCTTTGGGATAGGGTCTAGAAGGAACAGAAAAATGGACTCGCACGGCAGACAGGGTTTTCCCTTCCTGTTCGCACCTGGTGAGTGTGCCCTTTACCTTGGGTCCAAACAACGAGGATCCAAAGGGGGCGTTGGTAAATGTAAACTTAAAGGCCTCTGCAAAATTACACAAGTGCATCCAGGAGTGTCTTCTAAGAGAAACTCCTAAACCCGCTGCCCTACTCGCTCCATCCGCTGCATAAGATATCAGCTGCATGGAGGAGTTAACGATATAATTTAAGGTAGACATATGTGCATTAAACTTCTCAGACACTGCTTGAGATACGTTACCTTGTAGAGTTATCTCCCAGTTCTTTCAGGAGATCTCTCTGGAGCCTAGTGAAGTGAGACAGGTAGTTCAGCGATCTGAGTGTAAAAGCTGCTGAAGAAAAGATACGCTTCCCGTACCTATCCATCGTTCGAGACTCCTTGTTCGGTGGATGGACAATGGAGGAAGTTTCAACAAGTTCCTTTTTGGTGGTTGCTGCCATCACCATGGCATCTACTGCCATGCCTTTAGTGAGAAAATCTTTGTCCTGAGGTGCTGACAAGAATTTATTAGGTCTTCTAGGAACCGGTTCCACAGTATCAGGAGATTCGCACATCTTTCGACTCACTAGATCCAGTAGCTCATCAAAAGGTGGAGACACCCAAGAGGCGGAGGGTTGAGACCCGAAAGCCTTCGGGTACACTGACTCCTCATCAAAAGGGGAGGTGGTAGACCAGCCACCTCTCTGTTTCAAGATCTCAAGGATATCTGCAAAGGAGATATCAGAGGATGACTTGGGGGACCCTTCTGACTCCTTAAGGTCACTGTCTGATGTAATGGACTCATCGGGGGAGTCAACATGTTTCCTCTTACAAGTTTTCTTCCGAGAAGGCTCCTCAGAAGGATATTCTGGGAAAATTTTGGGAGACTGGGGACCACTCATGGAGGTTTCCTGAGGCTGCAAGTCTCTGCTGTGTTGTATGAGAGAAGGCGCTGAGACTGAAGTCGGCGCATTAGGGCAAAGAGTGTTGGTACCCCTGGTTGGAACTGAAGACCTGGACAGAACACTCCTCATCACCTCGAAAGCCGACCCTCCCAGCTCCGAGAATGCCCCCCGCTCCAAAGGTGCAGAGGTAGTCCTTGGTGCCGAGGGGATAGGCTCCGAGGCAGATGTGGGGTCTGATCTCACCCAAGCCGAAGCACCAAGAGGTAAACTCGGAACCGAAGAAGTTCGGGTCCAAGCATCCCCTTGGGCCCGACCGGAGCGCTTAGGATCCTAGACCCCACGGACGGCACCGAAGGGGTTGGAGTGGATATCGGGACCAAGAGACCAACTGAGGTAGCTGGAATCGACCTTTCCATAGCAAGTGGCATCGACATCTCAGGCTCCGATGTGCCAGAAAGGCTCGGAGGAGAAACAATGACAGGGTATACAGGCACATTAGGCTCCAGAGCCGACTGGGATGGACCAGAAATTAAATTTGCCAGCGCCGAAGTCTGGAGGAGTCTGCGCACCACTCTCTCAATGTCCTCATCAGAAAGGCTCCTAGAAATAAAGTGGGGGACCTAGACAGCTGATAAATAGGCAATCTGAATGTCGGAGAGACTGGACGGAGTTCAGCTGACCGGCTCCGAGACAGAGACTCAGTTATCGGCTATGAAATTCCTGGAACCGAAACTGATTGTTCTACATCAGAAACCTCTGTTGGCACCGAATCCAATGGAGCCGAAGAGAGTGTAGTCAATTTGGCAATCCTGTCTGGCGGCTCAAACAACACCGAGTGAGTGGGAGACCGCCTTTTAGTAAATTTGACTTGTTCTTTTTTGGAAGATGGTGACTTAGAACTGGAGGATGAGGAAGCCAACTCATCCTCAAAAGAATGCTTTAATAGGCCTTTCAAAATTAGTTTGTTCTTTCTCTCTTGAACACGGGGACTAAAGGCATGACAAAATGAGCAAGATTCTGGAAGGTGAATAGCACCTAAGCAGTAGACACAGATATTATGCCCATCTGTCAAAGACATTTTCTGGGCACACTTAGGACATTTTTTTAAAGCCAGAAGGCTTGTGGTCCTTAGTATTCTTAGACATATCTGTACACTAATAAACACCAATGCCAGAAACCAAGTACAGACCAAACAAGAACCACCTCTAAATAAACAGTTAGTTCTGTGGTAACATTAAAGACAGACAGAGGACTAGGTCCTCTAACTTAAACGGGCCTAGCCCTGGAAGAAGACACAAGCAACAGAACCGAGGACTAGGTTCTCTAACTTAAATGGGCCTAGCCCTTGGTGAAAAGAGAAAGAAACAATTAAGCAATGCTAAAAGCAAAGGAGAGACAGCAGCGATGCAGGGATACACACAAAAAGGCCAACGGTAGGACAGCCAATCAACAACAGCAAAAACAGCACAAACAGAGCAAACAATGCCACAAAATGTTTAAAACAGACAATCCTACTTAACAGGTTGCTTACAAAACTTATTTATCAGTTATTATTCTTAGTTTATTAGTTATTAATTATAGTTTAGCACAGTATGGATCTATTTTACATATTAGGACTAGTTAATATGTATAATATTTAGTATGAGATATTAAATAGTATAATAGATTTGTTGAATCTGTATCACCAACCAATTGCTGTGGCTAATTAACTAATTGATTTTTAAAAAAGGCGCCAAAGTGGGTATTTAAACTGTGAATGTTCACTTGTAAGAGGTTCTGATGAAATCTGGCTAATCAGATGAAAGCGCTTAACCTCATTGCATTGGATTCTGTATAGCAGCATTTGAAGAAAATTTTTGTCAACGTAATAAAAAGTGTGGTTCTGAAAAATAACATTTTGCCTCTCCTTCTCGGGTCAAGGGGGATCGTAACAGCTGTGGAAGTTTATTTGGTCGTTCAACTTCTGTTTGCACTATTATGTAAAAAGCCCAGAATTTCCAGACACAAGATATACAAAACGATTAAGAGAAAAATTAGAGGAAAGAAAAATACTTCCAAAGGAAAATCTGTCAGAAGCTTCAAATATAAATTTGCGTTCATTAATACAACAGACTTTTGAAAAACAGTATGTTGTTGTTGTGTCTTTCGGCTTTTCCTGGTTAGGGGTCACCACAGCGGAACTCCGGTCCGCTAATGATTGGCAGTAGATTTTTACCGCCCATTCACGCATGTCTCTACACAGAAGACGTTCTAGCTAAGAATTGAACAGGACAACGTCTTACTGTGAGGCGACAACGCTACCGCAGCACCACCACCGCAGTTTTGAAAAACAGTATACAGATCAAGAAATGTTAATCTGTTTGGAAAAAGAAGCATCTGAGGAAGTGTGAAAATATAAACAACAAAACCTAGAAATATTTGAAAGATATAAAAAAAAAATATGGACAAGGGAAAGAAAGAGAGATTTGATATGGTGCAATATTTATGCAAAGGAGAAAGCCAAGTTAACTAATATAGAGAAGGCAGTTTCAAAGATATTCAAAGAGAAATAATGGTAAAGGCATCCAGATATGAAAAATTTGAAGTTATGGAGTGCCTGCGAAGTAAAGGATTTAATGTAGAAGGTCTAAAACAGACTACATCACAGCATGATGGAGTGAGTCCTCAGAATAAGGAAAAGCAAGATCATCAGGAGACATGTGAAGAAGAAATATGGACAGGGGAAAGGAAAAGAGATTTAATATGATGCAATATTTATGCAAAAGAGAAAGCAAAACTAACTAATACAAAAAGAGCAGCACCAAAGATATTTGAAGAAAAATATAGGCAAAGGAATCCGGATATGGAAAACTTTACAATACAAAAAATAAGACTAAGGAAAAGTAGAAAAAGAGATTAGTAATGGAGAAGTCAAAGAAATAGAAATTGAGGTAATGGAACAGCTGCAAAGAGAAGGATTCAGTGTAGAAAATCAAATGCAGAAAAAAACATAACAGGATAGAGCAATGGATATCCAAATTAAGGGGAAACCAGTGGAACAGGAAGTAATTGATCAGGTGTCATATCAAGATATTCTGGAGCCTTCCACAAGAAACCAGTATAAAAGTTCACGTGAAGCTAGACAGGAAGGAAAAGAAGAGGAAACTGTGGAAACTCTGATGCAGTCAATGTTGAGGAGTGACAGGCCAGTGAGTTTCCATATGAGAAAACAACAGATGACACAGGATGAAATTGAAGAGAATGTACCACAAGATGTTAAAGAACTTTCTATAGAATCCCCGCAAGAAATGGAAAACAAGGGATGTGCCCTCAGTATGGAAGAAAAGGAGTTAAGAGAAGAGTTACTTGATTTAATAGAAAAAGACAGATATATCAAGATCAATGAGAGAAATAGACTGCAGAAGGTTAATAAAACCCCAAAAGTCAGAAGCTTGATAAAACAAATGAACACAGTAATTGGGACTATCCATAGAGATCCATGCGATATAACAGAAGTAAACAGAATATATTACTGTGCTGCTAAATTAATAACTGATAAAATACTACCACAGGAACACAGGGTAGTGAGGGAAAAGAGGGGGCGAAAGCGAATATCATCATGGAAATATCTAATAGAGAAAACTATAAAGGAGCTAAGACAAGACGTGTCATTGTTAGAAGATTATAGAAGAGGGAATAGATCAACAAAAATACTATGATAGATGTGATAAAAGCAGTGACAGTATTAGGACAGACCAGGATCTATTATGAACTATTGGAGATAACAAACTAAAAGTTTCAAAACAGGCAGAAAGACTTAGAAGATACGAAGATAAATATAAGGGAAAAGCACAAAATAAGCAGTTTATTGATGACCCAAAAAAGTTTTATAGGGAATTCGGAAATAAGGTAAAAGGAATTGAAAGACCATCAAAAAAAGAGGAAGTAGATACATTTTGGAAAAATATCTATGAAGATCCTGTGGAACATAACAAAGATGCTAAATGGATAGAAGAAGTAAAAGAAAGAATAAGAAGTTTAAAGGTACAGGATAAGAAATGGGATGAAATAACAGCCAGAGAGATTGAAAAAAAGTTGAGAAAAGCCTCTAACTGGAAAACTCCAGGCCCAGATGCAATACCTAACTTTTGGCTTAAAGAATGAACTTCTTTGCATGAGGATTTAGCCATGAGTAACAGCTATTTATATGCGCACAATGAACACACACCGCACTGGTTAACAACAGGAAAAACAATGCTCTTACTTAAGAGTGAGCCTGCAAGCTACCCTAAAAATTACAGACCAATAACCCGTCTTCCAATGATGTATAAACTATACACGGGAATTGACGTCGACAAAGTTTATAGTCTTATTTAGAAGAAAACTCAATTATGGAGGTAGTACAAAAGGGCAATAAAAGAAAGTCATATGGAACAAAGGATCATTTGGTGTTAAACAAAGTTATAGTGGAGAACTGTAAGAAGGGGAAGAATCTAAGTATGGCATGGTTTGACTACAAAAAAGCATTTGATAGAATCCCACATTCATGGCTAAAAGAGTGCTTAAAATGTATAAGATACATCCTACACTGATTGACTACATTACAGTAACCATGAAACAGTGGCAAACCACTTTGCAGTTAAGCCAAGATAAAGGACAGATTATTATCCCAGGGATAAAAATTCAAAGTGGGATATTCCAGGGTGACTCTCTGTCACCTTTGCTATTCTGCCTTGTCATTAATCCATTAATCTGTTTACTTAACAGCTTATGCCATGGCTACAATTGCTTCTAGAAAACAACAAAGTCTAATGACTTCTCATCTTCTCTTTGTCGATGATTTAAAACTGTATAGCTCATCAGACGAGGAACTGAAAGCACAACTGCAAGTTGCAAAAACTTTTTCAGATGATATTGGAATGTCATTTGGTCTTGATAAATGTGCAAAAGCAACCTTTAGAAAAGGAAAACTGCAGCACCAGGAAAACATCAGTTTGGGACAAGAATGTGATATAAAAGAACTTGAGTAAGAGAGAGTGTATAAATACTTGGGAATTGATGAAGGATCAGCAATAAAACATGAACAAATGTGAATAAAGCTCAGTAAGAAACACTTTAGAAGACTTAAATTAATCCTGAAAACAGCACTGACATCTAGGAACAAGATCCAAGCCATAAATCAATTTGCTCTTCCTGTCCTAACTTATAGTTTTGGAGTGACTGACTGGCCCCAAAAAAGTGTTGGATAGATTGCATATTAAAACAAGAAGGATGTTTCATGCTCACCAAATGATTTATAAAAATCAGTGTATACCAAGATTATATATTCCCCGTTCCGAAGGAGGGATGGGCCTCCTTAAAATTGATTACATGTATAGAGCTGCAATCGTGGGACTCCACACATATCTATTGACCTAACAAGATCCAAATGTAGTGAAGGTTTTGAAACATAAGGAGAATAAATCTAAGATGACATCTCTGCTTAATTTAGCAGAAGCATATCGACATCAAGCAGGAATGTAAATCAAACCAGAAGTGGATAAAAATCAGGCAGCAACTGAATGTGCCAAAAAACAAAAGAAAGAATATAAGGTGAAGGACTAGATGAGAAGGCAAGAAATGTGGAAAAAAACATATAGTTGCAAGTAAAGAAAACTTCTGGAAGAGTGTCATGTTGCTCAAGAACAAACACAGGAATGGTTAAGGAGAGGCGAATTCACATCAATAAATGAAAGGTTAATATTGGCAACCCAAGATAGTAGGCTATGTACACGCTGGTTTATAAAGTCCATTGAACATGTGGGAGAAACAGACATATGTAGGTTTTGTAAAACCAAACTAAAAACAGTCACACATCTTGTTGCTGGTTGCGATGCACTAACGGCAGAGGGACTGTATACTGAAAGGCATAATAATGTGGCAAGACTGTTACACTGGAGATTGTGCAAACATTATGGTATCGAAGTGGCTGAAAAACACTGGAAACTTGAGCCACAAAGAATCAGAAAATGATGAAGTTTATATCACATGGGATCACTCAATAACAACAGTTCAAAAAATAGATGCTAGACAACCAGATATAGTGGTCTAAGAAAATAAGACAAAAGTAGCACTGATCATTGAAATCGCCACACCTAGTGACTACAGTGTTTTGCGTACAGACAGACACAAAGTCATAAAATACCTTGATCTGCAGGCAGAAATGACAGCCATGTGGAAGAAAGATACCCAGACAGTTCCAACAGTAGTAGGAGCAACTGGTCTTATAAAAAAGAATTTACAATCGTATTTAGATATGTTACCAATTCATGTAACACCGTACGAATTGCAGGAAGAGTCATTACTATGCACACTGTGGGTGCTGTGAAGAGCACTTTTGGCTGACATCAAAGAGCAAAACAATACTAATTTCATGAACTTTAATCATACTTTGACTTAGGAACAGGGTCCATTCCCGTCATGGTTTTAGAAACCCAAAAGACTTGGAGAAATTAAAAACGATGGGAATAACATCTCGGATCTTGTGCTTACTAATATGGGAGCATCTTGCACTGTCCCTTATGTATATCCATCATTTGCTAGATCTGACCATAAGGCAATCTACATCGAAATAAAACTGAAACCAGAAATCCCTTCCACCCAAGGAACCTTTAGAAATTTCTTTAAGACTACCTACTTTTAAGTGATACGTTGGCAAGCTTCAAATCCCCACCAAACCCAGTCAACTGCACTGAATATGCAGAAATGTACGCCACCACACTATACTAGCATGTAAACAGATGCTGCCACATGCACCTCATACAAACAAGTGCAGGGCAAACTCCAAAAACAAACCCACAAGGTGGAATCATAATGTCTACAGACTTTAAAATAAAAGGAAAAGAATTATGACCAAAAGCAAGAAGAGCAGTTCTCAGAATGTTACTGCCCTTGTATCTGAAATAAGCAAAGTCAGGAGCTTAATAAAATCCACCCAAGCCAAGTTTGACACTAAAATAGCTATCCAAACCAAAGAGAATCACAAGGGGTTTCTAAGTTATATTTGTAATCTCAAAAGCACAATGCAGCAATGTGCTGAGTGGATTGTGAACAATGTTACCTACACTGAGGCTGAAGATAAAGTAAACCTACTGGTCAATTAATATACCCCTCTCTCCCCTCCATCTGTTCCTCAAGATATACCGGAAACTTATCAAAGAGGAATACACCACTTTAATATTTGCCTCCATTCCCTCATATATCTTCCTAATTAACCATATTATTGTGTCAGAGAATGCAAATGCTTCCATTGCCTTACTCATAAAATTTCAGATTAGTCTGTCAAATGCTTTGTCTGCATCAAGACCAACCAACAACACAGGTATTTTCTTACATTCTGCTTCAAACTGGATCATCATTGTTCTATTAATGTTGTCAGATGTTTGCTTCCCCTCCACAAAACCACACTGAGCCATATCTATCAATTTTGGCAACAGCTTTATCATTCTTTTAGCCATTATAGACAAACACTTTATAATCATGGTCTAGAATTCAAATGGGCCTGTATGAAGCAGGATCTGATGGGTCTTTACCCTCTTTAGGTATTATAGCTACGACCACTTTCTTCCAAAATGTTGGTGCGTTGCCTCCTTTTAAAATGCTGTTAAATAAAACCTTCCGGATTTTTATCACTTTCTTCCCTCCTTGTGTCCAAACGTCCGCAGGAATACCATTCCTGGTGACTTTCCTGTACATTCATTATAAATCATCATTTTTATCTCATCTCCTCCTAGCCTCATCTAATCTAACCGTGGCATATTTAATTCTTGCATAAAAAATTTCCATTTGTACTTTTTTCTTGATTTCCACATTTCTCTGCTTTATACAGATTTTCTTAAAATTTCTGAAATATTTCTAATACCTTAACATGATATCTGGTTATTTTCCTTGTTATAGGCTTCCTAAGTTTGGTAACAACCCTTTCTACTTTTTGTTGCCTGAGCCGTTGTGCTAAAAATTTTGTGCTCTGGAGTTAATATCAAAAAACAGTTGCTTCACAGCAATTTTCTACTCTCATGCATATTATCCGGATACTCCCTTATTTTCTCTTCAGCACTCTGCAGTTGTGCCTCTTCTTGTTCTGCGAGATTCCCCCTATTCTGCTATTGTTTAATCTTTGTCAGCCACTCTAAAAAAGCTTGTTACTTCTTAACCATATCTGTTTTTCTTTTATTTCCATCCCATTTTTTTACTCCACTTTAATTTTATCCCACTCCCTATTTATATTTTCTGAAGAAATTTCTATCTTCCCTAATAACCCCTGAATCATTTTCACTACCCATTCCTTAAATTCTTCTCTCTTTAACAGATAGGCGGGGAAGTGCCAGTGATAATTTTTATTTCATTATGCTGCATTTTTATTTCAGCTATTATTGGTGCACAATCTGAAATAGTTATTGGATGCATATCAGAACTTTCAATTAAATGCTCGTGTTCCTGTGAAATATAACTGCTGTCTAGCCTAACCTAGTTTTTGTATCTTGGGGAATTATATGTAACTTCACTCTGAACTCCTACTAATGAATGCACATCTTCCATACAAAATACTTGCATTAATTTCTTCAAAAAATCTTCCCCTCCATTGTTATATTTTCCCTTCTGCTCCCCCGATGCATCCTCACTGTTGCAAATCAAATTCCAGTAAGTAATATTCCCTGCTAAAAGCGGAGTCCATTGTAGTTGTTTTTAGTGGTGGAATATAAATACATGCCAGTGTATCTCCCTTGCCAGTACCGCTTTAATAGTATAAATCTACCATTATCGTTTTTCCCTGTTCAATACCAACTTGAGCTCCTCTTGCAATTAGTATAATTATTCCCCGTTTCCTTTGTCCCAGATATTCCACTGAATAACAACTGTGAAATCCTTTATCAAATTCACATGCTCCATTCTTTCCAAATGTGTCTCCTGTAGCATAGCTATTTGCACTCTGCATTTTTTAATGAGTGACACATTTTACAACTGATTTGGTTGATATTGTTCTCTTAACATAACCTTGATATGTTCAGTCATTTAGATAGCTATGGAACCATTTTATGACATTGTCACTAACATTTAATTTACACAGCTTGTTAAATACTAGGGGGTGACTGTTTCAAATGCCCAAGTCATATCTATGGATCCACCAGCTGTAATAAGACCATTGTTCATTCTGTTATTAATGGCATTGTCAACCTGGATGCATTGTAGAACAGCATTTCACTTGCCCAGTCACCAGACAGGTCAGGAATTTTTTGTATTGCAATGTTTTTATAACCATTATATTTTCTGACATATATACAGTACATTTGTTTATAGGTAAGTCACATAACTGCATACTCATAATTTTAGCTCGGCAGAAGCCTGTTCATACAGGATCTCTACAGGTATCGGGTGGTGTGAAATTCCATTCAGGCTAGGTGTAAATGATTTAAAAAGCTTTAGACTCAATGCTGAATTTAACCCTAATGAGCTGGTCCCCTCTTTATGTAAATAACGATACATGATCTGATGTGGCATTCCTTCTAAACTCTTTCACCATCCTTATCAGAATAGTTTTCATTTCAATTTTTAATGTGATTTCACCTAATGACCTGAACCGATCCACAACTGGCAAAAATATGTTCTAAACTCTTTGGTATGTGTGAGTGAAAAGCTCTTCATACCCCCTTCCAAGGGGAAATGTATACCCTGGCCACACAATAAACAACAAACTGAGGGATCACTATATCATGGAAGAAATTAAGCTTCCTGAGATAGAACAGTTTTAGTCATTTCTCTTTGAGAAAACAACATTCAGTGAATCTCATTTTGTGTGACTCTCTTCCTGATTTGTGTCCTCTATACTCTGATCTCTACTTTAGTGTCTGCTTCTCTTTCTGAACTGCAGAACTGCACCAATTACTCCATCTGTGGTACTAACAATATCTTGTACAGAGGCATTTTCTGATCCACCATTTACAAGATTTCTCTCTCTCCCATTTTATTCTCTTTGGCTTTCACTGACCAGATGTAGTACATTGCATTTACTGAATTTGAACCAGGCTGCAGAGTGCTATTTATCCCAGTTTGTCATCTGTCCATTGCTTTTCTCACTGACCTGGTTCTTTATTGCCTTTTTCCCTTCTACCTACCTGTCTCTTCCTGCCCATGGCACTCCTCCATTATTCTCGAACTCTGGTATCCAAGGGGACCTTTTACAAGGCTTTACGAGACGGCCTGTTGACAAATTCACTAGCAAAATTGACATCCACTCCAAGTGGTAGTCCATCATGTCAGTGTGCCTTATTATATTTCAGCATTTGATTTATAGCAGAAGAAGACAGCCTTACATATCTTACCCTTTTACTGAAATGAACATTCTGCCTATCTTCTCTCCCACTGTTCCCCTAATCATTTTTCTGCCTGTCCCAGGCTCTCTTGAATATTTCTAGGTATTCAGCCATCACTACTGATTCAGGAAATCCATTTTCCATGTATCCAAAAGCCTATTTAGGAAGAAGTGCTTTTGCAGATCCAGCAAGCAGTTAGCAGTTGATTCCTATAACCTGCAGCCTGCGTCTCCCCCTCTACTTGCCCTTCCCTCCCATTTGACCCATTCATATCTCCTAAAAACTGATATCATGACCCCATGCCCCTACTAATTTTTAGTAATTAATTTTCCCTTCAGTCCAACACTCACCAGGTAGTTTTCTACTAGATTCCTACCAGCAGTCTGATGTCCCCCCCACCCGTAAACCTCCAGAACTACAAACAGCTCTCAAGGTGTGGCCTGACCTAGGCTCAGTACAGCAGGAGAATTGGTTCTTTTCTTTTGGAGTCTGTCCTACTATGCACACTGGGCAACAATTAGTTTCCTCTCTCAGTCTGCTCCGTCCTAGCTGTGTTATATACCCCAAGTCCATTTCCTTTTCTGTTACTGTCAGTTCCCTTCCCCCATTACATACTGCAACCAGAGTAGCTGTAGCCAAGCTGCAGATTTTGTATTAGTCTACAGTGAACCTCGATTGTCCCCACGGTGTCACTTAGAACAACATTCCCAAGTCCTTCTCTATACTCTTCTCATCCCTCCTCCCCCCTCCGCTGCTGTACCTAATGTTGTGCCATCAGTGCTTAATCCTGCTCTTTATTCCCTCAGATTTGCCTGAAAAGAAAATACTGAATATTAGTGGACTGTCCTTTGTGGTACACTGCCAATTATTTCTGACAATAAACATGTCATTGCATCCCACCATGCTCTACCCCTAAATAATTCTCTACTCGAGTTTCTTCGGCCTAAATTCTCCAGTTGCTCCAGTTCTCCTTGTTGCTTCTTGTGTGGAATAAGTCAAAGGGCTTCCTAAAGTCCAGATGAGCTACATCCATTCTATGCTTTCCTGTAACCCACTTGTAAGACTACATCAGGTTTGACTGACAGCTCCTTCTGGCCATTAAATATATGTTAGCTGTTCATGAAATTTCTATCCTGTGGGAAAGTAACAGCAACTCCCTCAGGATTTTCTCTACAGCTTTCCCTGCCACCACTTTATGCTGGCTGTCATTGTTACCTTCCTTGTACAGTAGTACCACACTTGCTGTCTTCCAGTTCTTAGTCTCTGTGGTGCTGGTCAGAGGATCTACAAACACAATGGCCAGATTCCTAATAGCCCTGGGTGATTGGCCCTTGCCTTACCATAGCCAGTTTCATTTTCTCCTCTCAACTCTCTATCCGGATGTTTTCCCACTGTTCCCCCATATTTGTCATAGTTCCTTACCAGCATGGTATATGGCTCCTTTTCCTACATGAAGAGTGAGGCAAAGTACTCAAACCCTCATATCTTCTGTCATGCGTGTTCTCCTTCCCATCCTTATTCAGTCTAGCCAGGCTTCTTCTCTTTTCTGCAGCACACCTAACGATCCCAGCTTCCCCTTTGTGAGCCCCTTATTCAGTCTAGCCAAGCTTCTTCTCTTTTCTGCAGCACACCTAACGATCCCAGCTTCCCCTTTGTGAGCCCCTTATTCAGTCTAGCCAAGCTTCTTCTCTTTTCTGCAGCACACCTAACGATCCCAGCTTCCCCTTTGTGAGCCCCTTATTCAGTCTAGAGAAGCTTAGTCACTTTTCTGCAGCACACCTAATGATCCCAGCTTCCCCTTTGTGAGCCTTTTTGTCAAATCCCTTTCAGCCTGTGCCTCTGCTATCCTCACCTTCGTTGTCACCCTTCTGCTTGTTTCCTTGCACTTTGTCTCTTTAACCTCTTGTTGTGTCCTTGTCATTTGCCCTATAAAGCTGCATTGGCCTTCCCTTCTTTACATCTTTTTTTTGACTTTTCCTATAATTCTTGTCATAGTCCCTGACCATCCTGTCCCTGACTCATTCCAATATAGATGTATAAGATTACATATAGGAGATACAAACAGGTCAAATGGAAGGGCAAGGCAGGTAAAAGAGGGAATAGAAAATGAAGATTAAAGGAACCAACTGCTAACTATTTTCTGGATCTGTGAAAGTACTTCTTCCCAGATAGGCTTTTGGATACATGGAATGGATCTGATGAATGGGTAGTGGGGACTGAATCCCTAGAAATTTTCTAGACAGCCTGAGACAGACAGAGAGAGAAGAGGAGGGGGAACAGTGGGAAATTATATTCTTCCTGTTAATGTAGTTCCACTTCCATGGCTCATCTTTGACTGTACCCGCCAGGTCAATGTAATCTAATTCTCTAAACTTGCACAGTACTTTGTCTAAAGATTCCAAGCGGATATACAGTAGATACCCAATACTGGCAAATAGAACCTTCAGCCTGAAATCTTGGAACCTCCCTGCCTTGGTTAAGATCTCATCCAGAATTATATCCTTTTAGATACAGTCTTACACCAACTGGGCAAATTCGTTCTCAGATGCCACTCCAGGTGCCAATCTGCTGCTACAAACAAAGACTCTGCCCTCATGACTATAATCTTCATACTGCTTCTACCCTTCTACCCCACTCATTTATTTTCTTAACCTGTCTATCATTCTTTCCCTTGACATATTGGGGATGATAACCTGCATCAATCTTCCAGAGCTCACCCCCTTCACTGTGCCTTAACCAAAAAGTGCTTGCCAAAAGTTCTGAGCCACACCACTTTTGTAACTTAATTATTGTGTGTGCGTCTTCTTTGTCAACCTTCACCTCTAAACTCTGGCATGCATCTGCCACCTCTATGACACTGCTTGTTACCACCTCAATTTATCATCATCATCATCATCATCATCGTTATCGTTATTCATTGGTGAGCCAGATAAGTTCACTAGCACAAGTACATCATTGGTGAACCAGATAAGCTCACTAGCACAAGTACATATTTTGTGAACCAGATAAGCTCACTAGCACAAGTACATCATTGGTGAACCAGATAAGCTCACCAGCACAAGTACCTCTTTGCAGATGTGATCCACGGACATGGATCTACTTACATGGCTCACTTAGTGTTGCAAAGGAATTCAAATGATTCATTGAAGTTTGAAGACTACCTTCATCTAATGACCACCTACACCTTGCCAATACCCTCCCTCAGGAGGGAGGGGACAGTTAGTCCTAGGGTAAATCTGAGAGCACCCATTCACTCATCCAGATTTAATTTGAAGGAAGATCTTGAATTGCATTGTTAAATTTGCACAGCAAGTTAATTCCAGAGAAGGGGATGCATTGAATGATGAATCTATCCCTGCTTTGTGCTCTGTTTATCTGTTAATAGAGAGTTAATTCTCTGGTTTTAGTGTCGACTGAGCTGTTTGTCTTACTGAGACATTGGAGGTGAAGAACCCCTGAATCTTTAACATCAGGGTAAGTAAGGCACAGATTACTTCTCAGGAGTCAATAAGACTCACAATACAGGGCTTCCACTCTCTCCTGATAAACTAAGGTTGTTTAAGACCAGAAACCTTTTTGTCATGAACCTTTGAAGGGCCTTTCCATTTTGTTGAGATGTCATGCGAGATGCATACTGAATGAAGCACTGTAGTCTATAATGTGTATGACTAGTGCTGCGTATAGGGGAGAATATCACTTTTGGATACAGATGAAAGACCTTTGTCTACAGCGTACGCTAAGTAGAAGGATTTCCTTTTAACAGTTACCACGTTAATAAAAGTAGATGGAACTGTCAAACCCAGGTGCCCAGGTCCCTGACTTCTTTTTTGTTTTGTAAGTGTGTATTATTTATATAATAATATTAATATACCTTTTTGCTTTCAATTTAAACCCATTTCCAGACATCAGGTATTAACTAAGGTAAGCTCTATTTAAAAGGTGAAGAAATCTAAAAACGTTTTAGCAGTTACACCCAGTATGCAGTCGTCTGCACATTTAGTTAACCACAGGTCCTGCTCAGCATTTTTTGAGATCAGAGAAGTGGATGATGAACAAGAAGTGGCCCAGTACTGACTCCCCTGGTTATTACTGAAGAATAGTGCAGGACTACAAGACAGATCTGATTAGCAGCACTTGGGATTATCTCACTGAGCTAAACTGAAAGTAGAAGTCTTCTATGCCAAGTTATTGGTCCCTATGTGTATCTCCACATATGATCACTTTTTTACACATCTCCAAGTCTAACCCAGTCACTAATGTATGTCCTATTCAGTCTCCCTTGCTACTGGACTAAGTCCCATTATGTTACAAGTTTCCAATCAGCAATTTTCTGGTCCCCACACTCATCATTTCTTCTGCCTCTCTTCCTGCCCAGTGTCGCTGGTACATTTTTCCAGTCCGTCTACATCACCATCACCCTTTTCAATTCCCCTGACAACTGGCTTCCTCACTGTGCTCCCGTCTCCTTTCCCATCCTTCCTATAGGCTTCTTGACAAGGTTCCCACTGCTGCCTACTCCAGGTTCCCTCTCTTCTGATTCCCTTAGTCCCCTCTACTGCTGTGCTGCTCCCTTCCTTTCATTTTTCCCCACAGTGAGCTCCTCTATATAATTCCCTTCCCCACTGTCTTTCTCAATCCTGAGCCCTGCCTGTTCTTCTGTACCTGCTCCACACTAACCTCCCCCTTCCTATTTTGTACCTCTCCTTAAATCCTGCTTGCCCCCCAGCTTTTCTCAGTTGAGATCCTTTTCCTAATGTCTCTTCTTTTAAAATGTCCACTGATCCATTCAAACACACTCATACTCCAGTTCCCACACATTTTTCAGATCTCCTTCACTTATCACTCTAGTTTCCGTGACCACCTACACACTCCTCATCCAAGTTATTCCAAACGTTTATCGACCATAACAATAGCTCACAGCTGGAAAAACATACCCTCCTCTCCTCAGATATCCTACAGTGTAGTTTGATCTTCCTACAGTTGTAGTATGACCATAGTCTCAGATTGAATCTCCAGCTGACAGAAGCTGATTTACTTGCAGCTTTAATAACAAGTGATGCTTCTTTTAATAGACATCCATCGGAATGAAGATGTGTATGTTTCTTTACAAGAAAACACTGTCGCACAAAAGGAGAAACTGGTGCAAAAACAAACAACATTAAATAATCACAGTCAGTGTTGCGGGCCTTAGAATAAGCAACTAGCAAATATGACAAAAGGGAGTGGCAGGCTGCTAATTTTTTTTTTTAATAAGCAACAGGAGTGGACAATTCATGATCCACAGAGTTTAAGGACACAGCAAGGACAGAGTGGGAGGGCTGGGAGACAAACAGCTACTGGTGTAAAATTAGAATTGAAATAAATGTTTAAGCTTTTTCTTCCTTCCTTCACAACAAGCTGCACCACACTCCTCCTTCACTTCATGGCTAAATAAGTACTAAACCATCAATGTATACCTAGGCTAGTACTAAACCAGCAATGTATACCCAGGCTACAACTAAACCAGCAATATATACCCAGGCTACTACAAGATAGTACTAAACCAGCAATGTATACCCAGGCTACTACATGATAGTACTAAACCAGCAATGTATACCCAGGCTAGTACTAAACCAGCAATGTATACCCAGGCTACTACAAGATCGTACTAAACCAGAAATGTATACCCAGGCTAGTACTAAACCAGCAATGTATACCCAGGCTAGTACTAAACCAGCATTATATACCAAGCTACTACAAGATAGTACTAAACCAGCAATGTATACCCAGGCTACTACACGATAGTACTAAACCAGCAATGTATACACAGGCTAGTACAAGATAGTACTAAACCAGCAATGTATACCCAGGCTACTAGAAGATAGTACTAAACCAGCAATGTACACCCAAGCTACTACAAGATAATACTAAACCAGCAATGTATACCCAGGCTAGTATTAAACCAGCAATGTATACCCAGGCTACTACAAGATAGTACTAAACCAGCAATGTATACCCAGGCTACTAGAAGATAGTACTAAACCAGTCATATATACACAGGCTACTACAAGATAGTACTAAACCAGCAATGTATACCCAGGCTACTGCACGATAGTACTAAATCAGCAATGTATACCCAGGCTACTACAAGATCGTACTAAACCAGCAATGCATACCCAGGCTAGTACTAAGCCAGCAGTGTATACCCAAGCTACTAGAAGATAGTACTAAACCAGAAATGTATACCCAGGTAGTACTAAACCAGCAATGTATACCAAGCTACTACAAGATAGTACTAAACCAGCAATGTACACCCAGGCTACTGCAAGATAGTACTAAACCAGCAATGTATACCCTGGCTAGTACTAAACTAGCAATGTATACCCAGACTACTACAAGATAGTACTAAACCAGCAATGTATACTCAGGCTACGACTAAACCAGCAACAATATATACCCAGGCTACTACAAGATAGTACTAAACCAGCAATGTATACCCAGGCTACTACAAGATAGTACTAAACCAGCAATGTACACCCAGGCTAGTACTAAACCAGCAATGTATACCCAGGCTACTACAAGATAGTACTAAACCAGCAATGTATACCCAAGCTACTAGAAGATAGTACTAAACCAGTAATATATACACAGGCTACTACAAGATACAGTTCAATAAAAATAATGTTTGCTTTTTTCTCTTACTGTATCCCGTCTAAAGTTATGACAATCTTATCAACAAACCAAATATGAAATCAAAATAAACTCAAACGTATGGGAGCTGGAAACAATACAGCTACAGGCATGTCTCCTTATTTAAAACTGTGCAACAATACATTAGTCATTCCCTAAATGTAATAACAAGTATTGCAACCTGTACCCAAATGTCCACTATTAGTCAATAAAAAGGGTTGCTTTTTTGTCATACCTTAAATCTTCAAAAGTTTGGAAAGCCATACTTAGAGCAGCACTAAACTAAATATGAAATCAAATCGTACTCGGTTATCCTACATCTTATCAATATGGTGAAGTCTGAATTGGACAATGAAACATTTTTTTAAAAAGCATGTGCTCTCCTATTGTGGGGCAAAGCCCTTTCACATTCCCTTACCTTATAAATACCAACACCATGGTCACACAAACAGATTGAAAAAAGGAAAACACATTCAGAGTGTTATCACCGACAGACTGTTAATAGAAATCAAACCAGCAGTGACTTTCTATGGAAAGCAGCAATCACAGAATATAAAATCAGCAGTCTTAAATCAATGGGTTTAATGCTTGTCCACTAGCTCATCAACAAGTCAGTCAGTCGATGTACACTCCAGTTAGGGATTGGGAGATTAAAAAAAGCTTTTTTTTCCTTTGTCTGTAATCCTGTCTGCCCATTTTCTTCATTAACTCCTGCTTTCCCTTCCTCACGAGCGCTTCTGATACACCCTTCTCATTAACTCCTGCTTTCCCTTCCTCACGAGCGCTTCTGATTCACCCTTCTCATTAACTCCTGCTTTCCCTTCCTCACGAGCGCTTCTGATACACCCTTCTCATTAACTCCTGCTTTCCCTTCCTCACGAGCGCTTCTGATACACCCTTCTCATTAACTCCTGCTTTCCCTTCCTCACGAGCGCTTCTGATACACCCTTCTCATTAACTCCTGCTTTCCCTTCCTCACGGCGCTTCTGATTCACCCTTCTCATTAACTCCTGCTTTCCCTTCCTCACGAGCGCTTCTGATACACCCTTCTCATTAACTCCTGCTTTCCCTTCCTCACGAGCGCTTCTGATACACCCTTCTCATTAACTCCTGCTTTCCCTTCCTCACGAGCGCTTCTGATTCACCCTTCTCATTAACTCCTGCTTTCCCTTCCTCACGAGCGCTTCTGATACACCCTTCTCATTAACTCCTGCTTTCCCTTCCTCACGAGCGCTTCTGATACACCCTTCTCATTAACTCCTGCTTTCCCTTCCTCACGAGCGCTTCTGATTCACCCGTCTCATTAACTCCTGCTTTCCCTTCCTCACGAGCGCTTCTGATACACCCTTCTCATTAACTCCTGCTTTCCCTTCCTCACGAGCGCTTCTGATTCACCCGTCTCATTAACTCCTGCTTTCCCTTCCTCACGAGCGCTTCTGATACACCCTTCTCATTAACTCCTGCTTTCCCTTCCTCACGAGCGCTTCTGATACACCCTTCTCATTAACTCCTGCTTTCCCTTCCTCACGAGCGCTTCTGATACACCCTTCTCATTAACTCCTGCTTTCCCTTCCTCACGAGCGCTTCTGATACACCCTTCTCATTAACTCCTGCTTTCCCTTCCTCACGGCTTCTGATACACCCTTCTCATTAACTCCTGCTTTCCCTTCCTCACGGCGCTTCTGATACACCCTTCTCATTAACTCCTGCTTTCCCTTCCTCACGAGCGCTTCTGATACACCCTTCTCATTAACTCCTGCTTTCCCTTCCTCACGAGCGCTTCTGATACACCCTTCTACACCACATATTTTATTTTTTGTCAAAGTTTCTGACCTTCCTCTACACGCTGTCACTCCCTCAGACTTTCTATACCATTTCCAAACTCTTCTCACAATCTAATTAACCAGCAATGTATACATACAAGAGTATGTCCTTAAATCAAGCACCATTTTATTGACGTTTTTTGTCCCATCATTTATATAGAAGACAGTTTATTTAAATGCCATACTTTTGGTAGTTGTAAAAATGTCACTCAGATTAAATGGCAACTGTATGTCAGTGTTTTGTTTTCAGGATGTTATGGTGTGCTGAACTGCAACTGTACTGTACAGACAGGGGAGAAGGGTGGGCTTTCAGAGCTGACAGCTTTTGCCCCCTTCTTGTTGCTGTCCAACCACAGAGTCTTATATAAATTTTAAAAAGGGGGTGATGGTAATAAAGCTCCCCAGCATGTGGGAGGGTTATTTTAGTACTGCCAGTCATATTCCTGTTAAACTGCATTTTTCATGAGGAATTATGGAAGGTTTGTGAAAAATATGAAAAAGTACATTCCACAGTTCAGCATTATATTATGCCCTTTCATCTTTACTACACTGTAATGTTAATGCAATGGTTCATGAGTCCTGACAAAAACACTGATCTTGTTGTACATACGTTATTGGCAGAAGGAACATTGTAGGACTTTGTGTTTCAGATACTTAAATAGTAATATTATACTGTAACCAAATGGTTGAACCCATCCTATTTTGTGCTCTTTTCCTGGTTTGTATGTTGTGAGATTCTTAGTTAGTTTGCAAAAAAAAAGTACAGTTTTGTACCTACCATAAATGTAGATGTTCGAAGATCCACATTGCTGCAGTCCTGACACTTGGGTAGTCCGCTGTCCCAGTCGGCCCGAATACCAAAGTATAAGGCTGATGTCGGTCAAGGCGCATTAGTCTGACGTCAGGACGTCAGGGTACAAATGCGCATGACCGACGTCATTTCCTCAGTCTTTTATTGCCCCAGATGTCAGAAGACCCTAAAAAGATAAGGCCAAACCAAAAAACAACAACACACCAAACACCCCTGTACCAAATATATGTACAATATATACAAAGTCAGAAAGGTACAATCCTACCCACA
Organism: Protopterus annectens; assembly: GCF_019279795.1. Classification (NCBI taxonomy): domain Eukaryota; kingdom Metazoa; phylum Chordata; order Ceratodontiformes; family Protopteridae; genus Protopterus; species Protopterus annectens. The sequence goes on along the minus strand of NC_056743.1, from coordinate 406,087,845 downwards.
CAACCACCCCTAAACACAGAGGGGAAGGAGGGAGGTATTGGACTGCAGCAATGTGGATCTTGAACATCTACATTTATGGTAGGTACAAAACTGTACTATGTTCTTCATCTCACATTGCTGCAGTCCTGACACTTGGGTAGAATCCCAAAGCAGAGGTAAGGGAGGATGGCAAATCACAAAGAAGCAGGAGCTGACAACATGCCCTGTAAAATAGCAGTGGCAAAACCAGCCCTAGATTTAGAGTAGAGAGGAAGGTGGTAATGCTTAGAGAAGGTATGCACTGAACTCCAAGTAGCTGCCTCCAAAATATCCTTAGTTGCCACCCCTTAGAAATGCTGTTGAAGTGGCAGTAGCCCTAGTGGAATGAGGCCTAATCCCAGCTGGAATCTCCTTGCCATGATGGGAGTAACAGAAAGTAATACAAAACCCAATCCACTTAGAAATAGTTTGTTTTGACACAGGCTTACCCTGAGAACTCAAAGCAAAAGAAACAAACAACTGCTAAGACTGCCTAAAATCCTTAGTCCTGCTTAAATAATAACGTAATTGCCTGTGTACATCTAAAGTGTGCAAAATCTTTTCCCCCTTATTTTGGGGATTTGCATAAAAGGTAGGCAAATGAATAGTTTGGTTTAAAGCCACACTAGAAACCACGTTAGGCATAAAGGAAGGATTAGTACGTAAAGATACCCTATCCTTATGAAAAATCAGGAAAGGCTCAACCGCCATAAGGGCCTGCAATTCAGACACCCTTCTTGCAGAGGTAATGGCTAACAAAAAAGCAGTCTTCCATGACAAATATTTCAATTCAGCAGTAGCTGCAGGCTCAAAAGGTTGTAGAGTGAGTTTCTCCAACACAAAATTGAGGTCCCAAGCAGGAGTAGGAGCTCTACGTGGGGTCTTATATTCTTTGCCCTCTAAGAAATTGCTTGAACAAAGGATGAGAAAACAATGGTGGGTCACAATCATAGTGAGCTGAAATTGCTGCAGCATGAATCTTAATGGAAGAGAAAGACAAACCTTTGTCCAATAACTCAGTAAGATATTGAAGAGCCACACTCAAATTTGGCTCAGAAACATCCAAATCCTTTGCTGCACACCAAAATAAAAATCTCTTCCATTTTCCTGCGTACACTTTCCTTGTACTAGGGTCTTCTGGCTTCCATAATCACATTCAAAACTTGTTGAGGAAGCTGAGACCTGCTATGGTTCAAAACAGAATATGCCAGGCTGTTAGATGAAGAGAGTGAAGCTTGACATTGAGTAGATGCCCGTCCTTCTGAGACAATAGGTGTGGAATCAAAGGTAAGGGCCATGGAGGCTTCCTTACCAGACTCCTCAGCAATGGGTACCAGTGCTGCCGAGGCCAATCTGGAGCTATTAAAATCATCCTTGGCTTGTCTTGTCTGACCTTTAGGAGTACCTTTGGGAGGAGAGGCAGAGGTGGAAAGGCATACACATGAAGATTTTTCCAACTGAAAGAAAGAGCATCCACTTTCCAGGCTGTGTGATGAAACCTTTCGTGCAAAACTTTGGCAGCTGGTGGTTTAGTGGAGAAGCGAACAGATCTATGTCTGGAGTTCCCCAGGACACTGTCAATGTCTGAAATACATGAAGATCCAGTTTCCACTCGTGGGGATCCATGATTTGCCTGCTTAACACATCTGCTAAGGAGTTCTGTGCTCCTGGCAGAAACCTTGCTTGAAGATTCAGTTGCAAGCTTAACGCAGTCTCCCACAAAATCATTGCTTGCCTGCATAGAGGATAAGAATGTGTTCCCCTTGTTTGTTGATGTACCACATGACAGTTGTGTTGTCTGTTAGAATCAACACCTGCCCTGGAAGAAGTAAATCCTTGAAAGCCAGTAATGCAAACTGGACTGCTAACATCTCCTTCATGATGATATGTAGATGCTGCAGTCTGGCAGGCCACTTGTCTTGTATCCACTTTCCATTCAGATGAGCTCCCCAAGCTGTGTCTGAGGCATCTGTCGTTAGAATCTGACTCGCCTCTGGCCGGGTCACAGAGAGTCCCTTGTTTAGGTGACATTCCTGAGCCCACCACAAAAATTCCTTTTGAATGCAAGGTATTATTTGAATGACAGTGTCCAAATCCTGGCAGTGCTGTGTCCATACATTTCTGAGATACCATTGTAGCTTCCTCATATGCAGTTTGGCATTGGGAAGTACCAGAATACAAGATGCCATGAACCCTAAGGCTTGAAGGACTGTCCTTGCAGTCAGCCCGGACTGATGAGATAGTTGATGGAAGTAAAGAGAAAGATTCTTTTGTTTGTCCGGGGTTAAAAGGCCATCTGGGTTGCTGTATTCAGTCTCACACCCAGAAAGCACATGTCTTGAGAGGGTACTAGACTGGACTTTATTTCGTTCACAGAATACCCTAGGCATCTTAGCACTGCTATCACATATTCCAAATGCTGAAGAAGCACGTCCCTTCCTTGAGCCAGAAGCAGGCAATCGTCCAAATAAGGATAGATTTGTATTCCTTTTAGCCTGAAGAAAGCTATCACTGGAGCCAGAACCTTTGTGAATACTCTGGGCGCAGTAGATAAGCCAAAGGGCAATGCAGAGAACTGATAATGAGAATTCCCAGCTCGAAAACGCAGATACTTCCTGCAAATTAGTCTGATAGGAACATGAAGGTAAACTTCCTTGAGATCCAAAGTTACCATCCAGTGATCTTTGCCCAGCAGAGGTAAAAGCTGTTGTAACGTCAACATTTTGAACTTGGGAATGTCCAGATAAGTGTTGAGGATAGACAAATCCAAAATTGGTCTCCACGTGTTCCCCTTTTTTGGTACTAGGAACAGGCGAGAATAAAATCCTAGGCCCCTTTCAGGCACAGGAACCGGCTGAATGGCCCCTATTTGGAGCAACAGAGAAATTTGCCTGTGAGCCTCTTTCCTTTGTTGAGGAGGAATGTCTGGCATGCCTTTGAAAGGAGGCAAGGTATGGAAATAAAACCTGTAACCGTGGTGAATGATATCCAATACCCATCTGTCTTGGGTAATTAAACTCCAGTTTTCTTTGAAAAGTGCCAACCTTCCTCCCAAAGGTGCTGCCAGACGAGAAGATTCTGGCAGCTGAAAAGGCAGGTCATTGGGTCTGTTTACGAAAGGAATGACCCCTGCCCTCACCAGAAGACTGAGCAGGTGAACTCCCTGTTCTAGGCCTAAAAGAACCTTGAGCTCTGCCCCTACCACGTCTAGACCTACCCCTAGACTGGGAATCATAAGCAGGATATGTCCACCCCTTGGTAGGCCAATTTCTACTAAACTTCGGAGGCTGAACCTGTAAAAAATCGTTAACAGTCTGCATAGACTTAGCCTTGTCTTCCATTTTCTTTAGAACTGCTTCCACAGGCGAACCAAACAACACATCAGATTGTAAAGGAGCATCTAAAATCCTTGTCTTCACATGCTCAGCTAAATTCTGATCCCTCAGCCAGGCGTGCCTGCGAAGAACCGAACCAGTGGCAGCCACCCTCGAAGAGGCCTGCACAGCATCAAAACCACATTGCAAAGAATGCTTACCCACCTGTTCAGAAACATGAACTAAATCCTGCAACTCTTTACACTCAATACCTTCCGCCAAAGCATCTACCTTAGACTTTAATTGTGAAAGGAGATAATTTTGGTATTTCAACATGTGAAACTGGCAATTCAAAGCTCTCATGGCCAAAGTGGAAGAAGTATACACTTTCTTTCCCCATCTATCCAAAGCCCTTGCCTCTTTATCCGGAGGAACAGGATTTTTAACAACAGAAGCCTTAACACCTTTAGGCCCCTGTGAAACAGTTTCTGGGTCTGCCCTAGGACTCTTAAAAAGATACTTATGAGCTTTAGGCACCCTATAATATCTATCCGGTTTAACTGGAGCAGGAGGCAAAGAATCAGGGTTCAGAGAAGCCTCTGCAAAAACATCCTCCACCACATCTAGAACAGGAGGTATAGCTAAAGGCCTATGCTGGGGTAGAAACAAAAATTCCCTAAGCCTTTTCCTGGAATCAGAGAAATCCTGACCTTCCCATTTAAAATGCTCCCTCATGGAATGAAGAGTCTCTGAAAATGAAAAATCCTCAGGAGGAGAAGCAGAAGGAGTAGAATCATCTACATCAGAATCAGAGGGGAATACTCCTGCAAGTCTTCAGCCGAAGACTCAGAAGCATCCGAACACTGCTCAAAACTCCCAAGCTCAGGTTCCACCCTAGGCCTCTTATCAGGAGGGGCATACAACCTCTAATCATTGTAATCAAATCTTCTGCCATCTTAAGCATATGCTTCTTAGGTACAGACCCTGAAGAACTAGGGGTAACACCTGAAACAAAACCTGGCCTGCCCCTGGGAGAAGCCTTGGAAACAGCAGGGGAGGGCCTAACCACCTTAGGAAGGGAGGGAAGAACAGCTACCTGAGAAGCCCCTTCCGCCTGGCCTACCTCCTGAGAGGTCACATCTTGCAGTAATAAAGTCTCTCCTGGGATTCCAAAGAAATTTCTGGCTGAACCTCTGGCTCCACCGAGCCCTCTAAAGAACCGGCGTCCGCACGGACGGTTCTTCCAGCCTAGGCTTTGCTGTCTTGTCCTTGCGCTTTTTGGAAGCGGGCCGGAGCATCCGGCGGCATTTTATAATTACACGCTTCCCAAAACTAACCTGGCACAATCTAAGCTTCTCTTTATAGTGCGTTTGTTAAATCTAGCACAAGAGCGACAGCCAACAACGTCGTGCTCAGGCCCTAAGCAAGGTATACACAAGGTATGGTAATCCCTATGAGGTATCTGTTTCCCACAAGAAATACAGTTATTCACTTTTTCTGACATCCGGTAAAATACTGAGGCAAGAAAAAACCAAAATATTCCCCAACGGGGTACTTAGCCAACTTGGATTTGGTCTGAAACTCCGACTTCGGAAAATCTCAGAACGCCAACCTGCACTTGCAAAACTGCTTCTGCATCGGACCATGCGGCAAAAAAGACTGAGGAAATGACGTCGGTCATGCGCATTTGTACCCTGACGTCCTGACGTCAGACTAATGCGCCTTGACCGACGTCAGCCTTATACTTTGGTATTCGGGCCGACTGGGACAGCGGACTACCCAAGTGTCAGGACTGCAGCAATGTGAGATGAAGAACATCTGCATTTTTCTAATGAATAATGCATTTCAGCCATTTTAATGCATTTCTTAGGGGTTTAATACCACAGTTTCAATCCTATGCCGCTGTTTTTGTTCCATTTTTCCACCTTTGCTTCAGTATGACACCTTACTCTGTGTGGTCACTACTTCTAGAACTCTCAACTCTTTCCACATTCTCCTCTTCCCTGCAAGGAATTTCCTTGTGCCCACCTGCAACTGCTGTACAGATTTCTCTGTCCACAGCCTTGTGCTTTATCACCAACCTAGACGCTGGAATATTCTGACCCATTTCTAGTAGAGTTTAACCAAGAATTGGCTTGGTAAAAGTAAAGGCTTAAGGCTGCGAAGAACAGAATCATTCTGAAACTGAGCTCATTGGTCCAAACCTGAACTAAACAAAGTTGCAGGGATGATTGTGAATTAAAAATGAAGGGCTGAAAAAGAAGAAGAAAGCATAGTGAAGGAGGAAATTATTGTGATTTTCCAGACTTGTTTGTGAGGCTTTCTTCCATGCATAGAATTTGAATTGCAATAGAGGATCTGGTAAAATATAAAGGCTTAATTAATCCGGAAGGGTTACTGCAGTTTTATATACCAGAGATTCGGTATTTCTTACTAAAATGTGAGACGGATCACACAAAACCACCGAATGCTCTGCCATGAATTTTGATCAGAAGATTGTGGATGAACATTAATACAATATTAGTGTTTTATGTGGGAAGCTATCCCCTCACTCTGTACACCCCGATACTTAATATTATTACCCCAAATGCCACCATTACTTGGTGGAAAGGTAACTATTATGCTTCTGCACAAATAAAAATCACATATACATAGTTCTGTTTTCTTGGTAAGTTCAGACAAAAAGTACAGCTGTGTACACTTACCATAAATGTACATGTTCGAGTGTAGTCACTGCTGCAGTCATCACATTTGGGTTATCTGCCTGCAGGTGGCCCTCAGTCGGCCCGAATACCAGAGACTTAGTATTTCTGCATCGGATGCTGTCGCTCCAGGACTGACGTCAGGTCGTCAGGGGTATAAAAACAGGCAGCCGATGCCATTACATCAGTTTTTCTTTCCCCAAATGTCAGGACCCCCCAAATAGGGAGCTAAGTTATGGTAGGGAAAACACCACCAGTAAAAAGTAAATACCAATGCCAATAGTAATAGGCATAGAGAGAGAGAGAGAGAGAGAGAGAAAACCAGGGAGCTAGAGGGAGGGAAACCAGGACTGAAACAGTGAATACACTCAAACATCTACATTTATGATAAGATGATAAGTGTACACAACTGTGCTATGTTCTTCGTGTTTCACTGTTGCAGTCATCACACTTGGGTGGATTCCCAAAGCTGAGGAAGGGTGGAGGCAGTCTAGAAGATGTAGGGTTGGCTAGTAGGCCTTGCAAGACTGCTGTAGCAAAACCTGCCCTGGATTTGGAAAACATAGGCAGATGGTAATGCTTGGTGAAGGTGTGTACAGAACTCCAAGTAGCAGCCTCCAGGATGCCCCTAGTATGGACTCCCCTGAGAAATGCTGTAGAGGTAGATGTAGCCCTAGTGGAATGTGTTCTGACCCCCTGAGGGGTTGGCTTTCCATGGTGCTTCTAGAAGAAATGGATGCAGTGTGCTATCCATTTGGAAATGGTTTGTTTTGAAATGGCCTTGTCCTCTGGCCCTGTTGCAAAGATGACTAGTAACTGGTCAGATTTTCTGAAGGACTTAGTCCTGTCAAGGTAAAATCTAAGCTGTCTATGCACATCCAAAGAGTGCAGGATCCTTTCCCCTTTATTTTGAGGATTAGGGAAGAAGGTTGGCAAATGGATGGATTGGTTGAGAGCCACAATGGACATCACCTTAGGCATAAAGTAAGGGTTAATCCTGAGGGAAACCCTGTCAGCATGGAAAATAATGAAGGGTTCCACAGCCATCAGTGCTTGTAGCTCAGACACTCTTCTAGCTGAAGTGATGGCTAGAAGCAAGGCTGTTTTCCAAGAGAGGAATTTTAACTCTGCTGAAGCAGCCGGTTCAAAGGGGGGGTAACGTGAGTTTTTCCAGTACAAATTTAAGGTCCCAAGCAGGGGTGGGTGCTCTCCTTGGTGGCCTTAAGTTGTTTGCCCCCCTCACAAACTGTTTGATGAGAGGGTAAGAGAATAGAGGTGGCTCAGTGTTGTAATGAGCCGAGATGGCAGAGGCACGGATCTTAATGGAGAAGGATAGGCCTCTGTGGAGTAGTTCAGCTAGGTAATCCAGGAACAGGGGCAAAGAGGGCAGGGCTGTGTCCTCTCCTTTAGACTGAATCCAGGAACAATATATTTTCCACTTATCAGCATAGGATTTCCTTGAACTGGGCCTTCTGGCTTCTAGGATAACGTCCAGCACCTGCTTGCTTAGGGTTGCTGGTGGGGAATTCAAGGAATAAGCCAGGCTGCAAGATTTAGGGTTTGCAATTGTGGGTGCAAAATCCGTCCCTCTTTTTGAGAGAGAAGGCTTGGGGTCTGGTGTAGGTGCCAGGGTGGCACAGTTGTCAGGCTGCGCAGGAGTAGGTAGCAGTGCTGGTGTGGCCAGTCCGGGGCAATCAGAATTGTCCTTGGCCTGTCTTGTTTTATCTTGAGTAATACTCTTGTCAGAAGGGGCGGAGGGGGAAAGGCATAGACTGAGAGCTTTCTCCATTGAAAGGATAGGGCATCCACTTTCCAGGCCCTGCTGTGAGGATTCCTGGTGCAGAATTTGCTGAGCTGGTGGTTATAGGGGGAGGCAAAGAGATCCACCTCAGGGGTCCCCCATTTCTGAATCAGAATGTTGAAGGTGCTGGGCTCCAATTTCCACTCGCGTGGGCCTAGGAGATTTCTGCTTAAGTCATCTGCCAGTTAGTTTTGTTTGCCTGGCAGGAAATGAGTTTGTAGATGGACTTGGATGTCCAGGACCATGTTCCACAGGGCCATGGCTAACCTGCAGAGTGGGTAGGAATGGGTTCCTCCCTGCTTGTTGATATACCACATAACTGTGGTATTATCTGTTTTTATTAGCAGTTGTCCTGGAAAGAGTAGAGATCTGAAAGCTGTCTGGGCATTCTGTACAGCTAGCATCTCTTTCTGGTTGATGTGCAGATGAATCTGTCCTGGGCTCCAGTGGCCCTGAATACATTTGCCAGCCATATGAGCCCCCTAGGCATAGTATGATGCGTCTGTGGTCAGGGTCTGGGCGGCATGGGTGAACAGCATTCCTTTGTTGTGGTTGCATGCGTCTGCCCACCAAAGGAACTCTGTCCTTAGACAGGGTATGATAGGAATGACTGTTTCTATGTCCTGAAAATGTTGGCACCAAAGATTTTTTTAAGTACCACTGAAGTTTCCTCATATGCAGTCTTGCATACGGAATTAGCAGTATGAACCCTAGGGCTTGCAGTATTTTTCTTGCAGATAGCTGGGTTCTGCTGGCCATTTATTTGAAGTAATCTGTCAGAAAGACTTGTTTTTCTGAAGTGAGGAATGCCATCTGGGAAGTTGTGTCCAAGCTTGCTCCCAGGAATGCAATCTTTTGACTGGGTACCAGTTGTGATTTATTTTCGTTGATGGTGTACCCCAAGGAAGTGAGAAGGCTTTTTGCAAATGCCAGGTGCTGTAGTAGCAATTCCTGACTGTCCACCTGAATCAGGCAGTCATCCAAGTACGGGAAAATTTGGATATTTCTCTGTCTGCAGTATGCAATGGCTGAAGCCAGGCATTTTGTGACTCCCTGGGGGCAGTAGATAAGCCAAAGGGAAGTGCAGAGAACTGATAATGCATAGATCCTGCCCTGAAACGTAGATACTTCCTGCATGACTCCCTTATGGGGATGTGCAGATAGGCTTCTTTTAAGTCAAGGGTGACTAACCAGACATCCTTGGCTAACATAGGAAGAAGGTGGTGCAGGGTACGCATTTTGAATTTTGGTACCACCAGGAAAGTGTTGAGAATTAAAAGATCCAGGATTGAGCACCAAGAGTCCTCTTTCCTGGGTACCAGGAACAGTCTGGTGTAGAATCCTTGACCCCTCTGTTGTACTGGAACAGGCTGATAGCTTTGATATTGAGCAGGGAAAGTACTTGGTTTTGGGCTTCTGCCCACTGGTTTGGAGGAAGGTCTGGAAACCCGCCTGGGGTTGGCAGTGAATGGAAATAAAATTTGTACCCCTGGGATACAATGTTGAGGACCCATCAATCCTGAGTGATGGACACCCAGTTTTTTGCATGAAGGGCAAGTTTTCCTCCTAGGGGCACAAGCAATTGGGCAGGGCTGGGAAGTGGAGTGAAGAAGTCATTGTGAGCTTTTTCCGTAAGGAGGTGGTTTACCACTCCCTGCTTTAGGGGTGGGGGCACTCCATTGCTTAGATCTCTGCATACCCTGGGACTGTAGTCTGGGTGGTCTGTTTCCCCAGGGTCTTGTTTGAGAAGGCCTTGAGTGGGCTGGAAAGGCCCAGTGTTTAGAAGGGCAATACCTACTGAATCTCGGGGGTTGCACTTGTAGGAATTCTTTAACAGTCTACATAGATTTAGCTTTTTCTTCCATCTTTTTACGAACCTACTCTGCTTTGGTGCCAAACAAAGAGTCCTTATTCAAAAGAGCGTCTAATAATTTTGATTTGACATGATCTGGCAAAATCTGCCCCTTCAGCCAAGCATGTCTTCTCAGTACACACCAAATGACTGCTGCCCTGCAAGATGCTTCTGGGGCATCAAAGCCACACTGCAAAGTATGCTTACTGACTTGGTTTGCAGAGTGCATAAGCTCCTGCAAATCAATATTTTCTGCACAATCTGTAAAAGTTATCACTTTTTGTTTAATAAGTTCCATAATATGTTGCTGGTATTTCAGCATGTGAAACTGGCAATTCAATGCCCTAATAGCAAGAGTTACAGAGGTATATACGTTCTTACCCCATCTGTCTAAAGCTCTGGAATCCCTGTCTGAAGGGGTGGGATTCTTGGCTGTAGTAGCCTTGATACCTTTAGGCCCCTGGGAAATGATCTCTGGGTTAGTAGTAGGATTTTTGAAAAGAAACTTGTGAGTATCAGGTACTCTGTAGTACCTGTATGGTTTCCTAGCTGCAGGAGGTAAAGAGTCAGGAGTAAGACTGGATTCCATGAAAACATCATCCACAACATCCAGGACAGGGGGGTATAGCTAAAAGTCTGTGCTGAGGCAACTCTAAAAATTCTCTGAGTCTCTTTTTGGACTGAGGATAGTCTTGGCATTCCCAATGGAAATGCTCTCTTAAAGTGTGCAAGGTTTCACCAAAAGAAAAATCCTCTGGTGGGGAGGCAGAGGGAATGGATTCCTTTGCATCTGAATCCTCCTAGACGGATAAGGGCATGTCTTCATAATCAGAAATGTCATAGTCATCGGACTCCTCGTCTGTAGAACCTGAAGGGGAGTGGATTCTTTGTCTCTCTGCAGGGGAAGGCTGACTTCCCCTAAGCGTAACAAGATCTTTAGGCATTCTAAGCACTTATTTTTGTGGCATGGGAGCCTGGGCATGCGCTTTGGTCGTCAGTTTTCTAGGCGTAGTGCGTACTCCGGGCCTAAGAAACTCGGTAGTTTTGGTTAGAAATGAAGTCATCGGTTTGTTTCAAACATTGGTAGAGCAAAAAACTGCCTCAGAAGCCAGTGCCTGCACAGCGGCTCCGGACCCATCCAAGGTAGAGACATCTGCAGGTTCCGTAGTCGAAGAAGCATCTCGCGGTATACTGGACTCCGAATGGGTCTCAGCAGAGGACTGTGAATCCACTGAAGCAGGCATCAGGGGCTGCAAAGGTGCCTCACTGAGTACCGGCAGACTGGCGACTAGCTTAACGGAAGCGTCGTCGGCAGTTTTGGACCTATGCGGTCTACCTCTGTCTTTATCCTTACATTTTTTAGGAAAATCGGTAGTTGGATGGCTTATGGAAGCCATTTCAGAATACAGAGATTGATAGTGAAAGAATTTAGCGACAAAGAGAGCCCGATGATGAATGGTTTGGACATTAAACAAGGCACAAAATCGATAGCGAGGGACGTCGTGGTCTGGCTTAAACAGATGATGCGGTAAGAATGAAAATCTCTGTGAGTTATTTGCTTTCCACAGGCAAGACAATTGTTAACTTTTTCTGACATCGGTTAGAGCAAGAAAAAAGGATCCCCAATGGGGTACTTAGCTTTAGAAGACTTCAGGATTATTCAATTCGAAAACGAAAAATTAAGGTAGCGGCCGACCGGCACTTGTGAACTGCTTCTGCTTCGGGCTAATCCTTGGCAAGAAAGACTGATGTAATGGCATCGGCTGCCTGTTTTTATACCCCTGACGACCTGACATCAGTCCTGGAGTGACAGCATCTGACACAGAAATACTAACTATCTGGTATTCAGTCCGACTGAGGGCTACCTGCAGGCAGATAACCCAAGTGTAATGACTGCAACAGTGAAATATGAAGAACATCCATCATTTCTGAAGCAGAATGCTTCAACTGATATGTTTCAAGCACTTGTGTATTAGGAAAAAATCCATGATGGAAGATGGTTGACGTCTTCGTCAAGGGACTTGTTACCAAATATTGTAAAAATTAAGACTCATTAACACACATGTGGCTGCTTCTATTGCTTCATGTCATATTAAGTTATTTCATTTGGATTATAAGCATTTTTATGGAATACTTAAGAAATAACCCAAGACTGGCTATGGGTAATTCTGGATTTACCCGCCATTGGTGTGGTTTGATCATAAGGGTGAAGTTGTAGAAATCAATCAAAAACCTTCAGGACTTTCAGAATCGTATATTTATATGTATTCAGTGCACGTGATATTCCCTTAAGCACCAGACAGATGCTCTGTAAACTACATTTTTAAATCAAAAGACTAGCCTTTGAACAAAGCATTATTACTGAGATGAATTAGAATTTAGCAGATCTCTCCCAAACCCAGTAAGCATTCTGGTGTCACAAGCAGAATTTAGCAGATCACTCGCAAACCCACTCAGCATTCTGGGATCACAATTAGAATTTAGCAGATTACTCCCAAACTCAGTCAGCATTCTGCCTTCTTAAGGATGCTCTTAAGTGACTCTTGGATTGCTGATGTAGCCCACTTACTGGATACTGGGATGGCAAGGTCCTTGACTTGTGGGATACTTCACATGTGTATATCCAGGACTAAGGAAGTACTAGAAGTTACCACTGCTCTCTCTAGATATCTTGAGAAACAACGAGCTCCTTTTTTGAAATATAGTAGAAGTTATATTTGAGATACTAGTTATTTTTTAACTAGTTTAAGGGAATGATCCACCACTAATGAATGTAGTAATATTTTGTTGGTAACTATGGATATAAAATCCCTCTTTATGGTGATTCCTAATGACTATAATGTAGAATGCATTAGCAAGTATTTACATGCCTATAGTGACTTTCCTAATTCAAAAATTGAGATGCTTTGTTCTATGCTTGACATTGTCCTAAACAATAATGTTTTTATGTTTGATAAACATTTCTTCCACCAATGAAAGGGTGTTGCCGTGGGCACCCCGGTTGCTAACACATACGCCAACTTAGTGTTAGCAAGATGAGAAGAAAGCTTTGTTTTCAGTAATGATGAACTGCTATTTAAGAATGAGCATTTAATGTTTTTTAAACATTTTGTAGACTATGTTTTTTCGTTATGGAGAGATGATGTTCAAAGCTTCCATAGCTTTGCTGATTTCTTGCATTTCAGTGCTAACTTTCTTGTCTTTGAGGTTAATCATTCATACAATAAAGATGCGTTTCTTGAAATTGTTGTTAATCTTAATGACATGAAATTTGACACTGAAATCTATAGGAAGAATGAACAGGCTGTCAAATATGTGCACACCAGTAGTATGCATCCAAGGCATATTTATAGGGGAGTCGTAAAATGTCAATTTCTTAGGGCAAGTAGGTTAAGCACTAAAGATGAGAATTTCCTGCTCAAAATTGATACTATGGCAAAGGACTTTATGAGGAGAGGCTATAAAAATACTACTATTGAGAGTACTAAGAATTAGTAACTAGTCAAAAGAAGAATTTAGCGAAACGTAATTTTCATTTTGTAAGTAACAGTAATACTACTACTGAATTTAGTACTAGTGAATTCAGTACTGGATATATTATGAAGTACAAAAGATGTACAGATAGTGTTAAACATATTACTGAGAAAAAAACTTGGGATATATTAAACTATAAGTCTGAAATTAACATTGTAGGTGACAGACCAAGATTTATTTATAAGAAAAAACTTTTAAGCAGCTTCTGTGCTATAAGGATCTAAGTGAAGTCTAGTGCTGGCATGTTAATTAAACGGAATAGTACGATCCTTCGTTTCGATTTTATTCATTGTAATAATATTAATACCGATACATTTTTTTAGACATCTGATTAGTAAGAAGCCTTTTTTCTTAAAGAATCAGGTACTTGTTTTACTGAGAACGTAGTTTATTTTGCTAATTGTGTTTGCTGTGAATGTTTCTATATAGGTAAGACGAATATGAAACTAAAAGAAAGAATTATTGCACATCTTTCTGAAAAGTTGAAACTAACACACTTAGAAAATACATTAACTATTGGTATAGAACACAGATTCAAACTTAGGATACTACAAAGAATTACTGAAGATGCTCGGGGGGGGGGGCTAGTTACAAAAACTGAAATGGCAGAATACAGATTATTTATTATTTTAGAGCAGATAAATCACCAGGGCTGAATAGCACTAATAGTATAAAACCTGTTTTAAACGTTAGGCGTGACTTTCTATAAAGTATGCATTTTTATGTTTTTATATGTACTTATAACTTTTATTTGCTTTATATTTTAGTCATGTATGCTTTTTGAGGTTTAGGACTGTTAATTGAATTTTAAACTGTTTATATAATTATATGTCATGTGATTCCTTACTGATAGGCTGGATTTTCATATAAAAGGAGTGAATTAGATTTAGTGTGTATGTGCATTAAGAAAGAGCTGCAGTCACGTAAACTTTGCTGTTTGTTGTATATGTCTACCTTATTAAACTTGGACATTGAACTCTTGGTTTATTTTGTTTTGTCTGAAGTACTGGAAATAAAAATGCTCATTAACATGGTGCTACAAAAAGGTAAAGAGAAAACAGCAATGGACTGACTAGACACATGGTGGCAGACAGAGGATAACAGTAGTATGGATGTGGCCATTCAGTGCAAAATGGAGACGGAAGATATGATAGGACGCAAAACAAGTTAACAGCCAACTTCTTGAAAAACGCATTGCAAGAACATAGTAATTAGCTATACTGATAACCAAAGACATGCGCCTTGAATTTTTCTCCCCAGGTCTCCAGTCCCAGTCAGACTTTCCCGGTAAACAAATGTTAAATAAAATAAATAAATATCCCAAGGAATCAAAACCAAAATTACCCAGGGAAAGTCCAAGCCAGCACTGGCATTCTAAAACTTTAATCCAGCCATGTAAAACACAGTACACTCATTAACGCATATGCTGTATTGAATAGCATTTTCGTCAAAGTTCTATAGACTTCATCAGATGCAGAACTGACATATAAAAAGTCAAAGGGGTAAAAGTAATGTCTTTCAGCTTTTCCTGGTTATGGGTCCCCACACTGGAACTCCGGTCCGCTCATGATTGGCAGTGGATTTTTAAGGTGCCAAAAGTTGCTAGCCCAATGCCCAACCTTCAAAGAAGGCACACCCATTCATGCACGCACCTACCTGCATGTCCTTAAGCGTCACTCGACCTCGGGGAGGACATGCAGACTCCACAAAGAAGGCACTCCAGCCGAGAATCGAATGGGAGAACCACTTGCTGTGACACGACAACGCTAACCAGGGGTACACATATAAAATGTTGAGGACCACAACATGACAACAAAACCAGGCATCTAAAAACTAATTAGTAATTAGAATAATTAGTCTTTATATGCCTGGTTTTGTTATCATTTTGTGGTCTCTCAACTCCTATATCAAGTTATCTGGATAAAGCCTAAAATAAGGGGGGAACAAAGGCTCAAAATAGGAACATATTCCTGTTAAAAAAAAAAAATCACAAAGTTGCTTAAATAATTGGACTAGTGTTACCATGCATGATCTGAAGTGCAAACATCTGTGTGTGTGTGTGCTTGTGTCTATATCTGTGGGTGAGAGAGAATGAGATTGATGGACCAATGGCAGCAGCAGATAAGAGGTTTGCATACCCTTCAACCTTTAAGCTCAAGAAATCTAGGTAAAACCTGAAATAAAGGGGGAACAAAATCTCAAAAATAGGAACAGATTTTAAGTGTCATTCTTATAAACATCACTAAGTAAGTTAAATAACAGGATTTGTGTTAACATGAATTTTCTGAAGGAAATAAAGTCTGAAAGTTAAATGTATGTAGTTATTAATGACTCCAATCCCCAATGACTGGCAAGAAACCACACATTTTAGCAGTAAGGGATGAAAAATTAAAGTGTAAATATATTTTTTAAATTATATATTTTAAATGTAAAATGCTTTTCTCCAACATAAATTACATATACTACAGCAACTTTGAAACATTAGGCAGAGGAGCTACTTTACATCAAAGTTATATAAAAAAAATAATATAGTAGTTCTATACATCAATAAACCCAACAAAACTTATGGTAAACTCCTCTATAAACACTCTGTGTCCCTTGCGGGTAATAGGCTACCACCTCACATTCATAGCACCACTAGTTCCAGCTGCTTTAAAACTTAAGTCAGGCACTACTTTCTCAACTCAAAAGCCTGTCCTTGCCCAAATCCTCAATAATCTGCATTCTCCTTTCTTTATGCTACTTGGAAAAGATATGTCATATTTGTAAATACTTAAATGTACTAGTTGTATTTACTTCATTTTGTTTTATTTTTATTATAGTTATTCGTTTCACCTGATTACTGCATGTGTAATTTTTGCTTATGTTGTATTGCTGCACTGTTTTTCTTGGGTTTTGTGTATTGCCTACTGTGTTATCTTTTTGTTTGCATTGCTGGAGCTTTTCTCCTCGGGTCTCCACTGATAATGGGCCATTGGCTCAGATGGACTAACCCAGTTAAACCAATGTCAAATAAATAAACAAACTTTCAGAATATTAAACTGTCAAACTCGTAAGTTGAAGTTTATATTATTATCCTTTGAGAACACACAGAAGTTAATGGTTAACCTTTCTTCTTCTTCTGATGTAAAGAATTCATTAAATGTTTGGTGACAGCTGTTTGGTATGTAGCTAAGCATATTTAAGGTGTTCTGATATAAAGAATTCACTCAATGCCTTGGTGATAGCTATTTGTCATGTAACTAACATTTAAGGTGTTCTGATATAAATAATTCATTAAAGGCTTTGGTGGCAGCTGTTTGTCATGTAACTAAGCATATTTAAGGTGTTCTCATGTAAAGCATTCATTAAATGCTTTGATAACAGCTATTTGTCATGTAACAAACCATATTTAAGGTGTTCTGATGTAAAGAATTCACTCAATGCCTTGGTGATGGCTATTTGTCATGTAACTAACATTTAAGGTGTTCTGATATAAAAAATATATTACAGGCTTTGGCGGCAGCTGTTTGTCATGTAAATACGCATATTTAAGGTGTTTCTCTGATGTTATTGATTTTTCCACCAGAACTGCTGCTTCTACATCAGTTTTGAGGAGATGTGCTTTGGCTTCATTCTCAAAATCTTCCTCATGGTGATGATGATTAATCTGAGATTTTAAATTTCCATTAAAGAGGCTCTGTTTGGCCCTTCTGTATTTGAGGTGTTAAGAATTGTGAAGAAAGGGCAGAACTGATTAAAGTTGTGGCACAAACTTTTACCCCTCTCTTTTTTAGAGCAAATAGTAATTTACCCTTTTCCTCAGCTCCCTTTTCCTATAAGAAATTTAAACAGCAAGGAACTGGCAAATGGGTTTTAAAAAGGATGCTCTAAAAACAAATTAAAAACCTCTAAATGTTAAGGACAATCCTCTCAGTCATCACGACTAACCCGCCACCACCACCACAGGCAACCTTTCCATGTCACTGAGACTTTAGCTTCCCTTGTGACATCAGATAGTTTCAGACAGCGTGGTTCTGAAAGGTAATCTAGTAGAATTACAGTTGGCAGTAGCAATCCCTCCATCCTTTCCAGGGGAATCCCTCTTGTGCAGGGTACCACATGTCTGTATTATCTCCCATCCTGCAACACATGATGTCTCAGGGAGCCATAGAGCCGGTGTCCCTTAATCTCCTTGGCAGAGGTGTTTATTCAGTCATTTTTCTAGTTCCCAAAAGAGGAGGATCCTGGAGGCATTTTAACAATTTTAAGATGTTATATCTTCAGCCTCTTGCACCTCTGATCCCCACTCCAGCTTTCATGATAAAGCTGGATTCCCACTGCCAGCATTGTAGGTGTTTCTCACAATTTGCTGCTTCTGGATTATATTATTGGTTCTCTGTTTTACCCTTTTGACTTTCTACTGTACCAAAGGTATTCACAAAATGCCTAGCATTCACATTTTTCCATATTTGAAAGATTGATTTATCTTTAAAGACTTTTTTCAAGCTCTCAAGAGTCTTTAACGGTTTTGGAATGTTTACTCAATCTGGGTTTTCAAATCAAGTTTCAGAAGTCTTCCACCGTCCCTTCTCACAGAATGATTTCCCTGGGATGCTTGTTGGACTCTGCCTTAAGAAGGCCCTTTCTTCTGCTTCCTGACAAATTAGATATCTTCCTGAGTTTCTCGAGTCAAGACCATGCATCAGCAAGGGTTTTCACAGGATCCTGGGATACATGGCTTCGATGATTCTCATGTTTCCCTGACCAGACTACACCTGAGAAAAACACAATGATACC
This sequence comes from Protopterus annectens, assembly GCF_019279795.1. Taxonomy (NCBI): domain Eukaryota; kingdom Metazoa; phylum Chordata; order Ceratodontiformes; family Protopteridae; genus Protopterus; species Protopterus annectens. Next base: position 406,069,845 of record NC_056743.1, on the reverse strand, counting down.
TCAGATCAGTCTGGACTGCATCTGCACCCTTTGTCCAGTTGTGGGATTCATGAAATTGGATGATGGGTAGATCATTAAGCTTGCAGTCCTAGTCTCCAATTCTCCCTTTCATCCTCCTCTAGTCAGTCACCAAAGAAGCTTCAGATCTGAAGTGAGGAGTGGTGTCAAAGGGGTAAAAGTGCAAGCGCTGTGGGATCCTGCAGACAAACTGAAGCACATAATCTAGTCAGTCACCAAAGAAGCTTCAGATCTGAAGTGAGGAGTGGTGTCAAAGGGGTAAAAGTGCAAGCGCTGTGGGATCCTGTAGACAAACTGAAGCACATAAGTGTCAGACAGAGATTGGCAGTTATCAATGCTTCGAAGCTCATGAATTATGTCTGGCATACCTCTCAACTGTACAGATTTTCGCCTTATATTTTTGTTGCGTTATCAACTTTCTAAGTTTGTAAGACCAATATTTAAAATCTGTCCCTGTTTGTCCCCCCCATCATTTTAGGCTTTGTCCAGATTTTTTGCTGTAAGAGGTTGAGAGGTATGACTCTGGTTCCTCAGGGCCTCTGCAGGTGTATACAGACAACAGCACAGTTATGTTTTACCAGATCTTACTCTCTTTGCAGACTTGCTGCGATAGTCAGGGAGACAGCAACTCGGCTCCGTTTGACTTTTCAGGCTTCATACATTCCTTCAGAGCTACACTTCATTGCAGACGAGCTTAGCTGGGCCAGGACAGATCCCCCACAAATGGAAACTTCATCATGGAGTGTTACAAGATTTGATCCAACTGTAGAGAACACCTCAAGTAGATCTGTTTGCCTCCCTTCAGAGCAGACAACTAAAGTAATTCTTCTGTAAGATTCCTTGCAAACAGGCCTGGAATACAGATGCTTTCTCCTTCACGTTGATGGGGATGTTCTTGTAATCTTTTCTACTCTTTCAACTGATACACAGGATTCTTCTAAAGATCCAGAAGGGCTTCCCAAAAATTGCAGTGGTGACTTCCTTTTTCTCTTTCAGTCTGACCAAGTGCAATTACCAGACTAGATTTACTTTCCCCATTTAGGGGGAGTTTGATGCACCCCAATCTGGAAACTCAACTAACTGCATGGATGACAGAATTTTTATAGCTTTTAGGTCAATTTTTTCTGAGTGTGTGCAGCAGGTATTGAAGATGATGAGAGAAACTGGTACTAGAAAACCACATATGTGCAAGTGGAAAATATTTTCTAGTTGGTTATAATCAAAGAACCAGAATGCTCTTCAGGTCCAACTGCCTCTGGTACTCTTGTTATCTGGGTGAGTTGCTGTCACATGGCCTTTCATATTCCTCTACATTTGTTGGCCATTTCTGCTTGTCTCTCTTTGGATTTCCCAGGTGTCTAACAATGTTCAAGTTAAAGAGTTTTGGAAAGACACTTAAAGAAATCCCAATCCCTCAGAGCCACACGCTCCAGGGATCTAAACCTTGTCATCACAATGAGCAAAACATGCCGGAGGGATAAGTTCCTGACCCAGAGACTCCCCATACTCTGGAATTGACTGCCCATACATGTCAAGCAGAGTGCCACCTTGGTTCTCTTCAAAAGGCACCTTAACGATTGGATGAGAGATAGGGAATTCACCCCGGGAATTACGTCAGTCACCCTGCTAGACAGGGGTACAGGGAAGTAAATATTGTGGGAAGAAATAGCCAGGGAATTGTTATGGCTAGGCTTGTATAGGCCCTAGGGCCGATAGCCTAGTACCAACCTATGAACCTATAAAAATATATATAAATAAGTAAAGCACAACAATTTTACAAACAGCTCATTCTCTAAGCACAATAATACCCTCTAGGGTGTGTGTTATTGTGTAAATAATGCCCTTCCAAGGGTGTAGAGACCCTCCAGCTGCAGTGTCGGGACTCAGAACACCCCTGGATGGGTGTTATTTACAGAACACACACCCTGTCAATCATTATTGTTTGCTTAAACAACATTTTCATCCAGTGATGTCCTGAACATAAATCATGATTAAGGAACGAAATTTAAACTTACTCTTCAACTTTGCTTTTTCCTGCATCTTTCCAACATATCCTAACTGACCGAGGCTACACTACAATAACTGTGTAAGAAATAACTGCATTAAGCCAGATGTCTGGGACAAATAGATGCCTAGAAGACATGGGTTATAGATGATTATACTATGCATTTTAGGTTTTTTTCCCAGACTCTTGTTTCAATGATTGCCTGAACAATAATCATAAGTAAGGAAGAAAATTCAGTCTTAGTTTTTGTTTTATTTAAAAATAGATGTAGCCAAAGCTCAATACTCAAAGCTGACAAAAAAAGAAGTTATGTACTCACCATAACGTTCCATGTTTGTAGTCCATCTCGCCTTTCATCCTTACATATGGGGTCGGAGCCGATCCTCGGCTCTGACTCGGCCTATTACAAAGCTCAAAGTCTCTTAGCTGGCTCGTGGCTAGGTAGGTATCCCATAGTACACTAGTACAATCCCCAGATCTTGTTTGCTGCTAAACTGTAGATAGACAGAACTAAGGTTATCCAGAAAGAACAACAATAATGAAAGGTCTCCACCCTACCAAAGTAAGACTATCCTGTCTCCAGATCCTTCCAGGACGGGGGTAGGTGGGTGGGTTCGTAAAAATGAAGGGCGAGATGGACTACAAACATGGAACATTATGGTGAGTACATAACTTCTTTATGTTCTGTAGTCCTATCTCACCTTCATTCTTAGATATGGGACAGCGTCCCTAGCACCTTATTCTTGGGTGGCTCACAGCAAAATACTCCTGAGCACCGTGGAACCAAAGGAGGCTCTACCCCTTGAGGTCAGGTCTAATTTGTAATAAGTAATAAAGGTATGAGGGGTAGCCCAAGTTGCTGCTGCACAAATACTGTCAATTGGAGCTCTGGCTGGGATCGTGTAGAATGAGCCTTAATCTTGAACCGTAGAGTTTTTCCATTGGAGGAGTAAATGAAGGAAATACAGCTCGAAATCCAATTTGATAGAGTCACTTTAGAGACTAGCAGACCTAGTCTAGAATCAGAAAAAGATACAAACAATTGATCTGACTTTCTAACTTCCTTAGTCCTGTGAAGGTTGAACCATAACTGCCTGTGAACATCCAGTTGATGAAATCTGTATTCTGCTGCATTAGAATATTAGGGAAAAACACCGGTAATTCTACAGTTTGGTTCACATTAGTGTGAGAGCAAACTTTACGGATAAAGGAAGGATTTGCATGAAGAGAAACTCTGTCTTTGTGGAAAATCAGATAAGGAGGCTTAAAAGACAGTGCTTGTAACTCTGATACTCATCTAGCTGACGTGATGGCTACTAGAAACAAAGTCTTCCAAGACAGAAATTTCAATAGGCACGAATAAGCAGGTTCAAAGGGCTGTGAAGTTAGCTTAGACAGAACAATGTTTAGATCCCAGGGAGACACCGGTTCCTGAAAGGGGGGTCTTAGCAAAGTAGCACCTTTAAGGAAGGTTTTACACAATCTGTGGGACATCAGGTTAGACTCATGTTGACCCAAATGAAAATTAGATATCGTTGTCAACTGGACCCTAATTGTGGTGGCAGCAGCAGATCCCTGATGGAAAAGTTCTGACAAAAATTCTAAAACCATAGGGATGGATGTAGTGTAAGGATCCACATTCCTTTCTTCAGCCCAGATGAAAAACCTTCTCCATTTGTTAGTGTATAACTTCCTAGTGGAATGTTTATGCGAAGACATGAGGATGTGGGTCACAGCAGGTGAAAAATCATGAAGCCTGACTAGGGATGGAATTGGAGCAACCACACTGTCAAGTTGAGGGTGTGGAGCCAGGGGTGAAGGGAGCCTGACGTGTGTCAAGAGGTCTGGCACTGGGTCCAGAGTCCATGGATCGTCTAGTAGATGAGGCCCGAGAAAGGGGAACCAAATCTGGCGAGGCCAGTAAGGAGTGATGAGAATCATTCTGCTTCCCAATAGCTTCGCTTTCTGAATCACAGTGGATATGAGAGGAAAGGGAGGGAAAGCATAAAGGAGTCCCAGGGGCCAATCGTGAACAAGTGCATCTCTTGGTGGCTCCCCCGGAGGGGGGATACGGGAAAAGTAGCTGCTGCATTTGGAGTCGCTCGGACTGGCGAAGAGATTGCAGCAAGGCTGTCCCCATTTGAGGAAGATCTGTTCCGTTACTTCCTGATTCAGAGATCACTCATGAGGCATCAAGATTGCCCTGCTGAGCTTGTTGGCTATCACATTGGTTGCTCCTGGGATGTGCGTTGCCACCAGAAAGCGCTGGGAAGAAATTGCCCACTCCCAAACACGAAGGGTCTCTCAACAAAGGGGGTAAGATCTGGTTCCTCCTTGTTTGTTGAGATACCATACCACCGAAATGTTGTCTGATTGGATTGCTATCATCCCTAGAGGAAGAAAGCCGTGAAGTGCTTGAAACGCTAGAAGCACTGCTTTCTTCTATAGGACATTGATATGCAGGTGAGCCTCATGATCTTGCCATGTGCCTTGGACAGTCCTGCCTATATAATGCACCCCCACCCTATCTGTGAGGCATCCGTGGTCACAGTAGCAGCGGGTTGGCGAGGAAGGAATGGAGTGCCTGTTGTTAGTTGGTTGGGTTGAATCCACCAATGAAGGTCCTTTTTGCAAGACTCTGTTATGATGACGTGGTGAGATAGAGGCAGTTGTTGAAAAAAACACTGAGACGATAGAAGCCATTGGAAAATTTGCATATGTAATCTGGCTAGTGGGACTAACGTTATGGTGGAGGCCATGGTCCCTAAGAGTTTCAGCACTGTCTTTGCCTTGACTTTCTGTAGAGGAAGTAGACGGAGAATTTGTTGTCTGAGGTTCTGTACTCTTTCTGCAGGTAGACGAGCTAACATGGCGACTGTGTCTACTTCTGCTCCTATAAAAGTCACAAGTTGAGAGGGCGATAAGGTAGACTTTTCCCAATGTATTGTAATTCCCAGCTTGATGGTGGAATCTCTGGTTTGTAGGAGTAGATGCCTGGTGGTGGCGGTGAGGAGCCAGCCATCCAGGTACGGAAACACTTGGAATCCTAGATGTCTCAGGTGAGCTGTCACTACTACAATACATTTGTTTAACACCCTGGGAGCTGTGGTGAGACCAAAGGGCAGAGCACAAAATTTGTAGTGACTGGCTCCCAGCTGGAAGCATAAGTGGCTCCTTGACTCTCTGTTCATTTTTATATGGTAGTACGCATCTTGGAGGTCTATGGAGCACATCCAATTGTTTTTCCCTAACAGAGGGAGTACAGACTGCAGTGTCACCATCCGGAACTTGGCCTTCATTACGGATTCGTTTAGTTTGTTGAGGTTCAAGATGGGCCTGCAGTCCCCTGTACGTTTTGGCACTAAAAAGAATCTGGAGTAAGTTCTGAATCCTATCTGGTCTGTGGGGATGGTTTGGATGACTCTGTTTGCAAGCAACTTTTGCATTTCTACAGTTGCTTGATCCCTGTGATTGGGTGAAACATCTGGGATCTTCCTGGGAGTGAGAGATGGAAGAGAAAAGGGTATGGAGTAACTGCTGGTGATTATTCTTTGTACCCATTTGTCTTGGGTGATGTTTAGCCAGGCTTCTGCATACAAAGATATGCGACCCCCAACTGGATCCAGAGAAGCACAGCAGGGCCCCACATCAGGAGCACTGATAGTGATGGCCTCGGAAAGAATCACGGCCTCCCTGGTTTTGCGGACCCCCCTGCCTCTAGGGCGACGTCTACCATTAGGTCCTCCTCCTTTGCCTCTGAAAGAGGAGTCACCCTGTGCATCTGTGAAAAATCTCTGGGACTTCTTGAACCACATCTTACCACCTCTCTGACTCTTTGGATATGGTCTAGAGGGGACGGTAAAACGTACTCCCAAGGCAGAGTTTTCCCTTCTTGTTCGCACCTGGTGAGTGTATCTTTTACATTAGGTCCAAACAATGAAGAAGCGTCAAAGGGGGCGTTGGTAAAGGTAGACTTGAATGGCTCCACAAAATTACATAAGCGCATCCAGGAGTGTCTCCTAAGGGAAACTCCTGAACACGCTGCTCTGCTCGCTCCATCAGCTGCATAACAGATCAGCCTCATGGAGGAGATGACGATGGAATTTAAGGTGGACAACTGAGCAGACACCTTCTCAGGGACTCCTTCAGTAGATGTACCTTGAAGAATATCTCCTAACTCCTTGAGGAGATCTCTTTGAAGCCTTGTAAAATGCGTTAGATAGTTCAACAATCTGAGTGTAAAAGCCGCTGAAGAAAAGATACGCTTCCTGTATTTATCCATCGTTCGAGACTCCTTATTTGGTGGATGGACAGATGAAGTCTCCGCTAGCTCCTTCTTAGTGGCTGCCATCACCACCATGGCATCTACAGGCACGCCCTTGGACAAAAATCTTTCTCTTTAGGGGCAGAAAGAAATTTATTGGGTCTTCTGGGAACTGGCTCCACGGCATCAGGAGTCTCCCACACCTTCCGACTAACTAGGTCTAAAAGTTCATCAAAAGGTGGAGACACCCAGGAGGCTGAAGGTTGAGACCCGAAAGCCTTCAGGTACACTGACTCCTCATCAGAAGGGGTGACAGTGGGCCAGCAGCCTCTCTGCTTAGGGATCTCTAAGGTATCTACAAAGGAGACATCATAACAGGAGGACTTGGGGGACACTTCTGACTCCTCGAGGTCAGTGTCTGAAGTGGTGGACTCTTCTGGGGAGTCTACATGCTTCCTCTTGCATATCTTCTTCTGAGGGCCTCCTCAGAAGGGTACTCTGGGGAGGTCTCGGAAGACTGGGGGCCACCCAATGGGGGTCCCTCAGGCTGTGGGTCTCTGCTGTCAAGAGAGAGAGTAGGTGCTGAGACCGAGGTCAGTGCTTGAGGGGGAAGAGTGTCAGTACCCTTGTGTGGAGCTGATGAGCGAGATAGCACACACCTCATCATCTCGAAAACAAATCTCTCCAGCTCCGAAGACAGCCCCGGTTCCAAGGAAACGGATGTAGTCATCGGCTCCAGAGCGACCGGCTCCTAGATGGATGTAGAGTCCGAACTCACCCTAGCTGACGTACTGCAAGGGAAACTCGAAACTGAAGAGGTTCGGGTCCAAGTGTCCCTGTCGGGGCCGACCGGTGAGCTTTGGATCCTAGACACCATGGACGGCGCAGAAGGTGTCAGAGAGGAACTCGGCTCCAAGACAGCCACAAGGGGAGCTGGAACCAAGGGTTCCAAAAAAAGTGGCATCGAAAACTCCGGCTCCGAAGGCCCGACTCAACTCGGAGGAAGAACCACAACAGGGAGAATGGACTCAAGTGACTCCAGAACCGACTGGGTCGGAGCCAACAACAATTTGGGAAAAGCAGACGACTTCAGGAGTCTAAGCACTACTCTCTCCACATCTTCCTCTGACAGGTTCTTGGAGGATCTGGATGACAGGATAGGCGATCTGGATTTCTGTAAAATTGGAGATGTTAAGGTTGGGGAGACCGGCAAAGGATCTCTGGACCGGCTCCGATGTAATTTTTTCAGTAAGTCGGGTCAGAAAGGCTTGGGGCTGACATTGAAGTGCCAACATCGACAACCTTGACCGGCTCCGAGGACAATGGCAGAAGTCTTATCAAGTTTATATTGTTTCTGAGGAGGTTCCGATACACTAGGTGCCGGAGAATGCCTCTTGGCCATCTTAACCTTCTCTTTTTTGGAGGAATGTGATTTGGATGAAGAAGAAGAACTCACTAAGTCTTCCTCAAAGGAAGGCTTGAGGAGACCTTTCAAAATTAACTTGTTCTTCTGCTCCTGGAGAACTCTGGAGCTAAAGGAATGGCAGAACAAACAAGTTTCCTGCAAATGAATGGCTCTGAGACAATATACACAATTGCTATGGCCATCCGTAATTGACATCTTCTGGGAGCACTTTATACATTTTTGAAACCCGAAGGTTTGTGGTCTTTAGACTCTTTAGACATGTTGGAGAGCTATGTAATAAAACAGGTACACAACAAGCACAATGAGGACTAGATCCTCTAACTTAAATGGGCCTAGCCCTAGGAAGCACACACAAACACAAAAGAGATAGAGTAAAGAGGACTAGGTCCTCTAACTTAAACAGGCCAAGCCCTGAGGAAAATATGAAAATAGGAGAGGACTAGGTCCTCTAACTTAAACAGACCTAGCTAGATAGGCTAAGTTATAGAAAAAAGCCAGAAATTAATAGCAGTCAAAGAAACGAGCAAACAACACTGCACACAAGCTTAACTTTTCTAAAAATTAGGAAAAACAAAGGCCCTAAACGCGGACCCGCAGAGAAGACTCTGTAACAAGACTAGTGAAAACACTGCACACAATATATATATATATATATATATATATATATATATATATATATATATATATATATATATATATATATATATATATATATATATATATACACACACACATATATGTATATATATATACATACACAATAAGACCAGAAACAAGGTCCTAAATAAACGCGGACCTAATTCTAGCACCCAGAATACCAAAACGGAGAACAACAATGGCCAACGGCCAACCAGTTCTCAACAAACTAATTTAATAAACAAATAACACTTCTAAACTATTCTAAACATTTCTAACACTATTAAGCACTATCTAGTAATAAGATAAGTAGCTATAGAAACAGTACAGTGATAATAAGACAAAAAAGTTTAAACTTAGCCACGGCCAAGCAAGCAGCACTTCTGAACTCGTAGACGCGGCAAATGAGATCTGGGGATTGTACTATTGCACTATGGGATACCTATCTAGCCACGAGCCAACTAAAAGACTTGGCTTCGAACCCATATGTAAGACTGAAGGTGAGATAGGACTACGGAACATCAGCAGTTCACAATAAACTGATAAAGCAAATGCTTGTGAAGATACACAAATCTGTCTAGGAATAGTGTCTGCCTCCCAAACTCCTCAGAAGAGACAGTCACGTTCTGTGTATCCTCCATAGGTGTTAAGTTGGGATGAAATTAAGGCACAGTTGAACACAATCATATTTCAAGCTGCTGCTGTCATAAGTATATACAGCTTGCCATCCCTCTACCCCAAAAGACAACTACCATTTGTGTTAGACTAGGATAAAACTGAAAAAAAAAAAAACAAATAAAACATAATTTCACCCTGCTGTTCTCAGAGATAAACAAACTGCATGCTTACCTAGCCTCCCCCAAAAGATTGCCAAATGTATACACATCTGAGGCATGTGAAAAAAAATAATGATCAAAATAATTTTCCAACTTGTTACTATTAGAAAATTCACTACTCTGTATAGTTACCCTCTGTGGACATCCATGAAGTTTGTGAGGAAAGCTTTAGAAATAATGACCACACTGTCCCTAGCCATACACAAGATATAGTGACCTATGCACACCTCTGAAGTTTGAGTGGAAAATTAAATAATTAACATTGGTTGAGTGAAACAGAGTTCACACAAACACAAAAAGGCCAGAAACAAGCTAAAGAATACTGTACATATGATTTATTTGGCAAAGAAAATTAAATGGCAGATTTGCAAGGTACAAAACGCATTATTAGTTAAACGAGTAGCACAAAACATATTATTAATCAAACGAAAGGCACAAACTGCATTATTAATTAAACAAAATGTTTGAAATCACAGTATTTGATAAAACTAGCAGAGAGAGTCATATGGGGCTCAGAATTACCTTTGGTTTGCATAACGAGCATGTTTAAAGTAAAACAGGCACAAGAAAAGTATAATGAGCATGATAAGAGATTAAATGGGCATAACAAGTACAATAAAAGGGCAAAATAAGCTTAAAGAGCAAGGCGACTGCATGTTTTTTAGTAAAAGAGCAAGGCGACTGCATGTTTTTTAGTAAAAGAGCAAGGCGACTGCATGTTTTTTAGTAAAAGAGCAAGGCGACTGCATGTTTTTTAGTAAAAGAGCAAGGCGACTGCATGTTTTTTAGTAAAAGAGCAAGGCGACTGCATGTTTTTTAGTAAAAGAGCAAGGCGACTGCATGTTTTTTAGTAAAAGAGCAAGGCGACTGCATGTTTTTTAGTAAAAGAGCAAGGCGACTGCATGTTTTTTAGTAAAAGACCATGTTTTGGCACAAACTGCTATTTTGCACTGAGCTAAGCCATTCAAATCATAAATAGAGTTGTTCGAAGTATCTCAGTGTGTGCAAAGTGTTTGCAGAGTATGTACTTTATTACTGTGCAACTATTTCAAAGAATGTGCTGTGTGCAAAGTACAGTTATACTGTAAAGTACAGTCAATTTGAAAAGTTTTTGTGCTGTGTCCATTTGTTTGCAGTGTTTCCTGCACTGTACAGAGTTATTTCGCAAAGGACAGCCATTTTGAATGGTTTGTGTGCCGTGTACAGTTTGTTTGCTAAGTGCATTCATTTCAAAGTGTTTCTTACTCTGAGCTTTTTCTGCCATGTGCAATTTATTCCTAAAGTACAGTTATTTCAAAGTATTTCTTACACTGATAAGGGGTGGTTTCACAAAGTACAGTGATTTCAAAGTGTTCTTGTGCTATGGAGACCTATTTGGCAAATTGCAGTTATTTCAAAGACTTTGTTGTGCTATTGAGCATAATCACAAGTAATGACATAAAGTTCTGGTATATATATATATATATATATATGTGTGTGTGTGTGTGTGCGCGTGTGTGCGCGTGTGTGTGTGTGTGTGTGTGTGTGTGTGTGTGTGTGTGTGTGTGTGTGTGTGTGTGTGTGTGTGTGTGTGTGTGTGTGTGTGTGTGTGTGTGTGTGTGTGTGTGTGTGTGTGTGTGTGTGTGCGTGCGTGTGTGTGTGCGTGCGTCTGTGTAGGTCCGTACATAATTTCAAGCACCTTCACTAGTGTGTGTTGATATAGCAGAGGGATTTCGCAGACCAGGTCCACTTGTGCTTGATCATAATATAGCAGAGAATTGGGGAGTATTCGAGCAAGACTACAATATTGTTATACAAGCAGCTTTTTCTGACAAGATGCACATACAAGGGCATTCATTTTACTTAACTTAGTTAAGTGCAGATTTGGTGATGTGAAAGATGAGTTAATAAAGGAAAGGCTTCTGTGTGGTGTTAACAGTGCAGCAGTGAGAAAGATTTTGCTTCGTGACAGTGATTTAATGTTACGCAAAGCCATAGAGATATGTCAAATCCATGAGCTCAGAGAAAGGCAAACAAGTATGCTTGCAAGTGCTAAAAGCATGGTTTCAACAGCCTCTAAAGCAAACATAGAGAGTATGCAACACATGGCAAGCAGAAACAAGCCTACGTCGCAGCTGCAACCCCTGCAGGGTTTCCTGGGAGGAGTCGTAGCTTTTTAGCAAGTTCCAAGACTAGCTCAGTAAAAGGAGCATGCTCAGTACAATATAAGAGCAAGTCAGCAAAACCCAAGTCAAGTCTTATTGTTAACTGTCCTAACTCTGGTGCCAATCATGAGTCTAAAACAGTGAAGTGCTTAGCATTTGGTCAGCAATGCCGCAAGTATATAAAATGGAACCATTTTCAAAAGTTTTGTAAATCAAGCAAGTCTCATTCAGTTATTAAGAAAGGTCACTCAAGAAAGAGAGTTGATCACATACAGAGCTGCAACCCTACTTTCTATGTAAATGGTGTGTCAGTGGTTGGTGAAAAGGTTAATACAGTAGATTCACTGGCAAAGAACAAAGTATTTTGTACTGTCCTGATCAATGGTAAACCCACTGAGCCCAAAGTAAACATTGATTCAAACGGTAATGTAATGTCAGCAGAAACATTTGCTAAAGTGAGGGCTGGTGACCAACTTAATTTGGGCAATTGTGAGAAGTTTGTTGCTTATGGAGGTGAAGAGATCCAAACCGAAGGCTCAAAAGTGCTTTCATGCTATTTGGCTGAGAACAGTTACAGCTTGCAATTGTATGTAGTCCGACGACCTGTGCAGTCATTAGGTCTCAGAGACAGTTTAAGAATGAAACTGCTTTCTTTTACCAAAGAAGTCCATCATGTAAGCACATATCCCAGTTCCAGCTTCAGTGATGCTATTTTCTCAGAGTATGCTGATGTTTTCGACAAAAAGCTAGGCAAACTTCCAGTTGTGTACTCCATGAAAGTAGTCCCAGAGGTCAGTGCAGTGGTCAGACCAGCAAGAAGAGTTCCAATAGTTATGCAGGACAAAGTCAAGGTCCAGTTAGACAAAATGGTGCAGCAATGTGTGATTTGTCCAGTCACAGAACAAACTGAGTGGACATCCTCCATGGTAGCTGCTCATAAGAAAAATTCAGATAGAATATGCATTGACCCTAGAGACTTAAACAAGGCATTAAAAAGACCTCATCATCCTATGCGTACAGTCAAGGAGATTGCCAGCCTCATGCCAAATGCCACTGCTTTTCTGTTTTAGATGGAGAGAATTCATTTTGACATATAATGCTTGATCGCAAATCTTCACTACTGACTACATTCAGTACCCTGTTTGGTAGATACAGATTCCTCAGGATGCCTTTTGGAATAAATTCTGCCAGTGAAGTCTTTCAGTGTGCAATGGTGCAATTTTTTTCAGGCTACCCATTTGCAATAGTAGTTGATGATTTACTGGTTGGAGGTAATGGTAAGGCAGAGCATGACAGAAACCTCAGGAAAGCTCTGGACAGAGGTGTGAAGTGAACTTAAAGCTCAATCCTCTGAACTGTGAATTCAGACTACCAGAAGTTACTTATGTAGATCATTTATTTACTAGTACAGGCTTACGACTAGACCCTTCCAAGCAAGCAGCCATTCTTGAGATGCTAGCTCCAGACAATGTCCAAGTCCTACAGAGTTTTCTTGGTATGGTTAACTATTTGCACACATTTATCCCTGACTTTAGTGAGTTATCAGTGCCTTTAAGAGAGCTAACACACAAAACTCCTGCATTGCCATGGTTAGAACACCACCAGAGATTATTTGATAACCTCAAACAGCAAATTGCTAACCCTCCTACATTAAGATACTATGATGTCCACAAACCAGTAGTTTTTTCCTGTGATGCTTCAATGTTTGATCATGGTGCAGTTATTCTTCAAGAAGGCAGACCTGTTGCCAATGCATCTAGAACTCTTACCCAAACTCAGATGCAGTATGCTCAAATTGAGAAGGAACTTTTGGCAATTCTGTTCGCATGTTCGAATTCCATGATTATATTTATGGCTGAGCTATCTACATAGAAATTGACCATCAATCTCTAGTCACTATTTTAAAGAAGCCTATGCATTTTGCTCCAGCAAGAATACAAAGAATGATGCTGAAATTGCAAAAGTATAATTTCAAAATGGTCTACACAAAGGGTAAACTTCTTTATCTGGCTGATACCCTATCCAGATCACCTGGAAATACATCGAACAGCTTGATGCAGAGACTTTTGACTCTGATGTTATCAAAATGTGTAATTTTTCTACCACAAGACTTGATGAGCTAAGAGATCATACAAAGACGGATTCAATTTTGCAAAAGCTCAATCACTTCATCAATGTAGGATGGCCGTCAAAGCAATCCTGTGTACCGCCAGAAGTACAACCTTACTTTCCATACAGAGATGAGATGCTGATGGAAGATGGTATCATTTTCAAAGGGCCAAAAGTTGTTGTTCCTACTTCCTTACAATGTGAATACATTCAGATTTTACACCGTGGCCACCCAGATTCCGATTCTATCAAAAGAAGGGCAAGAGGACTAGTATGCTGGCCTTCTCTGCCAAAAGACATTGATAAAGTGCTTCCTTCTTGTTCAGTGTGCAACAGTACTAAGCCGCATTTGCAAAAAGAGCCACTTCAGCTAAGCCAAATTCCTGAAATACCTTGGTCAACAACAGCAACTGACATATTTGAGTGGAACTATCAGCATTACTTAGTGTTGGTAGACTCTTATTTGAACTGGTTTGAGATCGATTTGCTACCTAATCTAAGGTCCAATGCTCTTATTACTAAGATGAACTGTAATTTCTCAGTCCATGGTAGTCCACACAAAGTTATTTCTGACAACAGTTCTCAGTTTACCAGTCAATTGTTTCAGAGATTTGCTAAAGAGTTGGACTTTATCCATGTTACTAGCAGTCCTGAATATCCACAGTCAAACAGCCGTGCAGTACAGAGTGCAAAGCAATTACTAGAGAGGTCAAAGCGTGACAATACTGATATCTTCTTGAATTTACTCAATCTCAGAGATATACCCCGTGACAACCTACTTGGCTCACTTGCTCAGAGACTTCTATCTAGGCAAACCAGAACAACCTTGCCTATCAGTTCTAGTTTGTTGGTGCCTAATGGTAAAAACGGTGCAATCAAAGCCCGACTTTTTAAGAAGCGTTCTTCTCAGAAGTCCAACTATGATAAAATGAGGAGATTTCTTTGTCTGTTAAAAGGAGAGACAGTGAGGATGCAAAAGGCGAAAGGCTTTGATCGAACTGGTCAAGTGAGAGGTATATGTGCTGAGCCGAGATCCTACTTAGTGGAATCTGAGGGTATAGAATACAGGAGAAACCGCAGACCTCTTCTACCTGTATCAGAAACAATATCGCAACGTTGTACCTGTGATACAGAATCTAGATCTCAGAGCAAGCCTGACAATGTTCGTACTGAATAACATGTCTCAGTATCCATTCCCGTTCTTGATAATGTCCCAGTTGTCCCCAAAGTTGAACATTTCTTGAAAGTAGGTCCCTGTTGCTAGATCCAGTTCTGACTTTTATGTTACACAATCAGGTCATATTTCTAGACATAGTATAAAATACACAGCAACCTGGACATGATTGTTTTATATGTGTCTAATTTTGTATGCTTGCATGTCAAAGAATTAGTTCTGTATAACTGCATGTCAAAAGATCATTTCTGTAAATTGCATGTCATTGAATACTGTCATTTCTTATATGGATCATTTCTCAAAGAGGGAGGACGTACAACAGAGTGTGTGCATGTACCTTTAAGAAGCACTTCCAGATATAGCAAGTTCGTATAAATAATGAGCATGTGCAGGCAGCAGTGCCATGTTGAGAGAACAGCCAGAGTGTTAGCATGTATGAGTGTGATAGTCAGTCTGTTTATAAGTTTACTTAAGTTACAAAGCCTCATTTCTGATGTGTTTGTGTGTAATAACGCTGCTTGAGCTGAACCCAAGAATGTTCGTCTGTTTTATCCTACCAGACGAGCGACATGGTTACGTTAGGAGAAAGGGGTTGTAGCAATGTAATATATATGATTAGCATTAGGGTTAGAGTTGGGGTTGGGGCAGTGGTAGTGGTATCACAGGAGTAAGTAGGCACTGAGGCTTTGACTACATATGTTTTTTTTTTTTTATACTGGGGTCGACTACATTAGCAACTTTTTTGTTTATTAATTATGTGGTTTAAAGACAACTGCAGACAGGAAACCACCAAGAGAGATAAGGTCTCATGGCTGGGATAAAAGGGCATAGTTTAATAGACTAAGCGGCAGTTATATTCAGGGGCAGGCAGAAGTAGCTTAGAAGCTGTGTTATATGGCTTTAGGTGGGGGCAAACCGTGAGGGGGAATACACAGGGAAAAATCAGGTAGGGTAGGAAACTCATTGCTGGGGGTGGTAGACGTACACTAGAGATAAAATGATTTATTTGTTTAGGAATTAATTTCATTAACTAGGGTGTTTGTCGGGGTTATGGTTCATTTTAATTGAAAGTATTTGCATAGCACATAACAGATTTCAGTAAGTTCATTTAGCTAGGAGGTGGAACAAGGACATGCACCAAGAATTAACAAAGGAGAGAATTAAACAGAGGTGCAGTTCACATGGTATCATACTGATACTGAACACATAAAAGGAATGGGATGCATACTTAAGTTTCCAACAACACAACAGCACACAGTAAAGTGCAAAAATATCACACAGAAATCGCTGTGTAAAGAGCTGCCCACATTTTGTAGGACATGAGATACATATATAGAAAAAGTGAAAAGTTCAGGTCTGTGTAAAACTCTTTCAATAGCTCATTGAGCAGGTTGAAAATAATGCAGTTGTAGACTCCTTTGGTTTCAGACATGGTATTTATAGTACTGTGTCTTGTACTCGTTTACTCCACATGCTGGCAGTGTTGTGGTTGTGGGACCCTGTAGCCTGCAGATGACATATCAACTGTACAGACTTTCACAGAATGCCCAGATTTTATGCCTCAGTTTTGGTACATTTTTCATACAATTGTGGTTTTCTAGCACATTATAGCAAATCATTAAAGACTAAAGTTAGAAAATAATAACAGACGTGAGTTTCAGACTTCATACCCTTCAGAAAAGTTATGCTAATGCAAAACCTGTTATCCCATCAACTTCCTAAATTTATAAGAGCAATGTTTAAAAATTGTCCCTATTTTTGGGCCTTTGTCCCACTTTTATTTATGGCTTTGTCCAGATTTCTTGCTGTAAGAAGTTGAGAGGTTTGGATGACAACCTTCCAAGCATGTAAGGCATTTCATGAAGGAGTGCAATTTTAGGAAGGACACACAAAGAAAAGATTATCTTAATGCAGTAGTGTAAAACAGAAATGACTCTAGACTGTGCTAAGCTTCTCAATAATATAAATCCATTTATATCCATAAATAATGGCAGATCATCTTTACAACCATATTGCTAGGTGTGGAATTTAGCATCAAGAAGTGCAAGAGGGTGCCTATTTATTATTATTATTATTATTATTATTATTATTACTATTATATTTATCATTATTATAATACATTAGTGTAGGGGTATACTCCAGGGTACCCTGACTTAGCTCCCATCCCATACATTCACACTTGTGGTTCCACTAATTCCAAGGAATGCAGCTAGGTTCTCAGAATTACTACAGGCAGCTATGCCCCAAACAGCATCTGAGGCAACTGTAGCAATAGTTATGGAAAAGGAGGCATGGTACTGGATCCAAGGCACAGAAGGCTGTCTTCCTGACTAACCAACCTTGGGAAGCTGGCAGAGGGAGCAACTAGGAATGAATGGCATTTTCTTTTTACCAGTTCACTTATCCTGAGGGAGGGAGTCTTCAGCCATAACAGGGAATAATATTTCTTAGTGGGGGCCAAGGTCTGTGGCCTAGAGGTGTGCGCATACGTAATGCCTATTGGGTACTGCATGTGTATGGTACTGGCTGGTGCAGTGCTCACAGTACTGGGTGGTACAGTGTGTATGGTACTGGCTGGTACAGTGCACATGGTACTAGGTGGTACAGTACGCACATACTAGGTGGTACAGTGGTTACAGTACTGAGTGGTAAGGTGCGCATGGTACTATGTGGTACAGTGTTTACAGTACTGGGTGGTGCAGTGGGTACAGGGCTGGGTGCTACAGTATGTATGGTACTGGGTAGTACAGTGTGTATGGTATTGGGCGGTATAGTGTGTACAGTAGTGGGTGAACAGTGGTTACAGTACTGGGTGGTACAGTGGTTATGGTACTAGTTCATACAGTGGTTACAGTACTGGGCGATACACTAATCATGGTGGTACAGTGCATATCATACTGGGTGGTGCGGTAGTACAGCACTGGGTGGTACAGTGTGTACAGTACTGGGCGGTACAATGCATATCACACTGGTTGGTGCAGTGCATATGGTAGTGGGTGGTGCAGTGTGTACAGTACTGGGTGGTACAGTCCATACAGTACTAGGTGGTAGAGTGCATACAGTAGTGGGTGGTACTTGGTACAGTATTTACAGTACTGGGTGGTAGAGTGTGTACAGTACTGGGTGGTACAGTGTGTACAGTACTGGGTGGTACAGTGCATATCATACTGGGTGGTGCAGTGTGTATAGTAGTGGTTGGTGCAGTGCGTACAGTACTGGGTGGTACAGTGTGTACAGTATGGGTAGTACTTGGTACAGTATGTACAGTACTGGGTGGTGCAGTGCATATACTACTGAGTGGTACAGTAGGTATGGTACACCAAAAAAATCTTCTACAGCTGTTATGCTTGTGTCATCCAGGAAGAGCCTGATCCTGTCTGTCCACTTACCTCTTCATCCACACTAAAGTTTTCCATGCTTGTGGTGCCCCAGGGAAAACTGGAGACGAAGGTCAAGGAGTGACTCTGGGACATGACAGACAGCAGACAGCTGCGGTAGACACCACAAAAGTTTTCTGAAAGCAAGATAGTCCTGGCAGTACAGGGAGTTAAACTGAATGTGTAACAGAATGAGGAAGGAGAATTACAAGAGGAGAGAGAAAGAACAAATATAGGAGTGCTTTTTTGGAGGGACAGTGAATGTGTAATCATGGAAGGAAGCAAAAAAATGGAAGGTTATAGAGTAAATGATGAAGGAAAGGACAGAATTTAAAGATGGATAGTAAAGCTTTACATTGGGAAGAGTGGAGGAGCGAGTGTATCTAGGGGATACCACATGTCCTACAGAGAATGGGCTTGAAGAAGAGTGAGATAAAGTCTGGGGAACACATTAAAGAACAGTATAATTTAAACACAAGGTACTGGCTAAGCTTTAGCAACTTTTAACCAGAAAGCGAAAAGCTAGCAAAGCAAAGGGAGAAGAAAGAGTGAGGGAAGGACTGGAAAATAGGGGAGTTCACAATATTTAAAAGGGGAGAATATATAAAGTAAAACTACAGCAATTTATCAGCATTTCCAGACAGGCAGGACAGACATGGGAATTAAGAAAAGTAATTCAAAGGTAGAACTGTGTAAAGGGAACCAGATGCAAGAAGGCTAAGAGGAGTGAAGTCTGGGATGTTTACACAAGAATCAGAGGTTAAACCAAAATCTGTGACCATCAAATGAGGCTTATCGCCAATGCTTTCAAACATAAGTGAGCAATCTGCATTTCTGGTTTCGTTGGATTATCAGTTGTTGGTTAGTTTAGAGTGAGGCAGGACATATCTGGAAATACTGTAAGAGAGAGAAATGTAGATCATGTTTGATAGAGTGGGAGACCATATATCGGTTTTCTTTCTGTTATATACACACACTCATGTATATAATATATAAAACAAACACAGACATTCATTTTTGTGAGACTGAAAATACCGAGACCTGACATACCAGAATACTGAAGCTTTCACATGGTAAGTAAACACTTCTCCAAACTTAAACTAAATATACAGTGGAGAAAAGGGCAAGTCAGGTTTCGGTATTTTAAGTCTCACGAAAAAGAACTTTGATGTTCTGATCTTCAGTTTTTTAAAGTAGATCTATATATATATATATATATATATATATATATATATATATATATATATATAGAATGTGTGTGTGTGTACACATCTTTTTAATGAAACTCAACTTACTGAATCTCAGCTTATCATAACTGAACTTACTTAAACCACAAAACTAAAAAGGGCAAATGCTTTTGTAGTATAAAACAATCTGTTGATCACTGGTATGAGTTTTCTTAATGATGTATAACAAATAATATTGCAGTTTGCTTTATTACAGTGTGCTGTATTTAGTGAGCTGGTGGTTCATGTCCAGCGTTTTACACACACACACACACATGCACACACTCAGGTTGTAGACACCTCACAAAAAGATCATCTGACTGAAAAACAACTCAGTCAAAATGGCTAAAAGTCCATTTCACCAAAAGATCATTTAATTGAATTCAAAATATCTGTAACATGGTATAGTCAAAATACCCAAGGCAAAGTGTTAAAAAAATATTTTTTGCAGGAGGGCAAGACCCTCTGCACCACTCATGTGGAGGGCTTCAACCTCCCACTCCCTAACTGAAATATACTAACTGTAAAGCAGTATAACTGTGTAGAACCGTGAAAATACTGCACTCAAATATACTAACTGTACAGTGGCATAATTGTGTAGAAAAATGAAAATATTACACTCAGATATACTATCTGTACAGTGGTATAATTGTGTAGAAATCTGAAAATACTGCACACATGGAACCACTTCCAATGCACATATATAAACCAGATCAGCAAGGATTATGCATAGGTCCCCTCTAGCACCAGCTAAAGCCTCTTCATAGATGTTTAAATATTCCTGTTTATGTCTAGCTATACCACATTCAATAATATGAACTTTCAGGCAAATTGGCTTTCATTTAAACTGACTTTCTATAATTTGTCTTAACCGATTCCTCATTCAGTGAAACAATCATTAGATAACAGGACATGAATCCACATATATGAAATGCTTCAATGAACTGCAAGCATATTTATTTAGGGATTGGAGATGACTCTTAGGGATGGACTGTCGAAAGAAGGTAAAGTTAAAAGTACTTGAGGACTTGGCAGAAAGTTTAATGGCCCAAGGCAAGAAAGGGAAAATTGCCTGAAAAGAGGATAGAGTGGGAGATGATAGTCTTAGGGTACAGAGAACAGTACTTCAGCTTTCTAGTTGAGAAGGAAGGAAGATTTGGAAGAATCTCAAAAGAAATAATTTGCACTGCAGCTATGACACACTGAAAAGAAAAAAGGAAATGGTAGGGAAAGACCCAGTCTGTACTGACGTATGAGCTAAACTTGCAAACAACAGGAATGGGGATTAAATTATACACAAAAAAGTCAGTGTGGAGAAGGAGTGGTATAAACCACATACTGAACCAATGTAATATTGTCCCCGTGTCCTGTTTGTTTTAACAGTTCACTGATAAATACATTGTACTAGCCGAACTGCTCATCTTCTGATAGTTTGACATTTTAGTACTACAAAACACTGTAAAGGGAGGTTCAAACATTCTACTGAATCAAATAAATAATTTTATAGCTCAGCATCAACTCACTATTTCATCTTAAATGTAAATGATCTTTTGTGTCATATTCATAGGTTGGTACTAAGCTATCGGCCTTAGGGCCTATACAAGCCTAGCCATAACAATTCACTGGCTATTTCTTCCCACACTATTTACTTCCCTGGACCCCTGTCTAGCAGGGCGACTGACATGATCCCCGGGGTGAATTTCCTTTCTCCCATCCAATCATCAAGGTTCCTTTCGAAGAGGGCCAAAGAGGAGCTCTGCTTGACATGTATGGTCAGTCTATTCCAGAGTCTGGGGAGTCTCTGGGTCAGGAACCTATCCCTCCAGCATGTTTTGTTTATTGTGATGACAAGATTTAGATCCCTGGAGCGTGTGGCTCTGAGGGATTGGGATTTCTTTAAGTGTAGCATATCCAACAGCTCTGGGTTTGACATGACCTTGTATGTTAAGCAGAGATCGCCTCTGAGTAGACGATATGTGACAGAGTATAGCTGGAGTTTTATAAGGCGGTCAGCATAGGGCATCTGCTTTAGGCCCGTGATTCTTTTAGTAAGGTATTTCTGCGGCCTTTCCAGTTGTTGCAGATGTCTTGAGAGGTACATACCAAATGGGGCGTTGTATTCTATAATAGGTCTAATGAGGGATGAGTACGGTGGGACAATGACTTCCTTTTTTCTGGATGAAAAGCCCTTAATGATGAGGTGTGCCACGTAGAAGGATTTCCTGATTGTTGTGGCGATGTGGTTATTGAAGGTGAGACCACTGTCCACCTGTGTCCCTAAGTCTCTTATCACACTTTCAGTGTTTAGTGTACTGCCACCTATGTGATAATTCACGGGTACATGTTTTTTCCCAAAGGGGATAACTATAAATTTCTTGGCATTGAGCTTGAGCCCATGGCTCTGGCACCAAGCATCTGTTTCTGTAAGGCCCTTTTGTAGAGTATCCACATAATTTGGGGATTCAATAATGGCTCACAGTTTGCAGTCATCTGCGAACTTTGTTAGCCAGAGTCCCTTAGTGTTGGCCTGTACTTCAGAGAAGTAGATGCCAAACAAGAGAGGTCCCAGGACTGAACCCTGAGGTACTCCACTTGTCACTTGTCTGGAGCTGGATTTGGAGTCAGCTACTTTTACAGTGTGCGTTCTGTCAGTAAGCCAGTCGGCAACCCATCGAGTGACGTAAGGATTAATGCCCAGCTTAGTAAGCTTATCTATGATTCCAGAGTGGGGGATGGTGTCAAGGGCCTTGGCGAGGTCCAGATAGGCTGTGTGGACTGCCTTACCCTCGTCCACGGCTCTGGAAACTGATTCGAAGAAGTCACTAAGGTTCAGGAGACAAGATCGGCCCTTCATGAACCCAAACTGGGTGGGGTCCAGTGTTTTAAGGTTGCCAATGTCTTTGTTTATAAGTTCCATGATAATACATTCCATGGCCTTGCAGATCAGGCTTGTCAGACTGATGGGGCGGTAGCTACCGGGATCCAAGGTGGGTCCCCCCTTGTGGAGTGGGATAACTGTAGCTGTGCGCCACTCAGTGGGCATGAAGCCTGAGGTGAGGGTATGATTAAACATGACACTTAGGTGAGGTGCCAGTTCATTTTGTAGTTCATGTAGTACACAGCCCGGGATGTCATCTGGTCCCATGGAGGCTGTATTCTTAGCTTTGGAGATGTTTACTGAATTTTTGGAAGCTATATATGTAGTTTGGTTGCACTTGCACTATTTCAGACTTTTTTTTTTTTAAATTACTACCAGTTTAATTTACCATGTTTCACATTTTCCTCAGTAAGACGAGGCATATCGAAATAAATAGGACATCTCTATTAAAATATTACTTTCCAAATGCTTTTATGACGCACCTTGACCTCAACAAAAATGACTATACAAAACATAAATAATAGTTTAAAACAGCAACGTTTTAAAAAAAGACACAATTTTGTACATCATATACGTCCCACTTCTTTCTACCTCCTACTATAGTAATTTTATATGTCCGAAGAATACTCCATAACAACATTCCTTCAATATGTTTCTCCTCTTCCACTTTGTGATTGCCTTGTTTTTATTCCCATAAATGTATAAATTTAAACATGTTTTCACTCAAATTTAAAATCCAAGTATAATTGCCTTACTATCAATTTTTATTGTAAAATATTGTATCATGATATTCTGTTGATTTTTATTGTATAACTGCATTTGAACATTCTGTTATTTTTATTGTAAAACTGTTTTTGGAACTTTTCTTCCCAGGTCTCCATTGAAAATGGGCTCATTTTTTGGCCCAATGGACTTTCCCAGTAAACAAACGGCAAATAAATAAACAATTTAAAGGAAACAGTTTTGGTTTGAGCCAGATAAACTTCACTAAGTGCAAATAACTTCTTATTATTGGCCTGGAAGTTTTAGCATGATTAAGCTGTGCTCGGAAACAAAATGAACTGAAACAACTGGAAGTTAAATGCAAGTCTACAGAATATAGCTTATAAGTAATTCATGGCCTTAATCCTCAATACAGTGGTGCCAAGCACTGATGGAATTTCATAGTCATCATGGAAGTTTTACATTCCAAATATTTTAATCTGCAGAAAGAAGCTACAAAAGCCTCACTTCAACATATGGAAAATTCAAGAACTGGAAGAACGATTAGTGACTATTAATCAGCAGTTGTCATTTACAGCTTCCTTACAGCATAATTAGAACACGTGTCATCAGTAATTCAGCAAGGTAAGCCATGACTATACCCTTGCAGTCTATGCAGGATGATAAAACTAAGATGAAACTTATCATGCATCCCCTTACCATTAATTCACGTCATTTACTGCAGATGCTATGACAATGATTAATGTCCTGAAAGATCTTGGACAGCATTCATGTTACAGGTCAAAAACTAAGACATGTGGATATTTCAAAATATCTATACCTATAGCTGTCTATCTACCTCTATACATACAAAGAGAGATAGATAGCTATGGATGTACATATAAAATGCTGACTCCATTTTTATTCCACATTCAGAGGATAACATAATGGTATCACAAAGATACCTTAATCAGATTCCAAAATAGGAAGCCCACCTATAAAAGATACAAGGTGTAAAAGCTCACTCTTGTATCCTTATTAATAGCTAAAGCAGGCAGCAATGCCTAAAAACAGTTTGGTGCACTCTGCTCACTCATTCTCATAAAAATAAAGTGAATAAGTAAAAACAGCTTTTTCATTTTAGTCTGGGCACCTCCCATTTCAGCTGTGATAGACACGGTCCCCTGACCAATGGCTACAGGAGGTGTTGTGACATGGCACATTGGGCACATCTCATGGGAGGTACAGGGACATGCATACTGGGCACTTCTCATGGAAGGTGCACTGACATGGCACACTGGGCACTAATCATGGGAGGTGCACTGACATGGCACACTGGGCACTAATCATGGGAGGTGCACTGACATGGCACACTGAGCATTAATCACGGGAGTTGCACTGACATGAATCATTGAGCACTAATCACAGGAAGTGCACTGACATGGCACACTGAGCACTAATCACAGGAGGTGCACTGACATTTCACACTGAACACTAATCATGGCAGGTGCACTGACATCACACACTGGGCACTTCTCATGGGAAATGCACTGACATGGAACACTGAGCACTTCTCATAGGACTGCAGTAACTTGGCTCACTGGGCACTACTCATGGGAGATGCTCTGACATGGCACACTGGGCACTTGTGAGAGATGCTCTGACATAACACACTGAGCACTTCTAATGAGACGTGCAGTACCATGGCATGCAGGACATTACTCATGGGAGGTGCACTAACATTGCCCACTGGGTACTTCTCATAGGAGGTACACTGACATGACACAGTGGGCACTTCTCATGAGAGGTGTACTGACATGGCACACTGGACACTTCTCATGGGAAGTACACTGACATTCACACTGGGCACTTCTCATGGGAGGTGCACTGACATGGCACACTGGGCACTTCTCATGGGAGCTGGATTGACATGGCACACTGGGCACTTCTCATGGGAGCTGCATTGACACAGCACACTGGGCACTTCTCATAGGAGGTGGACTGACATGGAACACTGGGCACTTCTCATGAGAGCTGTATTGACACGGCACACTGGGCACGTCTTATTAGAGGTGCACTGACACAGCACACTGGGCACTTTCCATGGGAGGTGCACTGACGTGGAACACTGGGAACTTCTCATGGGAGGTGCACTGACGTGGCACACTGGGCACTTCTCATGGAAGCTGCATTGACATGGCACATTGGGCACTTCTCTTGAGAGGTGCACTGACGTGGTACACTGGGCACTTCTCATGGGAGGTGCAGTGACACAGAGGTGTAGTAGACATGGTCTCCTGGTCACTTTCCATGGGAGATATATCCGATATTGGCTCACTGAAGTGTGCACTCTATTTATAAGAGCCATTCATCAGAAATGCAAATTTAGCACATATATGCGGTGGTGGTGCTGTGGTAGCGTTGTCGCCTCACAGTAAGACGTTGTCCTGTTCGATTCTCAGCTAGAGCGTCTTCTGTGTGGAGACATGCGTGAATGGGCATACCTTCGTTAAAGGTTGTGCATCAGGGCCGGCAACTCGGCATGTAAAAATCTACTGCCAAACATTAGCAGATCGGAGTTCCGCTGTGGCGACCCCTAACCAGGAAAAGCCGAAAGACACAACAACATTGTTATTTATTTGCATTTGTTAACCGGAATAGTCTGACCTGTTTAACAGCTCCTTTTCATCTGACTCCCAGTGAAAAAAGCTCTGCAGTGAATATTTAATTTATATTTAGTTTTGAATAGACATATAACTTAATATGCATTATCATCTCCTTCAGCAAGGGTGATGTTCCTGCAAACTACCACATCAACAGCAATACCCTAAGCACATAGTCATTGGTGAGAGATCTGGGCACACAGGTTGACAGCAATCTTAACTTCGATCACTGTGCCTCCACAGTGGTAAGAAGGGCATTTTATATTGCTCATCTTATAAGTAAGAGCATTGCGTCCAGAAAAAATAGGTTATAACCCCCTGTAACGCTCCCTTTGGTATGTTCCTTTCCACACACCTGCAGCAATTGGAGAGACCACAACTGTTCCTTACAATGCAAATTCAGGGTCTTCGAGATCTGTCTTATGTGGACAGACTGAAATCACTGTCACTTTACTCTGTGTCATACAGACTGCTCAGAGGTTATGTGTGCCTTGCATATAGAGCAACCTCTGACCCAGCTTTAATGGAAATGATGCATATTCGCAAGTCAAATGGCAGACAGCTCACTCGCTCATAGGACTTTAACCAGGTAAGTGACATCAACAGAGCTTGCTAGAGAGACAGACTTCTCTCACAGAGGTTGCTCCACCTTTGGAACAAGCTTCCTACTCATGTTAAACAAAGCCTCTCATTGGCCCTATTTAAGCATAATTTGGATGACTGGATAGGTAACCAGAAATTCACCCCTTTCTTAGTTAAACTATAGCTTCTGCGGAAGGACTTAAAAACTTCAGGCAAGACGTCTGTGTTCTAATACTTGCCATCCGAAAACAGAAGTAATTTTTATTTATTTTTGTACAGACTGTGCAGGAATAGAGCAAAATAACAGCCAAATGAGAGCTTTCTTATTTTAAAAATTAATTTAGCAATCTTTTTACTATTATTACTGTTACTGGGAACAGACTCAAATTCATAGTATCATAGACTGTTACTAGGCTAATGATCTGGGGGGGGGGCTTTCTAATGCTAGCCAAGTTTTCCCGAAAGAATAATGATGTAGCTGGAGCTCTTCATAAGGTAGGTTTGATATGCCTTGCATTCCTTTTGTACGGAACCTTTGAGGTTGCTTTAGTTGCTGCACATGCCTGGTCAGGTACATACCAAAGGGAGCACTGCACTCTGTGACTGGACTGATAAGGGCGGAGTACAGTAGGATAATGACCTCTTTGGACCTAGATGCCACGCCCTTACCTATAGGTTGTGCAACATAAACGGACTTCCTCGCTACTGTGGCCACATGATGGTCAAAGGTAAGTCTACTCTCTATATGCTTACCCAGATCCCTGTCCACTGGGTTGACTCTTAGGGGTGTATTACCAACATGGTAATTAGCCGGGATGTTAATTTCCAAAAAGGTACAATTATGCATTTATTAATACTGAGTTGAAGACCATGGTTTTGGCACCATTTGCTAGTCAAAGACAGACCTTCTTGAACATTGCCAGTGTCTGCAGGGGAGTTGATAACCCCCAGCGTGCAATAAGCCATCAGCATTTGCTTTGATTTCAGAGAAATAGATGCCAAAAAGGAGCAGGCCCAGTACCAAGCTCTGGAGTCTCCACTAGTGATTGGCCTCTTGATGGAGGTGGCCTTACCTATTTTGACCTACTGGCTCCTATTAGTGAGCCAGTTGGCTATTCAGTGGGTGATAAAAGGGTTTCTACCTAAATTAGTGAGCTTGTTTATAATGCCCAAGTGGGGTATTGTATCAAAAGCCTTGGCCAGGTCGAGGTAAGCTGTGTGCACAGTCTTATCTTCATCCAGTGCTTTGGTGACCCTCTCAAGGAAAGTCCACCAGATTTAATAGGCATGATCTTCCTTAATGAAGCTGAAGTGTGATGGATCCAGCTCATGGCCTTACATATGAGGCTGGTAAGACTTATGGGCCTGTAGTTACCCACATCAGTGGTTGGACCTCCTTTGTGCAGGGGAATAACTGTAGCCATCTTCCATTCCTTGGACAAAAAGACCTGACTGAAGACTCCAGTTGAAAAGTGATTCACGTTGACCAGAGGGGTCATGTTTCATGCTATTCATTAAACATATCAGGATGTTGCCGGGGCCAGCTGATGCAGTGCTTTTGGCTTTAGAAAGGGCATTGATGACCTTTTCCCTAGTAATGGTTGGGGGAATTGTGGTATGTGGTATTTCCTTTTGACTATCAGGGGAGTGGGGGGAGAAATTTTGGGCTGAAGGTGTCAGCCAAAAGGTTGGCAATGACCTCTGTTTCAGTGTGGATGATGCCATTTACAGTAAGTTCTGCAAATTGTTGAGTATTTCTTCTGAAGTTACAGATGTAGCTGTAGAAGGCCTTGTTGTTGTCCTTTTCCTGAGAAGCTATTTTATTCTTCAAATTTAGCCTTTGAAGTATTAATTAACCCTCTTAGCTGCCTGTTTAGATTGGTCAGATGACTTTTAGTATGTATGGCTTAGTTCCAGTTCCTAGTGCGCTTGGTCAAGATTTGTCTTCTTTTACTGTATAACCAGTTGATATTGTGATGCCACCAGGGAGGCTTGTCTTTTGAGTTTGTCTTATTCTTAATACAAGTGGGCACAGCTCGCTCTCTACAGCTGTCGATATGGCTGTACAGAGATTTTGTAAACAGCTCAGTGTATTGCATGGTGTTTACTGGGTTTCTGGGTACTTGGAATTTAGCCAGGGTGTTGCTTAGTAGAGAGTGGTTAGCATTTGAATAGTTCATAACTGTTTTTGGTTTTGCTGTCACTGGATCCCCAGATTTAATTTTTATTTCAAGTAACACTGCATTATGGTCAGAACTGACAAGTGAAGATATTACATTGAGTGAGGAACATTGCACCTCTCCCCCCATGTTCATGAGTACAAGGTCAAGGATGTTTGTACCCTGTTTGGAGACTGGACCAACTATTCCAGGATGTTGGTATTAGCAAAGTTTAGGAATCACTGGGCTTGTGCATTAAAAGTAGTGTAGGATTCCCACTCTACAGAGGGGTAGTTGAGATCCCCCATGAATAATGTATTGAGTTGAACGTGAGGGACTCTAGTACATTGAGACAGGTAGTATGGATTTCCTGGGACATGGAGGGGGAACCTATATGTTGCAAGGATATGCTACTACACCCTATTTATGGTGAGTTGCACATGTATGAGTTCCAGTGAGTCATACACTTTAACTAGTCTGGATGTAAGGTTAGTCTTGACATAGGCTGACAGTCCTCCATCTTTAGTTCCCTCCTGTGTAGTAACTGGTCGAAAAGTGTGAAAGGCATTATACCCTTATATTGCTGGGGTTCTCTCAGTGACTTTAAATCATGTCTCTGTTACTACACAGATGTCTACACTCTCCAGGGAGAGGAAGACTTCCAGCAAATAGTGTTTCTTGTTAAGACTTCTAGCATTGAGCAGTATCACCTTCAGATATTCCTTCATAGGTTCAGTTAAGTTGGCAGGTTTAGCAGTTTGGTATTACGTAAAAAAGGCACTATGGAGGTAGACAAGGTCTTTGCCAATATCTGAAAGCCTAGACAGAGCAAGTGCAGACCATCCCTGGCAAAGCAGTGTGGTCTGTCAATCATGTCCTCACAGGCCATTAAATATTGTACCTCCCTGGATGGACACCAGAAGCTAAGCCAGTTGTTAAAATCAATCATTTTCTGTTGGTAACATGGAATCATCCTTGGAGAAGGTAGTATGCTGCTCAGTGCTAGGCTAATACCTGCCTGAGACACATAATCAGCGAGCTCAATCATGTCTCGCTTCATAGTCAAAGGAGGTACATCTCAGGGCATTAACACCCACGTGGACTATGACAGGTGTGTGACTTGACAGATCCCAGCCCCAGAAAGGCAGCAAACCATAAATCTCTCCTTACTCAGGTCTGGTGAGGAGGACATTAGTGTGCCTCACTATAGAATCACCAATGACCAGGAAGTTAGGCTGTGTGCTGGTTTGCCTTGCGGAGGCACTGGATACAGTGCTACTACGTGTAGCTGCGGATGGTGTTTTAATGGAGTGTTTACATGATGGCTGAGGACCCTTCCTTTGATTGTGCTATGTTTTAGCAAGGTTAAGTGTTTCAGCATAAGTAGTTTTGTGTGTCCGGTCTTTACCCTGTGCAGCAGGCATGGTGCAAGTGTCAATGACAACCTCTATATCATTAGTTTTGGTTGCATGAGAGAGTTTTGCCTCCAGCGTTAATGTGTATTTACAACTCTCACATACACTGTGTGCTTTATTAAGAATAAGTGGGTTGTCAGTGTACATGAGGCAATTGCATGTCTCAGAATACCTATCTCAACCAGACTGGCCAAAGAGAGAGTTGGGAAGTGCATCTCTCATATCTCAGTATTGAGTAGGAGGGGTATGGTACTGAGTTGGAGGGGTACGGTACTCAGTAGGGGGGTACAGTACTGAGTCAGAGAGGTACAGTGAGCCTTGCTCCATTTCATGAAGATGTGTTTAAAAGTTTGAAACAGTAGACATTTCAGGAATGTAACAGCTTTATATACCTCT
This sequence comes from Protopterus annectens, assembly GCF_019279795.1. Lineage (NCBI taxonomy): Eukaryota > Metazoa > Chordata > Ceratodontiformes > Protopteridae > Protopterus > Protopterus annectens. The sequence goes on along the minus strand of NC_056743.1, from coordinate 406,039,835 downwards.
GTTAGCTTTCAGTTTTAATTGAGTTCCTTTAAGGATGGTGAACTTTAAATATTTATTGTGAGCTTCACTGATGTGAGATGGATTCTGTAGTGGTCATGAATCCATAGACACCCATTTCAGCATGTACATATTAGTCACATTGTGACTGAATCATGACAATCAGATTCCAGTGTAAAGACAGGTCAGTATTCATAGTCTCAGTCTATGCTCTACAGAAGGGTTGTGATGGCAAAAGGACATACTTGGTAAAGTGGAACAAAATGAGTTACTGTTGATAATAGGGAGCGGAATACTTTTATCAGGACAGAAGAAATGAGACACAAGGACTGCCTGGGTTCACATGGGTGGGGCAACAGAGATAAAAAAAAGAGAGACCATGCCAGACGTCTGTCTACAAGCGGCTTGATGATAGCCAACACATGGTTCAACAAGGGAGGCAGTCACAAAATTCCATACAAGAATGGTCAGTGTGCAATTCAGGTAGACCTCTTCCTAAGGGAAGGGCACTGAGGTAGAGCCTGAGATTGCAAAATCATCCCCAGTGAAACAGTCAGCTCACAGCATAAACCACTGGTAGCTATAATCAGCTGCAAGAAGTGATAACTGGAAGCTCTACAATCAGCAGAGACTATGCTAAAGACACGAGAGTTAACTGGAGTGAAAGCAGCTAAGTTCAAGGCAATGCTCACGGCTCTAGCACCTCAAGAAGAAAAGGAAATAGGTGGAGATGAAGAACAACAGCTGTGTCTCAAAATAGCACGTGTGAGGACTACAAAACAGGTATGTAGCCAAGCCAGGTACAGAAATTAGGTACATAAGGAAAGCTGGTGGTGGAATGCAGAAGTCCAGGAAGTAATCAAAAGAAAGGAGGGGTGCAGTAAGAAGTGGGAGACAAATAAGATGAAACCAGCTAAGAAGGAATACTTGTTGGCTAACAGGGAGGCTGACAGCAGTTACAATCGCAAAGAACAAGGTGTCTGGGAAACAATATCAGCATATGGAAACTGACTGATTAGAGGGTGCAAAAGAAACTTTATCAGGTCACAATGCAAAGACAGAAATATGAAGATGGTCATCAGACACCATTCATAAAGAATGCCAGCAACATTCTGCTCACCAGTCCAGAAGACAACAAAGGCAGATGTAAGGTGATCTTCCAGCAGCATCTAAATGAAGAAAACTCCATGGAAGAGCCCACCCTAGAAGAACTAAGTACAGCACTAAAAACATGAAGTCAGGGAAAGCAGCAGGCTTAGTAGACGTCACGGCAGACATGATCAAGCTATTGGGACGAGTCTGGGGAGAAATGACTCCTGAGGGTACTCGAGAGTAAGGTACAGACAGTAAGCATTGTTATGCCAGTATACAAAGGGGCTATTCTCGATTGTGAGCTGTACAGAGATATCAGTCTCCTTTCACACTGCCTGACTATGCCGAAGATAGTAACTGATTAATAAATATGCAAAATATTAGAAAGTAAGGTGGGAGATGAACAGTTAAGATCCAGTGAGACAGACAGACGAGAAGAAGCTAAAGGTAAGGAAAGGGTGTAACTGGACATTCCTAGACAAAGAAAACACATAAAAAGCTGATTTTGGCAGTCCTGCAATGATTTGTAGTCCTGAAAGCACTTGTACAATTAGTGCAGACTATGTACAAAGAGCAACTGACCCATGTACATACAGTGTTCAGACTCACAGAGGGGTTCCCAGTAGGAGTGGATGTGTGCCAGGGTTCTGAGCCCACTTCTGTTCATACTGTTGATGGACTTCATCAGCAAATGTATTAGAGCAGGGTTGTCAAACTCATTTACCCCAGCGGGCCGCATTTCATCAGAGTATACAGTACGCGGGCCAGGTTATTAGGGGAGTAATGTAATGATAATAATGATAATGACAGGTTATTAGGGGAGTAATGTAATAATAATAATGATAATGACAGGTTATTAGGGGAGTAATGTAATAATAATAATGACAATGACAGGTTATTAGGGGAGTAATGTAATAATAATAATGATAATGACAGGTTATTAGGGGAGTAATGTAATAATAATAATGATAATGACAGTTTATTAGAGGAGTAATGTAATAATAATAATGATAATGACAGGTTATTAGGGGAGTAATGTAATAATAATAATGATAATGACAGGTTATTAGGGGAGTAATGTAATAATAATGATAATGACAGGTTATTAGGGGAGTAATGTAATAATAATAATGATAATGACATGTTATTAGGGGAGTAATGTAATAATAATAATGATAATGACAGGTTATTAGGGGAGTAATGTAATAACAATAATGATAATGACAGGTTATTAGGGGAGTAATGTAATAATAATAATGATAATGACAGGTTATTAGGGGAGTAATGTAATAATAATAATGATAATGACAGGTTATTAGGGGAGTAATGTAATAATAATAATGATAAAGATAAAGACAGGTCAACTTAGCCAAGAAAATCAAGTCATTTACCTTAATTCCTGGTAGTCTGCTCCTAGAAACTTGGCACCTCTTGGCCTGCACAAGTGCATCAGTGTTTGGCACTAAAGATTGACCAGTGACGACCTTCAGTGTTGAGCTGAGATGTTCATCAGTAAGTTGAGACGTGATTCGAGGACTTGTTCAAATTCATCAGAGAAAAGGGGTGCTCACAGACATTGACATGGTCTTTGAGGCCAAACATTTAATTTGGGGATATGCTGGTCCAACATACTGATAAAATGTGTTAATATCAACACCTGAATCCTTCAACTCTGAATTACACTGGAGCTCAATTAGCTTTAACTGAAACTGTTCTGGCACCTCATCGCCACTAACAGAGAAAGGGCTGCGGAAAATAGAAAAATCATTCCCAAGGTTTTTAAAGTTTGCAAATCTTTCTCCAAACTTTCTCACTAACTTGGAAATATTGGTGCAGTACTTCTCAGTGTTGATATCACCATGAAACTCAGGTGCTTCTTGCAGGGACTTTGGAAAGTGTGCAGTATTACTGCTAGTTGGCATTCAAAAAGTTTAAGCTTCAAGTCAAAGGCACGAATAGAGTCATATAAATCTGTCACCAATTTATTGCGACCTTGCAGCCTTGTATTCAGCTAATGCATGTGTTCTATCTTCCAAGAAAGCTAGATCTTGAACCCATTCATTGTCTTTCAGTTCCTGCACATCCCTTCCTTTCTTATCCATAAACCACTGTATTTCACTTCTTAATTCATAAAAACGCATTAGCACAACTCCTCGGCCTAACCAACAAACGTCAGTGTGATATGGCAGACTGATTTCCTCCAATAAGCTGTTGAACTCTGTGGTTCACACCTTGCGTGCGTATGAAGTTCACTGCCTTAACAACATCCATAACATGATCCAGCTTTAATGTTTTACTACAAAGCACTTCTCTGTGAATTATGCAATGGACACTGTGATCTGATGGTCTGAGTTCACAGCTAGTAGTTTTTCCTTTACCTTTGTTGCCATGCCAGCTTTACTACCAACCATTTGAGGTGCTCCATCTGTAGCCAGACTCAGTTTTTGTCTAGTCTACACCTATTTTATCTAGTGCACTTACCAAACTCACAAAATAGATCATCCCTGTTGTTGTTCCCTTCATTGGTACCAGTTCCACAAATTCTTCAGTTACCTGCATACTGTCATCTACACCACGTATATAAACTGCAAGTTGTGCTGTGCCACCTACATCTGTACTTTCATCGATTGCTACAGAAAATGCTACAAATTTAACAACTTTTTCTTTGAGTTGACTGTTAAGATTTTCTGATAATTCATTAATTCTATTCGGAACTGTATATATTGAAAGGCTTATGTTTGCAAAAGCTTGATGTTTTTCAGGGCAAATATCTTCTGCGGCCACCAACATACATTTCTTCATAAAGTTCCCCTCCAAAAAAGGATTCGATGACACAGCTATTTTTTATGCAGTCCCACAACTTGCCCGAACTACAGCATCAGTGGCTTGATGAACACATTTAAACAATAACTGCTGCTTTTTGAGTGACTGTTGTAACGCCCTAACCTTTTCTTCACACATCTTTCCACTATATTCATCATACTTCAAAACGTGAATGCTTGTGTAATACCTGCGAATGTTGTATTCCTTCGCCACAGCTATGTTTTGCTTACAAATCAAACAAGTTGGTTTTCCTGACTTCAGCACAAAAGTACACAGTTTTCCTGTACCACATGATGTTCTTCATTAACTGTACTTTTCTTTGAAGACATGATGAAGGGATTCAAAGTATATATATATATATATATATATATATATATATATATATATATATATATATATATATATATATATATATATATATATATATTCAATCTCACACTCCTGACAAAGCAAGACTACTGTTCAAAGACAGATTGCTCTGCGACAGCTACACAAAACAATAACTAAAACCTGCTGCAATTCAATCAAAAGCACAGGACTGGCCACTACATTGGTTACAAGTACCCGCTTATTTTTTTAAAACAGGCCTACATTTCAATTTGTGTGGGAAGTCTTCCGGCTATCCCAAACCAGTGACACTGGAGACACTTATTTGCTGTATTCACTGCCTATCATGGGCCTTTTGGTCCCCCCCGCCAACAGGATTGACTGTAACTCTCAATGATATGTGAGAAAACTACACATTTTAGGAAGAACAGACCAAAACATAAGGCAGAAAATCAAGGACAGATAACTATGGTGCAGAATAATGGAGTCAGAAAAAAATGCAATGTACAGTATCGGTACATAGGTACTGCACGTCTGATACTAAAACAAGACAGATGATACTATTCATTTACCTTTATGAATGCAGCAGCAGGGCAGTGAAGGTATAGTGTTATTTAAATCTGGACAATCTGAAATTCCGGACAGGCGAGAGGTATATTTGGGATAGGGATGGCAGTGAAGAGACTGTGTGGGTGAGAGATATGACTGAGTGAGTGACTGCATGTCTGAATGCTGAACAGACTGTGGGGGTGTGCGATTGCAGTGAATGAGTGACTGCATGTCTGAATGCTGAACAGACTGTGGGGGTGTGCGATTGGAGTGAGTGAGTGACTGCATGTCTGAATGCTGAAAAGACTGTGGGGGTGTGCGATTGGAGTGAGTGAGTGACTGCATGTCTGAATGCTGAACAGACTGTGGGGGTGTGCAATTGGAGTGAGTGAGTGAATGCATGCATGAATGCTGAACAGACTGTGGGGGTGTGCGATTGGAGTGAGTGAGTGAATATATACATGAATGCTGAACAGACTGTGGGGGTGTGCGATTGGAGTGAGTGAGTGACTGCATGTCTGAATGCTGAACAGACTGTGGGGGTGTGCAATTGGAGTGAGTGAGTGAATGCATGTCTGAATGCTGAACAGACTGTGGGGGTGTGCGATTGGAGTGAGTGAGTGAATGCATGTATGAATGCTGAACAGACTGTGGGGGTGTGCGATTGGAGTGAGTGAATGCATGTATGAATGCTGAACAGACTGTGGGGGTGTGTGATTGGAGTGAGTGAGTGACTGCATGTCTGAATGCTGAACAGACTGTGGGGGTGTGCGATTGGAGTGAGTGAGTGAATGCATGTCTGAATGCTGAACAGACTGTGGGGGTGTGTGACTGGAGTGAGTGAGTGACTGCATGTCTGAATGCTGAACAGACTGTGGGGGTGTGCGATTGGAGTGAGTGAGTGAATGTATGTATGTATGAATGCTGAAGAGACTGTGTGGGTGAGCGATCAGAGTGAGTGAATGAATGCATTCAGACTGATACCTTGAAATGTTGACAGGATGAGAGTGTGATGAGTTGTGGTTTCATGGGAGGTTGCTCAGCTGGTGGCCTTACTGTGTATGGGAGGGCAGGGCGACTCTGGGACTGAAGCGGCAGGTGTGTTGTGGGATGCATGTGAGAGTGTGCCAGGGTGTGTGTTTGTCTCCCCCATATTACAGGAGGCAGATTAACAAAGCTCAATATGCAGATTATGTGGTACTACTTACAGACTAAACAGGAAATTAAGCAGTTTACAGGAGACTGGAGTGCAAAACTAAAGGTAGATGCGATTAAACTGAACACATGAAGACAGTTGTAATCACAAAACAGCATAAAAAAACACACACAGCCAAGGCTAGACCACAAACAAATCGTTAGTTGCTTTTAATCCAATGCAAACTTTCATTCGGCTCTCTGGTCGAACTTCTTCAGACAATAAAAAAAGTACTAAAACCATTACATTTTAAAAAATACACCAATAAAGGTCACATGTTACAAGAACACCTATAACAATGTATAAAACTCACAGTTACAACTCGATTCTGTCCCATACGTAACTATGAGCAAAAGAATGGGCAGATAAGCCAAAGCTTATTTCCATTGTCTTTACAACGATCCTACTGAAGTAAGCATTCAAAACCCTGCTAAGTGCATCAAAAATATTGCAAGCTCGAACAAAGTACATGGAATCACTATCCACTCGTGCTTTCTCACATAAACAAACAGTTGCTAGTAGTGATATACAGCATTTTTATTTATTTTATTTATTAATTTACATTTGTTGACCGGGAGAGTCCAACTGGATGTAGGTCCATTTTCAGCACAGGCCCAGGGAGAAAAGCTCCACAGTTAAAATATACAGACAGTAGTTACATTGGATTTACATAGCAATTAACAATTACAAACATAGTTACAGATGAAGAACATAGTACATCAGTAGACGACTGGAATCTTTATCATCAACGAAGTACATAACAGACATTAACAATTGTTACAATAAGAAGTTCCTGCTGTATAATAAGTAGTTAGGCTTATGAGCATCCAAGCTTGCTATAATCAAAGTCGTTAGTGGGGTGGAAAGAAAGGTAGTGGGTGGATGGGGTGGGTGATATTAGAGGGGGAGATGCAAAGGCATAGCCAGCATGTTTTTAGGTGCGCTTTTATTAAAGTTTTGAAGTGGGTGTATAATGGTACGGAGGTAACTGTGGGTGGGAGGGAGTTCCATAATTTGGCTATGGCGCAACAGAATAGTGCTTCTAAAGCACAGTTATTGGCTTTAGTGACCCGTAAGATTTTTGTTGCTGGATCTTAGTGGTCTGGTGGTGCAATAGGGTTGGAGTAGATTCTGGAGGGATGGGACTTTTAGTGGATGGTTTACTAGTTTGTGGGCGAGTGTGAGCTGATACCATTGAAGATGGTGAGGGAGTTCAAGCCAGCCCAGTTCAGCAAGTGAGAGACAGTGGTGACTAAGGTAGAATACCCCTGTGGCGAATTTGGCGATTTTGTTGTAGCAGGTCTCGAGCTTGTTTAGATCACATTGCCTTAGGTTGGTATATATTGGGGAGGCATAAAGTAGGGTGGAGATAAGGTAGGAATTTGCTACTGAAATCTTTGCTGCTTTGGTGAGAAGTAACGCTCCTGTTTTTTTTGTGGACTTTTTTATGGTCATGGATATGTGAATGTCATATTTTAGTTTATTGTCTATTTCCACTCCTAGCAATTTGGTGTGTTCTGTTGGGTGTATAGTGGCGTTGTCTTTTGCTGTGATGTTAAAGTGAGAGTTGTTTTGAGTATGTTTGGTGGGTTGGAAGATGTGTAGTTTAGTTTTGTTTGGGTTGAGTATTAATTGGGCACAGGATAACCAAGTTTCCACAGAGGAAAAGGCTTCCTGTGTGACTTTTTGCAGTTTGGGTAGGGACTGGGCTGAGCAGATGATGGTTGAGTCATCTGCGTATTGTATGTGTGTGCCATGTTTGGTGGCAGAGGCTAGATTATTGGTGAAAATAGAGAAGAGTAGGGGTCCAAGGATGGATCCTTGGGGAACCCCTATAGAGACAGGTAGTTGGGTAGATATGTCATACTGCCATACAACGGATTGTTGGTGGTAAGACAGGTAACTCTGAAACCAGTTGGTGACTGAAAGAAGGATAGGTTATTGAGGACAGAGATGAGTTGTGTGGGACCATGTTGAATGCTTTAGATAGGTCTAGGAAAGTAGCAGAAGAGAGATAGTCATTGTTTTTATGCTGAAGGATAGTGTTAGTAAAGGAGAGTAAGGCAGTGGTGGTGCTATGGTTTGGTCGGAAACCATGCTGAGTATTGGAAAGGAGGTTGTTAGTAAGGAGGTAGTCTAAGACCTGACAGTGAATGCACCTCTCTAGTATTTTGGAGAGTGGAGAGATAATAGCTATGGGGCGGTAATTGGTTAGTTGTGTGGAGGGGAATTATATGTGATACTTTTCATAGTGTGGGAACGTAACTTTCTGACAGAGATCGGTTAATCAAAATGGATAATGGGTAGGCTAGAGCATCAGCTGCGATTTGTAGGTATTCACTCAGGAGGTTGTCTGCTGCTAATTTGGTGGGCTTAAGTTTAGTTAAGAGTTTTTTTATGTTGGAGGTAGGAACAGGAGAAAAAGAGAAGACAGTGGGGAGATTACTAGTTGAAGGTGTGGGTTGGAGGGGAGGGGGGTTGTGTTGTCTAGCTAGTGATAGTATGGTTTGTGTGAAGTGTCTTGAATGAGGTAGCAATATTTTCAGAGGAGTGAGGGATGTTAGGAGGAGGGGTACTGACTTTACCTGGGTGGAGGATGGAGTTTATGGAGGACCAGAATTGTTTGGGGTTGTGTTGGGAGGAGTCTAGGGCAGACTGGTAGTACTGGAATTTGTCCTGTTTTATTAGCTTTTGGACTCTATTGCATAGTTCTAGGAATTTCTGTCTAGTTGAGGGGGTTTTGGTTTTCCGCCAGTGTTCCCAGGCTTTATCCCTGTTTTTCATTTCTGACTTAGTGGGTTTCTGTAGCCTTGGGGAGGGTTGTGCTTTGGTTCTGGAAAGTCTTATTGGGGCGTGGTAATTAAGGATGCTCAGGAAGATAGTATTAAAAAATTCAACTGTGTCATCAAGACTGAGGTACTTTAGAGGATGCCAGTTACATTCTTTGAGGGATGAGATGAATGTGAGTGGGTTAAAGTTGAGTTCTTTACATATTTGACGGTAGATGACAGGTTTAACTTGGTATATGTGTTTTTTGAGTAGGAATGTTGGGGAGTGATCACTGAGGCTATCTGATAAGCAGCCTGCTATATATGACTGGGGGCTCTTACTGACTAGTATCCAATCCAGAGTAGTGTGGTTGTTGCAGTTTTTATTTATCCTGGTTGGTGATTGGACTAGTTGGGTGAAGCCATGAAGGTTTAGATGATGGGTTGGATGGTTGCCAGCAGGATTGCCAGTCAATATTGAAATCACCTAAAATTATAGTTTCTTGGGGGAGATGGTGGTTAGTCCAGCCGAGGAGGTTTTCTAGTGGAGGGATGTTTTAGCCAGGTGGGAAGTAGCATCCAATTATGCTGATGGTTTCATTTTGAGGTTGGTACATATTATTTCTTCATTGCCTATTTGTGGAGCTGATGATTTTAGATCTAGATGTTTAGATGCTGTTTAAATATTATAGCTATACCGCCTCCTTTCTTGATTAGCCAGTCTACTCTTAGTATGCTGTAACCGGTAGGGAGGATTTTACTCACTGGTAATGTGAGGTTTTAGCCAGGTTTCTGTCATGATGACTATATCTGGGGAGTACAAGTCTATGGTGGCATGGAGTTCATGGACCTTGTTGGATATACTTCTAATATTCAGGCTTAGTAGGAGGAGGTCACTTGGCTTTCTATTGGCTGTGATTTGGGAGAAGTTGTGGCATATATTTATATTTCTTTTCCTGCGCTACATTTTCAAACATTATTAAGCTTAATCACTTCATGGAAATATTTAGGGCAAAGTAAGATGCATGAATTGCTATTACCTTAATTGGTCTTCATTTTCAAGGGGAAATGCATTAAGACGCCATACCCAAGAGAGGAATGACAGTTCATTCATCGCTCCAGGAAGTAATCACAGCAAATGGGGAAAATCAGAAGAAGCTGAAAATCTACATAGGACAGAAAATAGCGGAACAAGTTAACAGTACCTGGCAGGGGTGGTTAAGGAGAAGGGGAATCTGAATGAGGAGGTCAAAGCTTGAATCAGAGTGGCCATGTTAGGGATAATGAATGACTGGAGTGTTCCAAAAATGTTTAAAAATGAGGAGTCCCATCACAAGGTGGGTTGCCAACTGGCTCACTGACAGAACCCACACTGTAAAAGTTGCAGACTCCAAATCTGACCTCAAACCAGTAACAAGTGGAGTACCAGAGGGTTCAATCCTGGGACCTCTCCTGTTTGGTATCTACTTCTCTGACGTACAGGCTAACACAGAAGGCCTCTAGCTAACGAAGTTCGCAGATGACTGCAAACTAGGAGCCGTAGTCAAGTCCCCAAATGATGTGGACATCCTACAGAAGGGCCTTGCTGAGACAGATGCCTGGTGTCAGAGCCATGGCTTCAAGCTCAATGCCAAAAAGTGCAGTGTCATCCCTTTTTGTAAAAACTCTGTACCCATGAACTACCACATAGGCAGCAATCTACTTAATGTCTAACTTAATGTGTGATAAGCGACCTTGGGACCCAGGTGGACAGTAGTCTCTCCTTTGATAGTCACATCACCACAGTAGTCAGGAAGTCCTTCTACGTTGTACACCTCATCATAAAAGGGTTCTCATCCAGGAAAAAAGAGGTCATTGTTCCCCTCTACTCAACACTCCTTAGACCCATTATAGAGTGCAATGCCCCTTTTGGAATGTACCTCACAAGACATCTGCAGCAGCTGGAAAGGCTACAGAAGTACCTCACAAAGAGGATTAGTGGCCTCAAACAAATGCCCTACACTGACCGTCACAAAAAACTCCAGCTTTACTCCGTAGCATATCGCCTACTCCGAGGTGATCTCTGCCTAACATTTAAAGCTATGTCAAACCCAAAGCTGTTGGACATGCTACACCTAAAGAAATCCCAATCCCTCTGAGCTACACGCTCTAGGGACTTAAACCTTGTCACTACAATAAACAGAACATGCTGGAGGGATAGATTCCTATCCCAGAGACTTCCCATACTCTGGAACAGGCTACCCATCTATGTCAAGCAAAGTTTTTCATTAACACTCTTCAAGAAAAATCTTGATGGGTGAATGGGAAATAGGAAATACACCCGGGGATCACTTCTGTGTCTCTGCTCGACAGTGGAACAAGAAAATAACTTTCTTGGGTGGCGTAAGCCAGGGAACCTTGTTGGCTAGGCTTACGTAGGCCCTTGTGCCGATAGCCTAGTAACTACCTATGAACCTATGAGTATAAAACAGCAGTGCAACTAGTACTTCTGTTTGATACAGAAACACGAGCAGTGAAGGGAGAGAAACTGAAGAAGCTAGAAGTGATGGAGATAAAGTAACCAAGACGGCTAATAAAATGCATACCGTGGGGCAGATGAAAACAAATGACACCAGATTAGAAGAGGGAGTCTCTCCATGATGGCAGTGACACAAATAAATAGAAGTAAATAATTCTTTTGACATTTTCAGTTTAAGACATGGAAGTCCCACTTTCTTTCCCTCAAAGGAAATAAAGAGCAGGACAGAACTTCTGACATCCTACGTCCTTGTCCACACAGTATGTGACTTGCTACTGGACATCCAAATAATTAAATCATTTTTTTCTCCTGTTTTGGGGTTCAGGAAAGAAGATGGTGAGATGGACAGATTGATTTAATGTACATTTGGGTATAAAATGAAGGGATTGTTCTTAAAGTCATCTTGTCTTTGTGGAAGATGAGGAAGGATTAGACCCCTGACTGTGTTTCATTTGGGCTGGACTGTCGAGATCAGCAGCCTGATCCCGAGTCCCGCCCTGCCGGTTTAAATCCGCCAGCCTTTTTTTTTTTTTTTTTTTGATTGGCCCTGGCATGCGCCTCTGGCCAATCAAATCATCCTAAAAAACTGTCTTGTTCTTGTGTAGCGCATTAAACAGAAGTAGCTCCGTTTTTAAGCCCCCATTAACGGCCATACGGGCTAATCAAAATAAGCTAAAAACACGGAGCTACTTCTGTGTGAGAACTGCAAAAATGCATTCAACAAAAGAGAAAGAATTAAAGAAAAATTTTTTTTTTTTTTTTCTTCACTTCACTGAAAGACCTTTTTTTTTTTTGTCCCTACCTGGCTGGTTGGAAATCTGGCAACCCTGGATTAGACAGACATAAGAGCAACTCAGATACTCTTTTAGCTAGTCAAAACAGTGAACAAAACAGTGCTCCACATTAAGAATTTCAAGTCAGCCCGAAAATCTGGTTCAAAGTGTGGAAGGGTTCGCTTTTCCAGAACAAAGTTAAGATGCCATGACAGGACTAACGGTCTTCTAGGAGATTTAATATGTAACACCCCTTTCAGAAATTGCTTTACTTGAAATAGGGAGGAAAGGGTGGGGGAAGGATCCAATGGCAGACAAGAAGAAATAGCTGACAGAGACACCTTGATGAAAGTATAGGCCTGATTTGAGCAATTCACATAGGTAGTGGAGAAAATATCCACTTTGCCAAATTTGGTTTTCTAGCAGCAGGTTTTATGTCTCCCTTTAACAACTGTTGCATGTTCCCAAGAAAGGTGTCTAAATGGGATCAAAAACCTATCATCCAGACAATCAGATATAGGTTCTGTAGGTTAGGATGGATCAATGATCTGTCCTGTCTGAGCATGTCCATTCTTTGAGGAAGTTAGTGATAACTTGCCTTGGCCAGATTCATGAGAATTGAGTCTTGATGTTGTCTGCATCCAAAAGGAGATACCAGAATTACCTTTGGAAAGCCTTTTGTATCTTTAATGAAACTCTGATTATCAGTGGGAGGGAAGTGGGGGGTTGGTGGATGCATGAAGATACATTCAAATCTATGAGAAAGAAAACTCATCTACTTTCCTGGACTTTCTGCAAGTCATCATGACACAGAAGGTCTTTAACTGTCTGTTGGAAATTGAGGCAAACAGATCTACTTGGTGAGTTTCCCACAGGTGGACAATCTCCTGGAAGACCTAGTGGTGTAACATCTATTAGTGAGGGCCTGTCCTAGATTTGTTCAGAGTGTCTGCTGCAGTGTTCTACTCTGATGGAATATATGTGACCTGAAGGCAGAGATTATGCTAAGCTGCTGTTTTCCAGATAATCGTGGCTGGTCTGTTTAAGGGTATGACCAGGTTCCATTTATGTGCCACATCACAGTGGAGATGGCTGTAATTACCAGTGGTGTCCAGAAGTACACAGTTGATACAAGGTTCTTAATGCATTTATCAAGCCCATCATATCCCTGAAGTTTACATGTTTCTTTTTGAAATGTGAATCCTAAGTTCCCTGAACCTAGATCCTCTTGGACAATGCCCAAGAGGCAAAATCTGAAGAACTTGTTGTCACAAATTGTGTTGGAGTGGGAAGAGAAATGGAAAGACAGAGTGACCTGGTTTGCCCACTACAAAAGTTTATTTTTGACAAGTCTGACACTAGTACAGCAAAGGACAGGAAATGCTGGTGGTGAGTCCAAACTGATCTGAGGAACCATTGACTTTTCCTCAAATGTAGCTTGTCCAAGAGGAACCATGAGGATACTTGATGCCATGTAGCCTGGAATCATGAGATAACCTATGGTCATGGACTGATGAGCTATATCCAAGAACTGAAGATGGCAACAGTGCATCTTTTTTTGGCAGAAGATACACCACCATGAGGGATATGTGCAGCAAACATCCCAGAAAAGTCAACCTGTGAGAAGGCCTTAAAGAAATTTTTTTCTAGGATGAGTTTGGATCCTAGAATTTGAAACAGTTTTATTATGAAGTAAAGAGACATCTGAGAATGTTGAAAGGATTCTGCTAAATTCAAGCAATCATCCAAATAGGGACAAATACGGACCTCTTGCTGTCTGCAAGAAGCAATAACTGGTGCCAGGCACATTGTAAATACCCCTGAAAGAACAAAGGATGTGAAAGCAAACTGAAAATGTTATCCAAGCATATAGAATCTTAAATATGGTCTAAAGTCTTTCTGAACTGGAATGTAGTGGTAAACATCTTTGAGAGCCAGGCTCACAAGAAAAGAGTGTGGAGGAATATTGGGAAAACAGATGTTTGTAGGGTAAGCATCTTGGATTTTGGCACCTTTTAGAAATACAATTAGAAAGAAAAGTTCCAGTAAACTTCTCCAAATGTCTTCTTTCTTGGGTACTAAAATGTCCTGGAATAGAACTGTCTTTCTTAAGCTGCATGTGAGACATTTATAAAAAGGATGTGTACTGACTGTGGGTAGTGACTTCCTCGGAATAATACAACTGGAGAATGAGGGACTCAAACTCAGAGCTATAACTTTGTTAGAAGCTAAATAAATAGTTTTACTCTCTACAATATTCTTCTTGACTTACCAAAAATTTGGCAACTTTTTTGTGATTGTATTAATTCCAAAGGTTTAAAAAAAAATAATAAATTTTCAACATTTGATCTGAGGCACTCCAGACATGAACTGTTATGTCACTGCTCCATTCCATTGTGAAAGACGATTTTGCAGGATCCATTACATATGCTGTGTAAAAATAAGTTCACACTGCACTTCCTGAATTATAATAGCTCAAAAATGACAGCTGAATTTCCCACATTCTCATAATATGTTTACCCAAGCTCATCACTTTATATGCAACTGTCATCATCATCATCATCATCTTCTTTCGGCTGTTCCCTTTAGGGGTCACCACAGTGGATCATCTGTTTCCATTTCTTCCTGTCCTCTGCATCTTGCTCCGTCACACCAACCACCTGCATGTCCTCTCTCACCACATCCATAAACCTTATCTTAGGGCCTTCCTCTTTTCCTGTTACCTGGTAGCTTCATCCTTAGCATCTTTTTCCCAATATACTCAGCATCCCTCCTCAGCACATGTCCAAATCAACGTAATCTTGCCTCTCCAACTTTGTCTCCAAACCTTCCAACCTGATCTTAACATCTTTAACTCTGCTACATCCAGCTCTAACTCCTGCCTTTTTGTCAGTGCCACTGTCTCCAACCCATATAACATAGCTGGTCTCACTACCCTCTTGTAGACCTTCCCTTTCACTCTTACTGGTACTCGTCTGTCACAAATCACTCCTGACACTCTTCTCCACCCACTCCATCCTGCCTGTACTCTCTTCTTCACCTCTCTTCCACACTCATCGTTACTCAAGCAACTGTAATATAAATAAAATATGCAGGGGACAAGCCGCCCTGCACACCCAATGTAGGGCACTTCATACCCCACAGTCCCCTTACTTTATTATTCTCTCTCCAAAGTTACTGCACTTTGGAGAAAGTGCAAACACTGCCAGATAATGTAACACAAATCCTGGTCTATTCCCAATGTGCACTGATTTCTGACCACTGAATAACTCACCAAGTTGTAAGTTTACACCAAACTGGGCTGCAAACAAGTCAAAAAGAAAAATGCAAACAAATGCCAACTTAGGCAAATGTTTCTTCAGCTCAGAAGTCAGAGTTAATTTCGTGCAATTGCAAGAGGAACAAAGTGATGCTCTATGATGAAAACGTGCAATAACAATATTATACGTTATCAAGTGATACCATAAAACTGACGAACATTTTTAGAAATAACATTCATAGCTGCCAAACAGATAGACTTATGTTCATAAATCAATAGCTTATTACTTTATCTTTCTGATAGTTTTGATATAGTACATACAAAATACTATATAGCAGCAGTCATAATTAAAATGAAGAGGAAATGTTTTTAGAGCAATAAAATCAAGTGTAATCTTTGATGGTGCATTTCTTTTATTCCATACAATACTAAATTAGTGATTCTGTTACACAAACCAGTTAATCTAAACTTTATATATACAAAGTACAAATGCCCATTCTGTAAGTGCAACATAAAGCAGTTAGAAGTGGGCACAGGATAGATATTACTACAAAGCCAGGCAGCGTAAGGTTCTATTTCACAATGTGCCTGGGCACATTGTAGTATCTATTTCGTAGTAACGCTGCCCCCAACCCCCGGTGCCTTTTTGCTCACACAGACATGTCCTTGGCACATTACATAGCCTTTTGAGAATCTTCTGCGTATCTGCTGATAATATTATAATAATTTCAGTCATATTTGGAGTTGCAGTGAACTCAAATGGCAAATACATTTTCCAGTGGTTCTATCAAATTTTGAGCCTTTGTTCTTGTATTCCTTCTGAACTCCTACTCTTCTGTGTAAACCTTCCATTTCTTCTACCATTTGTTCCAGCCCTTTACACCACATGCAGTCTAGTCTTGGTTCTACTCCTACAACAGCCTTCCTCTTCCTTTCTCTCCTTCCATACATTTTTTTCTTTTCCTACATCTTTATTCTTCTGTACAAATTACTTTGTTTTCCACCTTTCAGGTCCATGTTACCAGTTAACCAGGAGCATTGTTGTCAGACTCCAACCAATCACTAAATGTAGACACTTAGATTTTTAATGAAGCTATTTCTGGAGTTGATGTAATATTTTGTGCATGCATTCATCAATGAAATGTGTCAGCACAGCTCCCCCATCTCATGTCCATTAAATGAAATGTGTCAGCACAGCTCCCCCATCTCATGTCCATTAAATGAAATAATCAGCACAGCTCCCATCTCATGTCCATCCATTAAATGTAAATGTGTCGGCTCCCCATCTCATGTCCATTAAATGAAATGTGGAAATGCACTCCTCCTCTATGTCCATTCATTAAAATGTGTCCAGCACAGCTCCCCCTCATGTGTCCATTAAATAAATGAAATGTCAGCACAGCTCCATCATGTGTCCATTAAATGAAATGTGTCAGCACAGCTCCCCCATCTCATGTCCATTAAATGAAATGTGTCGGCACAGCTCCCCCATCTCATGTCCATTAAATGAAATGTGTCGGCACTAGCTCCCCAGCAGCTCCCCCATCTCATGTCCATTAAATGAAATGTGTCAGCACAGCTCCCCCATCTCATGTCCATTAAATGAAATGTGTCAGCACAGCTCCCCCATCTCATGTCCATTAAATGAAATGTGTCGGCACAGCTCCCCCATCTCATGTCCATTATTGTTCCAACTACTAGTCCCTGGGAGATGTGCAGAGTTGCATTACATGCATGATGCGTATTACTCTGAACTGTTTTACAAAGTGTAAGTCTCATTCTACTTACTAGCACAGTACAGAATTTCTAAACATACACTGCAACTAAAAAATTGCTTTTGTTTCTTTCATCCCAAATTAACAGCACATTTCTACTTAGTTTAATGCTGTCAATAAAGATGACACTAAAAAATAATAATTCAAAATGCAAACACAGCATAAGTGTACACACGGGGTTACTTATGTGACTCTGAAAAAGTAATATATGCCTACATGGTGTCAATAAGCACCGACAGGTTACAGCATTTCTGCCGACGGAGTGTTATTATACTGCATATCTATTAACTATCTCTATTAACAGATTTTATTCAGAAGCAAAGGCATTACACTTTCACAAAGGAGAATAAGAGTCTTGAATCTGCCCTGCTGTTATTCATCACAGATGCAATATTAGATTCTTTACATGTTTTAATGTATTTTTTAAAAGTGAGAAAAAGAACAGGTAAGTGAACACAATTCTCAGCAAGTTCATTGGCAACATTTCTGCATAACTCATGTTACCTAACCATGTGCTTCTTTCCCTGGCTACATCTTTTCATTGCAGAACTCATTGTCAGCTGCTACATACCGGTTAGTATCTGTTTACAAGCTGCAAACTCCCATTATGATTTGCAGCTCATGTTTAATTTGGTGCAAATACTGAATATTTAAACTGCATTTTGTGAACCAATTTTAGTAGATAAATGAGCCACTAACACATTAATTTACACTGTTTATCTTTCTGTCATAATATAGGGCAGCTGCGATGGTGCAGCGGTTAGTGTTGCCGCCTCACAGCAAGAGGTTCTCTTCAGCTGGGGTGCCTTCTGTGCAGAGTCTGCATGTCCTCCTTGTGGTTGCATAGGTTTCCACCCACATCCCAAATACATGCTGTAGGTGGACTGGACACTCTAAATTGGCCCTAGGCATGAGTGCGTGTGTCTTCTGTAGAAGGTTGGGCACCAGGCTGGCACCTCAACACTGTAAAACTCCACTGCTAATCATGAGCGGACAGGTGATCCGCTGTGGCGACCCCTAACTAGGAAAAGCTGAAAGAAGAAGAAGATCTTTCTGTCATAATATACTGATAATGAACTTCTGTGGCTCTGATTTCTAGTATCTAGTGGTTCACACACACACAAAGATACCCAGAGTGAAGCTATATACATGAAACTCTGGCTAGCTTAGCCTCTGGTAATGTTGAACAAGAATTTGAAGATATTTTTGAAAGCAATACAGTGATATTGATTTCCATATCAGCATTCAGGATACAACTGTACTCTGATAACAGTTGTCCTGTGCCTTTTATACTGGAAGCCTTTTTTATTTTTTTGTTACATTTGAACTCTTCAGTTGCTTTGCATATTTTATTGATTTTTTGACAACTACTAAATGAGAATTACTTATTACTGATATTAAGAGATTACTTGCAATAAGGATTTATGTGACTTGACCCCAAAAGCATTTTCTGTGAAAAGGAAAATATTCTAAAAATGCTAGCATAAACTACCTTTTCAGAACTTCCAAAGAACCTTTTTTTTTTAGGACGAATATGTGCTCACCCCAAAATTCACATATAGAAACTCTGAGGTCGCACAACAGTGGAGAACAAGGCAAACTTCACTGCTGATGAAATTAGTTTCAGGAAAAGTACTTCAATCATTTTACATTCACTAAAACTACATTTCATAAATCAACAGAAGTCTCTGTAATGTATGAGGCCAGTACACAGAAAAATAGAAAGAAAATGCTAATTCAAGTTTAGAGAGAGGTACACAGTGGTGTTACAGACGTGATGTCACTGGTCACCAGGTAGGCAGCTGATACATAGTCCCCATGCAAATGAGATATACAGCCTGAATACCAACACTAATACAATTCCCAGACAGCTATACTACATAAATAGTTGTCTACAAAAAGTGCAGTACATGATAAATGGCCTACTTTGGTTACCAGTAAGACTGTATGCAACAGGCATTAGAATGCTCAGCACCTAAAACTTATCCAGGCTGCTTGGTCTCCAGTTTATTGCTGTGTTAAAAGTTTGGTACACAAATGTCTCAGCTTGTACTTTTGCAAAAAATGGTGTATTTTCTCTTCAGTCACTAATTTTTAACTGCCTTCAATCTGCTTTGCATGTGTGTATTTGAGTATGACTGACTGCTAGTTCTCCATTTGTACATAAATTTATTCTTACTTCTGACCAATTTTTACTGTTCCTCTTTCTTTCCTCCTTGGGCAGGTCGGGCATTAAGCCTTCTTCTACCATGCCAAAACCGATGTTTAAAAACCACAACTGCACTACACCTATGTCAGAGCAATTTTGTCCTATGACAGGTATGTTATTTGTATGTACCACCTAGGCAAAAGCCACGGGAAGAATCACTACGTGATGAGCTTAAAATGATAACATGCCACCCATATGCAATGCAAAAAAAACATGCTAATACCTTATGAAACAAGCTCTTGCAGGTAAATAAAAGCATCCAAAGCCAGGCCCATTACTGGATTCCAATGTCAGCCCCTTCATTTTGACCTGGAACATTTCTAAGAAAACCCCAATCAAAAGAATGAAAACTAGTGTACACTAACAAGACCCTTCACTCGAGATCTTGACTCGTCTTAGCATTGGTAAATCTATGGGCACTGAGCACATCACTAACTTGCTGGAATAAAAGGAGAACCCAGCTGCTATTTTAATTGTGGAGTCTTCCCCAAACCATCACATTCAATCAGTCCAGGTCCTCCCCCCACAATTATGAAATCTTATCAAAAGCAGGCATTCAGCTTAACTGAAGGATGTCTGTGTCAAGCTCCTCGATCGATCCACCTGGTTAAGGGTGGTGCAAGGGGTGTGTGTCAGAGAAGGAATCTTTAGCTTTTTCTCCAGTGCAGGTTCTTGGCATTCACTGTTGCTTTATTTCATAACACCAACACCAAGGCTTCTACTGCTGAGATCTAATACTGTCAGTTTTCTATAGTCATAGTATCTCCATTTTTAAGGCCTACAGATGAGGCCCTGATTCCACCCTAGGTCAGGTTAATGGCACCAGTTTTCCATGATTCCAGCTGCCTAAACAGTTAGATTGGAGATGATGGTCTCAGGATGAAGAGAAGCTTAGATGCCAATATATTCAGCACCACTTATTATGAGGCCAGTGCTGTCACTGAATCTGGTGGCACAACAACACTATATACAAGTGCAAATGGGGCCATAAGCAATATGCCATACAAACATACCTGTAGCAGCATCCCTTTCCAGACCAGACATCAGAGGTGGCCTTCCTCAGAAAGACTCAAAAAATGTAGCAAATACAAAAGGTTTCTTTTCAATTCCCATGTTAGATATGGGTAACTCCCACATGATACAATGTTTAAAGAGTTTCTGCACATAATGCAGGACAAAGGGGAGGTGGTCCGCTGATCCAGTCTCTCCAGGGAAGGTTCCAGCATGCTTGCCATTTTCCCCCACAATCCTCCAGGTTGTTTACCCCTTTGCTGTGCATTTTAAGACTCAACCTGTCATGTGGCAACTGAGATATGGTGTGCCATGCAAAATGGATAGAACTGTCTGTCTGCCAAGGCAGTGTACTATCTGGTCAGAAACCTCCCTAAACAAGATCCAAATGTCCCCTTAATTGACCTATAAAAGACTTCCAAGCTGCAGAGTTCATCTGTCTATCACCCTGATAGGGAATCTAATGTAGTGTAGAGATTCTAAAATTCTGTGTTCCCAACCTCTACTTTCTTCTTGAAGGTGATGAACTATTTGATGCAAATGGAGTATTTTCGAAGAGAAGTGCAGGATATAAAGCCTTATGTCTTAGAGAAGATATTTGCTAGGCCTCTGAAAGGAAAGCTGTGGACCCAGGCCACAACCTCCATCAACATGAGAATGACATGGTCAATGTAAATTACACTGTGGCCAAGTGTGTGATTCCAGCAGCAGGAGCCAACATGGCCATTCACTGCCACTGCTACCTCATGGACCTTTATGGACATTAAGGTACTATTCTTGTGTTTCCCTTTACCGGACCCCTCTTGTTCAATGGTAATGTTAAATAACACCTGAAGGACACAGAGAAGCAGACCAAACACTTTAAATAAAACTTCCCATTTCCCCAACTTTCTTATAATAGAACAGAGAATAGACAGCATAGAATGTGGTTGTGATGGGGGGTCATCTAACCACGCCCATAGCAGAGTGATCAGTTAATTGCTGGTAGGAGCCATGCTTAGCTGGGCAAATTCCAGCAAGTCAGCAACAGAGAGTTAGTGGCAGCTGCTGTTCAGTGTGAGTCTGCAGACAGCCTCATGTTGGTCAGCTTAACATCTGAAGGTCTTTTCAGTTGTTCTACTCTGGAGACAGTTGGGGAGATGCCTGTCCCTCCACCTATCATAGTGCTCCATGATTATCCAACTCAGGTGAGTTTAGATATATTCGGAGGCATAAAATTCCATTCCTAAAACCCTCCCTCACTCCCTGAAAGTCATCCAACTATGTGGAGACCTTGATCCCATGCAGAGTCTCACCCATCAAAAGACTAAGACAAGATGAGCAGTGCTGAATCCCATACAGACATAGATATCTAAGATGTCCCACAAGACCAAAAAGAATAAGAATCTTATTCCTGAGTCTCTTAGCTGCCAAAAAAGCTGTGATTATGTTGGATCCTTCAAAATAGTAGTGGTGTAAAATATTTTACTTTGTCTGTCACAAGAACATAGGGCATGGTCTTTGATCTTTCAAGGCACCTGTCATCACATAATCAATGAGCACTAGAAGTGCCTGCATTTCAGATTAGAGCCAATCACTGTCAGTTCAGGAGCCTTCTGTTTGGTCTCACCATGAAACCACAAGACTCTGCAAGGGATCAAGGTCTTCCCATAGTTGGATGAATGGTTTCTTTAGACAAACAGGTCCAGCACAGGGAATTCACTGAACAGATTGTTTTAGTCTCTGGGCATTGCAGTCAACCTGGCAAAGTCACAATTGCTACCCTCTCAATATATTACCCTCACATGCTTTACATTGGCCATGATGTTCTTTATACCCTTCCTCTCTACAAAGACCATTCAAACACTCCAGGCCTCCTTTCAAGTCATCTTTACTTCCCACAGAGCTGTCTTCAATTCCTTGGGTACACTGCAGGATCTTTTCTCATGGTGTCCCATTTCATGTTACAGACAAGAATATTAAAGTGACTACTACAGCGGAAACAGTGTTGTCATCAGTAGCCCATGGCCCAAAATATACATATAGCAGAATAATGCAGAACCAACTCAGTACGGTGGATGTGTTCAAAAAAGTTTTTATGGGCAGACACTTTCAGTTGCCTTTCCCAAATGGCATATCTAACACAGATGTAGAGAAAGGGGGTATGTTAGAGAGCAGACAGAACAGGGAAATTGGATCAGACAGAATCTCACATTCACATTAGTGTTTTGCAGCTGTATTTTTCAGGCCTTCAAGACCCAGTGTCATATGGGACTGTTGCAGTCCCTACAGACATCATCATAGCAGTTTGTGAAAACAATCATTTCTTCTCTCACATGCAAAGAAGCAATGTATCTCTGGAAGTGGACCACAGACAGCAACAACCTTATGATGGTAGTGTACATCCTGGGAGATGCCAACTCACTGGCTAATATACTCAGCGGGTACCCCTCCTTATCTCAGCCAAATGGTCAATGAGCCAAGGCTTAGCCATCAAGATCTTTCTTAGGAGGAGCAGGCAGTAATTGATTATTCTGCATCAAATACAAAGTGTTGCCTCTACTTCTCACTCATTCCCCTCCCAAACAAACACTGAGGTATGCAGTATGTGCTACAACAATCTATTAAACTGCAGTTACAGTGGTGTAGTAGCAGGCGAGAATCCAGTGCACAGCCAGTGCTGTTGAAGTCACCAGTACCATAAAACTGATCCAACATGCACAGGCGGGCTTTATTCACCATTATCAATCCTAAATGACATGCAAAGGATCATTAGTGAAGAGGAATGGGTAATGAGAACAGCAGAGTTTAAGAAATTTCTGGATTGCAGTTCCCACACCCAAATACTACCTTAGCTGCAATGTTGCACAGTGTGTACCACAATCCTAACTGATGTGCACAGTGTAGCTGTGTTCCAAGATGCACATAATATGGGCACCCAGGCACCATCCAGGTGTAGTGCTCACAAAGCTGCCCTGTTGTGCACCTTCAGCATGTATGTGTAACCATCACATAGTAAATAGTGCACTATTCATAAGGAGAGTAAACAGTGCAGTTGTGATGTGCACTCTCAGCATATGTGTAGCATTTTGTGCATTATTTACAAGGAGGGGTTACACACAACTACTGAGCACCATCTGTACAAGTGCAACCTCACCTCCACCCCTGCATTGAGAAATCCAGTGATGTAAGGCTAACAGGCTGCAGTGTGGTTCATCCACCAACATACTATGTGATCCAGTAGTGACTACAGAAAACTGAATTCTTGTTGGGCACATGCAGCATGCAGTGCTGTGTAGGCCACTGTTAAAGAATACCACGTCTCTTACTAGTTACAGTGCTACAATCTGTCAGGGTACAGTGCTGTGCAGGCCATTGTTAAAGAATACCACATCTCTCTTGCTAGTTACAGTGCTACAATCTGGCAGGGTACAGCGCTGTGTAGGCTATTGTTAAAGAATATCACCTCTCTTACTAGTTACAGTGCTACAATCTGGCAGCATGCAGCGCTGTGTAGGCCATTGTTAAAGAATACCACCTCTCTTACTAGTTACAGTGCTACAATCTGGCAGTGTGCAGCGCTGTGTAGGCCATTGTTAAAGAATACCACCTCTCTTACTAGTTACAGTGCTACAGTCTGGCAGTGTATACAGACTGCAGTGTTGTACCTCTTCAAAAGAAAAGAAATATGAACCAAGTTATATAATAGAGGGTGCTATGTTAAAATACAGGAGGCATGGGGAAGAGAAGGAAGAGATAGATGCAGGGGTATTATAGTGTCAAAGAAAAATGTAGGACCATAGATAAGGCAAGTTGTGGTAACTTGGAAATTGTAAAAGCTGGGTGAAAACAATTAAAGGAGAAATGGGTAACACTATGGGAAGAGAGGCAGAAGAGAGTAAAAGGACAGCAGAAATTAGAGGCAAGGGGTAGATGTCTATAGTTTGTGTGGGAGAGAGTCTGTAGTGGGCAGGGAGAGAAATATTGGTAAAAAATGACATTAAATATATGTAAGGTATGCATTACTAAGTATGACTGGTAGATTATATCTTGCATTACTAAGTATGACTGGTAGATTATATCTTGCATTACTAAGCATGACTGGTAGATTATATCTTGCATTACTAAGTATGACTGGTAGATTATATCTACAAAAATGTCTCTTTTGTTGACAAAGAGGAGTTTATTTAAACAATGGACTGAGATGAGTATGGATGGGTTGAAGTAGTTTGTTAATATAATGAAATGTCAGACTTCAATAACAGTGATTTAGATAAAAACATGGACCTACTTTAGTATTAGGAATACTGCTGCTGTGGATAAAAATGGTACACATCACTGCTGTGGGAATGAATGTCACCCAGTCTTTTTGTGAGCTAGAATGACGGTGCTGCCGTTGGAGTGAAGGACACACAACGCTGCCATCAAAGTGAATAGCACTCACTGCTACTGTTGGAGTGAGTGTCACTGAGTACTGCTTTGGGACAGAATGGCACTCAGAGCTGCTATGGGAATAAGTATCGCTCAGCTCTGCTGTGGGAGTGAGTATCGCTCAGCTCTGCTGTGGGAGTGAGTATCGCTCAGCTCTGCTGTGGGAGTGAGTATCGCTCAGCTCTGCTGTGGGAGTGAGTATCGCTCAGCTCTGCTGTGGGAGTGAGTATCGCTCAGCTCTGCTGTGGGAGTGAGTGTTGCCCAGTGCTCCTGTGAAAATGAATGGCATTCAGTGTCACTGTCATAGTGAATGTCATTCATCATTGCTGTGAGAGTGAATGGCACTCAGTGTTGCTGAGGGAGTAAGGGTGCTCACTGCTGCTGTGGGAGGCAATCTTACAATACTGCTGTGGGAGGGAATCTTACAATACTGCTGTGGGAGGAAATGTGGCTCACTGCTCCTGTGGAAGAAAATCTTACAATATTCCTGTGGGAGGGAATGTGACTCACTGCTGCTGTGGAAGGGAAGCTTACAATACTGCTGTGGGAAGGAATGTTACAATGCTGCTGGGAGAGAATTTGACTCACTTCTGAAGTGAGAGGAAATCTTACAATGCTACTGGGAGGGAATTTGACTCTCTGCTGCAGTGAGAGGAAATCTTACAATGCTGGTGGGAGGAAATTTGACTCACTGCTGCTGTGGGAGGGAATCTTACAATGCTACTGGGAGGGAATTTGACTCAATGCTGCTGTGGGAGGAAATCTTACAATGCTGCTGAGAGGGAATGTGGCTCACTGCTGCTGTGGAAGGGAAGCTTACAATACTGCTGTGGGAAGGAATCTTACAATGCTACTGGGAGGGAATTTGACTCACTGCTGAAGTGAGAGGAAATCTTACAATGCTGCTGAGAGGGAATTTGACTCACTGCTGCTGTGGGAGGAAATTTTACAATGCTGCTGGGAGGGAATTTGACTCACTGTTGCTGTGGGAGGGAATCTTACAATGCTGCTGGGAGGGAATTTGACTCACTGCTGCAGTGAGAGGAAATCTTACAATGCTGCTGGGAGGGAATTTGACTCACTGCTGCTGTGGGAGGGAATCTTACAATGCTGCTGGGAGGGAATTTGACTCTGCTGCTGTGGGAGGGAATCTGAGTCACTGCTGTGGCTGTGGGACAGAATGACAATCAGTGCTGGTATGGGACAGTATGGCATTCAGTGCTGCTGTAGGACAGAATGGCATTCAGTGCTACTGTGGGACAGAATGGCACTTAGAGCTGTGGTGGGACAGAATGACAATCATTGCTTCTGTGGGACAGAATGACAATCAGTGCTGCTGTGGGAGTGAGTGTCGCTCAGAGCTGCTTTTGGAGTGAATGACATTCAGCATTGCCATGGGAGTGAATGGAACTCAGCAAAGCTGAGAAGGAGAATGGCACAGAGGTGCTGTAGGAGTCAATGGTACATAGAGCTGCCACCGATGTGAAGGGCACACAGTGCTGCCATTGGAGTGAATAGCACACAGCACTGTAGTGGAAGTGAGGGGTGCTCACTGCTGCTGTGGAAGGGAATCTCACTCAGTGCTGCTGTGGGAATGAATGTCGTTCAGTGCTTCTGTAAGACTGAATGGTACTCAGTGTTGCCATTGGACTGAATAGCACACAGCACTGTAGTGGAAGTGAGGCAAGCTCACTGCTGCTGTGGAAGGGAATCTCACTCAGTGCTGCTGTGGGAATGAATGTCGTTCAGTGCTTCTGTAAGACTGAATGGTACTCAGCATTGCTGAGAGAGTGAATGGAATTCATTGTTGCAGTAGAAATGCATGGTACCTAATGTTACTGTCGAAGTGAAGGGCTCACAGTGCTGCCATTGGAGTGAGTGGAGCTCACTGCTGCTCTGAAAGGTAATCTCACTCACTGCTGCTGTGGAAGGGAATGGTGCTCAGCACTGGTGTCAGAGTGAAAGGTGCTCAGCACTGCTACTGTGGAAGTGAATAGTGCTCAGCTTTGCTGTGGGAGTGACTGGCACTCGGCACTGCCTTGAGACTGACTGGCACTCGGCGCTGCAGCTGTGGCAGTGAGTGGCACTCGGCGTTGCAGCTGTGGCAGTGAGTGGCACTCGGCGCTGCAGCTGTGGCAGTGAGTGGCACTCGGCGCTGCAGCTGTGACAGTGAGTGGCACTCGGTGCTGCAGCTGTGGCAGTTTGTGGCACTCGAAGCTGAGGCTGTGGCAGTGAGTGGCACTCGGAGCTGCGGCTGTGGCAGTGAGTGGCACTCGGAGCTGCGGCTGTGGCAGTGAGTGGCACTCGGCACTGCGGCTGTGGCAGTGAGTGGCACTCGGCGCTACAGCTGTGGCAGTGAGTGGCACTCGGTGCTGCAGCTGTGGGAGTGAGTGGCACTCAGCGCTGCAACTGTGGGAGTAAATGGTTTGCAGCAGTGCAGCTGTGGGAGTAAACGGCAATCAGCACTGTTGTGCTCTCATTCGCATTTGTATTGTTCCTGAGCAACAGCAGACAGATTTGTGCAGTTATGTTTCCCAAATATGCATCTCTTAATTCAACAGCAAGTGACACCATATGCAGTGTCACTGTCTGTAGTGCAGACTGTGACTTTACAGAAACCTTTTGTGCCTCACATTGTGTAGCTTTGTCTGTTTAGTAGGCAGTGTCACACACAATGACAAAGCTAATAAATAATAAAATTCATGGAATCACTGAAATGTTGACAGGGAAATCTTCATTTATTCATGAAAACCCAAGTTTACTTTTTCATTTAGAACTTCTTCAGATATTATGTAAATAAGTGAACAATTAAATATACAAAAGTCAAATAACATGATCACATATAAAACTATCACTGCTTAATAATAGAAAAATATTTGTATGCAAAGTCTCACCCTAGTTGTGCAACTTTTTCAGTTCGAAAATACAGGTGTGTGTCGCTTAATATCTGGGATAGGTTCTGTGCAATAGGACATTAGGTGGCTAGGGCATTATGCAATCATATAGTATACTATACTGTACAAGCCTATTATACTCTACTGTAGTATTTGTACTGACTAAATAGCCAATATCCTTTACTGTATTTCAACTAATACAGTTTTGTACTATTGTATTGTATACAGTTACTTAATAAAATGGGTTAACTAATATGCATAACATACACAGTATACATTCAGAAGTATACAATACTAGTAAACATAGTACAGCTATACAGTACTTACCACAAATGGAGCTTGCAGGGATAATTTAGTGTTGGGTGAGTATACACGTACATGATAATGAACTTATTTTACACTACGGTAAATTAAATTAACCTTAGTTTGTAAAGTTTTTTATTTGTAGCTTTTAATTTGTAGTTTTAATTTTTCCTTTTAACTTTCTTATTCTTATACAGTATTACACACTTTAAACTTCTTATATCATGAACTTTTTAATCTTTCTTATATCACACACAAATTACATAGGATCAGAATCATCCACATCGTCATCGTTGTCCTGCACTTCCACGTTTTGTCCCACAGGAATAGTCTGATATTCCCCTATCTGTACTGATTCATCATCACCAGAAATGTCAATATCTTCTGCAATGCCTGAAGGTTCTGGTTGAGGATCTTCTTCGGTAGGTATTTGCTTCTTCAGGAATTTGTCCACTATGGCTTGTTTACTTTGCTTTTTTTTTTCTTCACAGATTTCTTTATATGCAGCAAACACAGCACGGGCATTTCGATTTATCAGTGAAAAATGTTCGGTGTCCGGGTCCATGTCTTCTGCACTCTTACACCAATTGTCTAGGTCTGCAAAAAATTTGGATGGTCTTTTTACAGGGAATCTTTTTTGCACCTCTTCTTCTTCCTCTACCGATTCCTTTTCCCTGGCCTCGTCTTCAGCTATACCCTCTTGTTCAGCTCCAGCAAATCCTCATTTGTTAATTCATCAGGAATCTCTTATAAAAGTTCTTCTACGTCTTCTTCATCCACCCCAGGTTAACATTGTTTGCCTTCTCAACAACAGCTTTGTTAATTCTTGCAACCTCTTCATCACTAGCAAATCCTTCAAAGTTATGGATGAACCTCTTCAAAGTCTTCTTCCGGATGCCATTCGTGCATTCTTTGGTGACATTATCCCAAGCCCAAGCAAGGTCCTTGATGCAGTGACAGATGCTGTAATCCTTCCAGAACTGCAGCAGTGTCTTGCCAGTACCTTTGCTAACTGCATCAGAAGCCTGAACAAAGGTTCTCCTCAGGGAGTAGGCCTTAGAAACATCAATAACCCCTTGATCCATTGGTTGGATTAAAGAGATTGTGTTTCGAAGGAGGAACACCGCTTTGATATTGTGATGGAGGTCACCAACAAAAGGAGGATGTCCTGAAGCATTGTTGACAATCATTAAAACTTTGAAATGTACACCTTCTTCTCGACAATACATCTCATTTCAGTAATATAACAATTCAAAAGGGCATTCTGGAGGAGAATTCATGGGTCATCCATGACTTCTTATTGCTCCTGTAGTACACAGGTAAAGTATGCTTATTGATGTTCTTGAAAGCCCTGTGTTTCACAGTGCCAGATCACAAATGGTTTTAACTTCTAGCCTGCAAAATTGCATCCTAACAAAACTGTTACCCTATCCTTAAAAGCCTTAAAACTTAGCATTGTCTTGGCCTCCTTTATGAATGAATATCCTTTCAGGCATACATTTCCAGAATGGGGAGGT
Source organism: Protopterus annectens (assembly GCF_019279795.1). NCBI lineage: Eukaryota > Metazoa > Chordata > Ceratodontiformes > Protopteridae > Protopterus > Protopterus annectens. The sequence continues at coordinate 406,010,415 of NC_056743.1, read as the reverse complement.
TTCATCCATATTGAAGATCTGTTGGGGCGAATATCCACCCTCTACAATAAGCTTATCAAGGACTTCCGCAAATTCTTCTGCAGCCTTGAGATTAGCACTCACAGACTCACCACTCACTTTCACATTATGTAGTGAAAACCGCTGTTTGAAGTGCTGAAACCACCCACAGCTAGCACCAAACTCAACATTATAGTCTGGTCCTGCAACTCATGCTTCTTCTTTAAGCATCTGGAACAAGCTCCATGCCTTGGCCATGACTGTCATGGTCATGAGGGGGGATACGCTTCTGGGTCTGATTCTCAATCCACATCATTAACAATTTCTCCATATCAGATATAGGCCCTTCTCACATTTTAGTTAATCTTGTAGCTTTCAGTGGAGCAGATCTTTACATAGCTTGGGTCACTTTTTCTTTCTTTTTCAGGATAGTTGTGACATGCCTAACTCACAAGCAATAAGATTCACTCCTTTTCCACCTTCTTGTTGTTAAATCACCTTTAGTTTTGTTTCCAAGTCAATAATCCTACTTTGCCTCTTGGCATCAGTAGAACTAGTTTTGGAACATTTGGAGGCCATGATTACATGATCTGGGATTGCACTTGACCTGGGATGCATATGCGGTTGACCTCGGACGTATATATGTTGTCAGACGTTGTGCAGAAGGATGTTATGCAATGCACACTTGTATCCTTAATATTTTCTGGAGTATTAAGCACAGGAAGCTGAAAAATCTTAAATATGAGCTGTCTTGATGGTTCTTCTTAACCTATTTCTCTGATACCTACCATCTTAAATAGGAGCTGTCTTAATGGTTCTTCTTAACCTGTTTCTCTGATACCCACCATCCATCTATCTACAACCCCTTTTTCCCATTTTTTGCACATAGAGTCAGGGTGTCATTTCAACAGTGACAATCACCTAAAGTTAAGGTTTACACTGCTGGTTGAATAGCCCTGCCGCTGTAGTTCTTCCATAACACACACACAGATCTAGGACTAATTACCGATGAAACATTTCAACGAAGCTGAAATGGTTGAGCACACTTAAAAAAAAAAAAACAAGATTTTAAAAAAAGTTTACAGTAATCACGTTTATGCAGGGGGGGGGCATATCAGCAAAAGCCATTTTCTCATGTTTTTTTCTTTTTTTTAGCTCAGTTTCATGAAAGTGTGCTTATCCATTTCAGTTTCATTGAAACCTGTAGGCGATCATTAGTCCTAGACCCACACACACACCTATGGCCAATTTAAAGTGTCCAGTCCACCTACTGCATGTCTTTGGAATGTGGAAGGAAACCCATGTGAACAGAGGGAGGACATACAGACTCCACAGAGGAGGCACCCCAGCTGAGAATCAAACAGGTGAACCTTTTGCTGTGAGGCAACAATGCTATCCGCTGTGCCACTCTGCCGCCCGCATTCTCTGATATCCATAGATTGTTTCTCCACTATAATTGTCATTTCCAAAATGTTCAGCAGTAAAACAACTTCAAAAATAAGGAGAAATCTGTATCTCCTACCCTGCATTATTTCATTGTTAAAGCTGTCTATTAAAATTTCAGTATAACTTTCCATTAAAAACAGTTTTAATTTGCACACATTTTGAGACACTGTCCATTATTAGGGAAGTTAGATATGATGTCCTAACAAAATGCACTTTAATAATATTGATGTTTGTATGAAAGGGGTGCTTATTTGAATAATCAAAATACCAATAATTGTTGCTCGGTATTTCCTTGCACTAAATTGTTTGTATTCTACTGTTGTTGATGGCACTGGAACATTCCTTTTTTCCAGTTTTTACATGGGGTTAGGTGTCACACCAACACTGGCCATCACCTAGAGGGAATTCTACAACTGTTCCCACTTTTTAATGTAATATGTAAAAACTTCAAAATGTATTTACCAAAATTTAAATTAAACTTAAAAAAATACTATTATTAATGCTATAAGTAAATTCTATCAGTCAGCTTTGGTACTAACCTATAAGAAAAATAACATCAATAAACCAGCCATGATACTAAATGCAACTAGAAACCCAAGACTTCAAAATATAGGGCTCGATTCCAGAAGGACTACAGCAACATGCCTGAAAGATACCTGCATGGCCTAGTCAAAAATATAGAGGTCCCCCAGTCCCCATTCAGTCTATGTTATTAGGGACTGGCAGAGACCTATACCTGATTCCAAAAGCTAAATTTGGACTACCTCACAAAATGTCAACATTGTGCACTAGTGAGGCTCACCAATATACAAGGCTGAATACAGGTTAGGGGACTAGAATACAAAACTGAAGGACACAGGATGAAACTGAGTACATATAAGACAGTGGTCATGGCAACAAATGGGGGAATCTGAAAAAGAAAAGTGAAGTAGATGGGGAAATAGTGAAACAGATTAAGAGAGTCTATCATCTCATCAGTGTGGCTGAGGACAGTGGAAATCTGAATGAGGAGGTCAAAACTAGTCTCTGAGGTGCTGCAGTCAAAAGTGTCAAGGGTAACGTGTTATAGAAGAATACAAACGCAGCAAAATCGTAAGGTGTACAAAACAGTGCTTGTGACCATTGCTTCTGTATGGAACATAAATCTTGGCAATGAAGACAGAGCAATAGAGGAAACTAGATGTTATGGAAATGAAGTGCCTGATGTGGGTAATAGGTTGTACACTGTGGGACACACAACAAAATGAGGACATCAAAGCAGAAGTCAACACAGCCCCAGTTGCAGAGATGGTCAAAGAGAATAGGTTATGGTAGTTCAGTCAAATGTGCAGGAAAGAAGACAAATGGTAAAGTGGATTGAGAGGAAACTTTTTGTTTTGTAAATTTTTTTCTGTCTTTGTACAGAGGAAAGCTATACAGAACACTGCTGCCAAAGTAAAGCATATGGAGGTAATGTACTGAGAAGGTGGCACTTCGCTGGTAAAGACAATTCAGGAGAGACAGGAAGATGAAATGGAGATGTCCAGTGTCCAGTCACGAGACTGAAGGACTGCATGAAAGTCTCTCTGAACTGAGAGAGGTGGTGACACTACATGTGGAACCCGTCCCCATGTAAAACTGGGAGAAAGATATTAATGATGATAGATTAACAACAATCCCAACGAGCTGTGATCCTTTTATTTAAAACAAGGATGAGAACACCATAAAAAATATGGCAGGTGTCTTTTTAATTATGCAAAATGAGCTGATCTTAATGCCATTAGTATATTTGTGTAGGTTGAATTTAAATGTGTCTGTTTGTGACCCTTCTGCAAAACCTATTACTGGTGACACATCTAATCGAATTGGATTAAAGTCAGTACTTGTTTGAACACTTCTTTATCATATTTAGTTAACATCTATCTGTACTGAGTCTGAACGGTACTTTTCGGTTATTGGGGCAACACTTTTTAAGCGGTTGCTGAGCTCAGAATCCAGTCACTTGTCATGTCTTTCTGGTGTTAATATAACCAGATGTGTGTAAAAGTATTTTACTGCATAATATTTAAAAAAGGAGATGTCATTTCTAAATTTTACACACACCTGGTTAAAAGACGTTAGTTATACTGCAGGGTACGTTGTGTAGCCTGACACAAGTGCACTGTTAGCATATAGCTATGATGTGTGCCATCCAAGAGTTACTGAAACACACCACAGACTGTGGACGAGGTATGACTTTCTACTAAATCAATGCTTTCTTAACGTTTGCAGCCGTTGGTAGGCAAGACTTCGTATAATGGGACATTCCACAATGGTATTTTGGGTCAAGACTGACTGTACAGAATGTTGTTCAGTTACCCTTTACAAAGAATAGGATTGTGTTTGAGTCCTTCATTTTGCAGTATACTATGTGCCGTGCAAGGTAGAGGGGCTGCTCTGATTTACATGGACCCATTTTGGTCCTTTTTTAAAATCATAACTCTTGCACTCATTTTGCTCTGTCGTATCAGTATAGTTTATATGGTACTTAAAGTTAACATCACATGCATTCTAAGCATATAAACTAAAACTTAATTATTTATAGAAAATGGGAAACAGCAGTCTTTTAGAAAAGAGTTTCTCGCAACGTTTTGAAAATGCACTGAGATTTATAAATATGAAGCAGAACATGTCATCAGTCTTGTGTCTGTAAAGTGTCAAACATTTATATGATTCACTACTATGTTCATACTTTTAATCTATGTACACATCAGACTTATATTAACCTCCTCACCTTTCTTGCAGAATTAAAGTAGAATTTCAGCAATCTTGCCGCAGAGGAGCAGTTACGGGTCATAGCTTCAAAGAAGAAAAGCTTCAAATGCAAAAACAGTTTTCTGTTTTCAAATTACTCACCTACCTTTCTCCCATTGACAGTTTCAGGCCTCAAAAGAACCTTACAGCACAAACCCAGCATTGTAGTAGGAAAGAAAAGAAAACAACATTCCGGCAGAAAGGTACACGCAACTCAGTGGTCATAAAGTTATAACACTGTAAGCTCTTTACAAGTGTTGCACCGATAACGGAAAAGTACCATGCGAACAAACCTCAGGCGTGTTTTCCTATAATCACTGCTAGTAATCATGTCAATTAGAATATCTAAAGTTATTTGTGAAAGCAGAAATAATAAAAAAAAAAGTGGCATATTTTCACATGAATAAAAACCTACAGTATACCTTTCACAGAATTACCAAACATGGTATGGTTCCACAACAAATTAACCTCTTTGTAATTCAGTTTAACACACGATTTAAAATGAACACCATTATTAACAAATACAATACTGAATGCTTCAACATTTGAAAGAGAAACATTCTGCATATTCATATATGTTTTGCTCAGCAGTCAAATAATAACCGAGCTGAAGGTACACAGCAAAATCATTCTTTTCCCAGGACTGTCTTCCACTCAGCATTTACCTTTAAGTAGGTGATCAGGTACTAGTGTTTCAGACAGTTTGCTGCATAAAGTAGAAACATACACTATGCGACTACTGCTTAGAGAATAAATATTGCTGTATACAAAAATACCATGCACTATCCAGTGCCACAGGGTAATAAAGGAAAACACTTTTTTAAAATTTGTGATTCTTCCATTAACTGGGATTTGTACTGCTATATATTCTACAGAACATGAAAGTCTTTATCAACAGAACAAGAAAAGTAGAATAATTAAATTATTTTTTTCTCCATAAAGGTATGAAATATGTAAACATGGCTCCACTGTATGTGTACATACATATATATATATATATATATATATATGTGTGTGTGTGTGTCTGCTTACTATCCAAATCCTGTGGTGCAGGTGTTTGAATGACATACGGAAGAAAGACACTTTTCAAAGGGACACAATGCTGAACTGGGCTACTATGAATTCACATTCATGAATTTGCAGTGTAATTCAGTAGTCTGAGTTCAGTACTGTGAGTGGAGATCATGGTGCAGTGAGGAACAGGGAACTTACCCTTTCCCTCACTATACTGAGATCTTGGAGTTGGTATATATAAATTGCAGGTGGCATGGGGGGTCTAGAGGGGCTTGCCCCCGCTGCAAAACAGTAAAAAACATGTGCCATTGATTTGATAGTCTAATGGTAAGTCACTTAAAGCTATGTCGAATTATGTTGAATTCGGAAGCCTGTATACCGACGGTCAATATTGTATAGGCATCGGGATTACAGTTACAATGTTATATTTCGTTTAATTGATCAAATGATGAAAGTGCTTTTTGCATTTCAATGTTGTTGTGCCTTTCGGCTTTTCCCGGTTAGGGGTCGCCACAGCAGAACTCCGGTCCGCTAATGATTGGTAGTTGATTTTTACGTGCCGTGTTACCAGCCCTGACGCACAACCTTCAACGAAGGTACGCCCATTCACGCATGTCTTCACGCAGAAGACGCTTTAGCTGAGAATCGAACCGGACAGCGTCTTACTGTGAAGTGACAACGCTACCGCAGCACCACCACCACGGATTGCTTTTTGCAGTGTGTGTGTGTGTGTGTGTAATATATTTACAGACACACATATATGGTTTACTATTGCTTTTTGCATTTCAATAGTAAACCATATATGTGTGTCTGTATATATGTATATATATATATATATATATATATATATATATATATATATATATACACACACACACACACACACACACACAAACATATCACGCATGTATGTGGTTGCATCATGAAAGATAGAAAAATGAAAAGGGAGACTCACAAAACAATGAATACTTAGACTCCCATAAAAAAAGCTCTATAACAATAAACCACAGCTATAAATCCGAGATAGTGTCATCTTTGTAGTGATACAGTTAGGAAAAGGGTTTCTAGTTACGTAATATATAGATTTAGGGACAGGGATGGGGTTAGGGTTAGCACGAGTCAGGTGGACAGCTGGGTGTGGCTTTACAGCCATATGAGCCAAATATATATATATATATATATATATATATATATATATATATATATATAGTGTCACTTCAGAATCTCGAATTACTGAAAACTCAAACTTCATATGGTCGAGACCATATGATCGATTTTTCAGAAACTCGAAAGTCTGAACGGACATAAAAAAAATATCCAAAGACATTGTTTCAGCAGGGGGCAAGCCCTGCTGCACCCTTTGTACTTAAATATACCATCTCCGTGATCGCACTATAGAGAGGAAACTGGGAAATCTCATGGTCTGCATTTCTGCATACAGCGCGTAATGGGAGATTTCCCTTTTCCCCACTGTAGTGCAATCTCGGAGTTGGTATATTTAAGTAGGGTGATGGGGGCAGGGGGGGCTTGACTCCCCCTGCAGAAACAATGTCTTTGGATATTTTTTTTATTTCAGTTCAGACTTTCGAGTTTCTGAAAACTCGATCATATGGTCTCGACCATATGTAATTTGAGTTTTCAGTAATTCGAGATTCTGAAGTGAAACCATATACATACATATATATATATATATATATATATATACACATATATATATATATATATATATATATACATATATGTATAAAGAGAGAAAGAGAGAGAGTGAGCTATATGGGTCTACTTTGAAATTTTGAAGTTTCAAAACTGTGAAGTTCTTATGGTTGAGACCATAAAATTGAAGTTTTGAAACTTCGAAATGTAAATAAAAAAAATCTTTTTTTCTTTCTCTTTTTTACGTTTTTGCAGGAGGGCAAGTCCCCCTGCACCCACCCATAGCCTCTGCTAATTAAACATACCCACTCCGAGATTGCACTACAGTGAGGAAAATGGTAAATATACCATTCCGCGCTGTACAGCGATCTCCATTTAAACAGTTCGAAGTATCAAAACTAGTCAAAAACTGAGACCTTCACATCTCAGCTAAACTTCCTAGCAAAGAAAGCCAAACTGTAAAACATTCATATAATTAGATATTCTGCGGTCATACAAATGTTCACGTATCCATTCCCTGAATGATCGATTGGTCTTCTCTACAGAAAAGCAATGGCAAGATAAACACCTCATCAAATATATTATGTTTGCTGTAGAGCAATCTGCATAGAAAGAAAGTTTGTACAATCTCCCTGATGAAGAATGCATGATCTACAAATATATGTGCCTTGACGATCAGACTGTACAGTAACAACCTGACTAGGCTTCTTATAGCACAACAAATGTTTCAATGACTTACTGTTCTTAAAGGAAAACCTGGGTTCTAAACCTACTATCTCCTTCAAATTCTCATCCGCTGACAAGATATTCTAATGTCACCTAAAAACATCACATACCACCTTGACATTAGAAGAATAGAACCATAGAAAATCTATCCTAGGTTGAACAGCTGTATGACTGTTGCTACGTTAAGGTAAATGCAAACTGAAGAAATATGGTTTGGCACGAGCCGTCCTATCTGTATCCTCAGGTGAGACAAAGTCATAAAATATCAGGATTTGCAGGCAGGAACAAGAACAATGTGGAAGACAGACACTCAGACAGTAGCAATAGTAGTAAGAGCAATGGGTCTTATAAAAAAGAATCTACAATCGTATTTAGATATATTACCAATACATGTAACTTTGTACGAATTGCAGGCAGAGTCATCACTGGGCACACCACGGGTGCTGCGAAGAGCACTTCTGGCTGACATCAAAGATTGAAACAGCACTAATTTCATGAACTTTAATCGTACTTTGACTTAGGAATGGGGTCCATTCCCATCATGGTATTAGAAACCCAAAAGATTTGGACAAATTAAAAAGAGGGTGAAGACTAAGGAAATGGGTAGCTGCAGTATTCAGTGCTATGACAAAGAAGGGTGCAGTAAGTCAGGCATTTTCAGAAATTAGGGAGAGAGTACTGGAGTACCACAGAAGGTCTGCACCACAGAAATGCATCTCCCCCTCCCCTCCTGAGAAAAGAGGGAAGAGACAACAACTTTAGCATCTTTGCTAGTGACATAAAGCCATGGAGGATGAAGGGAAGAGTCTAACAAAGCCTTTGGAAAGAATGAGCGAGTAGGGAGAAATGTGGCAGTTAAGGCTCAATGCAAACAAACATTCTGCATAGACCACAACAATCCTGAAGTATCAACTGGAAGAAGGGGAACTGATGGCTATAGAGCTGGAACAGATCTGGAGGAGTTAGCCAGACTTAACTGGGAGCAGAGTGACAGCGCATTTGAAGCAGCAAGCCGAATGATGATGCTTCTCCGCAGAGGATACACTCCAGACACAAGGAAGCAGGGTTTCAATCTATACTGTCTTGGACAAACCACATATTGAGTACTACATCCAGTTCTGGAGGCCATATAAGGAAAAGGACATTAGGCTGCTGAAAGAAATTGGGTAAAAAAAACCATGAAAAAATCTTTGTAATGGAGGTAAAGGAATATGACTAAATACTACAGAAGCTACAACTCTCCACAGCAGAAGTTATTACATTAGTATATAAAATCCTGCCAAGGAAATGTGAAGGATCTTTCTGTATAGAAAAGACAGAAAGTGAAGGAGTGGGTAAAGGTGACAGATTGTATGGAGTAGCTTATTGCCTGGATCGCCAGATTTTTTTTTCACAGACAAGTTGGGGAACCGTTTTTTTTTTGGTTTGCTGACTATTGAACCTCTACTTGGCTGACATGTGCCCCCCCCCCAAATGACAGCCCTATGACCACTTCTTCATCTACATAAAAGGTTGAGAGAACCAGGAGTAGTACTGTCCTGTGCAGGGGCAAGTGATTTCTCCTTATAATCCTAACTGTCTGAGCATGTCCAGTGTACAGTCTTCTGAAAACATGTATTGGATGGCATCCAGGACTCTCTTCCTCCTGAAACGACTACACAATGCGCATTTCTTTGGTCTCCACTGGGCAAACAGGTGTGCTTTATATGCCACAGATATACACCTCTCCCACCCCACACACACCTTCTGAGACAGGTGAGCAGGGTTAGGCCATCATTTTTCTCTTTTTTCTCAGCCAGCTGAAGGAGGTGCCTAAGCTGCTAAGTGAACTTGGTTTGCCTGAGTCATAGTTAGGGCTATATCCCACTACACCAAGGAAACAGACATGGACTTAGGGAATAGCCTGCTGGAATGGGTAGTACAGAGAGAATCCACATAGGTATTCAGGGGAATTGTGGGAAAAACAGAAAATGGGTAAGGGTTAAGGTGGGGATAGAGAGATTCCACAGAAGTATTCAAGGGAATTGTGGGACAAATAGGAAAATGGGTAAGGGTTAAGGTGGAGATCAAGTAGCAGACTCTAAATCCAACTTCAGACCAGTGATAAGTGGAGTACCACAGGGTTCAGTCCTAGGTCCTCTCCTGTTTGGTATCTACTTCTCTGAAGTACAAGCTAACACAGAAGGTCTTTGGCTAACAAAGTTCACAGATGACTGCAAACTAGGGGCCATAATCAAAACTCCTAACAATGTGGACATCCTACAAAAGGGCCTCACCGAGACAGATGCCTGGTGTCAAACCCATGGCCTCATGCTCAATGCCAAAAAGTGCATTGTCATCCCTTTTGGTAAAAACTCTGTACTTATGAACTACCACATAGGCGGTAGTCTACTTAACATCGAAAGTGTGATAAGAGACCTAGGGACACAGGTGGACAGTAGTCTCTCCTTTGATAATCACATCGCCACAGTAGTCAGGAAATCCTTCTACGTGGCACACACCATCACAAAAGGTTTCTCATCCAGGAAAAAAAGAGGTCATTGTTCCCCTCTACTCATCACTCATTAGACCCATTATAGAGTACAATGCCCCTTTTGGTATGTACCTCACAAGACATCTACAACAACTGGAAAGGCCACAGAAATACCTCACATATCGCCTACTCAGAGGTGATCTCTGCCTAACATACAAAGCTATGTCAAACCCAGAGCTGTTGGACATGCTCCACTTAAAGAAATCCCAATTCCTCCGAGCTACACGCTCTAAGGACCTAAACCTTGTCACCACAATAAACAGAACATGCTGGAGGGATAGATTCCTGTCCCAGAGACTTCCCATACTCTGGAACAAACTACCTGTCTATATCAAACAAAGCTCCTCATTAGCACTCTTCAAGGAAAATCTTGATGATCGGATGGGAGATAGGAAATTCACCCCGGGGATCACTTCTGTGGCTCTGCTTGACAGGGGCACAGGAAAATAATTTTCTTGAGTGGCAAAAGCCAGGGTACCTTTGGCTATGCTTATATAGGCCCTAGGGCCAATAGCCTAGTACCTACCTATGAGAAAATCTACTGAAGTATTCAAGGGAATTGTGGGAAAAACAGAAGATGGGTAAAGGTTAAAGTAGGGATAGAGAAGTGCAAGATAGTTAAGGCATTTAAAATAGTAGATTATATAGGTTCACTACATTCTTCTGCCTGCAGTCAAAGCAGGCAGGTGTAATGTAAATATAGGCAAAATGGAATGATATAGGAGTTACATATGAAAATATCTTACAGGTAGCACATTATTAGTTATACCGTATGGAAAACAGTAAAAAGGAACCCAAAAGAAGGCAAAAAAAAAAAAGTTCAGATGGCAAAAAGAAAATAGAAGCTTAACAGAAATGTAGTCAATCTGACAATAAAATCTATACTTACATAAAACATGTATTTCTCCTACATGCAAGCATGTAGTTATTCTTTATATGGTAATTAAAAAAAACGTCAAAATTACAAGCTTGTAATTTCAGTAGATGACTTGGGTTATACTTAAATCCTTTTAACAAAGAAAAAAAGTCACATAAAAATGCAAGAATGGAGAGCAAACAGACCATTCTCACCACAGTCCATCTATCAAAAGAAATGCACTGTACACAGCGCCCCCTGCAGTCCTGTTCTATGAGCACATAAGTGTATTCTTATCCCACCCAACCCCTGTGAACACATAGTGTATACAGTCCTCGTCCTCCTTTAGTGCAGCACATACCTGTGAAGTACACCTTACATGTACCTATGGCACACACTACAGGATAATACGCTCCCCCCCCATGCCCTCATTTGATGGCCCCATCTAAAGTACTGAACTTAGCACTATGGAGAAGTGTCTGTGCTAACCATATTCCTGAGTATGTGCATTGTGAACAGCTGGCATATGTCTGATTTTAATATTATCAGTGTAGTGCAGGATGTCAACATAGTCTATATAGTAAAATGGCCCACCTTACTCTTGTTATACAAGGGCAGGGTGCTGCTGAATGCCTGGGGCTACTTGACAGAATGGTATGTCAAAGTTTCCATAACATGACAGAGGTTGCAAAAATATATATCCCTATCTTGTCCTGCTAAGAAAAAAAATACTTGGTGTCTAACTGTTCTTTTAATAGGTTTGCAGGGATAAAATATAGTATTCCAAGACTTCTAGGTTCAAGAAACTGGTCATATCCTATTGCCACTGTCACATTTCTGACTAGGAGGGGACAGTCTGCATTTCTCTCTCTACTAAGATCTATGAGGCAGTAAACAGTAGCACTGATAATATGGTTTTACAGATCCCCATAATGTATTGTTTCTGAACAAAAGTACTTTTTGTTACATAAATAACTGGAATAAATTGCAGCTTTTCACTAATCAAGAAGGTTACACAGAGTCTCTACACAAGGCTTGCATGTAAAAATTTGCATGCAAATATTGGGTAACTACACAGCAGGTGTGTACTGTTTATTACCATAAATTAATAACACTAAGACTAAAACAAGTTCAAACAACAATCATCTTTAATAACTGAGCCACAATGATACACAAGTATGCACAGCAACTGAAAGCCAACAAATCCATTTATAAGATTTATTTTCAAAACCGTTTCCTTATTCCAGCCAAAAACACGAGTGCTATGCTAGTCAGAGAAGGTCAGGTAATTACTTTCATGCATAATTCATAAATTACAGTTTCTGGCCTTAACTTCCTGATTCATTCAGCCAGTATCTATATTTCATTCATGCTTTTTATCAGAAACCTCTAATGTTATTCTGTGGGGAAAAGTTTTTTCTTCTTGCACTTGAGTAGCTACCTATTATTAACATTGCCTTTATAATGGGGCTCGAACATATTGGACTGGAGTCCAGGAAAGTCACAGCTGCAGACTTACATTACCAAACTGCTTTCATTCTTTACTTCTCTTTTGGGGTTGAGCCTGAAAACTGGTCAGTATAAATCACTGCACTACCCAGGAAACAAATATACATAAATAAAGCAATCATTTCTTGAACATGATGACAAATCTTTCTCTGCACATTAATGGTCTGGCTTTTAGGGACGGATTTTAGAAGACTGCATCAAGCAAGGCATTCCCTCAACAATTTAAACAAACTGGCTCACAGTAAATATGCCAGCATTGTTAAGTAATACATTTTATTTTATTTATATGGCATTTTTTGCTCAATGCATTTCTAAAATATATTATTTATCAACATGTTTTACAGTACAGCTGTAATTTCCAAAGCATTGCACACATGCACAGATGTATGCATACACATTGTTAGCATAGTGGCTTGATGGACAGATTGATGCCTCACAACCCCAGGGCTGAGAGTTCAACCCTGATTTTCAGTTATGGTCTGTGTGGAATTTTGCACACTCACCCTTGAGCCTACACATTTTTGTTCACATTTTTTTCTCGTTATACAGTTTATTTAAACTGGTGGATCAGCATGGTGGTTTGCTCTTAAACCTCCCATTATATGACTTTAGTAGCGATGACCCGGTCAAGATGCCTATCTATGTGGGAAGAGAACTCCTTTTTACAAACAGCAGCTATGCTGGTGTTTGGTCTATTGATGTTACCAGTGACTCTGGATAGCTCATCATAGAGTTTGAGGAAGTTAGTCCTTTTATAATGCCTGAATTCAGAATTATTGACAGCAGGAGTTCTGGAGAGTTTGAAAGAGAAGATTATATGTTTATGGTCAAAGTTAGCCAGGAATGGATAAACTATAGGAGTGGCATGCATAGTGACTATAGTAATTAGTACCAGGTAAAAATATTATGTCCTCTTATTCCTTTGTTAATGTAATCTGTACAAAGAATTTTTATTTATTAAGTGTAGGAATATCTGGACATACCCAACTTAGGAGTTATAGAAGCTTCAATATATTGATAGATAGATGAACTGTCCCCATTATAAAGGCAATGTTAATAATAGGTAGCTACTCAAGTGCACTTAGAAATCTTATATGGTCATCAAGGGACATGGAGAGTGTCATTTAGCATGTTATAAGTTGACAATTTGTGCTGTTTAAGGTAAGTTGGAGTTAGACCTACAAACTGAGCTCATTAAACTCAAACTTACCTTAAACAAGACAAGTACAAGCTTCTAGAATACTTCTAGAATCCAGCCCTTTCCAAAAAGCCATAGAAGAAGCCAAGGTCCTTGTAGAGTGGGCCTTGACCCTGCCTGGAACAGATGTGTCATGGTGAATGTAACAAAAGGTAATATCCTTAGAGAACCATATGGAAATAGTCTGTTTTGTCACTGGCTGTCCCTTCTTAATTTCACAAGAAATGAACAATTGATCAGATGAGCTGAAAGATTAAGTTCTGCCAAGACAGTACCTGAGCTATCTGTGGACATCCAAAGTATGGAGTATCCTTTCTCCTTCATTTTTAGGTTCAAAGCAAAAAGTAAAAAGGTCACAGAGACAAACGAATTAGTAAAAACTACAAGAAAAATCTAGCCATGTCTATCTTGTAGTTTTTCTGTGTGACCTTTTTACTTTTTGGTTTGGGTATTAGTTGGGATATTTTGCAGACACATTAATGGTTATGGACATCAGCTGGGCATAAAAACCCTGTGTTTCTAAACTACAGCCAAACAGTCCACTTATGCTGTGCTGATGAAGTCATAAGAAGCCTGAAACATATGGTCACAGCTAGTGGGAAGTGACTTTATTGACCTGAATGTATCCACAAAGACTTAAAAGTAAAAAAAAAAGTCATGGACATTCAGAAGCCATATAGCTGAAACACTTGATGTCCTTAAGGGGTCATATGCATATATCCCATGGGGTCATATGCATATATCCCGTGGGTTCTCATTTTTAGATTCAGAAAAAGAAAAGAGGGAGATGGATAGTTTGAATTAAAGTAAACTCAGAAACCACTTTAGGCATAAAAGAAGAATTAGTTCCCAAAGAAACCCTGCCCTTGTAGAAAATAAGGTAGGATTGACTCACCATAACAGCTTGCAAATCAGATACCCTTCTTGCAGAGCTCATTGCGACCAACAAAACTGTTTTCCATGTTAACAACCTCAAGTCAGCCAGAGTAGCTGGTTCAAGTAGAGCAAGTGTTAGTTTCTGTAACACAAAATTAAGACCCCAAGGAGGGGACACCAGTTTACTTGGAGGAGGAAGATCCATGGGTAGTCATGATGAGACAGCCAATAAATAAACCTTGAGAGAGGAATAAAGTCCATAGGACAGTAACTCACACAAATATTGTAAAACCAGAGGACAACTAGCTCTGAACGGGTGCTGATTATTTTGTTGGCACCAAATGGAAAACCTTTTACATTTGCCAATATATGATTTTCTAGTAGCAGGTTTTCTTGCCTCCATTAGTACCTGTGCACATCCTCAGAAAACAGGTGTCTAAAAGGAATTAAGTCCCTACCATCCAGGTAGTCAACTGAAGATAACTGATGTCAGGGTGCATCAAGCACCCCTGTTCTCATGCGAGTAAATCCATTCCATGAGGAAGACTGCGATAACTGGCTGTAGCCATTTCCAAAAGAAGGGAAAGCCACAGCTGCCTGTACCAGAAGGAAGTCACCACAATAATACTGGTGGATTCCTTCTGAATCTTCAGAAGCACCTTGGATATTAGTGGAAAGGTTAGAAAGTTATAAAGGAGCATTCCTGTCCAAAGAACAGAAAAGGCATCTGTCTTCCAAGCCTTCTTGCATGTTATTCTGGAACAGAATTTTGCCAGTTAATTGTTCAGAGAGGAGGCAAAAAGGTGTAATTGAGGAACTCCCCACAGGTGGATCAAATCTTGGAAGACCCCAATCTACTTTGCATTTGTGAGGGTTTGCCCTGGTCCTCTTCAGTTCGTCTGCCACACAGTTTTGCTCTGCCAGAATGTAGGATGCCTGTAGAGTGAGCTGTGAAGCTATATCCCAAGCTAACGTGGCTAATCTGCAAAGGGGGGTAAGACCTGGTTCCACCTTGCTAGTTGCTGTACCACACCACTGTGGTATTGTCTGTAACCACCTGAAGAGGTCCCAGTGATCAAAGATGGTTCAGGGAATTAAGTGCCTTAATCAGAGCAAGCATCTCCTTGGAGACTTATGTGCTTGCATCTAGACTTGATGTCCCACACCCCCTGCACTTTTGTCTCTCCTGAAACTGCTCCCCAAGCAAAGTCTGATGCATCTGTGGTGACTGACTGCTTTGGAGCAGGATCTGTTGTCTCCACCAAGTGATATCTCTTCTGACAAACCCTAGTACTGGGATCTGAAACAATAAAATGGTGTTGATGCTGGGAGCAATGAGATTTCAGATACCATTGTATCTTTCTCATGTAGAGTCTCACGAAGGGTATTATGAGAATCATAGATGCCAAGGAACCCAAAATCTGATGTCCGGGTGGAAAAACTTAAAAAGAGATCTAAATAAAGCTCTATTTTTCCTGTGTAAGAAAAGCTCTTTGAACTGAGGTGTCTAGTTGACATCCCAGGAACACAATCCAGTGTGAGGGAGTCAAGGAAGACTTTCGAATTTCTCTTGGAACCCCAGCTTGTGCAAGAAATCTCTTACCCAAGAGAGAAATTCCCGACATTTTGAAAAAGGCTTGGCAAAAATAAGCAAGTTTTCTAAATACAGAAAAATGTGGATCTCCTGTAGCTCACAATGAGCTATAACTGAAGCTAAACACTTTGTGAACACTCTTGGTACAGTAGATAGTTCAAAGCTTAAGGCAGATAACTAATAATGTGATCCAGACACACAAAACCTTAAGAAACGCCTGAAGTCTGGATGAATAGGAATGTGATGATAAGCATCTTTTGAGTTTACTGTTACCGGGAAACTGGAAAGAAGAAGAGGAAACAGGTTGTGAAGTGACATCATTTTGAATTTGGGCAATGTCACAGACTGTTTGAGGAAAGAAACATCCATAAGTAGTCTTCAAGTGTTTTCTTTCTTTGGGACTAGGAACATCCAGGAATAAAACCCCTCTCCCCACCTGGGAATGAGGAACAGGTTCTACAGCTCCTTGGGACAGCATGTGATGTAAAACAGGTGGAAGCAAACCAGTCTTATCTGCAGGATGAGGAATGAACCCTGGAAAGGAGGAATTTCCTCCAACTGCATCTGTAACCCTGATGAATGATTTTCAGAACCCATTTGTCTGAAAAAGTCTGTTGTTAAAGAGAAAAATGGAGATTCAGACTTACTAAAACGGAAAGATGGCCAAGTTGGAAGGCAGTCACAATGTCTCTTGAATAGTCATTCAGACTTGAAGAGACTTGGTTTTGGGCGGTTTGAGACTTCTTTTTGGAACCTCCTTGCCACTTCTTAAACGTCTGTTTACCCAAATTCTGTTGAGACTGTTTATTATGTTTTCTGTTGAAATTGGAAGAGGAAAAATAAAATCCCCTGGGCAATTTGGAAAAGGAAGGCTGAAAAAACTTAGAGATTCCTTGGATCAGCTTGCCCCTTTCATCACAATTTTGAATCCCCTCTACAGCAGAGGGGGCAAACACTAAATCCCTATCAAAGGAAGAATTTAAAATATCATTTTAACATCATCTGGAAGGTTCTGTGAATGCAGCCAAGCAAACCATGACCCTGAAAGAAGTATCAAAGAGTCGCACACACACTGTAAACAATAAGTAGTGACCTGTGCAATAGAAGAAACTAGATTATTTAAAGCAGATATTTTTTCACAAGAAGAAAGTGTCGATAAAACATTCCACATACTTTCACAATATATCAGAATAAACTTTAACATATAAGCCTGACAATTTAAAATTCTGACAATTAATGTTGCAGAAGTATACACTTTTTTTCTAGATCATCAATAATTTTCCCATCCTTATTAGAAAGAGTAGGATTGGAATTAACTAAGTGCTTCGCAGCAGAGGAGTCAACTAAGGCTGGAGTTGCTGGGCCATGTCTGGGAATAGTGTATAAAAATGTAAAACACTAAGGAACTTCATACATCCTATCGGCCTTTTTAGGGACGGCTGGATGACTATCAGGAAAATTACATCCTCTTAAGCAAACAGTACATGAGGAATGGATGTAGGTTCTGGAAAATTCTTCTGTAGCAACTCACAGTACTTTTTCAGGGACTGAGAAACCTCAGAGTTCTCCCACTGGAAACACTGACATATTCTAGCAATAGTCTCAGAGAAAGAGAACCCCCCACAGGAAGAATCAGAAAGAGACCTCTCCTCTGAGTGTTAATCAGAAATTTGAGAAAAAACCCTGAATCCATCCCAGCATCTTCCTGGTCAGATTGAGAATCTTGAATCTCTTCAGGAAATGAGACATCTCGCTTTCTTTTACCAGAAATAAATGTACAAGAAGGATCAATAGTCTGAATCGAACACTAAGCCAGTCCCAGTAAACTATTCCTATCCAAAGAAAATTGAGGAATAGATACATGTTTGGTTTTCTGTTTCTTTCTGACAGGAAAAAATGGGTCCAACTGTATTACTAATGGTAGCCGCTTCTTCCCCACAGGTGGGCGCAGCATTTTGACACAACAGGGAAACCTTCCCTGTTCCTTCTCCCTGGACTGACAAGAGTGATTCTCCTTTGCCCACTGAGGGGACCATAGCAAAAACAGACGACATGGCTAAGCCCCGGTCAATAGTGGCTGTAAGTGCTACAACAGAGGCATCCAGGGTAAAAGATGAGTGGTCTTAGGTCCAACAAATGGCCACAGCAAAGTCATCTACCTGCAGCTGAGGCTAGTTGCTAGCCTGCTGTGGTGGCAGAGGCTGTTTGCTTAACTTGTTCTTTTTGTGGCTGGAAGAAGGACTGACCATAACAGTGACAATATGTTCCATGGTCAGGCCAAAAATATTGTCTATATCCTGGGGAAAACAAGCAACAATGCCAGTAAAACTACAAAAGTTACTTTTTTGACAGAAAAAACATAGTAAAATGTACTTTCAAACACTAGTGGAGACCCACAGTCTTAAAATAAACATAATTTTTCCACAGAAAATAGTTTAAACAGTTAGTTAACACTACTTTTAACCTGACAGAAACAATGAGTGCTCCATTTAAAAGTCCATTACAGTCTTCAGACATTCCGTTAAAACAAAACACTCCTAGCTTTAAAATAACTGTCCCAAAGAGGAAAGTAATAAAACATCAGTAAAATAAATAAATAAATAAATTAAAAATAAGAACATGGAAAGTTTTTCCCCAAAGGAAACTTATCTGACCAGATAGAGAAAGCACAAGCCAACCGTTAATAGTCTAAATCTTCAGGGGAGTGTATTCTTCAGTGGCAGTAAAGCTCTGAAGGACTTCACATCCAAACTTGTCTTTCAGCCAGCACAGCTCGAGCTACTTGACAGTTTGGGTACGTGGAAGGAGCCCTGATGCTTTGGAAGCCAACCAGCTGTTACAGCCTTGGCAGGATATAACCTATACAGCTAAGGCTACTGCAGCAGTGATCAATATGAAGAAGATTGTTAGCGATAGGTAGTTATTCAAATACACTTACAAATCTTATATGGTCATCGGGGTACATGGAGGATATCATTTAACAGGTTATAAGCTGACATTTTGTCTTGTTTAAGGTAAGTGGGAGTTAGACCTACAAACTGAACTAATTAGAAACTCCCACCTACCTTAAACAAGACAAACTGCTCAGTTTGTTGGTCTCTGTGAATCCTTCTAGAAGCGATGCTGTCCTTGACAAATCTGGAAATGCCACCACAGTTTCCATCTGACCTGAGTGCATGGTGCATGCAAAAAACAGGCATAGAGGAGTACTGTCTCTAAAATGCAACTGAGTCTCAGTAACTACACAAATATGCATGTCCTGCAGTTTCAGGAGAGCCTCAATATCAGGCAATTTGCCAGTGAGAACAGCCACCCTGATAAGGCCCACTGCAAGGATGGAAATGGGAGCATCGATAGCTGCTGTGTTGGGCTGCCCATTAGCCAGACTCTACCTAAAAAACACAGTATGGAAGCAGCAAGGACTGTACCCAGTGTGGAAGACATTGAATAAAGAAGTGAAGGCCATCTCTAGTAAAGCAGGTCAAACTTATCAATCTACTCATCCCATGCTGACACATACTGGACCCCCAGACCCCCCCCCCGAGTGACGCCACCTACTAAGCCAATTTTTAATGCCAATTATCATTTATTTGTATATATAGGTATCATTCTGGATGAAAGAAGGATTCCACTCTGAACCAGTGTCTTGCCTGCAATGGACATATGGGTAGAGAGATCTTGCATGTTTTTTTTTGCAGATTCCTATGTACCGTAAGTCATTCACATCCATATGAACTACCACTAGGCTGTAATTATATCTGTCTGATGAGAGGGACTTTAGAGCTCTTGTGATGTCACAGATGCTGTAACTGGGAAAAACAGTAAATTTAAACCTGCCTTTATCTTGTTAGTATGCTTGAGAATAGAGTTATCAGTTACTTAGATATTATAGCTTTTACTCACAGAATTTGAGGTATTAGGTGGCTTGTGTTCTACCGCCTGCTGACCCTTAACTATATGTGAGTATGGTGTTGATGTGTTGTGGATATGCTGAGACAGTCTTCTTATTCATAGTAGGCTTCAGTGGTGACCTTTTTTTACAGCGCCAGCATAAGTCAGCGTGGCTATGATGAGAAGTTAGTGATAGTGGGTGATACTCCCAGGCCATCTTATTAGTTGACGGGGGATACCTATATATTGCTTAGGTACTTGCACCACTCAGAGACTGAATGATTTGGGTCAAGTTAGAAGTTCATTGTCTGACAGCATATGACAGTTCCTACACTACCCGAGTCCCAACTACTACATATATGACAATAGAAAGGATAAAAGTTGGACTGCTATCCATGTTGTCCAGGGGGGTCTTGGATTTGATTTGGTCCAAGTGTTGAAACTATACTGTTCGTAGCCTGGTAGGTGTAAGAAAGATATTAAGCTAAGCGAAGGCACAAGTAATTCTGAGGAGCTGAGAGTGGTTTACTGATGCCACATATGTGGTTTATCTTTGGCCTGAACTCTAGTGGTCATTATGTTGCTGTACTTGCCTATATTTTTTCTTTCAATAATTAAGGGGCTTCACTGTGTGTGAAGTTTGAATTTTGGACCACAAAAAACTCATCTTACCACTTACCTCTTAGTCTCTCTCTTGCACGGAGGCCCATATCATGACCAAACTATAAGCCTCACTTAGTTGTAAACTTAAACCATGCTACAACAAATTTGCCAGACCTGCTTGTAAAACAACTTACCAGACCCATCACTGTTTAGGACTAAAAACACTTAACTGGATCGAACTTCCTCACCACCTATCTTATACCCAGCTCATCTTAACCCGTAAAATCATCTATACCCCATTTGCCTGCCCAGCAATTAGCCCCATACTCCAATTCTATCTAAGAAACTGTCTCCTTTGGTCAAATGATTAACAACTGCTTACCATCTACAAACCACAAAAGGCTGCTGGAGTCAGTCTCAATTCCAATAATGTAGCTAGAACCTGGAATAAAATTACTATATCAGTCAGGTCCATCTCACATCTGCATCTTTTCAAACCATTAGTAAAAGACGATTTCTCTGCTCCTTATCTGGGATATAGCTTCTCCTAATGTCCTTCATCACCTTCTTATCCCTCCCTTTAAAGCACTAAATCACTTAACCTGCTTTATCCCCTTCTTAAACCTCACTTTATTATAGTACTTAAACTACTGTACCTACTTCTAATTTAGCACAACCAACTTACCATTCCATTGCTATTTATCTATTAACCTCACTGTACTGCGTTTCTTAAATTGTTCCTACCTATCTTATACACCACTCTTCTAGTATAAATTCTCAATACAAAAAAAATTCACTGTCTTAAATTATACTCCTAAGAAACTCTTTCATTAATGTTAGCAACTTCTGCCATCCTCAGTGGAAACACAGAGACCAAACATTCTTCAAGAGCAAACAGATAAAATGTATTAATAAGCTGAAAGCTTTCATCTCACTAGTCTGGAAACTTGATCAAAACCAAACTAAAACATGAATTTAAAAAACAATATATGCAGCCACAAAACACCAGCCAATCAAAAACACTAACAGATGATGTTTGCAATGACATACAGTGAACCAATACTCAATATTAATGATTTTAACTTCAAAACAGACTGTAACATTCAATCCAGGGTTGGAAAAAGCATTTAACTTTAGTTGTCATATAAGTTCTTTATACACCAGTCTTAATTTCCAAGAGCCACCTTGTTCATTTGGTGTAACTATCAATGATGGAAAACAAAAACTTTTGAAAACTAGTACACATTAATGCATGTAAAAGCATTATTATCCTAACAAAGATTAATATCATGGCAGTGCTCATAAATTCTTTTTAAGTATCTTTCAGTTTGGTTTCCCCTCCTCAGTTCCATGCATAGAAGTTTGTGGTTCTCTTTGTAATCCTTCATTAATATGTTAAGACATAAAGAAAGCATTTGAGTCTCATGGTTGTACATATCTCTTTAAAGTTTTAAGATAATTATAATTTCTAGCAATAAACATAAACTATATCTTAAGAGATGTATAGAAATTCTAAAACTCAGCAAAAATTGTTCTTCCTTTTATAAATAATCATTAAAACGTATACCAGTCAAGGGTACCCTTATTGATTGTCTTAGCAACTGGACCTTCTGTTAATAACAAAATATCAAATGTAAATATTTAGGGCTCTGAATCTGGAAGATAAGAACTAAAACTATATGTGTATATCATTTGCACCTTAGTATTTCATATATAAATGGCGATATTTAATAATAAACAATCAGAATTTAGTGTGATGTCCAATTTAAAATTTAACAGCAGTAAAACAAATACCTGGTATAATAAACACTGTTATAGGTGGGAATTCAAATAACACTTAAGAATTACTGAGCCAGCCATAGACTCTACAAGTAGAACAAATTATGCTGAACTTATTATTAATTTCAAAAACTGAATTTTTAATTCTAACAAAATTAATTTCACTTTTGTAGGTAGATTATTTGTCATCAAACTAATACTATTATTTAAGATATCACTTACCTCTCAAACTATTTATCTACTTTCCCAAACAATAATACAAGTCAAATTCAGAAAATGTTGTTAACCTTCATATGATATCTAGTAAGCCTAGACTAGTTATGAAAAAAATCTTAGGCTTATGGAAAAATGAGGTTCAGTTTTCAGGTACTGAATCTTATATATTATCTCCTACTTTTAAACACGTTTAAGTTAGTCCTCATTGCTTACAGACTTTTTAGAAAGCTGTCTGCAAGAACGTTCACTTAAATTTATGTAGCAACATATTTCAAATTCTACAAAGTAATTGAAAATATATAGACTTTTTAAAGCAAGCATCTTTAATATTCCATTCATTCTCCTACAGATACTTAATATAGTAACACAATTTAAATTCCATTTTTATATTATGTACATTAAAACACTTACTTGAAAAACTGAATTTTTACCATCTTTCCTGAAAATATCATTAATGGCTTTATTCGTTCATAAAATTATCAAAAGCATTAGTCAACCGTTTAATAATAAATGGTGTAATGAATTGTTAAACATTTTATACAAATGTAAGAAATGACTGGTCATATGTATAACACTTGATGGAGTGTATTCTTCCAGCAAAGAATTATCATTATAAAGGTCTTTCCCTTATAAAAGAAGTTATGTACTTACCATAACGTTCCATGAGAGTTGTTCATCGCGCCTTCATTCTTCACTGATGGGTTCAAAGCCGATCCCTCAGCTCCGAGTCGGTACCTACTGCAAAGTTCAAGGATTTCAAGTAGCTCGAGGCCAATCCCATGATGCACCTTGTGTTATCTCAGATCTTGTTTGCTGCGTATAATAATACCATATGTCATTGTATAATTCCAGAAGAGAGAAAGTATAGAAGGGTTGAGTGACCAGGAAGGATCTAGCACCTCGGTCTTCTGAGAGCCCAGGAGGGGGTACGAGGGAGGGATGAAAGAATGAAGGTGAGATGAACAACTCACATGGAACGTTATGGTAAGTACATAACTTCTTTATGTGAAGTTGTTCTATCTTGCCGTTCATTCTTTACTGATGGGTAGTGTCCCAAGCACCATTTACCTCGGGTGGCTCACGGGAGTATATTTCTCAGGACCGTAGATCCAAAGGAGGCCCTGTCAACTTTGTAATGAGTGATAAAGGTACGAGGTTTTGACCAAGTGGCTGCTGCGCAAATGTTATCAATAGGAAGTCTGGCAGAAAAGGAAGAGGATGTAGAAACTGCTCTGGTTGAGTGAGCTTTAATTTATGCTGTAAGGGCATATTGGGAGCTGAATAAGCAAAGGTGATACAATCAGATAACCATTTAGACAGAGTTGTTTTAGCCACTGGCACAGCTTTCCTGGAATCTGAAAATGAAACAAAAAGCTGGTCTGATTTCCTCAAGTCTTTTGTTCTATCCAAATAAAATCTGAGCTGTCTGTGAATATCAAGTTTATGCAGCATGTACTCTAGATTATTGCAGTGGTTGGGGAAGAAAACTGGCAAATCAATATTTGGTTGAGATTAGTTTCAGTGCAAACTTTGGGCAAGAAAGAGGGGTTTGTTCGAAGTTAGACTGTCAGCATGGAAAATCAAATAAGGAGGTTTGATGGACAAGGCTTGAAGCTCTGACACTCTGCAGACAGAAGTAATAGCCACTAAAAAGATGGTTTTCCAAGACAAAAATTTGAGGTCACATGAGGAAGCTGGTTGAAATGGAGGAAGAATTATGCGGGAAAGCATAAAATGTAGTTTCCATGGAGAAAGTACAGTTTTGTACCTACCATAAATGTAGATGTTCGAGTGTTCACACTGCTGCAGTCATTACACTTGGGTTATCCTGCCATCAGGCGGTCCCGCAGTCGGCCAGAGTTCCAAAGTCTTGGTCCGGCATCGGTTGCTGTCGCTTCTTCCCTGACGTCAGTGCGCCAGGGGTATATAAGATGCATCCAATGCCATTTTCTTCAGTTTTTCTTGCCCCAGATGTCAGGTGCCCCCAATAGGTAGGCAATACATATTGCTAATAAAAAATATACATATAAAATAAAAATAATACCTTCAGTTACAAGCAAATACACCACAAAGGTTGTATAGGATAGAAAGGTATAGATAAGTCCAGCTAGTTCAGAGGGGATGGAGGGAGGGTAACCTGAACTGCAGCAGTGTGAACATTCGAACATCTACATTTATGGGAGGTACAAAACTGTACTGTATTCATCGTGTTACACTGCTGCAGTCATTACACCTGGGTAGAATCCCAAAGCTAAGGTTGGGTGGCTGGTCTATAAAGAGTTAGGATTGGCTATGAGGCCCTGCAGAACTGCAGTGGCAAATCCTGCTCTGGATTTAGAGTAAAGAGGCAGGTGGTAATGCTTGGTAAAGGTGTGCACTGAACTCCAAGTTGCAGCCTCCAAAATTTCCTTGGTAGGTATTCCTCTGAGAAAGGCCGTTGAAGTGGCTGTTGCCCTGGTGGAATGTGGCCTAATGGTATTTGGGACTGATTTTTCATGCTGTGTGTAGCAGTAACGAATACAGTGTCCTATCCATTTCGATATAGTCTGCTTTGAGATAGCCTTGCCCTGTGATCCTACAGCATATGCTACAAACAGTTGCTCAGTTTTCCTGAAAGCTTTTGTTTTGTCCAAGTAGAAGCGTAGCTGCCTGTGTATGTCTAAAGAATGCAGATGTTTCTCCCCTTTATTCTGGGGGTTTGGATAAAAAGTTGGCAAATGGATGGTTTGGTTAAGAGCCACACTAGATATCACCTTTGGCATAAAGATAGGGTTTGTCCTTAAAGAAATCCTGTCCTGATGAAAAAATTATAAAAGGTTCCTCTGCCAATAATGCCTGTAGCTTTGTAGCTGTTTTCCATGATAAAAATTTTAGATCGGCTGTATTGGCTGGCTCAAAAGGTGGTAGGGTCAGTTTTTCCAAAACGAAATTGAGGTCCCAAGTTGGTGTTGGTGCTCTCCAGGGTGGTCTTATGTTTTTAGCCCCTCTGAGGTACTGCTTTAGCAAGGGATGAGAGAATAAAGGAGTATCCGTGTTGTAATGTGCTGAAATGGCAGAGGCGTGGATCTTAATTGATGAGAAGGACAGGCCTCTGTCCAGCATCTTAGTTAAGTATTGTAAAATCTGAGGAATGTTTGGAACAAGAGGGTCAAGGCTTTGAGCCTGGTTCCAGGCGCAGAATCTCTTCCATTTTTCTGAGTAAGCTTTCCTGGTGCTAGGCCTCCTGGCCTCCAAAATGACATCCATAACAGCTTTAGAGAGAGGTGTTGCCTGTTTGACTAATGTATCTGCCATGCAGCCAGGTTTAGGGTTTTGAGCTGACCGTGCAGGATCTGATTGTTTTGTTGAGTCAGAAGGTGTGGAA
This sequence comes from Protopterus annectens, assembly GCF_019279795.1. NCBI lineage: Eukaryota > Metazoa > Chordata > Ceratodontiformes > Protopteridae > Protopterus > Protopterus annectens. The sequence goes on along the minus strand of NC_056743.1, from coordinate 405,984,388 downwards.
TTTGAGGCAAAATCCATGGTGGGCCTTGAGCCAAGTTCCTTAAGATAGGGTACCAGTGCTGGCGTGGCCAGTCTGGAGCAATCAGGATCATGTGTGGTTTTTCTTGTCTGGCTTTTAGGAGTACCTTTGAAAGGAGAGGCAGTGGCAGGAAGGCATAAACTTTTAGGTTTTTCCAGCGGAACAAAAGAGCATCCAGTTTCCATGCTTGTTTGTGATAAGTCCTTGTGCAGAATTTTTGTGGTTGGTAATTCAGTGGGGAGGCAAAAAGATCTATGTCTGGGCATCCCCATTTTTGCGTTACCATGCTGAAGATTTGTGGATTCAATTTCCATTCATGAGGGTCCATGATATTTCTGCTTAGATAGTTTGCCAGAGTATTTTTCTTTCCTGGCAGGAATTGTGCTTGCAGGTGAACTTGATACGTTAGAGCTGTGATCCACAAGGTCATGGCTTGCCTGCATAGGGGATAAGAATGAGTGCCTCCTTGCTTGTTTATGTACCACATTACTGTGGTATTGTCTGTCTTTAGTAATAATTGTCCTGGATGCAGAAGGTCCTTGAAAGCTGTTAGGGCATTTTGAACAGCCAACATCTCTTTTTGATTGATGTGAAGATGCATCTGGTCTGTGGTCCACTTGCCCTGAATGCACTTCCCTGCCATGTGTGCTCCCCAGGCGTAATCCGAAGCATCTGTTAGAGTTTGCCTGGCTGTGGGTTGGGTAAAAGGCTGACCTTTGTTTAGGTGACATGCCTGTGCCCACCATCGAAACTCCTGTTGTAGGCAGGGAATCATTGGTATTACTGCTTCTAAACCGTGAGAGTGTTGAGTCCAAACACTTTTTAGGTACCATTGTAATTTCCTCATATGCAGTCTGGCATATGGTATTAGTAGTATGCAGGATGCAATGAATCCCAGGGCCTGCAGAATTTTTCTTGCAGGGAGATGGGACTTTTTTGCCAGTAATATTGAGTTAGTTGAACTTGTCTGTCTGGCGTGAGGTAAGCCATCTGGGCCGTTGTATTTAAGCTGGCACCCAGGAATATAATCTGTTGCGAGGGCACTAGTTTTGACTTCTTTTTGTTTACTGTGTACCCTAGAGAAATTAGCAACCTTTTTACAAATGCCAGATGCTGTAGAAGAATGTCCTTTGTCTCTGCTTGAATGAGGCAGTCGTCCAGGTATGGATATATTTGAATTCCTTTTTGTCTGCAAAATGCAATTACTGGTGCCAGGCACTTTGTAAAGACCCTGGGTGCAGTAGATAAGCCAAAGGGCAGTGCAGAGAATTGGTAGTGCATTGTACCAGCTTTGAATCTGAGGTATCTTCTGCAATTCTGTCTGATAGGGACATGCAGGTATGCCTCTTTGAGGTCCAGAGTAACAAGCCAAGCCTTCTTGCCCAGCATGGGTAGAAGCTGCTGTAATGTCAACATTTTGAATTTTGGAATAGCCAGGTAAGTATTCAGAATTGAAAGGTCTAGTATGGGCCCTCCAGGCCTTGCCCTTTCCGGGGACCAGGAAGAGTCTTGAGTAAAATCCTTGTCCTTATTCCTGTTGTGGTACTTTTTGAATAGCTCTCATGTCCATGAGGGCAGAAATTTGTTTTTGTGCCTTTGCCCATTGATTTTGCGGCAGGACTGGCATTCCTTTTAGCCTTGGTAAAGTATGAAAGTGGAACCTGTAACCTTGAGACACAATATTCAGAACTCATTTGTCTTGGGTGATTGTTTGCCAGTTTTGAGAAAAAAGTGCTAGTTTTCCCCCTAAGGGGGCTTCCAAAAGGGACGTGCTTGGCATACGAAGGGGAAAGTCATTGTGACTGTTTCCTGTAAGGTTTAGACTTGTCCCCACCTCCTTTTGGGGTTGAGGTGCCCCACTGTCATTGTCTGTTTGAGCCTTGGGGTTGAGATCTGCCTCTTGGGTGTCTGTATCTGCCTCTCTGTGGCCTGTCTGACACTGGAAAGGACCAATTCTTTGTTGGCCAATTTCTGCTAAACAGAGGTGGCTGTACCTGTAAGAAATCCTTGACTGTTTGCATAGATTTAGCTTTATCCTCCATTTTCTTTAACACCTCTTCTGCCTTAACACCAAACAAGGTATCATGCTGTAAAGGAGCATCCAGTAATTTTGCCTTAACATGATCAGGTAAACTCTGTTCTTTTAACTAAGCATGTCTTCGAATCACAGAACCTGTAACTGCGGCTTTACAAGAAGCCTCTAAAGAATCAAAACCACATTGCAGAGTATGTTTTCCCACCTGTTCAATTGCATGCAATAAATCCTGCATTTCTTTACAATCAGAAGCTTCTGAGCTTGCAAGCATTTTCTGTTTTAACTGAGCCATTAAACATTGTTGGTACTTAAGCATGTGAAATTGGCAATTTAAAGCTCTTACTGCTAAAGTTGCAGAAGTGTATACTTTCTTCCCCCATCTATCCAAAGCTCTGGAATCTCTGTCAGAGGGTACTGGATTTTTTTGCAAAGGAAGCCTTAACCCCTTTTGGACCCTGGGAAATAGTTTCTGGATCAGCAAAAGGGTTTTTGTAAAGAAACTTGTGAGAGTCCGGGACTCTATAATACCTGTCTGGCTTGGCTGGAGCAGGGGGCAAAGAATCAAGAGATAAGCTGGATTCAGAGAACACATCATCCACAATGTCTAGCACAGGCGGAATAGCCAGGGGCCTGTGCTGAGGCAATAAAAGGAAATCCCTGAGCCTTTTCTTGGCTTCTGAATCCTGACTTTCTGAATGGAAATGCTCCCTCATGGTATGTAAAGTTTTCCCAAAAGAATAATCCTCAGGGGGAGAGGCTGAAGGGATAGATTCTTCAGCATCAGAGTCCTCATGGGGGTAGAGAGTATCCCTGGTCTGAAGAGGAATCAGAGGAAATGGAAACCTGATCAGAGGAATCATAGTCTGTATCCTGCCTAGGCCTTTTCTCAGGAGGGGGATGGGAACCCCTGATTAGAGTAATGAGGTCTTCGGCCATTTTAAGCATCTGTTTCTTAGGCATGGAGGACTGTCCAGGAGAATGCTGTACTTGTTTCTTTGTCTTTAATGGTACCTTTGCCTTGGCTGTTGTTTTAATGGTAAGTTGTGAAGGTCTGAAAACACCCTCAGAAGCCGATGCCTGCTCAGCGGCTCCAGACCCATCTGAGGGATTAGTTTCCATAGGCCCAATACCTTGAGTTTCCAGAGGCCTAGTTGTCTCCACGTGGGAGTCGGAAGCGGCCTGTGGCTCTGAGGTAGCGGGTGTCAGGGGCTGCGCCTCACTGAGAACCATCGAACCGGTGACTGGTCTAGAAGAGGTTTCGTCATCGGTTTTGGACCTCGGATGCCTGTCTTTATCCTTGTCTTTGCGTTTTTCGGTATTGAGGTCGTCGGTTGATCCGATGGCATAGTATAATTGAACCTTCAGCCAAAGTAGTGCAAAGCAAAATCAACACATCTTTTTATAGTGCGTTTGTTAAATCTAGCACAAAACTGACAACTAGTGACGTCGTGATCAGGGCCTAGGCATGGAATACAGTAAGAGTGGAAGTCCTTATGAGGTATTTGCTTACCACAGGAAATACAATTATGAACTTTTTCTGACATCGGTCTGAGGCAAGAAAAAAGTTTCCCCAATGGGGTACTTAGCTTTACTGAAGACTTCGGATCTGAAATTCGACTTCGAAAATCTCAGGAGTCGGCCGACCGGCACTTGCGAACTGCTTCTGCTTCGGGCACCGCACGGCAAGAAAGACTGGGGAAAATGGCGTTGGATGCATTTTATATACCCCTGGCGCACTGACATCAGGGAAGAAGTGACAGCAACCGACGCCGGACCAAGACTTTGGAACTCTGGCCAACTGCGGGACCACCTGACGGCAGGATAACCCAAGTGTAATGACTGCAGCAGTGTAACACGATGAACATCAGGGAGATTTCACAGGTGGTCTAATATGACAGGTCCCTTTGAGAAAGGCTTTGGATAATTTGTGTAGCATAATATTCAACCCTTCGAATCCAAGATGAAAGTTAAGAGATGGCAGCAAGTTGAACACGGACTGTTGCTGCTGCAGCTCCTTTATTGAAGATCATGGTCAAGAACTCTAGTATAGAGGCCATAGGGGCTTGGTAAGGATTAATATTGTTTTTAGAGGCCCATATAAAATATTTTTTCCATTTGCTCAAGTATAGCTTCCTCGTAGAGGATTTATGAGAGGATAGGAGAAATTGCTTCATCTCATTGGAAAGGTTATGGAACCTGGCTATGATGGGAATTGGAGCAGCCAAGCTGTCAACTTCAGGGACTGCAGAGCGGGATGAAGTTCCCCCGACGAGTGCATCAGAAGGTCCAGAACTGGGTCCAGAATCCAGGGGTCCTCCAAAAGATGAAGTCGAAGGAAGGGGAACCAAATCTGATGAGGACAATGAGAAGCTATTAGAATGATAGTTCTTCCCATGGCTTTGACTTTCTGTAATACCTTGGGTATCAATGGGATTGGTGGGAATGCATAGAGGAGACCCGGGGGCCAATCGTGAAAAAGTGCATCCCTTGGGGCTTCTCCCAGAGGGGGAATCAGGGCGAAGTAGCTTCTGCATTTGGTGTTCATGTGACTGGCAAAAAGGTCGCAGCAAGGCTGGCCCCACCTGCGGAATATCCTGTCTGTTATTTCTGTCTTGAGGGACCACTCGTGGGGCAACAAAATTGCTATGCTCAGCTTGTCTGCTATCATGCTGAATTTCCCCGGGATGTGCGTTGCTAACAGAAAGCGCTGGGTGGATACAGCCCACTGCCATACTCTTAGGGCCTCACGACAAAGGGGTAAGGATCTGGTTCCTCCTTGTTTGTTCAAGTACCAGACCATTGACATGATGTCCATCTGAATTGCAATCGTACCCAGAGGAAGAGAGTCCTGGAAGTACTGCAATGCCAAAAGTACTGCGCTCATCTCTAGGACATTGATATGCAGCTGTGTCTTTTGATCGGTCCATGTGCCTTGGGCTGTCCTTCCCTGAAAATGCCCCCCACCCCCACCCTATCAGGGAAGCGTCCATGGTCACTGCGGCTGCTGGTGGGGGGGTAAGAGAAATGGACGTCCTATCATAACATGAAGTGAGGTTAACCACCACTGAAGATCCTTTCTGCAGGAATTTGTGATCATTATCATGTGAGACATGGGGAGCTCTTGGTAAGACCATTGAGTGAACAACAGCCATTGCAGTATCCGCATGTGCATACGACCCAGTGGTATGGCCAGAATTGCTGCTGCCATCATTCCTAATAATTTCAGAACTTCTGATGCTGGTGCTTTGTTTTTGGATATTAGAATGCGGACCTGCTGACAGAGAAGTAAGACTCTTTCTACTGAAAGCCTTAGTGTGGTGGTGTCCAGTTCTGCTCCGATAAAGATGATATGCTGCAATGGAGACAAGACAGATTTTTCTGAGTTTATTGTAATGCCCAGCTGATTGCAGAGTGACAGAGTGGACTCCCTGGCCTGAATAAGTTGATGCCTGGTGGTGGCGGTAAGGAGCCAATCGTCTAGGTACAGAAACACCTGGAATCCTAAACGTCTCAGGTGAGCTGTGACCACTGCCATGCATTTGGTGAACACTCTGCAGGCTGTAGTGAGACCAAAGGGCAGGGCTCGAAACTGGTAATGACTGACTCCAAGCCGGAAGCGCAGATGATCTCTGGATGGCCTGGCCATTTTTATGTGGCAGTACGCATTCTGGAGATCTATCGAGCACATCCAATTGTCTTTCCCTAAGAAGGGAATTACTGACTGAAGTGTGACCATCCGAAACTTCTCTTTTTTTACAGATTTGTTTAGTCTGCTGAGGTCCAATATAGCTCTCCAGTCCCCTGTCTTTTTTGGAACTAAAAAGAATCTTGAGTAAGTTCCGGCATCTATCTGGTCTGCTGGGATTGGTTGGATGACTCTTTTTCTAACAACGTCTGGACCTCTACTGTTGCTTGTTCCCTGTAACAGGATGGAACATCCGGGATTTTTCTTGTCAGTGGAGGGGGCGTGGCAAATGGGATGATGTATCCTCTGGAAATTATACTTTGTACACAGTTGTCATTTATTTTGAGGCAGACGTCTTGGTACAAAGATAAGCGACCCCTGACTGCCTCCAGAGCAGGATAGTCAGGCCTCCTTTCAAGTGATCTCTGTCGTACCTGGCTTTGCAGACCTCCTCTGCCGTGAGGGCAGCATCTTCTATTATTGCCCCTCCTCTGCCCCTGGAGGTGGGTTCACCATGTGTGTCCCGAAAGGCTCCTTGGGCTTTTCGGAACCACATTTTCCCTCCCTTTTGACTCTTGGGGTAGGGTCTGGTAGGGGTGGAAAAATGGACTCTGAAGGCAGGCAGAGTCTTTCCCTTCTGCTCACACCTGGTTAAAGTTTCCTTAACTTTGGACCCGAAAACGGATGAGCCATCAAAGGGTAGGGTATTCACAATGGATGACTTGAAGGGCTCCGCAAAGGAACAAAAGAGCATCCAGGAGTGTCTCCTATGAGCAACTCCTGTACTCGCTGCCCTACTCATTCCATCAGCTGCATATGAAATGAGGCGCATGGATGAGTTCACTATAAAGTTGAGGGTAGCAAGCTGGGAGGCAACTTTGTCTGTAACCCCTGCAGCTATTGCACCCTGAAGATTATCTCCCAGCTCTTAAAGGAGATCTCTTTGTAGTCTCGTAAAATGGGTTAAATAGTTAAGCGGAGTGCAAAAGTTGTTGAACTAAACATGCGTTTCCTATATTTATCCATGATCCTGGAGTCACTGTTAGGAGGATGGATAGACGAGGAAGTTTTAGACATTTCCTTTTTGATGTCTGCCGCCACCACCATGGAATCAACTGGCACACCGCTGGTGAAGAAGGATTTATCTTGGGGGGCAGATATGAACTTATTAGGCCTCCTAGGGGCAGGCTCCATGGTGTCCAGAGACTCTGACACCTTTCGTGAGACCAGATGCATAAGCTCATCGAAGGGAGGAGACACCCAAGAGGTGGAGGGCTGAGACCTGAAAGCCTTCAGGAGAACCAACTCATACTCAGTAGGGCTGGTGGACTGCCAGTCACCCCTCTGCCTAAGGATTTCATGTATCTCTGCAAATGAGATAGCCTCAGAGGGAGACCATGGGGACCCTTCTGATTCATCCAAGTCAGTATCAGATATAAGAGACTCCTGACGGAATTCTAAATGTTTCCTCTTACACAATCTCTTCCTGGGCACCTCATCAGTGGCAATGGAAGCTTCTGGTGAGGTCTTGGAAGAGCAATGGCCATCCAGTGGGGCTTCCTGCGGCTCTGGGTCTCTGCGCTTAGCTAGGATCTGTGAAGCAGAAGCAGACACAGGCGCTTTAGGGGATGAAGAAGCCGGACCTGAAGTTGAGGATATTTTGCGAGACATAACTTTCCTCATGGCTTCGAAGGCACCCCTGCTCCGATGCAAAGGGACCGATGGATCCGAGGAAACCGTCGATACCCCTGGCACTGGGACAATGGGCTCCAAGCCTGAGGTAGGAGCCGAGCTCATCTGAGCCGAAGTCCCGAGAGGCAAAGTCAGAACCTGACAAGTCAGTTCGACTATCCTCCCCGGACCTGACCAGAGAGTGTTGGCTCCTAGAGTCCTCGTTCGGCGCCGAGGACATCAGAGTGAACAAAGCCGAAGACACTGGAGCAGGCCTTGGTTCCGAAGGCTCCACAATCAGCAAGTCCGACTCCTCTGGCTCCGAAGGACCGGTATGGCTCGGAGGAGGAAGAGATATAGCTGGCATAAGGGTCTTCGGCTTCGAAGCCGCCTGGGTCAAAGCCGATAATTTTGCAAAGGCCGGTGCCTGTAGAAGCTTCTGCACCACCCAATCCACATCCAAATCAGAGAGGCTAAAAGAAGACCGAGATGAACGGACCGATGGTACTGACTGAAGTAGTGGCGATTTAGGAATTTCGGATACCAGTTCCAAAACTGGGGACTAACTCCAAAAAGAAAAGACAGTCGGCTCAGAGACCTGCGGAGCCAGTGTCACAGACTCCTTTGCCTTTTTTGACTTTTTCGAATCCACAGAAGTCTTGGAGGACTTTGAGGACTTACTAGATCCATCCTGGTCACTCAAAGCCTCCTGGAAAGAAAGTTTCAACAAACCCCTGTTAATGAGCTTCCTTTTTCTCTCTTGGAGGACCCAAGAGGAAAAGGAATGGCATATGGAACATGTTTCTTGTAAATCACCTAAGCAGTAGACACAATTAACATGGCCAGTCAGTAACAGACCTCTTCTGCCCACATTTAGGGCATTTTTTAAACCCTGACTTAGGGTGTTTGTCCTTGTCATCAGCCATAATGGAAATGGACACACCCAAAAACAGCAAATATAAATTAGCCTTCTAATGAAAAACAGGCTAAATATAAGTACACACACAAGCCTTTTAAACTAAGGCTAACTACAACTATTAATAAGCCTTCTAATAAAAAAACAGGCTAAATATATGCACACAAGCCTTCAAATTAAGGCTAACAAGCACAAATACACAAATTAAGCAGATAATAAGCAAGTTATCTTTAAGAATTATAAAATACTAAGAACGAATGTGACAAAAGGTCACTGAATAACAATTTGTAGTCACTAAGAAATCACACAATACTATACTAAGAAAAAAAATGTGATAAAAAGGTCACCGAATAAACAATTTCTAGTCAGTAAAATTTAAATAGGCCTACGAAGAAAAACAAGGCCAAATATAAGGCTATGAAAAAGCACACAAGGGAAGGGAACACTACAGATAAAGCTTTAAGAACTTATCTAACCTAAATATCTAACTATTCTAACAATAATTTTCCAATAATTTTTAGAAATATAAAACTATTAAAGTTTTTACTGCCCCGAGCTAGCAAGACAATAGTTGCAGCAGCAAACTAGACCTGGGGTAACTCAAGGTGCATCATGGGATAGGGACTTAACCTTGAGCTACTTGAAATCCTTGAGCTTTGTAGTAGGTGCCGACTCGGAGCCGAACCCATCAGTAAAGAATGACTGGCGAGATAGAACAACTTCACAGCCTCAATTTAAAATAATAATAATGCTAATACTAATAATAATAAGCAAAACCTTTATTTTAACACCTTTTAAAATAATTTAGGAGTATAAAACAATTATCCCAGTTTCCTGTTGATTTTTTATTTTTTTATGGTTAACTCTTTTTCCCAGATTTAAATCAGAATGAAAAGCAAATAATAATAATAAAGCTTCCTAGTGTTCTGTTTTTACAACCTTTCCTTTGCTGCAGAGGATATTCTTGTGGAAGCTTTTACACGGATCATTTTCTCAAAGTGTATAAAGCTAATAAAATTGTTAAAACTGGTAAGAATAACTGATGGTAATGTAGACCTTATTGAGAGCAGTCTGTGAGCATGTATTTCTCTTATAAAGAAATCATTACATGTTGGCAGGATAGGCTTTTTGGTCTGTTAATTTCTTTATCAAAATTAGGGGCATATATTACATCCTATATCAAGTTGTGTATTTACAACCCAAAGGCCTTTTCTTAGGATAGCTACTGACTATAGCAAGAAAAAACTCTGAAAAAAGAAATAGAAAACTTATTTGCAGGAATTCATTAATATTTTATTAACAGTATACAGTAAAGAAATGTGTATATAAGAGTGTGTGCAATAAAAGATAAATGACATTTTATTGTAAATTAGTCACCTTACTGAGAAATACGGCAACGTTTAAAAGGTTTGCCATTCTTTCCCTTTAAATGGGACTTTAAACCAATCAAATTTTAAATTATTTAGGTGTAGATACTTAGGTCAGTAAATCACATTTTAATACAGCCATAACACGTTTTGAATAAAATCTATTTTCCTTTCTGTGCTACATTTAATAGAGCATGTAGTTAGTTTTATTTTGGAGATGCTAAAAATTAATTTATATTGTTATAATCTACTGTACTCTGGATAAATACCATTTTTTTCAGAAAAAAGAAACAAGCATGTTCCACTAGGGACTGCTTTCTTATCTCCTGTAGCCTAATGCCAGGTTTTATGCTGTTCTTTTAAATGGTGAGTTTATTTTGGGCTTCATTTGAATTTATTTTTTCTATGTCATGAAGTTTATAACTAGTAATGTACTATACAACATTAATGATATAGGCCAAATCATATAACAAAGAATGTTCGCTGTTTGATTCCTATTAATAAATGTATTTAATTATATTTTTATAGCAATAATTTTTGCTGAGCTTCAGATCAGTCACACTTCAGCACATGCCACAAATTCAAATTCTCAAAAGCTTTAAAGCATAATACTTTTTTAGCTAAGTGCCTGGCCCATGCTAATCACAAAATAGCTGTTATGTCACTGGCTAGTCACTCAGTGGACCCTGCTGTACAACCAAGAACCACATTCCAAACAGTTTTACTTCCGACAAAACACCAGAAAAGCAGGCAAGCCAACTTCTTAATTTAGATGCAGTGCTTTTAACATCGCAAAACAAATGCAGAGAAGCACTTTAGTAAGCAACACAGCATGTCATTGGTAAAAGCATTGGAAACTTAGAAACATTAGAAGATGGGTGCATGTATACATTTCAAGTAGATTAATAGTATTCATCAGTTAATTATCACGGAACTAAGGAAGTGGAAACAAAAATAATGAAGTAATTATTATGAGGCTGCTTACCTTTTTGCATCAAATGCTGGTGATGAGCAGTAAGACTTCTCAGTAGAAATAAATCACCTGCTTCAGTGTCACAGTCATAAAATTCTGAAACAGATATAGGAAAAATGTATTACTTAAATGTAATACAACATTTAGTTATCTATTCACCTGTTAAATGGGTAAGTGGTCTGGGTTCAAATTATTTCTTTCATTTGTATCCCATAACAGATGGGTAGCATTTAAATATCTGAAATTTGACTGTTGCAGTGACATCAAACTAACAGTGAACCCAGGCTGTCTCCTGCTGTTCTGCTTTCATCCCAGTGTCTTAAAGGGGATACTCAATGTTGTGGATGTAGCAGCTGTTCTTCAACTCATGGACGTGTAGAGGACATCACCTGGTCCTTCCCAAGATGGACCCAAAGGAAGTAAATTCACACAATAAATTCATAGATTAGTACTAAGCTAACTGCCCTTGCGAGCCATTTTAAGCCTAGCCAATTATCCCTTGTGAGACTCAAACCCTGCACCTTGTGCTTGCAAGGCAAACACCTTAACCATTAGGCCACCCTCCCAACCCTATAATTTAACTATAGATGTTGCTAGATGTTCATAGGTTCATACTAGGCTAATTGCCCTTGTGAGCCATTGTAAGCCTAGCCAATTATCCCTTGTGAGACTCAAACCCTGTACCTTGTGTTTGTAAGACAAACACCTTAACCATTAGGCCACCCTCCCAACCCCAAACACCTCTGTCAGTTTTGAACCCCGGGACCTTGTACACACTAGACTGCATGAAGTACCACTAAACCACGGTAGACATTTCAAGTAGATTAATAGTATTCATCAGTTAATTATCACGTAACTAAGGAAGTGGTATAGGTAAAGGAGCTCAGGTGTATCAACAAGAAGGTAGTAAATATGATACAACACATCTTTGGAGACCTAGAAATAGCCTATATGCATACTCTATATATACACATAAGACCAGTACCAAGGTGCTCCCCGAAAACAAAGTGCATCTCAACTGGATGGCAACTACACTACTGATGTGTATAAAGCAGAACATAAATCCAAAGGTGGTGATATACATCACGTTTAAGTTTTACTACGCAACAGTATCGACATGCACACCTAGCATCTCAGGCAGTATACACTGCATTATGTCACTGATGTACTCTGGGATATGTAGTAATCAAAATGGGTCATTTTATAGGGAAGAAGTGGTCGCATCAGATTGTCTTCCCAGCAATCAGCATGCCCCTGGCAGAGGAGCTTGATGTGAACATGTATGCCCTGACACTACAGCATACTGTCTGTCTATACTGCAGTGTATCTTTAGCTGTGTTCACCTTTCTGAATGATGATAATGTAACATCCATGTAATACAGATGCTGGTACACAGCGGTGGTTATTGTTTTTGTATCCCTTGGCCTGAGCTTTATATATGCTATATAGTGCTGTATCTAATTTTCACTACTGCAATTCACTCCATTCTGTTTAAATCATTCTTAAGCTCTGTCTCCTACCAATCCACCTGATATCATAACTGCTTGCAGCTGTTACCATCGACACCTCAGAAATAAGCAATCAAATAAAATGAGACAGAATGATAGACTTGTCTCTCAGAAAATTCATGTATATAAAAGAAAATCCTGCACAGTACATCATCATCAGGCTGAATCACTGTCTTCAGACACAAGTTGGAAAGCAAACCAGATATTAACTGACAGGTGAGCTGGTGAATAGCCCCATGTATCCTACAGGCCCAGTTTTATGCTGCTCACTAACAATAATGTCTTCATGTACAAGTGCAAAGTGCTGTTGGTTTGTTTATATAAGCACCACGATAACCTGGATGGCATATTCTTTCTGCTGCTGAAGGCTAATAGTGGACCTTCAGGTTTACCATAATTTGAAAAAAGTTCACCTGTTCATATATCCATTCAGCATGGACACAGACAACATGATACAAAGATACTACAAGAATTTAACAGAATGTTAGCAGAAGTATAGCGAGGTCAAAGATGTTTTTACAACATATGGTTAAGATATAGAACAGTATTCAGGCAAACATTAAAACCTGTAAAGCATCTGATAATGTTATGCTCGAATAAGTAAGTATTAAAGACCTCACAAAGGTGGGCTCCATAAACGGAAGTTAAGGAGGCTTACGAATGAAAATTCTGGACTGAATTTCTGAATCTAGCAGGGAAGGGTTGTGGAAAAAAACATGAAAACAAGTGCATGATTATAGCAAGAATGGAAAATAAAAATCATAAAAACAATGTGAGGAAATTATAATGAACTTGTGAAGGGAATTGTAGATGTACATAAGTGGTAGATGAAATCAACCGCTTGATATGATTTTTTTTTCTAGCCCTTTTCTGACCATCATGCCTTCTCTAAGTTAGTCGGCTCATTTGTCCCTAATGACAAACACTGTACTACAGAGGGATTCTTAAGGAATGTAGAGGTTTTGCAAGGATAGAGATAATCTGAGAATAACGTGCACTGGATAATTTCTTAGCTAGAGCGGGTAGTGACCCTGAAATAAATGCTTAAGGATAAAGATAGCCTGCAGAACAGTAGCTCTTCCCCATGGTCAGCCATACTACGATAAGCAGGCATTGAGCAAAACAATACCCCACCAATGTCAGTAATGAACTGATGGTGCAGGACAGTTCACCCAAAAATTGCTAGAGCTGATCTGGTATTGGAAGACAGAGTACCCCAGCACTGTTGGTGTGAGTGGTACTGGAAGACAGAGCACCCCAACACTGTTAGTGCTGACCTAGTACTGGAGGACAGAGCACCCCAACACTGTTAGTGCTGACCTAGTACTGGAGAACAGAGCACCCCAACACTGTTAGTGCTGATCTGGTACAGTAGACAAAGCACCCCATCACAGTTAGTGCTGATCTGGTACTGGAGGACAGAGCACCCCATCACTGTTAGTGCTTGTCTGGTACAGTAGACAAAGCACCCCATCACAGTTAGTGCTGATCTGGTACTGGAGGACAGAGCACCCCATCACTGTTAGTGCTGATCTGGTACTGGAGGACAGAGCACCCCATCACTGTTAGTGCTGATCTGGTACTGGAGGACAGAGCACCCCATCACTGTTAGTGCTGATCTGGTACTGGAGAACAGAGCACCCCATCACTGTTAGTGCTGATCTGGTACTGGAGGACAGAGCACCCCATCACTGTTAGTGCTGATCTGGTACTGGAAGACAGAGCACCCCATCACTGTTAGTGCTGATCTGGTACAGTAGACAAAGCACCCCATCACTGTTAGTGCTGATCTGGTACAGTAGACAAAGCACCCCATCACTGTTAGTGCTGATCTGGTACTGGAAGACACAGCACCCCATCACTGTTAGTCCTGGTCTGGTACTGGAGGACAGAGCACCCTATCACTGTTAATTCTGATCTAGTACCCCAGCACAGTTAGTTCTGATCTGGTACTGGAGGACAGAGGACCACATCACTGTTAGTGCTGACCTGGTACTGGAGGACAGAGCACTCCAACACTGTTAGTGCTGATCTGGTACTGGAGGACAGAGCACCCCAACACAGTTAGTGCTGATCTGGTACTGGAAGACAGAGCACCCCATCACTGTTAGTACTGATCTGGTACAGTAGACAAAGCACCCCATCACAGTTAGTGCTGATCTGGTACTGGAGGACAGATCACCCCATCACAGTTACTAATGAGCAAGAAATGGAAGACAGAGCACCCCATCGCTGTTAGTTCTGAGCTAGAACTGGAAGACAGAGCACCCCATCGCTGTTAGTGTTGATCTGGTATTGGAAGACAGAGCCCCTCATCGCTGTTAGTGCTGATCTGGTACTGGAGGACACAGCACCCCATCTCTGTTATTACTGAGCTGGTACTGGAAGTCACAGCACCCCATCACAGTTAGTGCTGAGGTGGAACTGGAAGACAGAGCTCCCCATAATAGTAAGTGCTGATCTGGTACTAGAAGACAGAGTATTCCATCACAGTTAGTGCTGGTCTGGTATTGGAAGACACAGTACCCCATCACAGCTAGTTTACATGTAATACTGAAGGATAGGGCACCCACCACTGCTAGTATACATTTAATACTTAAGGATAGGGCACCCACTACTGTTAAAATGCATTTAATACTGAAGGATGGATCACCCACCATTGTTAAAATACATTTAATACTGAAGGATGGATCACCCACCATGGTTATTATACATTTCATACTGAAGGATAGGGCACCCACCATGGTTAGTATACATTTCATATTGAAGGATAGGGGCACCCACCACTGTTAGCATACATTTAATACTGATGGATAGGGCACCCACCACTGTTAGTATACATTTAATACTGAAGGATAGGGCACCCAGTACTGTTAGTATACATTTCACACTGAAGGATAGGGCACCCACCACTGTTAGCATACATTTAATATTGATGGATAGGGCACCCACCACTATTAGTATACATTTAATACTGAAGGATAGGGCACCCAGTACTGTTAGTATACATTTAATACTGAAGGATAGAGTGCTCACCACTGTTAAAATGCATTTAATACTGAAGGATGGATCACCCACCATTGTTAAAATACATTTAATACTGAAGGCTGGGTCACCCACCACTGTTAACATACATGTAATACTGAAGAATAGGGCATGCAACACTGTCAGCACTGTAGATAACAGTGAAGGATGGGGAAGCCATCACTAATAGTATCAGAGTTAACACTGAAGGGCAGGGCTACCACCACTGTCAGCACTGGAGTTAATACTGAAAGACAGGCACCCGCCACTGTCAGTACTGGAGTTACCAATGAAGGATAGGGCATCCACTGCTGTCAGTACTAGAGTTAACACTGATGGATAGGGCACCCACCACTGTCCATATTGGAGGTAACACTGAAGGATAAGGCATCCACCACTGTCAGTGTTGGAGTTAACACTGGAGGATAACAGCACCCACTGCTTTCAGCATTGGAGTTAACAATGAAGGACAGGGCACCCACCACTGTCAGCATTGGAGTTTACACTGAGGGATAAAGCAACCACCACTGTAAGACTGAGGTAATATTGGTACAGAAGAATTAGGTTCTACTGTTAGTACTTATACGTTTAGTTGGAGGTGGAATGCAGCCATTGGGTAAACAGAAGCTACACAAAAGCTACAAGATGTGAAATTAAGCAACTAAACATATTGCCTCTCTGAGTGGACAAGTTACCTGTTCTATGTGTGATGAGTTTCCTAGTTTAACTCTTCCTTCATATCATTCTAGATACATTTGTCTCTCTCTGCCTGTGGCAGATTTATTCAGCAAATCTGTCACTGATTACTCTAGCAATTAAAATATGAAAGAATGGGGCTTTACTGGTCTCTGTCTTGGGCACCAAGGACTTGTCAAAATGAGGTTCAAGGAATCTCACAAAAACTTAAAAATGGCAATTACCACCAGGATAAAATATTCTGCAAACAATAACATCTGGATGCCAAAACCCTTGACACTGTAGACTACCATCATCTGTATTCCATCTTACATATCATGAAGACTGGGACATTGCTCATCTGTATGCGGTACATTTTCATGATTCTATAAAAACCTTGTCCTAAACAAGCACAGCCAGTTTCAAACCCCATCCATCAACATTGCTACTGCATATAGTTTCCAGACGGTATCAGTCAGCATGGTATCCAAGTACCCAAGGAAAGTTATGAAAGAAACCAACAAGGAAAGTTAAATTGAGTTCATCTTCTCAATGGTTTTCCTCCAGAATTACTAAAACTGCTAAGTGAGCCTCTCACCGTGTCTTTACACTAATCAGCCAAAGGGTCAATTTCTTTCAGTTTAGAGAGTCATACTCACTGCCCCCCCAACACATAAAGGTGGCTGCTCTTTAGAAATAATCAATTATTGCTTCTTAACTTTGTTATCTCCTTGATCCAGATTTCCTGTAAATGTGTCTCTCAACAATTTCTCAAGCATCCCACAGGCTCCAACATCTTCTCCAATGTGTGATATGGGTTTTTATCTAACCCAGAAATTAACTGGAGAAAGGAAACTCATCAGGGACAATATTTCCAGACCTTTAAAAATTACTAATATCTTTGTCTGATCACACCATACGTTCATAGATTAGTACTAGGCTAACTGCTCTTGTGAGCCATTTTAAGCCTGGCCAGGTACCTCATGTTAGACTTAAACCCTGTAACCTTGTGTTTGTAAGGTAAACACCTTGACCATTACACCAACCTCCCACCAAAAATACTGTCAATCCAGGAGACTGGAGCTACAGGATATACACTTTTGCTCTTCCGCCTAGACACACACACCCACACACAGTTGACTGCACTGAGAACAAAACCTCTGTCTAAGTACACACACTACTTAACTCAGGACTTTTTGCTAGTGCACAGCACAAGTCTGTGCCAAGCTTTTAAATATTATGACTGTGTTATCTTGGGTGCTCCCCAGATTAGGAACCAAAAAAGATAAAAAAAAACCCCTCCAAAACTGATTGTAACAAGATCACATGACTGTTTAAATGAATGACTACGAGCATCAATGTCAAACTGGGATACTAAATGAATATTTTTCTTCCACCCAATCAGCATCACTGACCATGATCTCTAACAGCTTCTGCCCAAGGCAACCATTTCTTTCACCCCACCATAGCTATGGCTCTGCTGCCTTACCTGGAATGCAACTAGATAGTCCACATACAGAGTATCTTGTAAATAAATAAACCATAAACTGGAATTACTCTATTTCTTCCAAATGTTGGTTGGTACAGATGTACCACAAGGTTCATTCCTTGGCCCCTTGCTGTTCACAGCCTTTGTGAACAATATGGTAAATTAGTCCAGGAACAGCAAAATAGCACATTTTTTACCATATGCAGATAATTCTAACACTGGTCTACCAGTCAGCACTGTCACAGCTTTTGAAAGTAAACTATTCACACTCCCCAGCATTGTCTTACCAGGCGAGGACTATAACTCACCGTTAGCAAGTCTAAATCCATGTTCTTTTTACTAAACTGCTTAACCACAATGACTTCTGCATCTCTGCCATGGACCCCATAAGCCCAAACATCACTGTTAACATCCAAACTCTGGAAAACTTACCAAAGAAAGAGGTTAGCTCTACTAAACCCCCTGGCTGCATCACTTATGAAGTTTTTTGTTACACAGTGCACCTGCAGCTAACTGCTCAAATCAACAGCTAGGGTGCCTTTCCTGAATAGTAGTAGTCCTATATGACTCTGTAAAATAAGAAATAACACTTTCTCCTGTTATGTTCCACCTGTATTTTTAACAGCTTCCCATAATGCCATCTACAAAAGACAGAACCTGCCTATAACAGAACAGCTCATTTTAATATTGGTCACCATGGTAGGATTCCTCATTGTATACCCCTATAACAGATGAGCTGACTTCAATTTCACTGCCATCTTACTTGTGGCAAACTAGCTTTTATACAGATGTCCTTCCTTCTCAGCTATCATTAACTGGATGAAAACTCAATGAATCTTTCCTTATCTACTGGAAAACATGTTCAAATCCTGAGGTAAAAAATAAAATATGATGACTCCTTATTTACAGTAGGTGGCAAAAAATATTTTAACAAATTCACTCTCAGTGAGATGTATTCTGAGAAATCACAATTCAGTAAAGAAATAAGGCAATACCTCATAAAAAATTTGAACTGTTTCTGTCGCATAAATAATGTAAACACGCACACATCTTGTTCTCTCCTGTCACTGTGCAGGTTCATCTTTACCTTTAAGGTCTTTCTCTTCTCAAAATTAAATTAATCCTAGCCACTTTGTGTATATTTAACATGTTGTTTTTCCCTAAAATAATCAATGAGTACATCATTTGCTTTCTCCTATACCTTCTCCTTAAAACTGTGTGCTAATCATGTAACTTTACCAATCTAATAGGCTTTTTTTCTTTCATCTACAGTAATTCAAGTATAGACACCTACATGTTTTTCACCACTGCTAAAATCTTTCCTTAGGCAATAACATATTTTTATGGATACACTGTAGAGCCGCAGTGGTACAGCAGTTAGCGTTGTCGCCTCACAGCAAGAGGGTCTCCTGTTCGATTCTCGGCTGGAGCACCTTCTGTGTGGAGTCTGCATGTCCTCCCCGCGGTAGAGTGACGTTTAAAGACATGCAAGTAGGTGTGTGCGTGAATGGGTGTGCCTTCTTTGAAGGTTGGGCGTCGGGCTGGCAACTCGGCACTGTAAAAATCCACTGCCAATTGTTAGCGGACCGGAGTTCCGCTGTGGCGACCCCTAACTGGGAAAATCCGAAAGACATTAGTTTATAATGGATACACTGCATTATCTAATATGGGTATAATGAGTGATGAGTAGAGGGGAACAATGACCTCTTTTTTTCTGGATGAGAAACCTTTTGTGATGAGGTTAATACTACTAATTAGATCACTGTCTGCTTACCGTAAATATTCCGTTTGTTTGTTCATGTAATATTAAGTGTTTGCCTGCATTATGATGTTAACTGATCTAAATAATTTATCATCACCATGTTACTTACATACACTCTGGTAACTACCACTCAGAGATTCCACTAAAAGTGAGACATCCCAGCTGGACTGTCCTAGTCAACAAATGCAAGCCAACAAACAAGTAAATAAATGGTACCTGCCACATGACAGTGCCATGCTACTGGGCACGTGCATGGCACTATAGTGATAGCTACCACTGCACAATACGCAATGTCTGCATGCACAAACTGATGCCGGACACTTAGTAACAATATCAACTAGTTACTGGATTGCTGATGCCTTAGGCTGCAAAACAGCCATCTGGTATGTAATACAGATTAACTCATTTGTGTTAACTGGAGAAAAGCCATTCATTTCATAATTTAGAATTTCAACAAGCTAGGATATGCACATGGTTCCAAATAGTTACTTCTATATTAAATATACAATATGTGAAATATAATGTACAAAACATATATAGGTAGGTACTAGGCTATTGGCCCTGGGGCCTATACAAGCCCAGCCAAAAAGGTACCCTGGCTTTTGCCACCAGGTAATGCAGACGGGAGCTGAAAGTTCAACTGCTGAATCCTACACTAAGGCACTGTACGAGCACATCCACTCATGCATAAATCATGCCATCCCAAATAGAACCAAGATGCTCTCATCCAAAAAAAAGAAGCCAATCTGGTGGTCCCCTGCCATAAACAAACTTTACAACAAAAGGAAGAAACTGTTGCAGAAAAGAGGAAAATCCCAGGATGCAAAAAACTTCCTTACCAGCCTCAGTAAGAAACTGAGATCCCTCATGAAATCCTCCAAAGCTAGCTACGAAAATAAAATTGCCAAAGATTCCAAAGACAACCACAAGGCATTCTATAACTATGTCAATAATCTAAATGGCAATGCTCAGATCTGCTCTGAGCTAAAACAGAATGGCATTAAATATACTGATCCCAAGGATATTGCCAATATCCTGGCAGATCGATTCAGTGCCAACTTCACCCCCTCTCACCCCCTAAATGGCCCATCTCAATACCGGAAGATTGCCAAATTCCAGTAATAGCGGCCACACAAGTAAAAAACGCACTCTCCAAAGCTAAGAATACAGCATCCATGGGACCAGATGACATCCCGGGCTGTGTACTACATGAACTCCAATATGAACTGGCACCTCACCTAAGTGTCATGTTTAATCATAGCCTCACCTCAGGTTTTGTGCCCACTGAGTGGCGCACAGCTACAGTTATCCCACTCCACAAGGGGGGATCCACCTTGGATCCCGGAAACTACCGTCCCATCAGTCTGACAAGCCTTATCTGCAAGGCCATTGAGCGTATTATCATGGAACTTATAAACAAAGACATTGGCAACCTTCAAACACTGGACCCCACCCAGTTTGGGTTCGTGAAGGGCCGATCTTGTCTCCTGAACTTGATTGACTTCTTCAAATCAGTCTCCAGAGCCATGGACAAGGGTAAGGTGGTCCACACAGCCTATCTAGACCTTGCCAAGGCCTTTGACACCATCCCCCACTCTGGAATCATAGATAAACTTACTAAGCTGGGAATTAATCCCTACATCACCCAATGGGTTGCTAACTGGCTTACTGATAGAACCCACACTGTAAAAGTAACCGACTCCAAATCCAGCTCAGACAAGTGACAAGTGGAGTACCTCAGGGTTCAGTCCTGGGACCACTCTTGTTTGGCATCTACTTCTCTGAAGTACAGGCCAACACTAAGGGACTCTGGATAACAAAGTTCGCAGATGACTGTAAACTCCATTATTGAATCCTCAAATGATGTGGATACTCTACAAAAGGGCCTTACAGAAACAGATGCTTGGTGCCAGAGCCATGGGCTCAAGCTCAATGCCAAGAAATGTATAGTTATCCCCTTTGGGAAAAAACATGTATACGTGAATTACCATATAGGTGGCAGTACACTAAACACCTAAAGTGTGATAAGAGACTTAGGGACACAGGTGGACAGCGGTCTCACCTTCGATAACCACATCGCCACAACAGTCAGGAAATCCTTCTATTGTGGCACACCTCATCATTAAGGGCTTTTCATCCAGAAAAAAGGAGGTCATTGTCCCACTGTACTCATCCCTCATTAGACCCATTATAGAATACAATGCCCCATTTGGTATGTACCTCTCAAGACATCTGCAACAACTGGAAATGCCACAGAAATACCTCACTAAAAGAATCACAGGCCTAAAGCAGATGCCCTACGCTGACCGCCTTAAAAAACTCCAGCTATACTCTTGTCGCATATCGTCTACTCAGAGGCGATCTTTGCTTAACATACAAGGCCATGTCAAACCCAGAGCTGTTGGACATGCTACACTTCAAGAAATCCCAGTCCCTCAGAGCCATATGCTCCAGGGAACTAAACCTTGTCATCACAATAAACAAAACATGCTGGAGGGATAGGTTCCTGACCCAGAGACTCCCCAGACTCTGGAATAGATTGCCCATACATGTTAAGCAGAGTGCCTCTTTGGTCCTCTTCAAAAGGAACCTTGATGATTGGATGGGAGAAAGGAAATTCACCCCGGGGATCACGTCAGTTGCCCTGCTAGACAGGGGTCAGGGAAGTAAATAGTGTGGGAAGAAATAGCCACGGAATTGTCATTGCTAGGCTTGTATAGGCCCTAGGGCTGATAGCCTAGTACCAACCTATGAACCCAAGAAAATTATTTTCCAGTGCCACTGTCGAGCAGAGACACAGAGGTGATCCCCGGGGTGAATTTCCTATTTCCCATCCAATCATCAAGATTTTTCTTGAAGAGTGCTAATGAGGAGCTTTGTTTGATAGAGATAGGTAGTTTATTCCAGAGTATGGGAAGTCTCTGGGACAGGAATCTATCCCTCCAGCATGCTCTGTTTATTGTGGTGACAAGGTTTAGGTCCCTAGAGCATGTAGCTCGGAGGGAATGGGATTTCCTTAAGTGGAGCATGTCCAGCAGCTCTGGGTTTGACACAGTTTTGTATGTTAGGCAGAGATCACCTCTGAGTAGGCGATATGTGATGGAGTAAAGATGGAGATTTTTGAGACGGTCTGTGTAGGGCATCTGTTTGAGGACAGTAATCCTCTTTGTGAGGTATTTCTGTGGCCTTTCCAGTTGTTGTAGATGTCTTGTGAGGTACATACCAAAAGGGGCGCTGTACTCTATAATGGGTCTAATGAGTGATGAGTAGAGGGGAACAATGACCTCTTTTTTTCTGGATGAGAAACCCTTTGTGATGAGGTGTGCCACATAGAAGGATTTCCTGATTACTGTGGCGATATGATTATCAAAGGAGAAACTACTGTCCACCTGTGTCCCAAGGTCTCTTATCACACTTTCGGTGTTAAGTATACTACCGCCTATGTTGTAGTTCATGGGTACAGAGTTTTTACCAAAGGGGATGACAATGCAGTTTTTGGCATTGAGCTTGAGGCCATGGCTTTGACACCAGGCATCAGTGTCAGTGAGGCCCTTTTGCAGGATGTCCACATCGTTAGGAGTTTCGATTATGGCTCCTAGTTTGCAGTCATCTGCAAACTTCATCAGCCAAAGACCTTCTGTGTTAGCCTGTACTTCAGAGAAGTAGATACCAAACAGGAGAGAACCCAGGACTGAACCCTGTGGTACTCCACTTGTCACTGGTCTGAAGTCGGATTTGGAGTCTGCTACTTTCACAGTGAGGGTTCTGTCAGTGAGCCAGTTGGCAACCCATCTTGTGACATAGGGATTTATACCTAGTTTAGTGAGTTTATCTATAATCCCAGAGTGGGGGATGATGTTGAAAGCATTGGCAAGATCTAGATAGGCTGTGTGAACCACCTTATCCTTGTCTACGGCTTTGGTGACTGCTTCAAAGAATTCTGTCAGGTTTAGGAGACATGATCTGCCTTTTACAAACCCGAACTGGGTGGGGTCCAGAGTTTGGAGATTACCAATGTCTTTGTTTATAATAAGTTCCATGATGATACGTTCCATGGCCTTGGAGACCAGACTCGTCAGGCTAATGGGGCGGTAGTTCCCGGGGTCTGTGGTGGCTCCCCACTTGTGGAGTGGGATAACCGTTGCTGTGCGCCATTCAACAGGCACAAAGCCTGAGGTGAGGCTATGATTGAACATGGTACTTAGGTGGGGTGCCAGTTCATTCTGTAGTTCATGTAGAATGCAGCCAGGGATGTTGTCTGGTCCCATGGATGCTGTGTTATTGGCTTTGGAGAGTGCGGTTTTTACCTGTGCAGCCGTGATTACAGGAACTTTGCATTCTTCCGGTATAGAGATGGGCTCTTTAGGGGGTGAGAGGGGGGTAAAGTTAGCACTGAACTTATTTGCCAGGATGTTGGCAATATCAGTTGGGTCTATATATTTAGTGTCATTGTGCTGTAACTCAGAGCAGATCTGAGTGTTGCCATTGAGATTCTTGACATAGCTATAGAATGCTTTGTGGTTGTCTTTAGAATCAGTGACGATTTTGTTTTCGTAACTAGCTTTGGAGGATTTTATCAGGGATCACAGCTTCTTACTGAAGGTGACCAGGGAGCTCCACCACTCGTGGGATTTTACTCTCATTTGCAACAGTTTCTTCCTTCTGTTGTACAGTTTGTTTATGGCAGGGGGCCACCAGATTGACTTCCTTTTTTTGGAGGATAGCATCTTGGTTCTGTTTGGGATAGCACGATCCATGTACTCATGTAAGTACTTATAAAGTGCAACTGTGTAGGATTCAGTAGTCGTAACTGCATTGTCCATCTGCATGGGTGTCATGAAGTTCACCACTTCTGTCTTAAGAAGCATGAAGTTGGCTTTGGAGAAATTTTTTACCATGGTTTCCTTAATGGGGGGTGGGGGCAGGATGTGGATATCTAGGGTAACTAGCTTATGGTCGGATCGGACCAATGAGGCATTGACTTCAGGTGTGGAACACCGGTCACTCATGTTGGTAATGACTAGATCTAGGATATTGTTGCCCCTGGTGGGGGTGTGGATAAGTTGATCCAGGGCAATGGAGTTTATGAATTCCAGAAAGCATTGAGTGAAGGAGTTGGTACATGAGTAGTTTTCCCAGTTAATGGTGGGGTAGTTGAAATCACCCATTATTAGGGTGTTTGGTTGAACCCTAATATTTTCCAGTACATCAAAAAAAGAGGAGTGGGAATCCTGGGGCATGGTGGGTGATCTGTAGCAAGCTACAATTTGGATTGCAGTTTTGCCCAGAGTTAGTTGCACTTGGATAACCTCGGCTGCATTATGCTGAGCAACTAGCCTGGAGTTGTGGATATCCTTAATGAATATGGACACACCTCTGCCTTTGGTGTTCCGGGCCAGGTTACATGGCCGAAAAGTGTAGTATGAGTTATAGCCTGGTAGTGCAGGGATGCTCTCTGGAGCCTTGAACCAGGTCTCAGTCATTGCACAGATATCGATGTTTTCCATTTTAAGGAGTGCCTTGAGTGAGTGCATTCATAAATGCACAATAAAGGACCATCCAGCCATTTTATGAAAAGCCTACTTTATCCTTTATAAGGCTGCACATATACCACAGCCTATCCTAGGAGCAGGTGAGAGCAAGGCACTGCAATCCATTCCAGACAGGGCAGTGGTCTATCCCAGAATGCATTATTTCAGTCACATACAGCATCAACACATATGCCAATTCATTTAATTCATGTCTTTAAGTACAAGGATTCAGGATCACCCAGAGAAAACCCACATACATGCAGGGAGAACATTCAGACTCAATGCAGGAGGTACATCAGTAGAGAAGAGAACTGCAGATCCTGTCTCTGAGAAACTGTGATGTGACTAGCTGCACCACATATAGTATGATCCGTATAGATACAAACAAAATATTCAATGCAAAATAAATGCCAACAGATACAAAAGCAAGTTGCACAATATACAGCACCTTGTGAATGTCTAAAGCTCAGATGAGTATTTTGTAGCGAGAGATTTCAGGGACCTAAAAAGAAACTAATTAGTAATCATTTGTATCACTTGTTTGCTGGTCTAATATGTTGCACCAGTTTTATTCTTCACGTTGCATATTCCTTCAGCAGGGATAAAAAGACAAGACATAACCTGTTGTATAAGTGAATCCTATAACACACACACACTTGTAGTGTTACGTTCTTACAATTGTTGTAAGTACAGAAGTACCTCTCCTATACTATCTGTACACTGTGGCGCACACACACACACACACACACACACACACACACACACACAGAGCTGTGTTGTTACACTTATTGTAAGCACAATATGGTACCTTTTTCTATACCACCTGAACATTGCAGCAAATGTACACAGTGCTGTTTTGTAAAAATTACTGTGGACACAGAACAGTACCGATCTGACACTACTTGCACATTAAAACATGCATGAATAGTAACATACTCTACTCTACTTCTACAATTATTGTAACCATAACACACTGCCTTGTCCTGCACTGTCTGCACACTGCTGCAGACAGTACCGTTTTTTTTTTTTTACAGTTACTGAAAATGTAACACACAATCTGTTCTAAATTATCTGTTACCGCAACACACATACACACTGCTGGGTTATCACAAATACTTTAAACACAATATGGTACCTGTCCTACACCATATGGACACTGTAACTCATGGACATACTGCTTAATTGCTACACTTACTGTAAACACAACAGTGCCTCCTGTATACTACCTGCCCATGGTAGCACACATACATACTAATTTGTAACAGCACAGTACCTGTCCTACACCATCTGGACACTGTAGCCCATGGACATACTGCTGAATTGTTACAGTTACTGTGAACACAACAGAGCCTCCGTGATACTGCCTGCACATGGTAGCAGACAAACACAGCAATTTGTAACAGCACAATACTTGGACACTGTAACTCATGGACATACTGCTGAGTTGTTACAGTTATTGAGAACACAACATCAGCGCCTCCTGTATACCACCTGCACATGGTAACACACAAACATACTAATCTGTAACAGCACAGTACTTGCCCTACACAATCTGGGCACTGTAACCCATGGACATACTGCTGAGTTGCTACAGTTATTATGAATACAACTTCAGTGCCTCCTGTATACTACCTGCACATGGTAGCACACATACATAGAAATTTGTAACAGCACAGTACCTGTCCTACACCACCTGAACACTGTAACCCATGGACATACTGCTGAGTTGTTACAGTTATTATGAACACAACAACACTGCCTCCTGTATACTACCTGCACATGGTAGCACACATTCATAGTAATTTCTAACACAGTATCTGTCCTACACCATCTGGACACTGCAACCCATGGACATACTGCTGAGTTGTTACAGTTATTTTGAACACAACATCAGCACCTCCTGTATACTACCTGCACATGGCAGCACACAAACATAGTAATTTGTAACAACACAGTACCTGTCCTACAATACCTGGACACTGTAGCCCATGGAAATACTGCTGACTTGTTATAGTTATTATGAACACAACAACAGTGCCTCCTGCATACTACCTGCACATGGCAGCACACATACATAGTAATTTATAACACAGTACCTGTCCTAAAACATCTGGACACAGCAGCCCATGGGCATACTGCTCAGTTGTTACAGTTACTGTGAACACAACAACAGTGTCTCCTGCATACTACCTGCACACGGTAGCACACAAACATAGTAATTTGTAACAGCACAGTATCTGTCCTACACCATTTGGACACTGTAACCCATGGACATACAGCTGAGTTGTTACAGTTACTGTGAACATGAGAACAGCACCTCCTGTATACTGCTTGCACATGGTAGCACACTAACATAGTAATTTGTAATAGCACAGTACCTGTGCTACACCATCTGGATAATGTAGCCCACGGACATACAGCTTAGTTGTTACAGTTACTGAGAACACAACATCAGTGCCTCCTGTACACCACCTGCACATGGCAGCACACAAACATACTAATCTGTAACAGCATAGTACTTGTCCTACACAATCTGGACACTGTATCCCATGGACATACTGCTGAGTTCTTACATCACTTATTATATACACACCAAAAGTGCCTCCTGTATATTACCTGCACATGGCTGCACACATACATAGTAGCTTGTAAAAACACAGTATCTATCCCACCCCATCTGGACACTGCAACCTATAGACATACTGCTGAGTTGTTACACTTACTGTGATCACATGAACAGTGCATCCTGTATACTACCTGCACATGGTAGCACACATTCATAGCAATTTGTAACAACACAGTACCTGCCCTAAACCATCTGGACACTGAAACCCATGGACATACTGCTGAGTTTGTGAAGATAGGTGAAGGCTGCCAGCCTAGCCAGATAGAATTTTGTAGATAATTCTGTCATTAGTAAATATTAATGTAAGCCACAGGCTTGTTCTCTTAAATGTGAAAAGACTGCACTGGATATTGAACTGCAAAAATGTAACAACAGTGCACTCTACTGTAACAAAGCTGATAAGTCAATTATTTGATGTCAAAATTCGAGCCGATATGTCAGGAGGGAGGCATCCTGCCTATTGTTTTAAGACCAGAGTTAATGGCCAGAATGTGCATGTATAAATGTCCTTTATTGCTCTGGTTTCTGACCAGGTGTAAAGAATGTAAATGTAGTTTCTGTTAGCCTGGGAACACCAGAGACGTGTGAAGAATGATGTCATGTGAAGCAGCTCTGTGTTATCAATTTAAAGTGAGAGAATCATAGAGCTCTGAGCATTTTGTCTTGAGAACATCCACCATCACCAGCACTGTCTTGCTCTAGGTGCAAGTTATTTTTGAACTGTGTTTTCTGTTAGAAATAGCTAGGAATTAGGAAGATCAGACTGTTTTCTGTGTTGATGACAGAACTTCTCTACAGTATTATTTTACATATTTCTCTGTGATCTCTGAACTCTTGACTAGCACCATGTAGTAAGAAGTATTGTCTTGTGTTTTTATTATTTATTATTAAATATTTTTTAAACCTTTCAAATGTAGCTGTTTTATGTAGAGTTAATTTAAGCTCTAGAGTACATCACATGTATATAGTGATACTGTACCAAGTCACTCTAATAAGCCTTGACTATTCAGTCACACTTACCATTTGGATAATAATACTGCGCAGTAATAATTGGACACCCTTTCAGAAGGGCCTTTGAGTAGCTGATATTAGTGGGCGTTGGCAGCTGGTACTACCTTTTAGACTGGGTAGAAAAGGGGTACAGCTGGAGAACCCATGCCAGGCTTCACCAGGAGTGTCTGTGTGGTTGTATAAACTCTGATCTTAAAGCGTCTGCATGTCAGCTACTTGGGCAGGGACACTAAGCACTGGATGGATAGAGAGGGTGGTGGAGGTTTTAGCTTGCCCACTAGGCTGAGATCTGGACCCTAAAGCTGTGCCAGTGGGAAGTCTTATTGGGGACCTGGAGAGAAAGGGAGAAACCAGCCCCAGACTGACTGTGATCTCTGTGAGCTCTTTAGGGAAATTGTAATTTACTGTGTGTGTATTTATTATCCTTTCCATATATGGACGCCCCTCGCTGGTGTTAGTGGTGAGGATTGAGGGTCCTTCATTGCTGGGCCAGTGCATAGCCATCACATATTAATTGTTTGGCAGTGGTGGGATATCCACACCACATATTAATTGGTTGGCAAATACGAATTGGCTTGTAGTGGTGTGGGTAGAGTGAATTCCTGTAGCTTGTGTACAGTGATCAATGAAGGTGTTTTGTACTCTAAATCAGCCACACAGTGAATACTTAGAGTTAAGATCACAATTGTTTTATTTCTTTTGTTAGCTTAGTTAGTCAGGGAGAGCAGGCAGCATGCCAGCAGTTGAGTACAGAAAGCTGACAAGGAGCCAGCTGGCTGAGATGTGCAAGGCTAGGGGACTGGTGCATGGAAACCTGACTAAGGCAGACATGATTGCAGCTTTGGTCACAGCTGCATCAAAAAACAGCAACCAGGAGGACGATCAGACTGGCAGTGGAGATGTACCACCCTCAGAGAATGGACAGCTCAACCTTTCTGCAGAGGACTTAAAATCCATCTGGAGCTAAAGAGACTTGCGTTGGAGGCCAGGCGTTTGAAAATAGAAGCAGCTGAGAGACTGAGATGTCTGCAGGCTGAGGAAAATGAGAAACTGCTATGCCTGGAAGATAAGAAAAAGGAGAGGCAGCATGAGATGGAGATGCTGACTCTTCTCCAGCGTCATGGAGGTAATTGGAAAGGCAGTAACTGGACCCCAGAAGCACAAAAGCTCAGTAAATGTCTTCAGTAGTTTAAAGAGGGGGATAATTTTGATAGTTTCATTCATATGTTTGACAGGCTATGTAAAAAGTATGATGTTGATCAAAGGCCCTGGGTATGGTTTCTGACCCCCTTACTCCATGGTAAAGCTGTAACTGTGTTGTCTAAAATGTCTGACGTTGACTGTTTTAATTACACTGTTGTTAAGCATTGCTTGTTAGAATGTTTTAAGCTAACACCTGAAACTTATAGGAAGAGGTTTTGTGAGCATAGACACAAGACAGATGAAAGTGTGTGTGAATATGTTGCTGAACTGAGCACTTATTTTCATAGGTGGGTGAGTGGATGTCAGGTCAATACTTTTGAAGGGCTGGCAGACCTTTTGGTGAGGGAACAAGTCCTTAGTACTTTGCCTGAGGACATGAGGCTCTGGTTAGCTGATAGACAATGTGCTATGAGTTGGGGAAGAAGGGAGACCTATACTTAGCAAGCAGGACATCCCTGCACAGGAAAGGGACCCCCAGTACTGCTCATGGGTCTAAACGAACCCATGGTGGGCAGCACAGACTGCCCCAATAGAATCTGCCAGTAGCAGTGGAAGCCATTAGTCCAATTACATGTCCAGGACCTAGGGTTAAATGTTTTGAATTCAACCAGTGGGGCCATGTGGCATACAGATGTTCACGGAGGCAAGGTGGGGAACAAAAGGTGAGAGAGACAGTAAGTGGGAAAGACAAAATGCCAATAGTAGGTTGTCTTGAGACAACAAGGGTACCAAACTACCATCCTGCAGATATACTGATAGGGAAGGATTTTGATGAGGCAGTACTATGTGTTAATGCAGTTATATGCAGTTAGGCTTCAAGACAAGCATGTGGGTCTGGTAGCCTGGGGGAGACACAGGCAGACCGCATACATGCAGCCAAGACTGGTGAGGTGGTTACTTCAGAAAGGAAGCTATGCTGTAGCAGTGAGACTGAATGCAAGCCACAGCTGCCTGTGGGTACTGATGTTCCCTTGGACAGAGTGACTGCAAAGGTGGAGGCGAGTAGTAGTATCCAGGCTAACAGTGAGGCACCACTGGCAGAGGATGCCAGACTTCCTGGGGAAGGGGAACTGGGAAGAGTTACAAAGAGAGAGTTGAGACAGGCTCAGCTGTCAGACCCTACATTGCAAGGTCTGAGGCAGGTAGCTAGGGAGGCACCTGATTCTCAAGGGAAGAGGG
The DNA here is from genome assembly GCF_019279795.1 of Protopterus annectens. NCBI lineage: Eukaryota > Metazoa > Chordata > Ceratodontiformes > Protopteridae > Protopterus > Protopterus annectens. The sequence goes on along the minus strand of NC_056743.1, from coordinate 405,953,715 downwards.
AATCTATATGCTGGGACAAAGGGTTACTATAAAGAGAGTGGACACCTGAGGGAGGGCTAGAAGGTGAGAGGGTACAGCAGTTGATAGTGCCTAGAGCCTACCATCTGGCACTTCTAGCCATAGCCCATGACATTCCCTTTGCAGGGCATATGGGCATAAAACATACAACGAGACGTATTATGCAGAACTTCTATTGGCCTGGAATTTCCAGAGATGTAACAGGGTACTGCAAGATCTGTGAGCAGTTCTAAAAGCTAGGCAAGGCAAGAGAGAAGGTGAGAGCTCCTTTGATGCCTTTGCCGGTGATTGAGGAGCCATTTCAAAGGGTAGCTATGGATATTGTGGGGCCTCTGAGTACCCCAAGTTCCACATTGAAAAAGTATATCCTAGTGGTAGTGGATTATGCTACATGATATCCTGAGGCAGTGGCTCTGTCCTCCATTGAGGCAGAAAAGGTGGCAAATGCTATTTTCATGTCCGACCTGCTGGCTTGTCTGTGGAAGTACTGTGGGGTGAAGCACCTAAAGACCACCCCCTACCATCCCCAGACTAATGGTCTTGTTGAGAGGTTAAACTCTACAATCAAGTCCAAGCTATGGGCATTTGAGTGGGACAAATATTTGCCCCATCTGTTGTTTGCATACAGAGAGGTTCCCCAGGAATCCACAGGTTTTTCACCCTCTAAGTTGCTGTATGGGTGAGGGGACCTCTAGATTTAATTTGAGATGAGTGGGAAGGTGAGTGTGAACGTCACAAGGAGTCTGTTGTGGCATATGTCCTAAACCTGAGGACAAGGCTCAGGGAAATCATGGGCTTGGCCCAGGAGAACCTGGCAGAAGCCCAACAACAGAAAAAGGTGTGGTATGACAGGAATGCTCGCCCTAGAGAGTATGCTGTGGGCAGCAGGTAATGGTTCTCATTCCTGTCAGACACAACAAGCTGCAAGCAACTTGGGAGGGACCCTACAAGGTGGTAAGAAAGGTAAGTGATGTTAACTACATGGTGGAACTGCTAGGCAGAAGGCAGGGGCACAAACTGTACCATGTTAACATGATGAAACCTTACCATGACAGGGAGGCCCTGTGCTGAGCATTTGCAGTGGATTACAGGAGGAGTCTGAGGGAGATCTGGTGAATGATCTCCTCAGTGAGGCTCGGACTGACACCTCAGTGGAAGGGGTAGCAATGTCCTAGCAGCTATCTCCTACCAAAGTTCAAGAAATCCAAGCAGTGTTACAGGAGTTTGGGGACATGTTCACTGAGAAACCAGGGTGCACCCACATGGTACAGCACCAGGTGGATACAGGACCCCAAAGGCCTATTAGGCAGGCCCCTTATAGGGTGCCTGAGAAAGTCAAACAGACTCTGAGGAAGGAAATACAGGAGATGTTGGAACTAGGGGATAATTCAAGAATCCAACAGTCCCTGTGCCTCCCCAGTGGTGCTGGTGCCAAAGAAGGATGGCAGCATCAGGTTCTGTGTGGACTACAGGAAACTAAACAGTCACACAAAGCCAAATGCTTACCCTATGCCTAGGACAAATGAGGCCCTAGAGCAGCTGGGTGGGGCTAAGTATCTTACAATTACTGATCTTACCAAGGGTTACTGGCAGGTGCTTGGCTTCCAGTGCTAGAGAGAAGTCGGCCTTTGTGACTCCTTTTGGTTTGTATGAGTTCACAAAGATGCCCTTTGGGATGGAAAATGCCCCATCGACTTTCCAGAGGCTGGTAGGTCATATCCTAGCAGGAGCAGGAGGGTTTGCCCTTGGTTACCTAAATTATATTGCCATCTACAGCCATTCCTGGCAAGAGCACCTTCAGCATGTCAGGGAGGGGCTGGGCAGACTATAGCGGGCAGGGTTGACCATTAAGCTCAGCAAATGTCAGCTGGGTATGGCAGAGGTCTCCTACCTGGGACATAGAGTGGGGAGCTGTAAGATCAGGCCAGAACCTGCCAAAGTAGAAGCCATTCATACATGCCCTGCACCCATTACCAAACAGCAGGTGAAGGCATTTTTATGGACAGCAGGGTACTATAGAAAGTTCGTCTCCAGTTATAGTACTAGAGGTGCTCCCCTCACAGACCTGACAAGGAAGAGCAGGCCAGATAAGGTAGTGTGGACCACAGCATGTGAATAGGCATTCCAGAAGCTTAAAGAAGCTTTGGGAGGACCCCCTGTGTTAGCCTGTCCAGATTACAGCAAATAATTTGTTGTGCAGGTGGATGCTTCAAACCATGGGGTGGAGGGTGTACTTAGCCAGATTTCTTCAGAGGGAGAAGAGCACCCAGTGGTTTATCTCAGTCATAGGCTCCAACCCAGGGAGGAATGCTATGCAGCTGTAGAAAAGGAATGTCTAGCCATAGTGTGGGCACTGCAGAAACTTCAGCCTTATCTGTATGGAAGAAAATTCACTGTAGTGACAGATCACAATCCCCTAACATGGTTACACAAAGCCAGCCAGCAAAATGGCAAGTTGCTAAGATGGAGCCTGGGGTTGCAAGCATATATGTCAGTGCAGCACCACAGTGGGATTAGCAATGCCAATGCAGATGGGCTCTCAAGACAGGGAATGGGGTAAGGTATACTCAGATAGATGTAACCCTCTCAAGCAACATTTCTTAAGGGTCACTTGAAAAACTAGCTTGAGTTCTCTGGGGGAGAGATGTGTGAAGATAGGTGAAGGCTGCCAGCCTAGCCAGACAGAATTTTGTAGATAATTCTGTCATTTGTAAATATTAATGTCAGCCACAGGCTTGTTCTCTTAAATGTGAAGAGACTGCATTGGATATTGAATTGCAAAAATGTAACAACAGTGCACTCTGCTGTAACAAAGCTGATAAGTCAATTCTTTGATGTCAAAATTTGAAGCCGATATGTCTAGAGGGAGGCATCCTGCCTATTGTTTTAAGACCAGAGTTAATGACTAGAATTTGCATGTATAAATGTCCTTGACTGCTCTGGTTTCTGACCACTTGTAAATAATGTAACTGTAGCTTCTGTTAGCCTGGGAACACCAGAGAAGTGTGAAGAATGATGTCATGTGAAGGAGCTCTGTGTTATCAATTTAAAGAGAGAGAATCAGAGAGCTCTGAACATTTTGTCTTGAGAACATCCAGCATCACCAGCACTGTCTTGCTCTAGATGCAAGTTATTTTAGAACTGTTTTCTCTTAGAAATAGCTAGGAATTAGGAAGATTAGACTAAGTGTTTTTCTGTGTTGATGTCAGAACTTGTCTACGATATTATTTTAAGTATTTCTCTGTGATCTATGAACTCTTGACTAGCACTGTGAAGAAAGAAGTATTGTCTTGCATTTTTATTACTTATTATTAAATATTTTTTAACCTTTCAATTGTGGCTGTTTTATGTAGAGTTAATTTAAATTTTAGAGTACATTGCATGTATATAGTGATACTGTACCAAGTCACTATAATAAGCCTTGACTGTTCAGTCACACATCATTTGGATAATAATATTGCACAGTAATAATTGAACACCCTTTCAGACAGCCCTTTGAGTAGCTGATAGTGGATGGTGGCAGCTGGTACTATCTTTTAGACTGGGCAGAAAAGGGGCATAGCTGGATAACTTGTGCCAACCTTCCCCAGGAGTGTCTGTGTGGTTATATAAACTCTTATCTCAAAGCATGTATGTGTCAGCTACTTGAGCAGGGGCACAAAGCACTGGTTGGACAGAGAGGGTGCTGGAGGTTTTAGCTTACCCACTAGGCTGAGATCTGGACCCTATAGCTGTGCCAGTGGGGAGACTTATTGGGGACCTGGAGAGAACGGTAGAAGCCAGCCCCAGACTGACTGTGATCTCTGTGAGCTCTTAAGGGAACTGTACTTTATTGTGTGTGTATTTATTACCCTTTCCCTATATGGACGCCCCTCACTGGTGTTAGTAGTGAGGATTGAGGCTCCTTGATTGCTGGGCCAGTGCACGGGCATCACAGAGTTCTTACAGTTATTATTAACACAACAGTGCCTCCTGTGTACTACCTGCACATGGTAGCACACAAACATACTAATCTGTAACAGCACAGTACTTGTCCTACACAATCTGGGCCGTGTATCCCATGGACATACTGCTGTGTTGTTACAGTTATTATGAACACAATACCAGTGCCTCCTGTATACTACCTGGACATGGTAGCACACATACATTCTAATTTGCAACAGCACAGTACCTGTCCTAAACCACCTGAACACGGTAACCCATGGACATCCTGCTGAGCTGTTACAGTTATTGTGAACACAACAGTGCCTCCTGTATACTACCTGCACATAGTAGCACACATAGTAATTTGTAACAGCACAATACCTGGACAGTGCAATACATATCAACAGTTTTGTGTTATTACAGCTACAGCAGCCACAATACTGTGCCCCTTCCAAACTGCCTGCACACCTTCTAAATACAATACACACCTATACTATATGACCTGCACACTTCAGACCACATACATAATGCTGTCTTGTAGTAGTTACTGCAAACATAGCACAGTAGTTGTACCTGAACATTACAGCATACATATGTTGTGCTATGTAACAATTATTACAAATTGTAGTATCTGTCCAACACTACCTGTACAGTACAGCACATGTGGATAACACTATGCTGTTACAATTTTTGCAAACATGACAGTACCTACTCACTTCAGCATCTGTCCACAGTGTTATAATTATTGCAAATTCAACAGAGTATACTTACACTGTGCTATGATGTTACAGTTTTTGTAAACAAAATACATTATATGTCCCACATTACCCAAGTATTGTAATGCAGGTGCCTAGCGCTATCTTGTTACAATTAAATTAAACATTACAAAATGCCTTTGCTGCACCCATTCACAATGTTTTGCAAGTACAGCAGACACTAACACTATCTGTCCTGTACTACTTACACATTTTAGCATATGTTCATAGGTTTGTATTAATATAATTACTGTAAGCGTAAAACAGTAGCTGTTCTACAGTACCTAAACACTGTAGTACATGTACACAATGTTGTGTTGTTACAATTTCTGTAAACACGAGGGAGTATAAATGCCTTTCTTGCACTACCTGCATATTGTAGCACATGTACATACTACTGTAGTGTGTCAGGTATTGCAATCAAAACAAGAGCATCTATCATATTCTACCTGTACAGTGTAACATATGTACACAGCAACATATTATGATTCTTGTAAAACACAGTACCTGCCCTATACTTTCTGCACACCATACTACATTTACATATGCCTGTCCTATACTGCCACCACACTGCAGCACCAGTGCATAGTGCTGTGTTGTTACAGGTCTAATGCATACAGAACAGTGCCTCTCTAGGAGACCAGTGCTACAAACATACACACAATACTGCATTGTTAGGATTGTAGTAAATACAATACAGTGTCTGCCACAGCTGTAGCAAGGTCTGTTGGTGCATTGCAAAATCCCTCCATTTGTTCTCTCCCATTAACTGCTACATAATAGCTCCTTGTTACAGTTCCCAACAAGCACTTAGCTACTGTCATGTCAGATGTGATCCTCCCTGTGGCTACTGAAATGCTTTACCATCAAGGCACAATTATTTTGGGGACTAACTGACTCCTATACAACCTCCAAGTACAGCCTCTAACAGCTTGCACCTTGGGTAGCCACCCCACTCACCCCTTGCTTTCTACATCTTCAGAGTCTGTTCTACTCTGCCTGTACATAAACAAATCAATACTGTACTGTTATCTGGTAATTACAGGACCCTGCATCAAAGGAAGAGAATAATTATGTTTCCCATGAGGTCTGCAGCATAACAATCTCTTTTTTGGAGTACAAACCTTGCCTTAAAATTACTCTGGTCATGAAAAAGCCCTAAAAACTGTATTTGTACCTTAGTGGAAACACATGACATTTTTTAAACAATAGACATGTCTGACTTTCTGTGCTCTCAACTCACATGCATTCATATGGGCTTACTCTCCCACAATACTGTGCCACTGCTCATAAGAATGTTAAGTAACAATACTGCACACCAAGTGTAACTCATTTCTTTCTACAGGTGTATGTAAAGATTTTCATGCATACATGCCAACTGATTTCAAATGAAAAGCGAGATTTGGAAAAATGACCCGCATGACCTTGTAAGGACCAAACAGTGCAGTCAGAGTAGTGCAGTTCTGGCCCATGACTAACACATGCAGTAGGAGAGACATTGTCCAACTGTGTCAGAATACGAAGGAAATTCTCTGGTGAAGCCACAACAAATCAAACAATGGCTGGAACATTGCCACAGTAGGAATATGATATCACACACCCAGCAGGAGGCAGCAGCATGCCCACAAGGATGATGACATGATGCGAGTGCAACTCATAGCTCAGCTAATGACAATACAGCAAGGTTCCTATCATCTTTGCATTCTAAATGGGTGCATAGCACAGGCAGAGAAACACAATGTAGGCAAGGGAAAGATGCGTATGATGAGAGGAAAGCAAGCATACTGCTTTGGTTCAGGTGCCCATCTTTTACATTTCTAAGAAGGGTAGGTGAGCAAGGTAGCAAGGGAAAGATGTAGGTAGGAAAGAGTATAAGGATTACAACAAGGTGGACAAATGCAAAAGACAAAGAAAAAGATCAAAATAGGGTACTGAGACAAATAAGAAGAAAACAAAGGAGACAGCTGGACTGACAAAGGAAAATGGGTGATGGTGAGCAGTGAGCTACAAATTGAGGAGGGAATTGACATGCAAGTAAAGACAACTCCATGATGGACAACAGGGTGGAATAAAGGTTGACTGTCATGCTAGAAAGTGCCACACCCAGCCTGAGATTAATCTCCTCTTTGATTACCCTCATGATTATGCTCAGCCACTGCTGTCATGTTTAACATGGCTAAGTAGCTATGGGACTCCACCAGTCAGACAAAGAAGCAGTGTAAGCTGCTCATGTGGTTGTCCAGCTTCTGGTCCACCAAGGCCATCACTAGACCTTCCACCTCCTGTTAGGTGACATAACAGGCCTTCCCCAGTGACACCCCTACTGGGGAGCGTATGCACCTCACTAGAGAGGGAGAGCATCAGAAAGCATCAGGTTGGCCCAAATATCATTGCGACTCCATCAACCGATGGTAAGGCAGAAGCACTGTGTGGTTACAGCCTGAAGGTCACCATGGATCCAGAAGGTGACAGTAAGGCAAGAGCACTGTGTGGTGGGCCTGAAGATCACTGTGGATCCAGAAGGTGATGGTAAGGCAGGAGCACTGTGTGGTGGGCCTGAAGATCACTGTGGATCCAGAAGGTGATGGTAAGGCAGGAGCACTGTGGATCCAAAAGGTGATGGTAAGGCAGAAGCACTGTGTGGTTGCCCTGGAGATCAATGTGGATCTAGCAGGTAATGGTAAGAGTGGAATTCCATGTAGTGGGCTTGAAGATCACTGTGGATCACATAGCTGACCATAAGGCTGGAACACTGTGTTGTGGCTGTCACACCATATACAGTGACACTGCCAACACTGCATAACATAGGAATATAAATGGAAAAAAACAAAAAATAATGGACAAATAAAATGAGAAAACAATGAAATGATAAAGGTGAAACACAATAACAAAAGCAATTATCAGTAATGTATGCCTTACTGGGGGAGAGTTATAGTCCATGTGTTTGCCACAAGAGACAGGATTAAATACCACATAATCACTAACCATGTAGTAGTGTAACTAGCAGTGGCAGGGGTGCTGGAATGGCTGGTGTAAAAGTAAAGCATGGCAAACTACTATCCAGTGCACTATTCACTAACATCAGAGTGGACAGCTATGCATGTGGCACTTAATGATACCAACCAACCAACGGTAGACCATGACACCAGTGATGGTGGTGGAATCCCATTGTCAGCTCAATCTGCATCACTATGGCACTGGTGGGTGTCCCTCGTGGTAAGGGGGAAAATAGAACACTTCAAACTGCACTGACAAGTTATGTGGCACATAAGCTGTAAGCAATGGCAAAAATAATTAGCATCAATGAAAACTTGTGCAATAAAGCAGATGTCTAATGGATATGCAGCTATAACATCAATTTCATACACATACTCTGATGTCTGGATAGTCTTTCCTGCCACCTCTGTCATATCAGTGTATTTTTCCTCTATTGTTCTAGGTGTTGATGCAGACAAAGAAAGAAACATATTCATGGACTCCCAAGAACTGCATACGGTGACAATATATGCCTACTTATGTAACCACCAGTCACTACTACTTACTGTAGACCTCTGGCTTATTTTCTCTTTCTCTTCCCATAGGCTAATTAGGTCATGGTGGCTCCTCTTTAATTCAGTGTAATGATGACGGCATTACTCACCAGAGCTGGTGATACCCATGTTACCCCCCACCTTGGAAAACAGTGACAGGGGGTTCTTCACAGCAGTCACCCAGCAGGTGCTCATAGTAGAGGTAGGGGAAACATTTAGTCTGTTTCCTGCACCATGATAGAACCCTTCCAGTTTAAAACCCTCCAAAAGTCACGGCCACTTTATAGATCTATACCAATATGAAAATGATAGCAGGTTTGTGTCAATATACATTGTGGACCTCAAATTCCACACATCAATTTGCAGCATGGCACCATAATGTAGCCCAGTAATGGACAACATGGCACCATAATGTAGCCCAATGATGGACAATATGGCACCATGATGGCCAACATGGCACCATGATGTAGCCCAATGATGGACAGCATGGCACCATGATGTAGCTCAATGATGGACAGCATGGCACCATGATGTAGCTCAATGATGGACAGCATGGCACCTTGATGTAGCTCAATGATAGACAGCATGGCACCATGATGTAACCCAATATCACTCTATAGTTGTGCAGCAACAACCCTACTGCTGAAGTGGCAGAGAAGCTGGCTACAAGATGCTGGCTCTATACAAACCACACTGATGTCCAGTGTTGTGGTATATCATCTGTAGAGGCCATGATGCATATTAAGGTACCAGTGCACCTGTGGAAGATATGGACCTGCTTATACACGTGTAAACTGATTTGCAGTCTTCGATGCATATGCACAGTCACACATGAGCCTTGTTGTATTGTCAAGGGCTGCTATGCACTGAGGAAAATGTTTGATTCAGTGACATTTATCCTAAATTGCCTCAGAAGCACGATTGCTATACTATGAGTCTTGAAACCATGTGATATAAACTGGCACTGATATTGCTGTGCTCATTGTGCTAACACTTTTTCAGGAATAGTGATTGGATCATGCCGAAAATATTATTATTCGCCAGAAAGAACTGTTCTACATCTGTTGTGGTAAGCAGGCACAGGGATTCATACATGCTATTGAAGCACTGGTGTCGAGTAGCTTTAGTTTGTAAAATTTAATGCCACTGTGAGTTTCACTGCAATGTTTCCTACTATGCGAGCCAGCAGAAAACTTTCCTTGAGTTTTTGCAATTTTCTCTGTTGTGGTACAACCATCAAGTTGGTATGTGCAATTGCAAGGGGAATGGAGTTCTCACCTCATGTGGGTGAATGGGGTCTTGTCCTCTGCAAATAAAGATTTTTTTGTGTGTTTTCTATGTTTTTTGGCTCAACATTTTCATTCTTCAGTTTTTGGAAAATAGTATAAAAAGATGTACTTTGATTACACATCTGTAAACCATACACTGGCCAGTGGCAGGTGAAGTGGTGTCTGAATAACTAAGAATCTTTTCTGTTTGGAGAGGGTTGCCACACAGCTACACATTGCCAGGAAGACGGGAATACAGGGAGAGTTGTGATGGATTTCTGCAGTAAATGACTGTGTTGGTCTACAGGTCACACATGTGGAATGTCTGCTGTGGTAAGGCTCACAGGTCTTTGACAGTTGCAGAGATTGACTGAATAGCTCTAAGATTCTATTTTTGTGAGGGGGGCTGCCAGCAGTAGGCAGGGTGAATGAGGAGGGTTGTAACAATGGACAAGGCCCAGGTGCAGGTAGCAATGACCCAAAAAATGTATGGTTGTTAGGCTATACAATGTGTACTATGTCCCCTGCGAAGCAGCTCAGACAGGGAGGACTGTGTTGTAATGTACAACATCTGCATCCATGGATAATACATGTAACACAGTGGGTGGGAGTGAGGTGTGGATAGTACACTGGATAACTGATTCATGATTGGGGGATTGGATATGTGGAGCGCACACAAATATGTTTCCTTGGGTGCACACATGTTTAAGCTAATGATATGGGTCATGCTACAACATACTCTGTACCCATTCTGGCCAAGCAGACTGCAATGAGGAACTGTCCTGTGATACTAGAGTATGGTAGGTGTAGCACATTATGGTACCTCAGCCACTTCATGGATGTGTGACCAGTACAGATGATACTGCACATATTTTGTGCCCACTCACTGACAATAGGTATATGTCCACTTCTGTGGGTTGATAAATGGCACTTAGACTAAGTACCACAAGAAATATTTCAACGGAGACCTATGTGCTTCTTCAGGCCCTCCATAAGCATAAATAGCAGATGCTGAAAATAAATAAGTGTGACTGGGCCTTAAGGGAACATGCGTGTAGTGAGCAAGTGGTGGATGTTAATGCAGACAGTAGCCACAACAGGGCAGACCATCAGGTCAATCACAGGATCATCAACATGATCCTGCATGCCTTCAACAAGGCCCTCTCCATTGCACAGCACAGGATGTGCCATAGGTGGGGATTGGCTTTTGCAGACCACCCTCTCTAACAAGAAGGATTTCCTGTTGTCCCTTTCTAGTGAGACTGAAAGGATCCTGACATCTGGTGAAGCTTAGCTGTAGAAGCTGAACTGTAAGCACCATTCTATGTCAATATCAGGGACATACCAGGTTTGTATTTCCTTATGTTGGTAACACATTTTACTGGAATGTATGTGCCACGAGCTCAGGGATGCTAAAAATGCCACATCTCCCCTAGAGGCACATCTGGGATATAGGCATGAAGGCATAACACATGATGTAAATTTTTTTACATTCTTTGCATAGCTGTCATATGTACCATTGACACAGCACAAATAAGTAGATTATTACATTTTAGTAGTGACACATGGGTATTTATCTGTTTGCTTTCATAGATTCTACTGTTATGAGTGCTCCATCATGGAGCCAGGGCATGCCAGCTGTCAGTGCAGTATCAGACATTAATAACAGTCATGGCCTCACACCGTCTGAGGACAGAGTGCCACTGTCAGCAAAGGTGACTGTGGAGAGCATAACACCTCCCATGTAGGGTGACACAGCTCTTTTAATAGTGGAACCCATCCCCACCTCATCAGAGTCTTTGGAAGGAGAGGTTAGGCCTGCACACCTATTCAGGCTCTTACCATCCACAAGCAGTGGGTAGAGGTACACCCATAGAGATTGGGGACAGGGTTTGGAAACACTGTCACAGTCCATAAATATCATGTTCCCACTCACTGCCTGAAGTCAGTTCACATGGCCATTACTCAGTGGATGTGCAGAGCTATCATCTAGGCAAAAGCAGATGCTACCACCACTAAGACAGATGACAATTGTACTGCATGGCCAACATGACATCCATGAGGATATTAGTCGCCTGACTGGTGTGTTGGATAGGCACATTGGCGCCCCCATTACTTCCATGAGGTAGTCTGCCTCTACCTGTCATGGCTGCCACCATTCCTGTGGGCATTATTCATCTGCGTCCACTGTGTACACACTGTACAGGGAAGGTAGGTCGAGGTCACTTACTGCCACCGCCTTTACACCAACTACTGATGGTATGCCTGGTACAGCACTGTATGTTTATCCTTAAGATACAGCCCATGTGGCAGTCAGGCACATGGTATGGCCAGATGATCACAGTTTTGCAGACTGCTTCATCCTTGCTTGTGGGTATTGGTGCTATTCATTGCTTAGAGGGGTGCAACATTGGTTGGGGACATTCGTGGTCTGTGTCATTTCCACCTTAAGTCTCACAGCACCTGTCTCTTACACACACCAACACACAGTATAACCACATAATCAGGAGCTGTGTCCCCAGGAACCCATACTGACTAAATATCCCTACATCTAAGCACCTACTTCATTCAGGAAGCACTCCCACTCACATCCAGCATACCCAGCTACTCCCAATCTCTTGTCCATATCATGCATTCACAACTCTCTAGTACCCCCAACACTTTGTCCATTGCTGATCCACATCACTGTGTCCTTCTCCACATGTGCATAAAAGGACAACTGTACCCTGCCCCCCTCCTTCTGTATTACATTGGTTAGGTGATGTCTGATGCACAAGGTGACCAGTCAATGCACTATGCAGTATAGCCTGAATGTAATATTGCATGCATAATTTAATCTTTGTTGCATGTATTCTGGTCCATAGTTGCCAATACCACATATTAAACCTGTCTTATATGGTCTTCCCCTGAAGTTGTTTCTTCCATCATTTCCTCATTTGGCACATCATCCACCACTGGCACTGGTCTATCTTGTCATCCATTAGTAGTCTCCTGCACTAGGTGCTTTATAGTTATTAGATGGTTGTTGTGGGAGTGTTGTGTTTGTGTCTTGGGTGGTACAGGTTTTTTTTTTTTTTTTTTTTTCAATAATCATTTTTTATTATTTTTCACAACCATATTACAAATTCACACATTATATACAATATATACAAAATTCTTCCATTGGTTAATTTCACATATATATCAACCTCATGTATTGACCAAAGGTACAGCACTCACAATCAAAAGGAAAATAATAATAAAAAAAAATCTAACATTAACAAATCCAAGCCAACAATCTGTCTTTTCTGTACATTTTCTATCTAATCTAAGGTTGATTTAGACTATATTCTGGTTCCCGAGAAAAAGTGGATAGTAACCTCTTAAGCCAAAATAATATTAAAAATTTGGTGTGTGCTGCCAGTGATTCCCTTTAACATAAAGGTTTCTCTGTGTTTGGCAATTCTTTCTGGTGCAGGTTTTGGTGTGTGCTGCCAGTGATTCCCTTTAACAGGGAGGTTTCTCTGTGTTGGTGATTCTTTCTGGCGCAGGTTTTGGTGTGTGCTGCCAGTGATTCCCTTTAACAGGGAGGTTTCTCTGTGTTGGCAATTCTTTCTGGTGCAGGTTTTGGTGTGTGCTGCCAGTGATTCCCTTTAACAGGGAGGTTTCTCTGTGTTGGCGATTCTTTCTGGTGCAGGTTTTGGTGTGTGCTGCCAGTGATTCCCTTTAACAGGGAGGTTTCTCTGTGTTGGCGATTCTTTCTGGTGCAGGTTTTGGTGTGTGCTGCCAGTGATTCCCTTTAACAAGGGAGGTTTCTCTGTGTTGGCGATTCTTTCTGGTGCAGGTTTTGGTGTGTGCTGCCAGTGATTCCCTTTAACAGGGAGGTTTCTCTGTGTTGGCGATTCTTTCTGGTGCAGGTTTTGGTGTGTGCTGCCAGTGATTCCTTTTAACAGGGAGGTTTCTCTGTGTTGGCGATTCTTTCTGGTGCAGGTTTTGGTGTGTGCTGCCAGTGATTCCCTTTAACAGGGAGGTTTCTCTGTGTTGGCGATTCTTTCTGGCGCAGGTTTTGGTGTGTGCTGCCAGTGATTCCCTTTAACAGGGAGGTTTCTCTGTGTTGGCGATTCTTTCTGGCGCAAGTTTTGGTGTGTGCTGCCAGTGATTCCCTTTAACATGGACGTTTCTCTGTGTTGGCGATTCTTTCTGGCACAAGTTTTGGTGTGTGCTGCCACTGATTCCCTTTAACAGAGAGGTTTCTCTGTGTTGGCGATTCTTTCTGGTGCAGGTTTTGGTGTGTGCTGCCAGTGATTCCCTTTAACAGGGAGGTTTCTCTGTGTTGGCGATTCTTTCTGGTGCAGGTTTTGGTGTGTGCTGCCAGTGATTCCCTTTAACAGGGAGGTTTCTCTGTGTTGGCGATTCTTTCTGGTGCAGGTTTTGGTGTGTGCTGCCAGTGATTCTGTAACAGGAAGGTTTCTCTTTTCTGTTAGGTTGTACAACCATGGAGCTGGTAAATTTAAGTCTTGTATGTATGTGCAGTTTGCCTCCCGCAAAAACACATTGTGTGGTGTACTTTTAACTTAGATGGTTTGTATTTCAGTCAAATTAATTTTATTGTTTTTCTCTTAATATTGTGATGTTTGGCATTTCATGATATAATCCTTCTAACATATATTGTTTGGCTAATATGGCTGCTACTCCTAACATTTTGAATGAGCATTGTCCATTTCGAACAAGACGCAATGGAGTACAAACTCACTGGTGACCACAGCTGCTCAACATAATTTTTATATATTCCTGGATTGCTCTGCTATGTTGTTTGCATCATTTGTAGTCAAACTAGGGCTCATTATCACAATGTTACTCACTTCTATATCATTTTAAAGTCTGTGGTATATTAGCCCAATCATGTAATTTCACCTAGTTGTAAAACAGTACTATGTGTGCATCTGATTCGGATTCAAGCCGCTCAGCACAATTTTGCCAAATGCATTGATCTTTTCATTTCTAAATCAAGTCACATTTTAGATCATTTTATACTTTTTACTCCATTAATGTATTTTTAGTTTACACAAACATATTTGTAAACATATCTTATGGTGCACTTTACAAGTTGCAGACAGTTTATTCTGACTATAGTCTTTGTGGTCCTATTTTCGGACACACACATCAAAAAAGTAACATTTATTGTACAAACCATTGTCACAATAGCTCAGAATGAAATGATATCTAGTTGTCTAAAAGATTATGTAAACAAGTACTCACTGTAGTAAGAATGGAAAAGATGAGTTGCAGAAACATTTCCATTTAACACCAGCACTTGTGAAGAGAACCTGGCAGGTCTAATAAGGACTCTGGTAGGACCCCTGTAATCTGTGTCCCAGCACATTATGTTTTGATTACCTAAGTCATCTTTGCATTCTACTAATCAAATACATATGTCACATTTTTAGTTACATGAAAAAATAACATTAGCATATAACACTCTACACTATTTTTCACAGTACTTATTAGACAGTGCTGCCATTTCTTAAGCACATTCAAACTAGAGTCAGATTAAATAAAACATTTAACATTTTCTGCCATCAGAAAGTGATAGCAGTTAATTTAAAAATACAGGCTTCTCTATGTTTTAACTAATAAACACATAAAGTACAGGCAGCTTTCTTAAAATATCTGTTATCCAGTGCTTCTCCTAAAATTAGTTCTGTGTTACTGCTGTTTTCAGTGCACAGCTTAAACTGACGCATACCAATGAGTGAACCCAGTAATTAAACTACAAAAAGACAACTTGCAGGGGGCACTGGCAACTTTGTAGAGTAGTTCACAACTGTCATTTTGTGCACATGGCCTGATCTGAGTCAGTACCATTTTCTCCAATCAAATCAATTATAAAAAACTAATGATTACATTTCAGATATTCACAGAAGCCATAACGACTGGAAAAAAATATGAATTTTTCATAAGCAAATCAAAACAGATTTCCTTCCATAAGTTTGTACATTTTTTTATCTGTATATATCATAAACAATCATATTATGTAACAAAGTTATGAATTATTCAGCATTAAAATTTAGCTTTACAAGCTTCAACTATATCTACACTACAAGATCATCACACGTTTGCATAATTCTCCACTGCTACAGCCTTGACCTAAGCAAATCTCCTCAGTGGCTTGCTTATATAATTATCAGTGCCTTAGCAGGCAGTTTTATCCAAACTTCTTGAAGAATTGCACACCATACTTTCTTATTTTTTATTTTCCATCTCAAAACTTTAACAGATTTCTGATATTCCCTTCTCAAATTTCCCAAACCTGTACATAATTATCCTTTCAAATTGTTTCATAGTCTACATGTTAGTTGATAAACTCTCTTCAAAATCATGATTCCAGTGTTTTATTTTTCAAAAGTTTTTTTTATGTTATTCTGTAACTTTCCAACATTCTTTAGATTTTCAGCTTTCACTTCTCATACCTTAAAAATAAATCCACTGAAGAATTTTGTGGCCATTTTGAAAAAAATTACCACAGCTATTAATTTCTGCACCACATCATGGACCCTTCTCAGTTTTCAAACTCTCCAAGTTGGCTTAATCAAAATCAAAAGTTTGCTGAAGCTTACACAGTGGTAAATGACTATTAACATCCTGTTATTTTTTTCAGATGGCTAGCAGCTGTATCTTTCTCCTCAGCACTTCCCTCCTAAAGTGATGTATGCATGAAAAGAATGTTCTCAACCTAAAGGAAGCCAGTAGTAAAAGAGAGGATTATGATCAGGTCTCTATTCATAACCAGTTTATTATATGCTTTAAGTATGGATGTCAAGAAATTCAGCTTGAGAGGTGAATCTTGGCATCTATGTTAAACAGAGAGAATAAAAGGTTATGATTGGTGATGTATGTAATGCATGGAATTTAATCCATGTAAAAAGTGTAGGCATATGAAGTGTTTTACTAGCTTTTAAAAGATGGTGAGGCATGCAGTTCTGTCAGAAAGAAGGTAGAAACAAAGTACCCCTCTGTAGAACTAGTGGCTTTAAAACCTGTTAGACACTCCATGTGGCTGCTGCACAAATATCATCCACATATTCTGTTTATACATGTGGAAGAGTGGAGATGTCCTTTCATATCACTGTTGCAGTATTCTTTACTAAAGGGATTCCCTACCACGGGTAGCCTAATGTCTGGCCAGTATACCAAAGCCTTAGGCTTTTATAGGCGTTGCATGTCACACATATGCTCCCCGCTCAAGGCACAGGGCAAAAAGGTGACGTACAGATGTGCATACCTCAGAACTTCTTTGCCAACAGTCTAAACGCCATTGCTGATTGTCAATCTGAACACTCCTTCCTCTGTGCTGGCTTCCTTTCTTCCCAGAACTACTTCAGTGCCTATGTCTCAAGGCAATATTCAAGTCTTGCCCCCTTCCCAGGAGAGAAATGGGTTTTATTCCAGAATGTTTGTGGTTCCCAGGAAGGAAAGCACCTCAAGACCCATTCTGGACTTCTCTCAGCTCAACATCTTTCTGAAGATCCCTTCCTTTTGGATGTTATCCCCTCAGACCCTGCTTCCTCCTCTTCTTCTTCCCCAGGCTTTTCTGGTCTCCCTGGATCTCAAGGATACTCATCTTCAAATCCCTATTCATCCCCTTTTCAGGAAGTTTTTGCATTAATCTGTTTCTTCCTTTTATTTTCAGTTCTCTGCTTTACCACATGGCCTTTCTACTGCCCCAATGGTATTCACCAAATACCTCGCTCCTGTGATTGCCATTTGCAGGATGACAGGGATTCAAATCTTTGCTTATCTAGAAGACCTGATCCATTCAGGCTTCTTCACACAAGGTCTTGCTTCAGCACCTCCCCTACACTGTTTGTCTCTGGAAAAGTCTGGGGATTACAATAAACTTCCAGAAATCAATCCTGGTCCCTTCTCAGGATCATGTGTTTCTCAGTTGCAGGCTCCAGACCATCCCTAAGCTGGCTTCCCTGCCCCCTCCAAAGTTCTTTCTTTTATTACCTTTTTTCAACCCCTTGCTCCTCAGGTTTTACTTAAGCCAGGGAGTTTCTAAGGCTCTGGGATTCATAGCTTCCACCATTCCCATGCACCCTCTGGCCAGGCTCCATATGAGGAAGCTATAGTGGTTCTAAAGTCAGCATGGCTCCATCACTGTCATCCTCTAGATTTTCTAGTCCCTGTTCTTCCATGCTTCAAGCTCGAATTTCAATGTTGGATTCATCAGCTGTCTCTCAACTCGAGACTTCCTTTTAAACCCCCAGTCCCCTCTGAGGAACTTTTTTGGATGCCTCAGACACCATGTGGGAAGTCTCTCAGTCACCTCAAGGTCCAGGGTCTCTGGCCCCTCATCAGAGGTCAGACCACACTAACATCTAGGAGATGAGAGCTCTCCTTTTCACTGTTCAGACCTTTCATTCCCTTTTTCTTTCAGGGCCTCTCAAAATCTTTACTGACAATACCACAGTGATGTGGTACATCAGCAAACAAGGGGGGACATGGTCCTACCTTCTTTGCACACTAGCTCTTCAAGTTTGGGATCTAGCTGTCCAGTATCAAGTGACTCTTCAGGCTGTCTATATTCCTTCATAGCAGAACACAATGGCAGACTTTCTGAGCAGGTCCATAACATATGCTCATGAATGGATGCTTCACAGAGATGTGTTTCTGGAAATTGTCCATCAGTGGGGTACTCCTCAGGTAAATCTTTTTGCCTCCTCTTTGAATAGACAACTTTCAATGTTTTGCACCAAAGTCCCAAGTTCTCTGGCCTGGAAGGTAGAAGCCCTTTCTTTCTTGGAAGGGGATGTTTCTGTACACCTTTCCTCCCCTCCCTCTCGTTTCGAGGGTCCTGCTAAAGATCCAGCAAGACATCCCCCAAAAACTTGTGGTGACTCCTTTTTGCCCCACACAGCATTGGTTCCCTCTTCAACACCTAGCAAGGGCACTCACCACAAGTTATCCCACATAAAAAAAGCTATGTCTTACCATAACGTTCCACGTCTGTTGTTGATCTTCTTTCATTCATCACTGATGGGGTTCAGTTCACAACCCTCAGAACCGAGTTGGCCTAATACCAAGCTCATGCCAGCCAAAAAACTCTCGAGCTAAGCTATTACCCATAGTGCCCTTCTCCCTGTTACCTCAGATCGAGTTTGCCCATCTTGTAGTAGTAAAGCAGAGGCCATTTCTGCACAAATGCCCTAACTCACCACTTGGACCCAAAGAATCCCCAGGAGCCTTTGGAGGTGGAAGGAGGGTGGGAAGTGATGAATGAAAGAAGATCAACAACACAGATGGAACATTATGGTAAGACATAACTTCTTTATCTGATGTTGTTAAATCTTTCCATTCATCACTGATGGGACAGAATCCCCAGCTACCTTGTGTTCCCTGGGCGGCCCTTATGGAAGAATGTTACTGAGTACCATTGAGCTGAAGACAGCTCTCCCTCTGAAGACCACATCCAATTTGTAATGATTAATAAAAGTGTGAGGGTTACCCCATGTGGCTGCTGCACAAATATCATCCATAGAGGCTCTCGAATGGAAAGTTACAGATGTTACCATAGATCTGATAGAGTGGGCTTCAACATTCTGTGGTATAGATTTTTTTGCAAGTGAATAGCTGTAGTGTATGCAGTCCATTAGCAATTTTGATAAAGTTACCTTGGAAACAGAATTTCCCATTCTAGGTCTAGAAAAGGAAATGAAAAGTTGGTCAGTTTTATGCATTGCCTTAGTTCTGTCTAAATAAAACCTTAATTGTCTGTGTACATCCAAAGAATGTAGACATTATTCCCCTTTATTAGAAAAATTTGGGAAGAATACAGCGAAATCAATGGTCTGACTGATGGAAAAATCTGAGATGACTTTGGAGAGAAACGATGGGTTAGTTCGGAGTGATACTCTGTCCTTGTGGAAGATTAAATAGGACCTTTTAATGTATAAAGCCTGAAGCTCTGAAATTTGTCTGGTTGACGTAATGGCTACCAGAAAAAGGGACTTCCAAGATAAGAATTTCAGATCACACTTCACTGCAGGTTCAAAAGGGGGTTGAGTTAAGGAATGAAGAACCAGTGTGAGATTCCATGGCTCTATAGGTTGTCTGATTGGAGGCCTGATGTGGGAGATCCCTTTAAGAAAGGTTTTGCATAACTGAAGTGAGATGAGGGGAGAGTTATCCAACCCATCATGAAAGTTAGAGATAGCCGCTAGATGTACTGTATGGTAGAAGCTGCAGCTCTATCGTTGAAAAATTCTGAAAGGTAATGTAAAACTGCTGTAACTGGAGCTGAGTAGGGTTAAGCCTCCTTTTCTTAGACCAAATAGAGAACCTCTTCCATTTATCTAGGCATAGTCTTCTGGTGAATGGTTTGTGAGAGGCCAGGATAATGTCACGTACAAGTGAGGGAAGGTCATCCTGCCTGGCAATTAATGGAAGTGGAGAAACCAAGCTGTCAGCTTGAGGCTGGATAGTTTCAGGTGACTCAACCCTTGGGGATGAGAAATCAGGTCTGGAGAAGTGTCCAGAATCCACAGTTGACACAACAGATGAGGCCAAAGGAAGTGGAACCAAACTTGTGGAGGCCAAAAGGGGGCTATGAGGATCACTTTGCATTTCAACCGAATAGCTTTCTTTATGAATTGGGGAATCAGAGGGATAGGCATATAGCAGTCCCGTAGGCCAATCATGAATCAGAGTGTCCCTCAGGGACTCTCCCTGTGGGGGGAATAGGGCAAAATAGCTGCTGCATTTGTTGTTTGATGGGGAGGCGAATAGGTCACAGCAAGGCTGGCCCCAATGTCTGAAAATTTATGCCGCTATGTCGGGATTGAGGGACCACTTGTGAGACAGGAGAATACATCTGCTCAGCTTGCCTGCGATCACGTTGGAATTCCCAGGGATAAGTGTTGCTGTCAGAAAGCAGTTGGAAGCTATAGCCCACTGCCAAATTCTCACTGCCTCTCGACACAGGGGATAGGACTTGGTTCCTCCTTGCTTGTTGATATACCAGGCTACTGACATGTTGTCTGAATTGTGATCATTCCAGAAGGAAGAACAGATTGGAATGCTTGCAACGCTAACAGCACCGCTCTCAGTTCTAGAACGTTGATATGCAGGTTGGCCTCCAAAGTGGACCATGTGCCTTGGACTGTCTTTCCCTGGAAATGCCCCCCCCACTACCCTATCAGGGAAGCATCCGTAGTCACAATGGCCTTGGGTTGAGGGGGAAAGAATGTATGGCTCCAAAGGTCTGTGTCTGGCCTCATCCACTAAAGAAGGTCTTGCTTGCAACAACTGGTTATCTGAATTTGAAAGCATAGAGGGTGGTAGTTCAGAAACCATTGAGATAACAGAAGTCATTGAAGTATTCACATATGCAGTTTCGCAAGAGGCACTATTGGTATGGAAGCTGCTATGGATCCTAAAACCTGAAGAACTTCCCTTGCTGAAACTTTGTTTTGACAGAGTATCACCCGGAGCTGGAGCCTCAATCTCTGAAATCTGTGAGCTGAGAGGGATACCAGAAAAGATCGGGTGTCTAACACTGCTCCAATGAACTCTCTGTTCTGAGTTGGAGCGAGGTTGGATTTCTCCCAGTTTATTGTTATCCCCAAAAGTCTTGCCAGGGAAAGAGTGTATTGCAGGGCTGTTACTAGAAGATACTTGGTGGGGGCGGTGAGGAGCCAATCATCCAAATAGGGAAACACCCGGAATCCTTGCAGCCTCAGGTGAGCTGTGACCACTGCCATGCACTTTGTGAACACTGTGGAGGCTGTAGAGAGTCCGAACGGCAGGGCATGAAACTGGTAGTGACTGACTCCTAGTCAGAAGAGAAGTAGACTCCTGGAGCGTTTGTCCATTTTGTTGTGGTAATATGTGTCCCAGAGATCTAACGAGCACATCCAATCGCCTTTCCTTAGAAAAGGAAGAATGGACTGAACCGTGACCATCTGGATTTTTGTTTGTGCAACGGACTTGTTCAAATTGCTGAGATCGAAAATTGGTCTCCAGTCCCCTGTCTTTTTTGGCACCAAAAAAAATCTTGAGTAGAATCCGGATCCGCATTGGTCTGGTGGGACTATTTGGATGACTCGTTTGATACAGCTTGTTTTTTCTGTAGCCGCTTCTTCCCTTTGATTGGGTGGAACATCGGGAAGTTTTGTGGGAAGTTCAGGATAAGTGACTAAGGGGATAGTGTAGCCTCTGTTTATGATCTTCTGCACCCAATGGTCGGAAGTTATTTAAAGCCAGGCAGCACGGTGCAAAGAGAAACATCTCCCAACTGCTTCCAGAGGAAAGCAATTGGACCGCTCTTCAGGATCGCTGGTAAGGCTGCCCAGGGAAAGAATCTCTGGGTCTCTGATTACATGGGCCCCCTCTGCCTCGGTAGCGGCATCTTCCAGAATTGTTACCCCCTCTGTCCCTGGGGGGTATCATCGCCATGTGTGGCATGGAAAGGACCCTGAGATTTTATGTGCCACATTTTTCCGCTCATCTGGTTCCTGGAAAAGGAACATTGAGGATTGGAATAACGTAGGCCTACAGCAGACAGTGTCTTACCGTCCTGCTCACACTTGACCAGGATGTCTTTCACCTTGGGGCCAAACAGGGAAGTCACTTCAATTGGAGCATTCAAGAAGGAAGACTTATAAGGATCCACTAAGTCACAGAGGCGCATCCAGGCCTGCCTCAACCCACCGCTCTACCCGCCCCTTCGGTTGCATATGAGAGTAACCTCATGGACTAACTGGAGATAGATTCCAGGGTTCCGAGCTGTGAGGCAACTTTGTCCCTTACCTCTTCAGACACCTGTCCTGCGAGTGCTCCAGAGAGTTCGGAAATCAAATCTCTTTGAAGCCTCGTAAAATGTGCCAAATAATTCAGAGACCAACCTCCGGGTTGGGAGGGTGGCCTAATGGTTAAGGTGTTTGCCTTACAAAAACAAGGTGCAGGGTTTGAGTCTTGCAAGGGATAATTGGCTAGGCTTAAAATGGCTTGCAAGGGCAGTTAGCCTAGTACTAACCTATGAACCTATGAACCTATATGGCAAAGGTCGCTGAAGCAAAAACGTGCTTCCTTAATCTGTCCACAGCCTGGACTCTGTTGGGCTTGTGAACAGTAAGACTCTCTTCGGCAAGATCTTTCTTCATTCCTGCCACCACCACCATAGCATCGACTGGTAAACCTATTGACCAACGTGGGTTTTCCTCGGGGGGGGGGGAATAGTATCTTGTCAGCTCTCTGAGGGATCGACTCAACAGAATCAGGGTTCTTCCAGGTGTGCTGTACCACAAGCTGTACTAGTTCGTCTGCAGGCGGTGTTATCCAAGAGGCCGGGCATGGAACGCCTGCAGAAACACGGACTCCTCGAAGAAGGATTGGTGGGCTTCCAATCACCCCTCTGTTTCAACATTTCAATGATGACCGTGGGGATCTTTCACCATCATCAAAATCCATATCCTCTGTCAAAGACTCTTCAGGAAGTCTATGTGCTTCTTCTTGCATGATCTCTTCCGAGGGGGCTCCTCAGTGGGGGATTCTGAGGAGGACTCAGTTTCCTGCCCGGTGTCCCGGGGAGGTGGCTTGTGTCAGCTGTAGCTCAGGGGAAACAGAGGTCTGGGGTTCTGATGTCTGTGGAATGCTTCCAGAAGCAAGTGCCCTCTCCATAGCTCAGAAAGCAGGTCCGCCCGAAGAGGGATGGGATCCCGGAACCGGGATCATACCCCGCTCCATCAAACCCGCTCCCGAGGATGGACCCTCAAGCAGGATCAGTGTAGACGAAACTCCCAGCACCGTGAATGAGACTTTAGCCATGCTCGGAACCATACCATGATCCGAAAAGCCCGCAGCCCAATCACGGAGCTGAGGAAGGCCTGGTTCTGATGAGACCAAAGGCCAGAGGGACAGTCCCGGGGCCCCAGTAATGTTTACTGCAGCCACTGAGACAGGGGGTTCTGAAAAGGATGTCGAAGCAGAGGACTTTGGAACCGGTATGGTCAAAGGAGGAGAGTAGGATGGAGTCCATGGAGAAACAAACCCAAGTTCTGCAGGTGGTTGAGTCCTTGACAGAGTGGTTATCCCCCTGGCTGCCAACAGCTGATCCACAAGATGCAACACATCGAACTCAGAAAGGCTCCTTGTGGATCTAGTGGAGACCCCCAAGATCCACCTTTAAGGCTAATTGTTTCTTCTGAGGGTTCTATCACCACACCCTTAGCCAAGTATGTTGATGTGAAACTAAAAAATTTATCCAATCAGGGCACCACTGTACTTAAGGACTCTTGGGATTTTTTAAGGCAGGTTAAGCCTAACCTATTTTCCAAGGATATCATTTTCATTACCTTGGACATAGTTGATCTTTTTGGTAGCATACCTCATGACATAGGGTTGGCTTGGCTGGAGGAATATATGATACATCACAGGGGCCTTTCTGACGATACCTTTAGAACCTGTTTGGTATTAATGGAAACTGTTCTCAAAAATAATTTCATGTATTTTCAGGGAGAATTTTACAAACAGGAAAACATTGTACTTTCATGGTGGGAGATACAATATATTATTAACAGTGAATATGCCAATTGTTGGGTGTTTTATAAACGTTCTAATTTATATTGTTATTTTTGAAATTTTATGAATTTTTGAATTATATAAAATCCAGTACTAGCTTTTTAGATTTTACATATGCCATTAATTATGATGAAGTCAGCTATTTGGATGTTCTCTTAAAGAAGGGTGAAGACCATTTTACTTTCTAATTCTTACCTTCATTTTTCTAGTGGTCACCCCTTGGACAAACATTCTAAAAGGACAATTAATTAGATCAAGTAGAATGACCTCACAAGATGTAGACTTCCTAATAGATAGTGCATTTATCATTGATATGTTCAAGGAAAGAGGTTATCCACCTTTTTTGTGTGATGAAATATATGAAGTTGTCCTAGAAGGTAGGAAGGACAGATTTTCACCTATACTTGGGTGTTATGAATCAATTAATAATACCCAATTTGTACTAACTGATATACCCACTACTGGTATTCCATCTAACAATTTTAACAATTTTTCTACAGCTTATGTCATGGATTTCACTGGTGATACCTTTCCAATCAAAAGAGTTTTAGTTAGGGAATGGGAAAAGTTCCAGGAAATTACTGATTTGGAAAATTTGAAAAACAACCCCATTAGATTTGTATACAGGAGAGATACTAATTTAAAAAACATTTTTGAATATGGGGCCAACAATTCTAATCACAAGAAGGAACTTTCAAATGTGGATCATGTTCCCAGTGCCAATTTATACAAACTGGTTCACAATTATTCATTGTGGACAGAAACAAAACCATCAACAGCACAGCCTTTTCTAATTGTAATACACAAGGTTGTTTATATCGCCACATGCCACTCTTGTTCTTCCTTTTATGTTGGGAAAACTGAAAGGAAACTAAAGTCCAGGATATTGTAACAACTCTAGGTTTTATTTTTCCTGGTTTAAATGATATGTTATCTATTGCTCCAGTTTTAAAGTTAAGAGCAGCTAAATTGTAATTTCCATTATTCCCAACAGGTGGAGACAAATATCACAAAATTATCTTTCATGATGTATTTTATACAAGAACAGTTGTTTTATTAAAGCTATTTTTACTTGTACTAATAGAATTTTAATAACAAGTCTATACTATTCTCCTATTTTAATTATTTAATGTTTATTAAAGTGTTTAAACAAGTTTTTAAAGTACATTTTAAACAAAGGAAAAGATTGATTTATTTATTCATTAAATTAAATTATTCAATCATCCAATTATATCAGTGGTATAAGTATGTATTTTCTGATGAAGAAGCTCGAAAACGTATGTTTCAGGAGAAGCGTTATTAAATCTTTGTGGTTTACTATCAGTGATTTTCGTATATTTCTTCAATTTCAACTATTTCCAGTTTATGCTGCCAGGAACTCTGTTTTGCTGAACTCATACCCTCATTTGGGTCTCCACGAGTGATTTTTATTGTTTTTGGTAAAGTTGTTCACTCACACCATCAGTTTTTGTTTTTTGGATCTAGTGGATACTCCCAACAGAGAGTCAGGTCATTCTAGGAATGGGCTGTATACTTATCCTGGAAATGGATCTATCCAAAGAGAGCATCGGATCAGTGGTGTGGTATCTACTAGCACTGATGTCTCAAGTTTGTAGACTGGGAGAAGTGATGTTAAAATAGTCATTATTGGGACCATGAAAGGGCTTGCTGCCGAAGGGGCACTTGGAGCCGACACAGAAGGTTCCATAGCAAGTGTAATTGCAAAGATAGGCATCAAAGGCGTGCACTGTGCCAAAGCAGCAGTCGGTGCCAAAGTTGTAGTAATCCTTGGGAAGTCAGTAGTTGGTGCTGTAGGTAGTATCGGAGCCAGAGCAGGTGCCGATATAGGAACAGTCATAGGCGGAGCGGAAGCGGTCAGTGCCGATGAGGCGGACTTATGCTCCGAAGGCAATTTAGGTACTTTAGACTTTACAGGTTTGCTCTGGTCACCCAATGGTGAAGAGGGAACAGAGTGGGACCTTTTCTTATCCTTGGTTGGAGGGGGTGAGACCTCCATCGCAGAAAGGGCCTCTGAAAAGGGCGGCTTAAGGAGGCCCTTCAGAATCAATTTGTTTTTGCGCTCATTCAAGGTGTGCTGACTAAAGCTTTGACAAATCACACAAGGGGGTTGCTCCGAAAGATGGGAAATCACTGTTAGGCAATTTTCCCTTACAAGAAGTACAATGTTTAAACCCTGAAGTGCCCTTTTTATCCAACATCATAAACAACAACAAACACCAACAAGTCTGATAGTAAAACTAAGGCAAAAAGTTCTATTATTTCTATGTCTAATACATCTAATATGTCTGACTATATATCACACAACAAGATAGCAGAAAAGGGAAGAAATGTCAGCGATGGTATTTTAGAAATACCACAAGGGTAGGAGAAAGGCTGGTACTTACACTACCAATAGGTAGAAACGGAAGGATAAAAAAAGGTCTAAGACAGCTTCAAAATTAAAGAAATATCAAAATTACCAACAAGGAGCAAGAAAGAGACAAAAAATCCAGAAAAGATATCAAACGTTTTCCACTTAACTGAGAGCTTGGTTTGATTTATGGCTATGTGGCAAACGAGATCTGAGGTAACAGGGAGAAGAGCACTATGGGTAAAAGCTTAGCTCAAGAGTCTTTTGGCTGGCGCGAGCTTGCTATTAAGCCAACTCGGTTCTGAGGGTTCAGAACTAAATCCCATCAGTGATGAATGGAAAGATTAACAACTTCAGATCATAATACTCGCACAAGATGAGGGTTGTCTCATCCATTCTCACTTGTTCACTCTTCATCTGACACTGTGGGTGATAGGAGTTTGATCCCTTTTAGACACCTTTATTCTGAGGATGTGCTTAGGGTTCTGCAGGAGGCCAGGAAATCCACTACCAGGAAATTGTATATGTCCAAATGGAAGAGATTTTCTGTTTGGTTCCTTGGTCTTAACCAGGATCCACTCTCTGCGGAGATCCCTCTATTCCTCTTATTTGTGTGAATTGCTCCATGCTGGGTTCACCTTTCAGCTACTTTTGCTTGTCTGCCATTAACTTCTACTCTGGCCTCTATGTTTGAGGTCAAGCAAATTCTTAAAGGCATCCTTCATATCAGACATCCCAGGAAGCCTATTCCACCTTCCTGACACCATCATTTTGTACGTGAAAAACTGACTCAGGCTCCTTTTGATTCTGCAGCTTCAGCTTCCTTACAGCATTGTACAAGAAAACTGTTCTTCTTTTGGCCCTCACTTCAGCCAAGAGGGTGTCTGAACTACAGGATCTTACTGCTGTTCCTCTTTTTGGTTTTTCATAGGGACAGGGTGTCTCTTTGTACTAATCCCTCTTTTATGCCCAAAGTTGTTCATGAATTGTCTCTTAATCAGTCTCTTAATTTGCCCTCCTTTCTTCCTTCTATGCAGTCTGCTAGTGAGAAGGCTCTTCACATCTTGGATTTGCATAGGCAACTCAGATTTTATTTGGATAAGACTAAGGCCATTCATAAGACTGAGCAACTTTTTATTTCTTTTCATCCCAGATCTCAAGGTTTGGCAGTTTCTAAACAAACCATTTCTTAATGGATCTCTAATGCAATTTTTTTTGTTACTCCTTTCATGGGAAAAGCCTTTTTGCCTCTGTAAAGGCTCATTCTACCAAGGCTGTGGCTTGCATTGGTGCTTCTTTCAAAGAACTGGATACCAATTCCATCCATGAGGCTGCCACTTGGACCTCTGTTCATACTTTTACTAATTATTACAAATTGGATGCTGTTTCCAGAGCAGGAACTGGGCTTGCCAGAGTTATCCTGCATGGTTTTCTTGAGGGCTTTGCTGGGCATTTCTCCTCCCTGTTGAGCTTTTGTACTGTCCCTTTAGTGAAGAATGCTGCAGCAGTGATATGGAAGGACATAGTACAGTTGTGTAATAGGACCTTATCATAACAGTAGATGTCCTTGTCTTCACTGTTGCAGTATTTGCTCCGTCCCCCCTTCCCATCCTGCTCTGCTCTTTTCCTTTTCTTTTTCTGGATGCACATGTCCCTCCTGCGTCCTAGGACTGCTGTTCCTGCTGGGGCTATTCAGTTCAGAGGTATGTACGTCCGTGCCTTGAGCAGGGAGCATACATGTGATCTACGATGTCTATAAAAAACTAAGGCTTTGGTATACTGGCCGGATATTGGGCTACCCTTTGTAGTGAATCCCTTTAGTAAAGAATACTGCAACAGTAAAGAGAAGGGGATCTACTGTTATATTAAGATTTTACACAATTGTTTTTTCCAAAAGTTTTTAAAAGCTGTATTACCTTTTGCAACTGTGCTTGCATGGTCAGTACTGTGAGCTATTACTCCCTAGCATGAGACCTGATCTTAACAGTGCTTAGGTGTGCTTAACATGATTTTGTTAATCACTCCTAAGCATTATTAAGATAGGGACATTCTTAACAAGTTTATCTTTTTCCTGATTTTGTAGCATAATCACAATATTCCATGCACTACAATCACTTTACATAAATACTGTCCATCTGCTGAATTTAGTAACTGTTGCCCTACTACCTGCATCTTTTTTTGAAAATTCTGGGCAATGTAGACACTTCTAGACTAGTTCAGCCCTTGTCTCTAGTCCTCTGTTTAAAAAGTCGCTTGTCACATAACAGCAGTTACAAAGTTTATGACAACTAGGCACAGTAGTGTTAGTATCATAATTTCTGTTCTCTGCCATGATGTTGGACAGAAGGTTATTAGAATAATGTCAGGTATTTTCATACAAAAGGAATTAAAAAAAAAACACATTGAAAAAAATTTATAATCCAAAAAAAAATCAATAAATTCAACGAGAAAATGAGGTGCAAGTGTAGCAGATTAATACACAGCACTACGTAAATAAGTCTTGTCAAGTTGTACATAAAAACTGTAGTTTTCATCAAACTGCTATCAAGTTACACTCAGTTTTCCACAATAAGAAAGAAAAGAAATGAGCATATAACCCAAACCTCAAAACCTCCCCAATTAATCCCCTACTCCTCAAACTATGCGCAATATACGTTACGTCTCACACAAGCTGTTTCTCTAAATCAATAATCTATACAAATTTGGCATTTGATTTCAAAATTGTTGTTTGTTCTGAAAACTGAAGTAAAGAATATAAAGAATGTGTGTAATATTTAAAGGAGACAATGTAAATGTTAATGAATTATATCTAGGATTCATGTCAAATAATCTGATCTTTGTTTAATTATTATTTAGAAAGTATTTTAATAGAGTCAGCCATTTTTCTTCACTCAATCCTTTACATTTCACTTGATATAGGTTAGGCAGAAATTTAGCAGTTTTAAGTGGTTAACTGCTGATTTTGTGAATTTGGAGCAGTTTAATTACTATCTGTCTGGTTTTGAGAAATATATAGTTTCAGAAAAGACAAAAAATAATTATAGCTAAATTGTCCTATTGCATCTTAGTGTAAGAAAGTAGCAGTAAGTTTATTTTCCAATCATTACCTTAATAGTAGGAATTACAGTTTCTACTCTTAATATAAGACTAGAGCAAGTCCCTGGTCAACTGGTGCCCTAAGCAAAAGGGCTCCACACCACCAGGTGCCCCCATCCTGGTCTACTGACACTATCCATATTACTTTTTTTTCCCATTCTTTTTCTCACAGTTTGTCTTACTCACAGGATCATAGGAAATTACTAGGCTATTGGCCCCTGAGGCCCTTACAAACATAGCCAAGAATTAGCCCATGTTCCAACAAGTCAGCACCCGATGCCGTTGTCCAACAGGGCACAGGTGGAATCCCAGGGCTGTAGCTTCTGTTCCCCATCCAGTTATCCAGGCTGCACTTAAAAAGGGATACTGAGGTACTCTGCCTGCCGTGGAGAGTCTATTCCACAGAAAGGAGAGTCTCTGGGACACATATCTGTCCTGCCAACAAGTACTATTAATGTCATACACCAGGTTGAGGTTGCACCTGTGGGTTACTTGAGTGGAGCTTGAATTGCAGATATGCAGCAGTCCCATCAGGCGAGGTCTGAGATTGCTTTGTATGCTAGACATAGGTCACCTCTGTGGAGTCTACAGTACATGAGACTGAGTAGAGAGACTGGGCTTTTATCCTATCTGCATAGGGTAGATGCTTGAGGCCCTGGATTCTCCAGGTGAGGAACCTCTGTGGTCTCTCCAGCTGTTGCATATGCTTTGTGAGATATCTTTTGAAAGGGGCATTGTACTCAATAGTGGGTCTTATAAAGGAAGAATACAGGGATGTTATGACCTCCTTGTCCCTGGATGAAATACCCTTCTTAATAAGGTGGGCCATGTATAAAGCTTTCTGTGCAAAGCAGACTATATTATGGTCAAAAGTCAGTTTGCTATCAACCTGGGTTCCCAAGTCCCTCATGACTGACTGCGTGCTTAGAACCTTGTTATTAATGAGATAATTTGTGGGGACATCATTCTCCCCAGTGGGGATGATGATGTATTTTTGTAATCGGTTTGAGGCCATGTTTCTGGCACCAGTCATTTGTTTGGCTGAGACCCTCTTGGAGGATCTCCATATCACTAGAGGAACTGATGACAGCACCCAGCTTGCAGTCACAGACTTGGTCAGCCATAACCCACTGGTTTTGGCCTGCACCTCAGAAAAATATATCCCAAACAGCAGAGGCCCCAAGACCGATCCCTGAGGAACACCACGCATTACAGGTCTACTGCTTGAGGTGCCTTCTCCAATTTGGACTAGGTAAGTTCAATCAATGAGCCAGTTTGCTACCCATCTGGTAACATACAGACTGATGCCTAATTGAAAGAATTTATCTATTACACCCAATGGGGAATAGTATCAAAGGCTTTGGCAAGGTCAAGGTAGGTGGTATGCACTGTCTTCCCCTCATCCATGGCTTTGGTGACCGTCTCAAATAAGTCAACCAAATTTAACAGACATGACCTCCCCTTGACAAAACTAAACTGTGGAGTATCGAGTGTTTGGAGGTTACCAATGTCCTTTGTTAATGAGGTCCATGATGATCCATTCCATGGCCTTGCAGATCAGATCAGATTAGTTAGGCTGATGGATCTATAAATACCTGGATCACTGGGCGCACCACCTTTGTGCAACAGGATGACAGTGGCTGTCCTCCACTCGGCTGGGATGAAGCCGGTAGTCAGGCTTTGGTTGAATAGGGTGCCTAATGATGCCGCAAGTTCCTGCCTGAGTTAATGTAGGATGCAGCCTGGGATGTTATCAGGTCCCATGAGGCTGTATTTTTTGCCTTTGAGAAGGCAGTGATGATTTTCTCCCTAGAGATAATGGAAGGGGATGCCCTGATTCACTGATGGGGGGACAGAGGAGTGAAGTTTTTGCTGAACCTGTCTGCCAGCAGATTGGCTATATCTATGTGTTTGTGTATGTGGTGTCCTTGACCACCAGTTCTGAGCAGACCTGAGTGCTTCCTTTGAGATTATGGACATATGTGAAGAAGGCCTTATGACTGTAGTAGATGTGGCCAGTTTAGACTCAAAGTTTGCTTTGGAGGATTTCACTAGTGCTCTTATTTGCTTGTTCAGGCTAAGGAAAGATTGCTTCCAATTAGGCACCTGCTACTTCTTGCTCCTGGACAGCAATTTTTTTCCTTTTATTATAGAGTTTATTCCTTGCAGATGTCCACCAAACAGGTTTACTCTTCCTTGAGGAGGATGGTTTTGTCTTGTCTGGTACTCCTGATTCCATGCAGCTATATAAATGATCATATAGTACTTTGGTGTAGGTTTGGACATATGCGCCAGTTTCTATGGAGGGGAGGGGGCTGTGAAGCTGTTTATACCTTCCCTTAGGAGGTTGTAATCAGCTTTGGAGAAGTTTTTATGTTTGACCGTAGCCGGGGGGAGAAGGTGACTTCTAAAGTGACCGCTTTGTGGTCGGATCTTACCCGGGAGAATGACATTGTATGGATGCTATAGTGTTACTCATGTTGGTTAACACCAAGAACAAGATATTATCACCTCTTGTGGGGGTGTCGACCAAATGGTCCAAGGCATTTGCATTAATGAAATCAAGGAATCTCTGGGCATTTGTGTTTTGGCATGAGTAGTTCTTCCAATCTATAGTTGAATAGTTAAAGTCACCCAGGATCAGGGTAAAGGGTTGAATCTTGATAGATTCGAAGTGGTTCAGATAGGTGAGTGGGCATCTTGAGTCAAAGTTGGGGGACTGTAGCTAACTCTGATTTGAATAGGGGTCTTGTCAATGGTTAGCTATACCTGGAGTGTCTCCTGTGCATCATACTGTTTGATCAGCCTGGAGGTGTGTACGTCCATAATATATATTGCCCCTCCACCTCCTTTTGCTTTGCTGCCTACAGTTTGGGGTCTGAATGCATGACAGGATGAGTAACCAGATAAGGCTGGGGTGCTCCCCACAGCTCTGAACCAGGTTTCTGTGACTGCACAAATACCAGCATCTCCCAGGGTTAAGAATGCTTGCAATGGGTGCAATTCCATGTTTAGACTCCTAGCGTTTAGCAGCATGACCTTTAATTTGTGTTTTGATGAATTATTCATGTTGGTGGTTTTGACAACATAGCATTGCCTAAAAAAAGGCACTAAGAGCCTTTGTCAGAAGCCTGAAGCCCAAGGGAGACAGATGCAGGCCATCTCTGCAAAGCATCGTGGTCTTCCCAGGCTGTCAGGTACTGGATCCCCTTGGAATGACACCAGAAACTAAGCCAATTGTTAAAGTCAATCATTTTCTGTTTGCATTGCAGCATCAGTCTGGGTGACTGTAGAATGCATTTTAAGGCTTGGGACATAACTGCCTGGGACACATATTCGGCGAGCTTGATCATACCTCTATTCAGGGAGGTACATCTCAAGTCATTCACATCAACATGGACTATGACAGAGTCACAACAGTACCTGTTGTTGAGAGACTTGAGTGCATGTGTGATATGGTGGATTCTGGCACCTGACAAACAACTAACCGTGACTTTCTCACAGGTTCACAGGTAGGTACTAGGCTATTGGCCCTAGGGCCTATATAAGCCTAGCCAAAAAGGTACCCTGGCTTTCGCCACCCAAGAAAATTATTTTCCTGTGCCCTTGTCGAGCAGAGCCACAGAAGTGATCCCTGGGGTGAATTTCCTATTTCCCATCCAATCATCAAGAACTTTCTTGAAGAGTGCTAATGAGGAGCTCTGTTTGACATAGATAGGTAGTCTGTTCCAGAGTATGGGAAGTCTCTGGGACAGGAATCCATCCCTCCAGCATGTTTTGTTTATTGTGGTGACAAGGTTTAGGTCCCTACAGCGTGTAGCTCAGAGGGATTGGGATTTCTTTAAGTGGAGCATGTCCAACAGCTCTGGGTTGCCTGGTGAGAGGCACATCTGTATGTCTCACAATGGAGTCTCCTATGACTGACATGTTGGGTTTATGTTTAGGCCTTAGTGGCTGTGAGACACAGGTGTGTGAACTACGTGTGGTATGTGGTATGGTGGGCTCTGGGGTTCACATGTGATTTTGCCTCAGAGGTCTCTTTTGTTTGGGTATGTTTTTGTTGAGGACCTCCGCATATGTGGGCATGTGTCATGTAGGTGTTTGTGGTGTCACCCTTCTCAGGGCCAGACATACTGGCTTGTGAGGGAGAGAGCATAGACTCTAGGTCATTAATGTAATTGCATCTCTCACAAATTGTGTTCCTAGGTGGTAGTAGTAGAGGACTGTCCGTGAACATGAGGCAGTTGCTACACTGTTTCAGGATGCCTATTTCAACCAGACTGGCAGGAGAAACCATAGGAAACTGTCCATCCATATTTGTCAGAATCTGAGGGAGAGAGGCCAGAGAGAGCTAAGGGGGTAAAGGGTGGTAGGTCTAACAGGAGTACTACTAGGTGATCACACAGTCCTACTAAGGGAAAATTTTGTAGCTGGAATACCTCACAATGCGTTAAAACAGTGCAGCTGTGGTGTGCGACTCACAAATAAGTCCAAACCAGCTCAAACTCTGGGTTTAAATACCACAAAATACAGAATTCTAGTAACACAGAAATCTAGCCAATCTTGCTAGACCCTACTCCCTTTACCAATCAGCTTGTGCTAGACAAGGTCCAGGCAGCCCTACTACTCTCATTAGCACAGAAGATAGGCTCTTACCAACACAAGGTGACTGCCAGAAACAGTAAAGAAATGCAGTAAAATGCAGTTAAACAGTAATGAGTTGCAGTAAATAGCACTGAAATACAGTTGAACAGTAATGAAATGCAGTTAATCAGTAAATTGCTTTAAAACAGTGCAAATGTGATAAATTAGCTATAATGTACAGATAAAAAAACAGGCAAGTGCAAATGCAATAAAATAAGTGGAAATAAATGAAAAAGCACTTAGACTGGTCTTGGAGCCTCACCAATGTTATAAAACATCCCACAGATGATGCACCTCAGCAGAGCCTGTTCAGACAAGCCCAAACCAGTTCAAATCATCTTCCTCTTTCAGCTTTTCCTGGTTAGGGGTTGTCAGAGCGGATCACCTGTCTGCTCATGATTGGCAGCGGAGTTTTACGGAGTTGAGTTGCCAGCCCGGCGCCCAGCATTCCACAGAAGGCACACACACACACACACACACACACACACACACACACACACACACACACACACACACACACACACACACGCATGCACTCACACCTAGGGCCAATTTAGAGTTTCCAATCCACCTACAGCATGTCTTTGGGATGTGGGAGGAAACCGGAGCACCCGGAGGAAACCCACGCGACCACAGGGAGGACATGCAGACTCCACACAGAAGGCACCCCAGCCAAGGATCGAACGAGGGAACCTCTTTCTGTGAGGCGACAACGCTAACCAAACCAGCTCAAATGCGGAGTTTAAATACTCCTCAGTTTTTCTTATATTAATTCAACATATTTTAAAGAAACCATTTCTTTACTAAAAAAAAAAAAAAAAAAAAGAGTGGAACCCTAGGCATCAGCCTAGTTGGCCTATGCCTAAGGCCAGCTAGGTATAAGAACTTGCCACAGCTTTTGAGTCTGGGGGCATAACCAAAATGTATGCATTATATCAGGATTTATTATTCCACATGCTTCTCAATGAAAAGATTTATTTTGGAAAGTATAATGCTTTATTTTCCCTTTTAGATATACTAACACACAAGAAATATTAGCATGAGCTTAGAAATTAATAATCCAAAGGAAATTCAATGATAAATATTTATATGCTTCAATCTGAAAAAATATGATCAAAATCTTATTATATAATGGTAGCTCATTAGTACTCAAAAACGTGCATGCTGACTGGTCAGCCCAACCAGCATGCCTGTTGTAAAATCAAGTGTATACCAACAGAAAAAAATCTGGCCACTGAATGGACGTCAATGCACAATAACATAAATCCTGTTATTCTAGCAGTTCTCTAAGATTATAAGTGCAACATTCACAACAGGGACCTTTGTCCCCCTTATTTAAAACTTTGCACATTTACTGAGCTAAGAGGTCGAGAGTTACATACAGAGGGCAGAGAAAATACAAGGAAAATCAGGTACATTCTGCAAAACTAAAGAAAACATACTTGATTTTTCTTGCATTTTTGTCCTGTCTCTCTCGCACATCTAAACTGTCCGGATTTTACATAAAAAAAAAAGGCAGCAGAGATCTTCCTTACGCATGCACAGTACATCAATGAAGTTGAAGACTGTGGAAACAACATGCAGGAAAACCACAGCGACATTATACAAAGACATTATTTAAGAAATGTAAGTAATTTTCTTAAATAATGTCGTTGTAGCAATAACTGACTTGTGGGTGTGAGGATAATGAAGATTTACCCATGGTTGGCTTCGTCCTCGTGATCAAACCAAGCCAACCATGGGTAAAGCTTCAACATACCACACCCACTCACTGGTTACGGTTTAAATAATACAAATATTATAAAAACATCTATAAAGAACAGTATTAAATTCATTCCATTAAAATGTATTTTATTCAATTTAAAATTATAAATAATGCATACAACAGTATTTTAGACAGAAGCACAGGCATGAATTTGTAAAGTGCATAAAAATGCAGTGCAGCATGCAGAATAGAAATAAACTGCTGCTAACAAGGTGTGTCCTTCAGTTACTCGTGTGATTGCAGTAACCCTGCATGACTGCCTACAACCTAAATGCATGACACAGCAAATAAATTAATAACATATTACTGGGTCAACACACACGCTTACACACACACACACACACACACACACACACACACACACAGTGTACCTTTCCTGGTTACTGAATGAAAAAGTCTCAGACCAACATGCTTCTAAGTCATAACACAAATGCATTTCTGGTCTAGGTACACTCTGAGCACACTGCTTTAATTAAATAAACTAACTAAATGTTAAGTATACCATGGTAACAATTAAAACATGTATGGCTTTACTCAGCAAGTTATAGTAGTTTAGAATAAAGTAGCACAATAACAGATGACAGATATGAATAACAGCTCTTGTGCATACAGAAAGGATATTCCCTAAGACATTACAATGACAAGAAGTGCATGAGTAATGCTTTTCAGTCCAGAAAATAGTACAGAAATCATAGTTCTAGGTATGTAAAGGTAAACACTGGCTTCTTATGGCCAAGAGACTTCTTGAATGGAATGGAGAGATCGCAGGATAACCAGGATTACCTCAGTGTCACTGCTCAACAGAAGCAATGCAAAATAATGGTATAGTTCCCCATACTAAAGGGGTGGCGTAAAAAAAAAACTATTAGGCTTGTAATGCCCCCTTGAATATATAGCCTAGTATGAACCTATGAACCTATGAACTGTAGCTCAGAAATTAGCAGGCAGATGTTTTAGTATTTTTAATATTCTGATTAGCATTCACCCCACCCCTTAATACGAGTGCGTTCACCCTTACCTCTTAATTTGAGTGCAACATTCATCCCCTATCCCTTAATGTAAACTCATGTATCCACTTGCCTCTTAATGTGAGTGCACTTTATTGCTGTGTTTTCAATGTGTAAATCATTTTTCCTAACACATTTGTTTTTTTCCTGTACTCATCACGGTCTCAGAGACAATAAATCTGAGTTACTGACTTACCTTAAAGTTGTGCACAGCAGACCATTTCCAAGAGGAGCTTTATATGACCCTGAGCTAGAAATGAAATATTTAATTTCATAAAATGTGTGGGCTCATCTATGTATTTCATTTTTACATAATTTGTGGGCTCGACTGTATGCACAAAGCCTACATGTTTTTGTCAGAAAAGGCAGAGTCAGAATGTGCTATAATCTCTCATTGTGTATACCAATTGATAACAGCAATACTTAAATGAGCAGCTATACGTAAGAAAGTAGTGACTCTTTTAAGACACCCAGTTAAACGGTGAGTATACTGTTATACTTCAGGTGATGTCGTTTGGGTCTTCAGATTTAAAACATTTTAATATAATATTAAGGTGCACTAATGTAGGCTGATACATGTGTGATAAACTGAATCTGACAGTTAACACACTAGTATGCTGTGAGACCACAAGACCGCCCCGTGACTTTTGTGTTATTTGCAAAATATCTTTGGGAAAAAACTTATTTGACTAATATAGTCGAGCATCCAAAAAAAAAAAAAATCATATATTTAAAATCAAAAGCAAAATGTTCTACTCACTATGTAAAGTTTTCTGCCAGGAAATCAAACAAATATACAATTGTGTTGAAATAAAATAAGTGTCCTGGAGAGTAGCCCTTATAGACATGCTGCCATTCTGACCAACAAAATATAATGCAAAGCTAATGTAATGCAGCCTTTGTGCTTTCAGAGCAGCACCTAGGAGATCTGCCTTTAACCTAAGAGTAATGAAGCGAAATGGAAGACAGGTAATGTCTGACTTGTTTCTTATGAAAGCATAGCATTGCTGTTTCTTTGATGACAGCATCTCCCCCACACACACACACACACACACCCTTTACAGGAAGAGTTTATCTGAAGAACACAAGAGGGTCACTGCCTGAGCCATAGCTGCTATCACTATGGTAACAGTGTCTCACTGGGGCACTGCCTCCATCATTACTATGTTACCTAGGTGATTAGAAGCGCTCCCATAGGAGCTGCAAAACAGAAGAAAAATCCGTTACAATAGCTTTCACAGATAAAGGGTATGTATAGGAGTGTCATGACTAGGAAAGGCTTCTAGCTGAGAGACACTCATGCCATGATGGTGTAAACAGCATGCTGAAACAGTACGTTAGTAGGTGAAAGAACAACTCTCCAAGATAAGCCTTGGGGTCATTTGGTAGCTCAAACATAAATTAAGTACTGTTACGTTTTCAGCCAAGATATCAGCTAACGTTAATATTAAATTACACTTTCTGATTACCAGTCACCGACATGCTCATAGATGGGCACACAGGATGGACACACTCATTACACACTCAGCTATTCAGTTTTCACTAGCCCTTTCCAAAACTCGTCTTACTCTTCGCTTCTGTTCAGTTCAGTGACATCACAAATAAACTGTTGGCAATGCAAACATTTTTAAATGCTTGTAGATCTGGGCATGTGCAGTTTGCCTGCCTTCCAATTTCCAGTCTTAATACTTCGGAAGAGCAGCATAGCCCATTAAGCTTAATGGAGGCTGTGAAGTGAAAACCAAGTTTTACAAGCAGTGTGGTGCACAGCCAGCATTAAAGGACTAAATTCCACTGTGCACAGCCTTTCTGAATGCAGGCTTATGGAGACAAATGAAGTCTTGCAATTACAGAAGTTTCCTTGTCACATTTGTTTAAATCTGATATAAAACCATGTGTTGCACAAAAATGAAACCCATCATACTTTACATCTGTCCTCTACGTTATTCATAAACGGGAGACCATGTTTGAGTTGACAGTGAAGGGTGTGGCAGAAATGTCCACCAATAATGTAACATTTGGAAACTGGCTACAGTGCCTATTTATATGAGGAGAGAGGAGATGGACTATCAGAATTTATTGCAAGACTAGGATTAGAGCCATTTTCTAGTAATGAAAATAAAAGGCAAAATATGCTTTGTTAATGTAAGCTTTTGTTGTGACTTAAAGGCACACGTTTAACTGCAGGACATACCATGCTGAGCACATGGAATGTTTTTGTTTGTCACAGTTTCTGTGCACTGCCATCTCCAAGCTCATGTGACTTGGAGACTAGGTACATTTCTCCCTTTTTTTAAACTTTCCACTTTTCTCTAAGTCCGAGTAACATTTGTGGTATATTTAGAAATAGGGGGCAGAATTCCCATATCAGGGGGTACATCAGAATCACCCCCCACTACAACAATTTTGCAGTGTATGATATTTAAAAAAAGCAGCAAATGTTTGATCTGCAACTCAGCATATTAGCCAACAACCAAGAAACAGAAAAATTATACTTACAAGATGAGGTACACCTGGATAATACAAGAAAAAATATGTTTTAATAACATTAAGCACTTTCATTTGTATAGAAGTTGAATCAGACTCCATCAGAATCTTAAAAACATTAAGTGCTCTATTTAAACCAGTTCAAATGATCACATTACAACTGACCCTTCTTTAAGATAAAAATATATTTAAAAATGTTGCCATAATATCTCTCTCTCTCTCTCTATATATATATATATATATATATATATATATATATATATATATATATATATATATACACACACACACACACACACACATATATGTTGTTGTGTCTTTCGGCTTTTCCTGGTTAGGGGTCACCACAGCTGAACTCCGGTCTGCTAATGATTGGCAGTAGATTTTTATGTGCCGAGTTGCCGGCCCTGACGCACAACCTTCAACGAAGGTATGCCCATTCACGTATGTCTCCACACAGAAGACGCTCTAGCTGAGAATCGAACAGGACGTCTTACTGTGAGGCGACAACACTACCGCAGCACCACCACCGCATAATATATATATATTTTTTAACACTGAAACTCAAACGGT
The DNA here is from genome assembly GCF_019279795.1 of Protopterus annectens. NCBI lineage: Eukaryota > Metazoa > Chordata > Ceratodontiformes > Protopteridae > Protopterus > Protopterus annectens. The sequence goes on along the minus strand of NC_056743.1, from coordinate 405,913,718 downwards.
TGAATCAATTTCACTGAAAACTCATTTCACATAAAAGTGTACAAGTGTACAGAAAGTACGCAATGTTGTCATTTACTGTCATAGGAGTTATTAGGGAAATGAGTCTAGCAGAGTATGCATGAATTGTGATGGTCTGCATCATATTGTACCCCCACATCTTTAGATCTCTCTGGGTGCACTCAAACTGGTTTAAATAGATCACTTAGTACTGATTTTAACATATTCTGATGGTCTGATTCATCTTGTACACAACAAAAGCCCTTAATCTTAATAAAACATTTTTTACCTCACCTCGTCTTGTCGGTGTGATTGCTCTATTTATAGTTACTAAACTGGAGGTAGGCATTTTACTGAAGTTTAGGTGGTATAGTTGCTATAGTTTATGCCTCTAGTAGTGGACATTATGTTTTCATATTACTGATCTCAAAACTAAGCAAATTAAAAAATGAAATGGTTAAGTGTTGGGTCATTGTGATAGTTCCTTGCTAAATGCATCACAGAGCTTTTGGTGTCAAACTCTTATGGATTACTATGCCATTGTGCAATAGTTTATTCAGAACCAGATGTTGTTTCCTGAGATCCAGTGAGGGAGAATAAATCAAAAATAAATGAACTTAATAATTACAGTGAAAAGTGGTCCATTTCTTGTCGCACTGTAACAACTGAGCAGTTTGCTGGGGTTTTTTTTGGGGGGCTGTCTCAAGATATATTAATCCACTAAGTAATAAACAGTACACAATGAAGTGACTAGAAGAGGAATCTGTCACATTTTTTCATACTGCATAATAAAAAGCTGGTATGGAACAATATAAGCCATGTAATGTTAGTGACTGTAAGTGGGAGTGACTTGTAGGCATATTCATGTCATCAAGAAACAGTGATAAACAAAGAGGGTGAAGCAGCAACATCATTACAGGGATACTCAGTGGTAGTTACTAGCTTGGTGCAGATCACATCCTATAAAACAGATAAGTAATGGCACAGTAGAAGGGATGAAGTGAAGGTTAGCATGGAAGGTAGGGTGGAGGGAAAGGATTTGTTGAAGCTAAATTATCTTCGGATTATTTATTAAGGTTTGATTTCTCATTAAACTTAATATCAGTTCTTTGCATTTAGTTTGTGCACATCTTCCTAACTTGTTCCAGTGAAAGGTCACATTATACTGCATTTGTTATCCATCTCACAAACTGTTCATTGGGTCGCACTGATCATAAGAAATCATAGTGTGTTACTCTCGCTGTGTTGTACTGTACACTGGTGCCTTCTCCTGGATCTGCGACAGCTATTTCATCTTGCTTCGTCACTTACTGCCTGTCCACTCCCAGCTTTCTTTGGATTACACCAGTGTAGTTTTACTATGTTTGTGGAATAATGAAACCAGCACCTCTAATGTACAATACATCTTAGTACGGCATGGTTTCATATTGTATCTCTCACTATACCATCCCCGTGCATTACATATTCTCTGTATAACTTCTGCACTATGTCAGGTACTTGGTGGTAATAACGCCTAAACCTCTAACTTAAATCAACTTTGGGTTGTTTAATTTGAATTTGTTTCTATAAAGATCACAGAAGTAATGATCACTTTTTTCCCCTACGCCTTTATTCTTTGTACATGTATTACCCTCATTCCTAGTTACTACTCTGATGTTTTGCTGTAGTCACGGTCCTAAATGGCTTACTTTCCTCATAACAAATATGTAAATAAAAGATTATTTCCTAGTATTCCTGCCCTGACTCGGTCACACCCCTTGCTAATATCATATGTATCATTATTGTCCTGTTCTTGATCCAGGAAGACATATTTAATGTCCTTGTTTTCTTTATTTAATGTATTCATTTATAAGCAGATTATGACTTGAGCATAAGTCAAAAACAATTTAGCAATGAATCATAAAAGGAAGAACAAGTGTTACTCACCAAACATGAAATAATAAGACACAAGTTCATGCTACATCAGGAATATGAACTGACATGGAATTATGCACTTAGACTTTATTTTCTTTATGTATTACTAAATACCATGCTGTACAAAATACACTAAATAAAATATATGATTTGTTTCAAGATCTGAAAGTCAAAAATACTGCATTTACAGGTAAGTGTGCAGAAAAGGTTACACATAGTAAGACTAACGCCATGGTACTTTGAAGTATTCCCTTTACCCCAAGGTACAATGATCTTATACAAACATACTCTCCTACATTAGATGGTATACAAGGGTTTGACTCCTGCAAAAGCTGCTGTAAGAAGAGTGAAAGAATAACAGTTTACTGTCTTTTCACTAGCATGATTATTAGCTTGAAAAAAAGCTGCAAGAATGATATGGAATATAAAGGGTTAATTTAGGAATAGTATAAAATGCTGAACAATAAGTAGTACTAAGTGTGCTGGCATAACTTAATTAGTTATTGGCATCCATGTAAAGGAGTATGTTATTGAGAAACAAAGTCTGTAAAAATTACTGCGCAGATGGCAGCTGGAAGGACATCAACGAAGTAAAGAGATGTAACATCAAGCAAGATAAAGTTAGAACATCAAGTTTCAGACAGTGCTGGAACACCACGTTTCAGATAATGCAAGACAGAGTTTCCCTGGATGACCGAACTTAAAAAAGAATCAAGGACAAATCATAAATTAGAAGAACAAAGAAAAGCGTTACAAGGGAAGACTGTAATACATCAGGCAGAGAAAAAATATCAGGCTTTTTGGTGTAAATATGAGTGTGTATAAACAAGCTTTGGGAATTTGCCATAGAGAGCTGACAGCATCTGTGTTGCATGCTTGTACATCTGAAAGAAAAATGCAATAGTAAAATGCGTATTAACTGAAGCAGTTTGTCTCAGTGTATTTATTGTACTTAGTACAATACAGTAATAAGACTAGTTGGTCACAATAAATAGTTAAATATACTGTGGTATGCATGCATGTAAATACAAGTAACAGCAAGAAACAAACAGAAGATAGTATATAATTCTTCAATGGCTAGCCACAGTTAACGGACCGAATGGTTTCTTATTGTGACAGCTGCAGCTTCTTTTTCATTTTATTCAGTTAGTATGCCCAGTTGTAGTGCAAACGTTTGCCTCCTTCTTATGTACAGTATCCGGTAGCAGAACAGTGCATCTCTGCAAGTTCCACAGGTCCTGTACATTCACACAGCTGAATCTGCCAGCTGTGTTTGACCACCTTTTGGGAGAATCAACGAGGGACTTTCTACGTTTTCTCAACAGAAGATTTGGCCACCTTCCACACAGAAACTGGTAATTCTTTTTTTTCTCAATATACAACATGGATGCCATAAAACACAAAAGTGTACAGTGTAAGACTACCTTTCCGGTAGACAGTAATAATAGTCCAGCACATGTATGGTCAGCATCTAAAGATTGGTATAAACATAACTGTAGCACATGTAGTACTTTACTAGGTAAAGTTGATGTCAATACTTTATATAAATGCATTACGTTTGACTGGTATCTTAAACAGCAACATCATTGGTATGACAGTAAATATTTATTGTGCAAGTCATTCATATGAACCTGCTTTCTGTGTGCAATGTCATAAAAGTAATGGTAAACAACCAGATGCATTATGTCCTGTCACCACATGTAAAATGTTAATTTCAGAGTTACAATATCAGTCAGTTACTTAGAAAATCTTCTGTACGTCTTGCTAGACAAAAGTGGCATAAAACCACTGCACATTAGAAAACAGATAAAAACAGAGACGAGGTTCATAGTGAACTGACAAAGAGATTTAATAAACTACTAAGACATAGTCAGAGTGAGTTCAAAAAGTTCAGACAACATATGCAAACACTTTTTCAGAAGTGCATAAGAGCTTTAAAATCAGCAGAACAGAATACTGCCAAATATAATCTGATTAGTAAAGAGTTAAAGTAACAGCAGTTAACTATGCTGATAAGAAATAATTTACGACATATTATTCTACGTTTAGAAAATGGTTAAGTGTACACAGCAGAAACTTTCAGTTAAAGCGAGGCACTTAAATGGTGATTTTCAAACTATTTCAAATAACAAAACAGTTCTAGGGTATAAAAATCTAATGAGAGTAGTTAAACGCAGTAAAGACATGACATCACAAGACTGATATGCATGTATTTTCTTTTTCACCTAAAGTGCAGCAAAAGGCACACAACAGCAAATGTAAAGCATGCAAATATATTTGTTTTAAGCATGTGTTAGTTAAGCCAATATCTCTTTTGTTTCTTACAATATTTTGTAATTATATGACAGCATAAAAAATAGCAAAGACTCCAGCAAAAACAGTATTCAAAAGCAACATTATGCATAGTTAGGCAAATTACTAATGTTTATTATAATTCGAAGAGTTTTACAACTGCATTCTAATATCAGGTTGCAAGTATATTAACAAATCACTGAAGGTATGAGTAAGTGCTTAAGGAGTTATGGGTTAAGCGTCTGGAATGCACAGAAAGAAAAAAAGTATGTGAACTCAAATCTTTCCAGGCTGGAATGAGTAGTTACAAGGAATGTTGTATAAGGTCAAGGAAACAGGACAGGCCAAATGGCTTACATTTTTCTAAAACATTATTGTTAAGTATTCACGTGCAGCATTAAGCAAAAAGAACAAAAGTCTGCAAGTAAATACTACACCGACTACAGTCAGTATATGGACTATGTATGCAGTTAAAATAAATTATGCTGGTCTCTTTACAAAAAGGGAGGGTACAAATAGCTACTAGTAACAGTAAACGTCTTTTCAAAATGGGTAAAAGCGATTCCTATTACAACTTTGACAGTATAGGCAACAGCAAAAGCTTTATAAAAATACTTTCTGTTTTTGAAAATGGCAAAAAAAAAAAAAATAAGCAAATGTGTAAGAGCAAAGTGTCACAGTCTAGGTAACAGCCAAAAGGGCAAGCATACATTCAATTCTCACAGCATAAAGCAAATAAACAATACTGCAATAAAATGATGTATACTACAGGGGGAAGGGCATGCTTTCAGTTTTACACTGTGTAAACAGTACTGAAAAAAGAACTCAAATAAAGGTGCAAAGTGGTAATACCAAAAATACATTTTAATGTTTCAAGTAATGTAATTAGCAGGCTTCAGTTTAATGCTAAGTTTGTAAACTGGACTGAGCGTACATTACAGCCATGTATATACAAATGCAAAAACAATCTGTACAAGCAAGTGTATTCTGTACAGTATATAGTAAATGGTTTATTTATGTAAATAGAGTAACAAGTCAAAGCTTGACATTTGTGACATTTTTTTTTAAAGCAAGACTGCAATGCTTTGCAATAAAATTCTCAAGCATTGTCAATAAATTACTGTATTGGACATCACTGTATAAAGTCATATTCAGCAACTGCAAAAGACAGCTCATAACTGGTAATGCTTGTTATCATTGTGTTGACAATATTAAACTGTGTTAACTTGCTGTATTAAAAGAAAACTAAAGGTTTTGTTTCCCAATGTGTTTTTAGGTAACAGCAATATTACTTAACAAAAAAGTACATACTAATGTAGACAGTTTGTATTTAAAATAAAACAGAGGGAATGTATACAGTGATAGACATGTTAAAAAATGTATAAATACATGTGCACATCTATTTTCTATTTAGATGCATATACACATCTGTTGCTATAATATATGTAAAAATAATATAGTTAGTTAAGTACATGTGTTTATGCTTGCTAGCATACATATATTCTGGTACAGTTTGAGACAACCTGAATGTTCAGTGTTTGAAACACGCTTCAAGGACTATAGATAAAAATGCAGCTGCGAGACAAGGCATGCAGCATTCAACACAGACATCTGCATTTCATTTGCATCATTCTGCACATCAAAATAGAGGGAATTACAATATTTATCGAATAAAACTTAGTTAAGAAAATGCTACACAAAATAGAACACAAGACAATTTCAGTTGTAAAAAGCATACAGCATGTACGATTGGGAAGATAACATTTAACACAGATATAACAGCATGGTTAGCCGAACAAGGTCAGGCATACATACAAGTAGAGAAAGAATCAAAGCCCGGCATAAACATTTCAAAAACAGCTCTATCTCTATTAGATGCTGTGCATTACCTCAAATAATGTAACAGTTCTCCCGGCATAAACATTTCAAAAACAGCTCTACCTCTATTAGATGCTGTGCATTACCTCAAATAATGTAACAGTTCTCCCGGCATAAACATTTCAAAAACCAGCTGTACCTCTATTAGATGCTGTGCATTACCTCAAATAATGTAACAGTTCTCCCAGCATAAACTTTTCAAAAAACAGCTCTACCTCTATTAGATGCTGTGCATTACCTCAAATAATGTAACCGTTCTCCCGGCATAAACATTTCAAAAACAGCTCTACCTCTATTAGATGCTGTGCATTACCTCAAATAATGTAACAGTTCTCCCGGCATAAACATTTCAAAAACAGCTCTACCTCTATTAGATGCTGTGCATTACCTCAAATAATGTAACAGTTCTCCCGGCATAAACATTTCAAAAACAGCTCTACCTCTATTAGATGCTGTGCATTACCTCAAATAATGTAACAGTTCTCCCGGCATAAACATTTCAAAACCAGCTCTACCTCTATTAGATGCTGTGCATTACCTCAAATAATGTAACAGTTCTCCTGGCATAAACATTTCAAAACCAGCTCTACCTCTATTAGATGCTGTGCATTACCTCAAATAATGTAACAGTTCTCCCGGCATAAACATTTCAAAAAACAGCTCTACCTCTATTAGATGCTGTGCATTACCTCAAATAATGTAACAGTTCTCCCGGCATAAACATTTCAAAACCAGCTCTACCTCTATTAGATGCTGTGCATTACCTCAAATAATGTAACAGTTCTCCCGGCATAAACATTTCAAAACAGCTCTACCTCTATTAGATGCTGTGCATTACCTCAAATAATGTAACAGTTCTCTCGGCATAAACATTTCATAAACAGCTCTACCTCTATTAGATGCTGTGCATTACCTCAAATAATGTAACAGTTCTCCGGCATAAACATTTCAAAAACAGCTCTACCTCTATTAGATGCTGTGCATTACCTCAAATAATGTAACAGTTCTCCCGGCATAAACATTTCAAAAACCAGCTCTACCTCTATTAGATGCTGTGCATTACCTCAAATAATGTAACAGTTCTCCCAGCATAAACATTTCAAAAACAGCTCTACCTCTATTAGATGCTGTGCATTACCTCAAATAATGTAACAGTTCTCCCGGCATAAACATTTCAAAACCAGCTCTACCTCTATTAGATGCTGTGCATTACCTCAAATAATGTAACAGTTCTCCCAGCATAAACATTTCAGAACAAGCTCTACATCTATTAGATGCTGTGCATTACCTCAAATAATGTAACAGTTCTCCCGGCATAAACATTTCAAAAACAGCTCTACCTCTATTAGATGCTGTGCATTACCTCAAATAATGTAACAGTTCTCCGGCATAAACATTTCAAAAGCAGCTCTACCTCTATTAGATGCTGTGCATTACCTCAAATAATGTAACAGTTCTCGGCATAAACATTTCAAAAAACAGCTCTACCTCTATTAGATGCTGTGCATTACCTCAAATAATGTAACAGTTCTCCCGGCATAAACATTTCAAAAACAGCTCTACCTCTATTAGATGCTGTGCATTACCTCAAATAATGTAACAGTTCTACGGCATAAACATTTCAAAAACAGCTCTACCTCTATTAGATGCTGTGCATTACCTCAAATAATGTAACAGTTCTCCCGGCATAAACATTTCAAAAACAGCTCTACCTCTATTAGATGCTGTGCATTACCTCAAATAATGTAACAGTTCTCCCGGCATAAACATTTCAAAACCAGCTCTACCTCTATTAGATGCTGTGCATTACCTCAAATAATGTAACAGTTCCACGGCATAAACATTTCAAAAACAGCTCTACCTCTATTAGATGCTGTGCATTACCTCAAATAATGTAACAGTTCTCCCGGCATAAACATTTAAAAAATAGCTCAACCTCTATTAGCTGCTGTGCATTACCTCAAATAATGTAACAGTTCTCCCGGCATAAACATTTCAAAAACAGCTCTACCTCTATTAGATGCTGTGCATTACCTCAAATAATGTAACAGTTCTCCGGCATAAACATTTCAAATTCAGCTCTACCTCTATTAGATGCTGTGCATTACCTCAAATAATGTAACAGTTCTCCGGCATAAACATTTCAAAAACAGCTCTACCTCTGTTAGATGCTGTGCATTACCTCAAATAATGTAACAGTTCTCCCGGTATAAACATTTCAAAAACAGCTCTACCTCTATTAGATGCTGTGCATTACCTCAAATAATGTAACAGTTCTCCCGGCATAAACATTTCAAAACAGCTCTACCTCTATTAGATGCTGTGCATTACCTCAAATAATGTAACAGTTCTCCGGCATAAACATTTCAAAAACAGCTCTACCTCTATTAGATGCTGTGCATTACCTCAAATAATGTAACAGTTCTCCGGCATAAACATTTCAAAAACAGCTCTACCTCTATTAGATGCTGTGCATTACCTCAAATAATGTAACAGTTCTCCGGCATAAACATTTCAAAACAGCTCTACCTCTATTAGATGCTGTGCATTACCTCAAATAATGTAACAGTTCTCCGGCATAAACATTTCAAAACAGCTCTACCTCTATTAGATGCTGTGCATTACCTCAAATAATGTAACAGTTCTCCGGCATAAACATTTCAAAACAGCTCTACCTCTATTAGATGCTGTGCATTACCTCAAATAATGTAACAGTTCTCCGGCATAAACATTTCAAAAACAGCTCTACCTCTATTAGATGCTGTGCATTACCTCAAATAATGTAACAGTTCTCCGGCATAAACATTTCAAAACAGCTCTACCTCTATTAGATGCTGTGCATTACCTCAAATAATGTAACAGTTCTCCGGCATAAACATTTCAAAAACAGCTCTACCTCTATTAGATGCTGTGCATTACCTCAAATAATGTAACAGTTCTCCGGCATAAACATTTCAAAACAGCTCTACCTCTATTAGATGCTGTGCATTACCTCAAATAATGTAACAGTTCTCCGGCATAAACATTTCAAAACAGCTCTACCTCTATTAGATGCTGTGCATTACCTCAAATAATGTAACAGTTCTCCGGCATAAACATTTCAAAACAGCTCTACCTCTATTAGATGCTGTGCATTACCTCAAATAATGTAACAGTTCTCCGGCATAAACATTTCAAAACAGCTCTACCTCTATTAGATGCTGTGCATTACCTCAAATAATGTAACAGTTCTCCGGCATAAACATTTCAAAACCAGCTCTACCTCTATTAGATGCTGTGCATTACCTCAAATAATGTAACAGTTCTCCCGGCATAAACATTTCAAAACAGCTCTACCTCTATTAGATGCTGTGCATTACATCAAATAATGTAACAGTTCTCCGGCATAAACATTTCAAAACAGCTCTACCTCTATTAGATGCTGTGCATTACCTCAAATAATGTAACAGTTCTCCGGCATAAACATTTCAAAACAGCTCTACCTCTATTAGATGCTGTGCATTACCTCAAATAATGTAACAGTTCTCCGGCATAAACATTTCAAAAACAGCTCTACCTCTATTAGATGCTGTGCATTACCTCAAATAATGTAACAGTTCTCCCGGCATAAACATTTCAAAACAGCTCTACCTCTATTAGATTCTGTGCATTACCTCAAATAATGTAACAGTTCTCCGGCATAAACATTTCAAAACAGCTCTACCTCTATTAGATGCTGTGCATTACCTCAAATAATGTAACAGTTCTCCCGGCATAAACATTTCAAAACAGCTCTACCTCTATTAGATGCTGTGCATTACCTCAAATAATGTAACAGTTCTCCGGCATAAACATTTCAAAAACAGCTCTACCTCTATTAGATGCTGTGCATTACCCCAAATAATGTAACAGTTCTCCCGGCATAAACATTTCAAAACAGCTCTACCTCTATTAGATGCTGTGCATTACCTCAAATAATGTAACAGTTCTCCGGCATAAACATTTCAAAACAGCTCTACCTCTATTAGATGCTGTGCATTACCTCAAATAATGTAACAGTTCTCCGGCATAAACATTTCAAAACAGCTCTACCTCTATTAGATGCTGTGCATTACCTCAAATAATGTAACAGTTCTCCGGCATAAACATTTCAAAAACAGCTCTACCTTTATTAGATGCTGTGCATTACCTCAAATAATGCAACAGTTCTCCGGCATAAACATTTCAAAAACAGCTCTACCTCTATTAGATGCTGTGCATTACCTCAAATAATGTAACAGTTCTCCGGCATAAACATTTCAAAACAGCTCTACCTCTATTAGATGCTGTGCATTACCTCAAATAATGTAACAGTTCTCCGGCATAAACATTTCAAAACAGCTCTACCTCTATTAGATGCTGTGCATTACCTGAAATAATGCAACAGTTCTCCGGCATAAACATTTCAAAACAGCTCTACCTCTATTAGGTGCTGTGCATTACCTCAAATAATGTAACAGTTCTCCCGGCATAAACATTTCAAAACAGCTCTACCTCTATTAGATGCTGTGCATTACCTCAAATAATGTAACAGTTCTCCCGGCATAAACATTTCAAAACAGCTCTACCTCTATTAGATGCTGTGCATTACCTCAAATAATGTAACAGTTCTCCGGCATAAACATTTCAAAAACAGCTCTACCTCTATTAGATGCTGTGCATTACCTCAAATAATGTAACAGTTCTCCGGCATAAACATTTCATAAACAGCTCTACCTCTATTAGATGCTGTGCATTACCTCAAATAATGTAACAGTTCTCCGGCATAAACATTTCAAAAACAGCTCTACCTCTATTAGATGCTGTGCATTACCTCAAATAATGTAACAGTTCTCCGGCATAAACATTTCAAAAACAGCTCTACCTCTATTAGATGCTGTGCATTACCTCAAATAATGTAACAGTTCTCCGGCATAAACATTTCAAAACAGCTCTACCTCTATTAGATGCTGTGCATTACCTCAAATAATGTAACAGTTCTCCGGCATAAACATTTCAAAACAGCTCTACCTCTATTAGATGCTGTGCATTACCTCAAATAATGTAACAGTTCTCCGGCATAAACATTTCAAAACAGCTCTACCTCTATTAGATGCTGTGCATTACCTCAAATAATGTAACAGTTCTCCGGCATAAACATTTCAAAAACAGCTCTACCTCTATTAGATGCTGTGCATTACCTCAAATAATGTAACAGTTCTCCGGCATAAACATTTCAAAACAGCTCTACCTCTATTAGATGCTGTGCATTACCTCAAATAATGTAACAGTTCTCCGGCATAAACATTTCAAAACAGCTCTACCTCTATTAGATGCTGTGCATTACCTCAAATAATGTAACAGTTCTCCGGCATAAACATTTCAAAACAGCTCTACCTCTATTAGATGCTGTGCATTACCTCAAATAATGTAACAGTTCTCCGGCATAAACATTTCAAAACAGCTCTACCTCTATTAGATGCTGTGCATTACCTCAAATAATGTAACAGTTCTCCGGCATAAACATTTCAAAAACAGCTCTACCTCTATTAGATGCTGTGCATTACCTCAAATAATGTAACAGTTCTCCGGCATAAACATTTCAAAACAGCTCTACCTCTATTAGATGCTGTGCATTACCTCAAATAATGTAACAGTTCTCCGGCATAAACATTTCAAAAACAGCTCTACCTTTATTAGATGCTGTGCATTACCTCAAATAATGTAACAGTTCTCCGGCATAAACATTTCAAAACAGCTCTACCTCTATTAGATGCTGTGCATTACCTCAAATAATGTAACAGTTCTCCCGGCATAAACATTTCAAAAACAGCTCTACCTCTATTAGATGCTGTGCATTACCTCAAATAATGTAACAGTTCTCCCGGCATAAACATTTCAAAAACAGCTCTACCTCTATTAGATGCTGTGCATTACCTCAAATAATGTAACAGTTCCACGGCATAAACATTTCAAAAACAGCTCTACCTCTATTAGATGCTGTGCATTACCTCAAATAATGTAACAGTTCTCCGGCATAAACATTTCAAAACAGCTCTACCTCTATTAGATGCTGTGCATTACCTCAAATAACGTAACAGTTCTCCGGCATAAACATTTCAAAAAACAGCTCTACCTCTATTAGATGCTGTGCATTACCTCAAATAATGTAACAGTTCTCCCGGCATAAACATTTCAAAAACAGCTCTACCTCTATTAGATGCTGTGCATTACCTCAAATAATGTAACAGTTCTCCGGCATAAACATTTCAAAACAGCTCTACCTCTATTAGATGCTGTGCATTACCTCAAATAATGTAACAGTTCTCCGGCATAAACATTTCAAAACAGCTCTACCTCTATTAGATGCTGTGCATTACCTCAAATAATGTAACAGTTCTCCCGGCATAAACATTTCAAAACCAGCTCTACCTCTATTAGATGCTGTGCATTACCTCAAATAATGTAACAGTTCTCCCGGCATAAACATTTCAAAACCAGCTCTACCTCTATTAGATGCTGTGCATTACCTCAAATAATGTAACAGTTCTCCCGGCATAAACATTTCAAAAACAGCTCTACCTCTATTAGATGCTGTGCATTACCTCAAATAATGTAACAGTTCTCCCGGCATAAACATTTCAAAAAACAGCTCTACCTCTATTAGATGCTGTGCATTACCTCAAATAATGTAACAGTTCTCCCGGCATAAACATTTCAAAAACAGCTCTACCTCTATTAGATGCTGTGCATTACCTCAAATAATGTAACAGTTCTCCCGGCATAAACATTTCAAAACACAGCTCTACCTCTATTAGATGCTGTGCATTACCTCAAATAATGTAACAGTTCTCCGGCATAAACATTTCAAAACAGCTCTAACTCTATTAGATGCTGTGCATTACCTCAAATAATGTAACAGTTCTCCCGGCATAAACATTTCAAAAACCAGCTCTACCTCTATTAGATGCTGTGCATTACCTCAAATAATGTAACAGTTCTCCCGGCATAAACATTTCAAAAACAGCTCTACCTCTATTAGATGCTGTGCATTACCTCAAATAATGTAACAGTTCACCCGGCATAAACATTTCAAAAAACAGCTCTACCTCTATTAGATGCTGTGCATTACCTCAAATAATGTAACAGTTCTCCCGGCATAAACATTTCAAAAACAGCTCTACCTCTATTAGATGCTGTGCATTACCTCAAATAATGTAACAGTTCTCCTGGCATAAACATTTCAAAATCAGCTCTACCTCTATTAGATGCTGTGCATTATCTCAAATAATGTAACAGTTCTCCGGCATAAACATTTCAAAACAGCTCTACCTCTATTAGATGCTGTGCATTACCTCAAATAATGTAACAGTTCACCCGGCATAAACATTTCCAAAACAGCTCTACCTCTATTAGATGCTGTGCATTACCTCAAATAATGTAACAGTTCTCCCAGCATAAACATTTCAAAAACAGCTCTACCTCTATTAGATGCTGTGCATTACCTCAAATAATGTAACAGTTCTCCCGGCATAAACATTTCAAAAACAGCTCTACCTCTATTAGATGCTGTGCATTACCTCAAATAATGTAACAGTTCTCCCGGCATAAACATTTCAAAAACAGCTCTACCTCTATTAGATGCTGTGCATTACCTCAAATAATGTAACAGTTCTCCCGGCATAAACATTTCAAAAACAGCTCTACCTCTATTAGATGCTGTGCATTACCTCAAATAATGTAACAGTTCTCCGGCATAAACATTTCAAAACAGGTCTACCTCTATTAGATGCTGTGCATTACCTCAAATAATGTAACAGTTCCACGGCATAAACATTTCAAAAACAGCTCTACCTCTATTAGATGCTGTGCATTACCTCAAATAATGTAACAGTTCTCCCGGCATAAACATTTCAAAAACAGCTCTACCTCTATTAGATGCTGTGCATTACCTCAAATAATGTAACAGTTCACCCAGCATAAACATTTCAAAAAACAGCTCAACCTCTATTACATGCTGTGCATTACCGCAAATAATGTAACAGTTCTCACAGCAAAAACATTTCAAAACAGCTCTACCTCTATTAGATGCTGTGCATTACCTCAAATAATGTAACAGTTCTCGGCATAAACATTTCAGAACAGCTCTACCTCTATTAGATGCTGTGCATTACCTCAAATAATCTAACAGTTCTCCCGGCATAAACATTTCAAGAAACAGCTCTACCTCTATTAGATGCTGTGCATTACCTCAAATAATGTAACAGTTCTCCCGGCATAAACATTTCAGAACAGCTCTACCTCTATTAGATGCTGTGCATTACCTCAAATAATGTAACAGTTCTCCCGGCATAAACATTTCAAAAAACAGCTCTACCTCTATTAGATGCTGTGCATTACCTCAAATAATGTAACAGTTCTCCCGGCATAAACATTTCAAAAACAGCTCTACCTCTATTAGATGCTGTGCATTACCTCAAATAATGTAACAGTTCTCCCGGCATAAACATTTCAAAAACAGCTCTACCTCTATTAGATGCTGTGCATTACCTCAAATAATGTAACAGTTCTCCCGGCATAAACATTTCAAAAAACAGCTCTACCTCTATTAGATGCTGTGCATTACCTCAAATAATGTAACAGTTCTCCTGGCATGAACATTTCAAAAAACAGCTCTACCTCTATTAGATGCTGTGCATTACCTCAAATAATGTAACAGTTCTCCCGGCATAAACATTTCAAAACAGCTCTACCTCTATTAGATGCTGTGCATTACCTCAAATAATGTAACAGTTCTCCCGGCATAAACATTTCAAAAACAGCTCTACCTCTATTAGATGCTGTGCATTACCTCAAATAATGTAAAAGTTCTCCCGGCATAAACATTTCAAAAACAGCTCTACCTCTATTAGATGCTGTGCATTACCTCAAATAATGTAACAGTTCTCCCGGCATAAACATTTCAAAAACAGCTCTACCTCTATTAGATGCTGTGCATTACCTCAAATAATGTAACAGTTCTCCCGGCATAAACATTTCAAAATCAGCTCTACCTCTATTAGATGCTGTGCATTATCTCAAATAATGTAACAGTTCTCCCGGCATAAATATTTCAAAACCAGCTCTACCTCTATTAGATGCTGTGTATTACCTCAAATAATGTAACAGTTCTGACAAGGGAAGACATCATGCAAAAATGTCACAGTGTATAGACAATAACACAAAAATAAGAATAAACTTAATACTTACCATTTTGGGTAACAGGCCAGTACTTCATACAGATCAAATGGTAAAAATACCATCCACTTGTACTATGATAGGATAACAATACCAAAAACAATATTGCACTTCAATATTACCAAATGCAGATTTAAAAGAGCATGGTATAAAAACTAGTAGAACAAGATATCTCAGAGATTGTATATTTACAAGCACAATGGACGCAAGTCATTACAAGTATCTTTGATAGACAAATTAAATTTGTAAATTGAACAAAATATTGTGTAAAAGACAATATTGCCTTCAAATTTCAAAGTGGCACCACGGTTTGTATGTGTGGTTTCAAATAACCCAGTGTTAACAGTAAAAGACAAAAACAGAAGCTGACACAGCCCATAACTGGTGGGACATATTCACAAGATGATCATCACCTGGGAGTAAATTGGTTAATACATCCTGTGCTGATAGTTTTAGTAGTCATAATAATAATGACAGCTGGAAATTGTTTTATATGCTGCAGGTTATAAAGAGTTGCAATAACTCAACAAGTCAGGGAAAATACTGTAAATAGCAATGCTGAAGAAACAAATGCAGTCTTTTCTTTAACTGAAGTTTAATCCGTTCCTACAAACAAAATAAAATAATGGAGAACTGAAAGAATAATAGTTTACTGTCTTTTTGCTAGCATGATTATTAGCTTGAATAAAAAGCAGCAAGAATGATATGGAATATAAAGGGTTAATTTAGGAATAGTATAAAATGCTGAAAAATAAGAAGTACTAAGTGTGCTGGCATAGCTTAATTAGTTATTGGCATCCATGTAAAGGAGTATGTTATTGAGAAACAAAGTCTGCAAAAATAACTGTGCAGATGCAGCTGGAAGGACATCAACGAAATAAAGAGATGTAACATCAAGCAAGATAAAGTTAGAACATCAAGTTTCAGACAGTGCTGGAACACCACGTTTCAGATAATGCAAGACTGAGTTTCGCTGGACGACCGAACTTAAAAAAGAATCAAGGACAAATCATAAATTAGAAGAACAAAGAAAAGCGTTACAAGGGAAGACTGTAATACATCAGGCAGAGAAAAAATATCAGGCTTTTTGGTGTAAATATGAGTGTGTATAAACAAGCGTTGGGAATTTGCCATAGAGAGCTGACAGCATCTGTGTTGCATGCTTGTAGATCTGAAAGGAAAATGCAATAGTAAAATGCATATTAACTGAAGCAGTTTGTCTCAGTGTATTTACTGTACTTAGTACAATACCGTAATAAGACTAGTTGGTCACAATAAATAGTTAAATATACTGTGGTATGCATGCATGTAAATGCAAGTAACAGCAAGAAACCAACAGAAGGCAGTGTATAATTCTTCAAATTGCACTTCAATATTACCAAATGCAGATTTAAAAGAGCATGGTATAAAAACTAGTAGAACAAGATATCTCACAGATTATTCACAGTGAAGACTGTCCTGTTTCTTAGACTACTTCAGTCTAATGGCTCTGTGCTCTCTTATAAAGTTTGGACTAGAAGCATGTGTGCCTTCTCAGTGTTTATTACTTTGATATTATAGCATCTAGCTGTTATTTTGAGACAAGGACATTCAACTCATTAATGTCTTAGGAAGAGTGAAGCGTACAGAGGTTCAACATTGACGGTTATCTGCTTTGCTGTTTATTTTTCATAACTACAGGATGTGCAGTTTTGAGTCCCACAGTTACAATTATGAGCCCAGCTAAATCACTATTTTCTCTCTAAAATACCACATATAGGAGTTACATATACTGACTTTTCTGTGTTTTTTATTTCAGTTTTAATAATCAAGTAATTCCAAATTACTTATAATTTTGATCTTTGGGTGCATATCTCAAGTAGCAGAACATCTTTCAAAAAATATATAAAAGCATTTTATGTGCATCTGTCCTCCCAGCTAAATAAAGGTAAAGCTTTTCCAGATGGGCACTGATATAAATAATTTAATACAGATTAAACCAACATATTTCTAAATGAATGAATATAGCCACCTGCCATCATACTTTAGATAAATGAATGTGGCTGTAAAGGGTATTTCTGACTGGTCGGTGGAATGAGGGAGTTTCTGACTGGTCAGTGGACTGATCAGCTGAATTAGGTTACTTTTCAGGCTATGCAAAATTAATCATCAGACTAGAGAACTCTTGTGAAGTTATTGCAACTTACTGACCAGATCAGAAAATAAAATGAAGTAGATATCTGTAAGAGAGACAGAGCCATTAGAGTGAAGTAGTCTATAAGGATGGTAGGAATGGAGATTAAGAGTAATGCAGGACAGTCTTCACTGTGAATAATGTTGTGTGTGGTGATAAACTGCATGTAATCTTAAGTGCTGAGGCAGTAAAAGAAAATTCAAAGCCTTAAGAGCAATACAGTGGTAGCTGCGGTATTGTTTGTTGGTGGCAGATTTTGCAACCACAGAGACAGTAAAGGAAGTGGAGCTGTGTATGGTGTATGGGGAATGGTGGTGTTGGGCTAAACTGTTTGCTGGATTACTAGGATTGGGTGTTACTGAGTGGCTGGTAGTATCACTGGATGGGAGTGAAGAGCTTTTAGTTAGGGAGGTAATGCTTTCTATGAAGCAGAACTAAAATTATACCAGTAAATTAACTTCAAATACTTTGAGAGACAAAGCATATGATAACATCATTTAAGAGACAAAGATATTAACAGCAGCGACAGCACAGCCACAGCAACACATAGAAAAAGGTATTTCCTCACTTACTGGGCTGGGTACAATGTACAGCACCAACTGTTTACCATATCAACACACAAAATCCGTCCTACGACAGGAAAAATCACATGTGGACAGGGCATCATGCTTCTGGCCATAAATCCTAAGGGCAGCTTAAATATGTATTTAAAGGTAAAGTTGATCTGTTGCACCATGGTGGCCTTTTTGCTGTTGCCAACGTAGAGTCCAAATGACAAACTCAGATATGAAGTTCTTTTGCCTGTATTTTTGCAGGGTATGAAAAATCTGAAGCACGTGATGTCCTTAACATTTGTATCCAGTCAGGATGTGTGTAGTGCTAATGTAGGCAGTCTTGCTTTATGATGATATTAACGAAATGTTAGTTTTAATTATGTTGGTAATTAAATTAGTGTTGTCTTGGTTCTTGGTCCTTGGAAAGGTTGCGGTTGAGATGTACTTTCCTTCTAACCCGACAGAATAGTAAAGTTTGTTCTATGAGGTGATAAATGTAATTGACTGAAGAAGTAACACTTCTCATTATTAATAATTATTAAGACAATGAGTGTAAAATGTACATTAAGTACTTGCATTTTGTGACACCCTGCAGTTATCAGTCCCAAGTACAAGTTTTGGTATAACACTGGTACACCCTGACAAGCAGGGGGATTACAACAGCCACTGTCCTTTCATCCTTTGTAAGCAGTAATTAAATATTTTGAGTATTTTACTTAGAAAACTTGATATGTAACTTCAATACACCTACTTTGTGTTGACCTTTGTATTAATTAATGCAGTGCAGCTTCTAACTAATACATTAGAAACACCTTTATAAAGTTATGTACAATAAAAGAGACATTTAATATCATTTACTTACAGTTTGTATAGTGAGAGATTAAACACTTGCAAAACATTCATGTTAACTAAGCGTAACTAAGGACACATCAAGCAGAGAAGGCATAACTATTTTGCAGTCAAACTGCAATTGCTGAAGTCATGTGAAATACTGATAAAATAAAACAGGAAAAAATAAAGCCATAGCTTAAGTAAGACAAGGGAAGCAGCTGCACCCTCTCCAGCACAAGCTGTAAGGAAGTGTGATAGGTCCTGCAGAAAAGATGCCAAACAGCCCCTTCAAGTCAGTGGTTGGGCATAACTGCTGATAGGTCCTTCCAACTGCAAACCCTAGTGGTAAGCTACTTAAGCAGCCAAGGTTTATACCATGTGTACTTAAATGATCTGCTTGCAGTGTGTGTGTGTGTGTGTGTGTGTGTGTGTGTGTGTGTGTGTGTGTGTGTGTGTGTGTTAGGAGCTGTAATATACTTTCTTGCAAGGGTTTTCAGACAACGCAAAGAGCTATTATCTAGGAATATCCTCCTCAGTTCTAGAAAAAGATTTGCTCCTCAGCCCTGGCTAAGGGACTTCTCAACTGCATGTCCTCCCTGTGTTCACATGGGTTTCCTCAGGGTGCTCCAGTTTACTCCCACATTCGAAAGACATGCACCTGGAGCGGTTCTCCCCAAGCCTCCGCTGAAAATGGGCTCTGTCCCAGTCAGACTTTCCTGGTAAACAAATGTTAAATAAATAAATAAATAAATAAATAAATAAATAAATAAATAAACAAACAAATAAATAAAACTGGGGGATTGATCAGGTCACCAAATTATCCTAGCTGCACATCTGAGAACAAGCACTTTAGTTAGAGCACTCATATTGGCAGTTTTACATGACATTAACATATAAATGGTAACAACAAATGTCTAGCTTATGCAGGTTATTTTTAGTGATTAATACTTAATGGATGACACAACTGGTAGAAATATACAACACTACCTCTCCAGTCTGCCATCTTTGCCAGATCACTGCTTCATCTGGCCTTTGAGTTGCTTGCAAAGCAAAGGAAGTTATAGACTCAAGCATTTTTCCTATAGAATTTTACAGAAAGTAAAAAATATGATTGTGAGGAAACCACTGTAGCTTTTGAAGCTGTACAATCAAACTTATATGACCAGATAACTTAGATATAGTTCAAAAATACAGCACAAACAGAGACTAGTATAAACCATGTATGTCATTATAACCATTCTGTATTTGTACCCACTAATTTACTTTTCACATGTCATTATGGTGGCACAGAGAAGACAGAGAAACAAGCTGTAAGTAAGTACACAACATTTAGGGTCAGGCTGGTCAACTGAGCTTTGGGTTTTTTTTCTTTTTTATGGGATAAGTAGCCCTCTTAACTAGCCCCTTCTCCAAGTAATGTGGTACTGCAGTGGCCTATAACATGTATGGCACAACTGCCTCCAACAGGTTCTTCTTGGTTAGTGAATTAAAATCCTTTTAGCCGATGTGTTTACACTGTTAGCAGGACTCTAAAGGCAGGTAACATATATGGCCATATGAATGATCAGTGTGTACTTGCTAGACTGGAAAGTTCTTTGCTGTCTTCGGAGAGAGAACAAGGAATTAAGCTACAAATGAGCAGGATATTTGACTGACAGTAGTTTGATCACATTTATTTGGTCAGATTTGATATGAGTAAATGCTGTGCCAAATCAGCATTCGATTTGCATGACTGTTGCATTTAATTAGCTAGGTAGTCGATCTACTCTCACTACTAATACGAGCCAGTGACTTTAGGATTAATAGTGTAGGACAAGACTGAGCCTTTAGTTTTGGTTGCTATTAGGTTAAGGCTAGGGTTAGATTTAGTTTTGAGTTAGGTTTATGGTAAGATTTAGAGACGACACTGGGGTTATGTATTTTTTAGGGGTTTGATTAGTTTCAGAGTTAGTTGATATTTAGAGTTACAGTAGGTTCAGGGGTTGCTCTATTCTGTATGTAGGACATAAAGATTTTTGTTTTCCGTACAGTGGATGATTATGTGGGCTGCATTTTATGCATATGCAAAGTGTTTTAATTAAATGATTTAATTTTTGTTTCTGACAAGCTAGAGTCAGTTTTATTTTCTCTAACAGTTTATTTTCAGGTAGCAGCCCTAGCCTCAGGAGAACTTTTGGAATCACTTACCACACAGATGCAGGTAACCTACCTCTTTCAACAGTCTTATTCATCAGGTGTAACCAAAGTGGAGCAAAGCTACTTAAAATATCTTTAAATCAATATACTGCTGTGCTATTTTGTTTGCCAGAGCAGAGGGGTCAGTATACAACTGTGTCCTTTGAACTCTGGAATGTCACACTTCTAGCAACCAAAACACATCTAGAGGCTTCTGCAGAGGGGACTTTTCTGGCTCCCAGTACAAGTGTGAGGCATGGAGTAGTTTGTCTCAGACTGTATCTGATACTGCTGACATCCCACACACTGGAGAACAGTGTAGGCATCATTTTAATGACCTACACAGGCATAAAAGGGATACTCTCAACCGTTGGTTGCATGAGTTTGAGACTGTGGACATCCCACAGCTGTGCAAGTTTGACAATAAGAGAGTACTTTTAAGACTTAGAAAGTGAAGTA
Source organism: Protopterus annectens (assembly GCF_019279795.1). NCBI lineage: Eukaryota > Metazoa > Chordata > Ceratodontiformes > Protopteridae > Protopterus > Protopterus annectens. Next base: position 405,892,211 of record NC_056743.1, on the reverse strand, counting down.
TAAGCAAGACTGGTATGGGTAATGCTCTTCTGTTTTTTTCTGTTCCTTCCGCAGCTAATGCAAGCTTGACAACAGGACGATGCTGCAACAGTATTCATCTCCTCATTGGCCCAAAATGTAAAATGGGTAGAGTCCAGCAGAAGTTAAGGCGGGCCCAATACACCTGTTGAATGAAAAGAGGAGCTGGTGACAGTGAAGTCACCTGGGGGTACCTTAAAAACATCACAGGCTCAGCACCATAACTGAAACTTTGTTAAATGTCTGAAAATTTGAGATTTCTACACACTGCATAGAGATGCACCTAGTTCACAGTTATCAGAAAACTTTATAAAGTAATTCAAAAATCGGGAAACAATGTCACATAACAAAACATTAAACAAAGGTCATAAGAGAGAGCCCTGATGTACCCCAAATGTGAACTTGTTTCCAAGAAGAATATAACAGAATCTTGGAATTTTGATGAAAATCATTTACTGGTGCAACTGATAGGAAAAAGGGGTAACAAGATAATAAACATAATTGTAGTGAGGACAGTTTTATTCATACTGTAAATTACACATGATTTAAATACATTAACTGAACACCTGATTCACTGTGGTTCATCTACAGTCTCAGCTGTAGACTAAAGGTGGCATATATTAGCATTTAAGTATTTGTACAAATCTATCCTACAGTAAAACTAATGGAAAAAGTCCAACATATCAAGTTTTGTATATAAATATAAATTGCAGCATGTAAATAGGAAATTCAGCATTAGAGGTCATTAAACAACCTTTTCATTAGGACTATCGTAGCATACAAACTGCCTTAGTACATTACAACAACTAAAAGTAGAAAGTTATGGAATTTTTATATGGGAATACAGTCACAATGAATGGGAAATTTACCATTTTAGTATTAATCCTAAATTTTACTGGATTTCATTAACTAAATGAGAACAAATTGTACAGTTTTCATCCAACAATGGCAATCTATACAATATTACAATAAAATTTTTTCTAAATCTCGGTTATCTCCCATGCTACTACTGACTATGTTACGCTTATCCTTAAGAAATGGAACTCATGAGTGGGGACATATGGACTCCTTTACTGATTTTGTTAAAGGGATATAGCACTTAAAGACCCCGCTTAGATCACAGGAAGCTTACAATAATTTAACATGTGTGCATTCAAAAATATTACTAGTTAGACATGAATATATTGGCAATATAAACAATAAACCGTTATGGGAGAAGTACAATGTCAATATAACAAACAGGAAATATATACTGCATTTAAGTCTCTTTGTAAACTGGTCATATTTGCTGAGCGCAGACTATGAAATCACAGTAGCAACTAATTTAGGGCGTTCAAACTGTTTATGTCAGACAAGCAAAGGAGAACAGAAATGAATGTTGCTCATATTCAATAAGGTATTTAGTAATGTATGAGTCTCAGTTACAGGCACATATTCTGGCAGACATGCTTTCATAAACCTAATTTTCTTTGAATTCATTAATTCATGCAAGGCTTTCTTTTCAGGCATTCGATTTACTAACTGGCTGGCTTGTTTTTGCATCCTTTGTGGGGTAATTATAATTGACTTGTTTGCAGTAAACAGTATATTTTGCTAACCAGAGTTTGTTACTTGTAGTTATAGCAGAAAAAAATATATAGACTAAACAGCAGTTATTCAGTAGACTAGTACAGGCCAGAGAGCAGTATTAGTGTCTCACGAGCACACAGAGAAGAGCTGACCAACACATCAGGGGCAGGAATGAAACTAGAAGGGATTAGCAAAGGACAAAAGCACCTATAAGAAAAGAAATCAACACAAAAATATACAAATAATTCAAAAAGAAGAAAGATTTCTCTAACATATTAGACTAATTAGAACTGGACTAAATCAAAGAGATAACTGACAAAAAAGATGTAAAGTTTTAGAAAAATGTGAGGGCAATGATAATGCTCAGACATATGTAAAATCATGCGCTACAGAAAGAATTAAAAGCAAGTCAAGGAGGAAATGATGCCAATTTTATAACAATATAAAATATACTGAGGTCCCACAAAAATGTCAGAGAGTGAAAAGAGAAAACATTGAGAGATGCTATTTATTAGGGATTCTTTCCTCTGGTATAGTGACACTTTTGGAAAACGTACATTTTCAGTGAATAATATGTTTCCCCAGTAGAAAGATCTGAGTATATTTATATCCCTCAAAAAGCTAAGAATAAGTAGTCAGGAATACAGTGAAGTGATCATTCATACAGGGAACAATGATATTAAAAAGAGAGAGACCCACCTGAAGTAGCAAGAGAATTAAGAGAATTATTACTTTACTGAAGTGCATCAGGGCTATTTACCCAGCAGTGTGAACCTAGGCACTAGATGACTGTCACTGTTCAAGTGACACCCCCCCCCCCCCGGTGCAATAAGCAAAAATGGGAATAAAGGGTTCTGGATGGGTGGATGGATGGATGACTGGATTTACAAACTAAAAACAAGTGGAACATTATTATACATCCAAAAATAACAGCTGAAAAAGATAAAATATCATATATCCAAAAAGAAGAAAAAAAAAGATTTCTGTCTTTTTAACATATGTAAAAAAAATCTATACGGAATTTCAGATTCACCCAAGAAATTCAAGCAGAACATAATCTTACTGAGTCCCACAGTAGTTTTTTTCAGTGTCATAATAAATGACAGCCTCAGATTTGATCACCACTTACTTCATTCCATCAAGAAAACACACCAGAAACGTGGCTCCCTCTATAGGGCCAAATCCTACCTGACCGATAAAACAAAGATCGACTTGACAGCAACATGCCTCCTTCCTTCTGTGTTATATGCTTCCCCTATTCTTACAAATATCAACACTGCATATAAAAGTAAACTAGCCTCCTGCTACTACCAAACAGCTAAATTTGCAACCAACAAATCTTGTAAAAGACACTACTGCCTTGCATTAAAACAATTAAGCTGGCTTGAACTCAAAACACAGTTGACATACTCACAACTAATCATTGCCCACAACCTACTATAACCTCCAGACAAATGCCCAGCATTACAAGACATTCTACTGTACTACTGACCCACTAGACACATTTCCTCCAGCAATAAATTCTTACTAGGTATCAGTAAGACACTGACCACTGCTGGAGATTCTCTCTACTCTCATTATGTGTCAAAACTCTGAAATGAAATCACCACACAGTTAAAACAGACAGAAAACTTGACTAGTTTAAAAAATGTGCTTAAATGGCACCTATGCCAAAGATCGTTCTGGTCCTCCTGCTCACTTGGCTAGCTTTACTCAGATTACTTTCATCCAAGTCTTACAGCCACTTTGCTTCCCAATCTTTTGTATCCTATCGCTCCTCCTCAAACTACACTAATTTCCTAAACTCTTACCTTTCCTCCATCTCTGACATCCCACCACTTGTTCCTCCTTTGCCATTTACCTACCTGCTCATTTCCACAACTTATTTCATACATCTCATCAGGTTTTAAACAACATTACTGCTTGTCAGTCTGTAAATTATTACTAACCTCAACAACACCCCAGCTTGATTTTGTTTCTTGCAGCCATCATGCTAAAAATACATCAGCTGCTACTGTATTTTATTTTTCTATTTAATAATTAGTTTATATTTTAATTTTTATAACTTACTTACATTAATTGCCTCAAAAAATGGCAGTCTCTACTTGTTCATTGGTTTCTTGTTTTTTGAGTTAAAAGGCTATGTTCATGTAAGAAATATTTAAAAAACTAATGCAAATAAACTCATGGATACATGTTTTTACCCTGCAATTATAGCGCCATGTGTAACTTAAATGTGAAGCTTTATTCCTGGGCCTCCGGTGAAAATGGGTTTTACCCAGCCACACTTTTCCCAGTAAAAGACAAATAAGTTTTGTAGTAGCTGTGGCAACCAAGAAAATGATTCATTGTAGATTACAGTTACTCAGAGGACATACTAAAGTAGAGACTGCCGTTTTTTGAGGCAATTAATGTAAGTAAGTTATAAAAATTAAAATATAAACTAACTTTCTGCTTTAATGAAGGTGTTTCTGTCAGATGCAAATGTACTGTTTACTAGGGTAAAATAGGTGACTGTCAACTTAAAGAAATTATCAGTGCATTACCTTATGTGGAAAGTAAGTTGGGTTATACACATTTTTCAGATTTGTGAGTGCGTGCAAGTTGAGTAGAAAGGCAGAATGACCAGAAGGACCAATATAAACATAATGGAAAAACAATGCTTCTATGTAATATTGCAAGAACATGATTCTTTGAGAACTTGGTCATTTTTGCATGAGTGTATCCGGAATGTGTAAATATCTACATGTGCATATTTGATGTGAGTTTTTTTGTGATGAAAATACATTATTGATATCTATTGTAAATGTGGAAATATACATTCTTTGTATACATGCTACGTTGAACTACATTGCATATCATGTCTAACTGGTGTAAGCAGGAAATTTCTAAAATTAGGTTTTCTGTAGAGAAACAAACACAAAAAGGACAATAACTCATTTTTACAACTTGTTTAGTTGCAATATTTTTAAATTGAATGATACAGGCTGCCAGTTAGAAAAGAGGTCATTGACTATTGAAATAAGTCAAGATTATTTTCATTCAACTTAACATGGCATAAACAGGTTTATAGGTGATTACTAGGCTAATGATCCCAGGGGGTCTCTTTTGTCTAGCCATGCTTCCCAGAGGGATCCGACAAGTTTTGATACCCCAGGTTTATTTTAAGGGATAGATTTGTAGGCTTGAGCAGGGGTACAGTTTCAATTCCCAATCCATTGGTCCATGTTACACTTGAATTAAGTTAGGGAAAAATTCTGCATCACACGGATGGGAAGCCTGTTCTAGAGAACAGGTAGTCTCTGAGACACAAAACTGTCCCTCCAACATGTCCTATATAAGTTGCAGACAAGGTTTAGGTACATAGATCGGGTAATTCTAATGCTAAATCCATCAGAGTGGGATGAGGGGATGCTTTTTAAGCCAGGCATAGATCACCTTTCAGCATTCTGCAGGAGACTTAGTACAGCAAGGGCTATATTTACATTTAAACAATGCTTCAGTAGCTACCCAATCAAGGATGCTTTCCTAATGCAGGAGTGACTCAAGATCAGGCAATTTATTTCTAGACTTCTAGAAGTAAGGAGAGCCACCTTAACGCAATTTGATTTTGGGGCTGATACATTAGAAATGCAGGAATGTTCTTCAGCTGGATTCTGCACAAAAAAAGGCACTGGAAAGTAGCAAAGGCTTTAGGAAGTATGCAAAAGTCCTGAAACAAGAGGTGCAAGCCATCCTTGGTGAAGCAAGTTTAACTGTCGGACATCTCATTCCACATTGACACATTCTGGATCCACCTTGAAATGAAAACTGCTAATTAACCAATTGAAACCAATTACTTTTCCTATGTACCTAGACATTATTCAAGGCAAAGGAAAAATTCCACTCAGGACACTGTGTCTCAACTGCATTTGTAGCATGTCTAGAAAGTTCTGACATGTTTAACATAACATGATATGACATGTTCAACTTCAAATAATTTAAAATGGAAAAGACTGTTGAGAAAGCTGAAGCAAGATCTTTGTTAATGAAAGAACATTAGAGGGATTCTATCGCATCCTTACTTAGAATGCTTGAAGTACCATTTTTCATAAAATACTTTGTAGAAATTATGGAGTATCAAACCTGGGTCACTTGTTAATCAACAGATAAGCATTACAATTGTGAGATATTTGAGAAATTTTATGAGTTCATACAAATCTTCACAATTATTAAATTGACTTTTGTACAGTTTATACACATAATATTAAACTACATTACATACTTGTTTGATGTGTAGGATAATTAATGGATAACTTCTATGAGAAATGGAAATAGGTACAGATGATGAGGGCTTTAACAAAATAATATGCTTACATTTATCTAACAATGACTATAAAAATGAAATAGATTACTGTAAACAAAACATTCAGCATACGAAACACCGCGAAAAAAACAATGGCTAGTGGCAATAAATCAGTTTTATTATAAAACCTTGAACACTCCTAGCACCTTGGCTTAAACAAGCCTTTACAGAGTTCTATACACCATAAAAAACACAGCTTATATACATTACATGAATTAATCAAATAACTAATCAGTCAATTAAAACAAACCCAACCCTTCACAAAAAACATTTCCAATTCACTTCCCTAATAAGTCCTATAGGGGAAAGTGTATTAAATTGTAATATCAAAACAGTTTCCTTTCTATGTAACTTGCAACATTCAGCATACTTTATGTAATTAGTCTGAACTATTCTGTTACTGCTTACATGTCTGCATTTTGTATTTGTGAAGTGTTTTGTATTTCACCCAAGCTGAGCTTGAAATTGGTCAACACTGATCAGTGCACTACCCCAGTAAACAAATACAAATAAATACAGCAGCAGAAGTGCCTTAAGAGTTACAACCATTTACAATTTTAGGCATTTTAATGTCTGTGTACATATATATATATATATATATATATACATACATATATATATATATATATATATATATATATATATATATATACATACATATATATATATATATATATACATACATATATATATATATATATATATATATATACATACATATATATATATATATATATATATATATATACACATACATATATATATATATATATATACATGGGTCTCTGTTAGATAATCAAATTTACATTCTGCCAAATTTCAAATTACTGAGACCAGCTGTTCAAAAGACCAGATTTTCAAAACGTGGTGCTGCGGTAGCATTGTCGTCTCACAGTAAGATGTTGTCCTGTTCGATTCTCAGCTAGAGCATCTTCTGTGTGGAGACATGCGTGAATGGGCGTACCTTCGTTGAAGGTTGTGCGTTAGGCCTGGCAAGCCAGCACGTAAAAATCTACTGCCAATCATTAGCGGACCAGAGTTCCGCTATGGCGACCCCTAACCAGGAAAAGCCGAAAGATAACACACACAATTACTCTAAAGCAAGTACTTCCACTGTATGATCTAATTCACTCAAGTAGGATGAATGACATCTCAAAATGATCATTAAATTCTTAACACTTATAGTTCATATTTCTTCTCTTATTTGTATCTGTATAAAATTCATATTTTGTATAGTTAACATTACCCCAAATACTTTTCTGACAATGCATACATGTTCTTCTAGTAGTTTCTCTGCTTGTACTGTTTTGCTATAGAGGCAAGGCAAACCATGGATTACTTTTGTATGGAGTGGATTACACACAGACCATGGATTACCTTTGTATGGTAGTGGATTACAAATAAACCATGGATTACCTTTGTATGGTAGTGGATTACATATAAACCATGGATTACTTTTGTATGGTAGTGGATTACATATAAACCATGGATTACTTTTCTATGGTAGTGGATTACATATAAACCATGGATTACCTCTGTATGATAGTGGATAACATATAAACCATGGATTACTTTTGTATGGAGTGGATTACACATAAACTATGGATTACCTTTGTATGGTAGTGGATTACATATAAACCCGTGGATTATCTTTGCATGGTAGTGGATTACATATAAACCATGGATTACTTTTCTATGGTAGTGGATTACAGGATTACATACATGTTTAACAGTAAATGATCTTACATTCACTTGTAGTAACTAATTGGATATGACAAGGGACATTCTCCACAAAAAAAATCACATAATGCCTAGAGTCTAAAAATGAATTTAACTGTGCATTTAAAACAGCTGAAAACTAGAAACTAATCAAGATCAGATGATGTTTAAATTAAGGATCCAAGTGATTTGAAATGTAAGGTCCAAATTCATAAAGGTTACCATAAATGTGCACACTTTGTGGTAATCTTTATGTATACAGAAACAGTCCCAACACAGTGCTTTTGCACAAAGATGTATAACACAGCATTAGGCTGTCTCTGCGGCCACGCTACATGTTAACAAGGCAGACTGAGGGAGAGGCATAGGCTACTGCTAATTTTCCATGTGCTCTCTCCCCAGGACTGTCTCAGAGAAGACATCTATACATTGAGCAATTTGTAGATTAGTATGGCCATTCCATGCTCACTGTGGTAGAGGTACGTGTTGGGGAGTTTAGAAGGAAGGCAGGGTTAGGAGGTGTATACATGAGCATATTAAAGGTGCTGCATATATAAGTGTATGTGTTTCTGCTTGGGGGTAGCAATATAGAGATGAGGGGTTACGTGTGTGTGTGTGTATACGGGTGAATAGGGCGAGTGTGTGAGTGAATGTATCAGATGGGGAGGGGGCTGTTTTACTTCAGTGTTTGCATGGGTATGGGTGAATGGGATGAGTGTGTGAGTGAATGCATCAGGTAGGGAGGGGGCTATTTTATGTATGTGTGTGTGTATATATATATATATATATATATATATATATGGAATGGATGTGTGTGGATGGGTAGATAGGTGGGTGGGTTGGAGTGGCTGTCATACTTCCACACACCCCTTGACTAACAAGCAAAGCCTGCAACATTGGGAGGGGGAGAACCACTAACCATCAGGGATAATTCTTAGAAGTTATGTCACAGCAGCACTTAGAATGGGGTTTGGGGGGGTGATTCTTATTTCACTGCCTTAATGTTACCATAACAGAATGGGTATTGGGGGTAAAACTAGACACCAGAAATGACTCTACATTCTCATGCCCGAGCAACAGGTAAACAGAGAAGGAATCAGGGATGGAAGCAAAGTCAGATCATGATCAAATGGGGCCCTAGGCAGTGTAATGGACTGGGCTGCCCCTTCCGCAGTCAAGCCAATATCCCATCATTTGGTTGTCTCTCCTCAATTAACATAAAACGCTGTTCAACCCTGTGAGTACTCATACTGTTTTCTTTTTTATTTCTACAATGATCATAGAAAGTTTGATTTAATTTAAAATTATTTCAAATTTTACAGCAAAAATATTGCTAGCCATTTTTTAAATAAAAAAGAAACAGTCTCACACTGAAAAGAGACTTAAAATGAGCAGCAGTAAACAATCTTTCCCATGAAACTCGCATTTATTGAAAAATGCATATGGCAATCATAGGATCACAGGAGGTTACTAGGCTAATAGCCCCAGGCCCCGTAAAGCCTAGCCAAGTTCATCCCATGCTCCCAAGGGTGTCTGGTTCAAACAAACTAAAATCACCACCTATTGCCCCTGTCCAAGAGGGACACAGGTGGAACCCCTGGGGGTAAATTTCCAGTTACGCATTCAATCATCCAAATTGCACTTAAATAGGGCCAATGAGGGGCTTTCACATGAATATCCATTAAATAAGATGTGCTGGGGGCCTGCAGTCAAACATCATATATCGAAGCACTAACTAGTGTCTATTTGAGAGCACAGAAATTCAAAAGACAAATATCCTATGCATTAGTTAATAGCTTGGGACAGCCCACTGGATGCAGGTATCCTTTGTCAGGGACAGCCAAGGAGTACTGTCTGGTGAAATGGCTTGGTCAAAGTCACACAGGAGACAACTGAAGGTTGAGCAAACTATGTACTACAGGAAGCAATTCATAGCCTTACTCATCAGCACTAAATACCAGACCGACTGTTGTAGCCCAACACAGTGAATTTCACACCTGTGTACCTGCAAAAAAAACAAGGTTAATTAAAAGGTATTCGTGGTTAAAATAGTAACATAAAATTCAGACTTCACGTTGTCCAGTTTATTTACAGTCAGATAATAAACCCACTGTCAACAGTCAATGTTGCTGTTTGTCTTTTCGGCTTTTCCCGTGTAGGAGTCGCCACAGCAGAACACTGGTCCACTAATGATTGGCAGTTGATTTTTATGGTGCCGAGTTGTCAGCCCGACACCCAACCTTCAGCGAAGGCACGCCCATTCACGCATGTCTTTCGGAGGCCACTCGACTGCAGGCAGGACATGCAGACTCCACAAAGAAGGCACTCCAGCCGAGAATCGAACAGGTATAACCTCTTGCTGTGAGGCAACAATTTGACCGCTGTACCACCACGTCAACAGTCAATAAAACAAGGAAATCAAGAATCATACCCAAAAACATGGTTCATTTGATGATGTTCCTGGTTACTACATTCAATTCCTTTCTTCCTTTACATGATAACTACTTGTGGGTTGCAGGAACCAAGTATTTATAAACACACAGGCATCAATTATACCCATTTGCATGACTATATACCTCAGATATCTACTTGAGAAGAAGTAAATGAATACATACGCAAATGATGGGCAATAAATGTGAGTCCCTGACAGAATATCGAACATTCACAATAGCAGACATTGAAACACTGAACCCATATCACCAAAAACACAGAAATTTGAATAGTATAGGCTGTCACTGTGCATGATCGCTGTACAGTGGGGATTAGGGTTTGTACCATTCCCCACTGTAGTGTGATCTTGGAGCTTGTACATATAAATTAGCAGGGGGGTGTAGGGGTGCAAGGGAGGGCTTGCCCACTTTAAAAAAGATCATGACATTGCTTTCAAGTTTCTGGGTTTTTGTTGCTGTGTATTGAGAGTTTCAGCGTCTGCTGTTGTGAACATTTGATCTTCTGTCAGGGATCCAGAAATGTACCTCAGTTTGCTGCTATCAAAACCATCCAGTGGAACTCATTGGAACTCCCATGTGCCCTCTCAACTTCTTAGCTTAAATCAAGACAAAGACCCAAAAATCGGGAATAGATTGCAAATGTTTCTCTTATATACTTCCTGAAACTCATGCCTGCCATTATTTAATGACTGAAATTTATAACAATTTGCCAGAGCTAGAATTTTTTACAAGGAAATACCTCTCAACCACCAGAATTCTACACAAAGCCAAATTTTAAATGCCATTTTATAGGATCATAGCATCATAGGAGGTTATTCGGCCAACATCTCCAAGGCCTTTACAAGCCTAGCCAACCCATGTTCCCAAGGGTGTCTGGTCCAAGCAGACACCAAAATCAGCACCTATTGTCCCTATCCATGAGGGATACATGTGGAACCCTATAAGTTAATTTCTTGTTACCCATCCAATCGTTTAAACTATGCTTAAATAGAGCCAATGAGGGGCTTTGTTTAACATGAATAGGAACCTTATTCCAAAGGTGGGGCAACCTCTGTGAGATAAATCTGAGTCTCCAGCAAGTTCTGTTAATGTCAGACACCAGGTTAATGTCCTTTAAGTGAGTGACCTGTGTGCCATTTGACTTGTGAACGTGCAGGTCAGAGATTGCTCTGTATGCATGGCACAGGTAGCCTCTGAGCAGTCTGTATGCACAGAGTGAAGTGACAATGATTTCAGTCTGTCCACATAAGACAGATCTTGAAGACCCTGAATTTTTATTGTAAGGAACCTTTGTGGTCTCTCCAATTGCTGCAGATGTTTGCAAAGGAACATACCAAAAGGACCATTGTACTCTATTATTGGCCTGATGAGGGAATAGTACGGGGGGGGGGGGTTATAACCTCTTTTTTCTGGAGGCAATCTCCTTACTTATGAGATGAGCAATGTAAAATGCCCTTCTTACCACTGTGGAGATATTGTGATTGAAGTTAAGGTTACTATTGATCTGTGTGCCCAGATCTTTCACCACTGACTGTGTACTTAGGTTATTGCTATTGATGTGGCAGTTTGCAGGAACATCATCCTTGCCAAATGGGACGCTAATGGTGAGTTTATCAATGATGCCTGAGTGGGGGATTGTGTCAAAGGCCTTGGGTAAGTCTAGGTAGGCACAGATTTCCCCTAGTCTAGGGCTTTGTGACTGTCTTGAAGAAGTCCACCAAGTTTAACAGGCATGATCTTCCCTTGACAAAGCCAAACTAGATAGGGATGAGCATTTGGAGATTTGCTATATCTTTGTTAATGAAGTCCATTATGATTCTTTCCATGACCTTGCAGATAAGGCTGGTCAGGCTAATGAGTCTATAGTTCCTGGGGTCTGTGGATCCACTCCCTTTGTGCAAAGGAATGATGGCAGCTATTTTCCATTCCACTGGGATGAAGTCAGTGCTTAGGCTGTGATTGAAAAGCATGCCCAATGGTGATGCTAATTCCTGTTTTAACTCATGTAGAACACAGCCTGGGATGTTGTCTGATCCCATAGAGACTGTATTTTTGGCCTTGGAGAGGGCGTTTAATACCTGTTTCTCAGAGAAACTAGGTGGGGGACAGGTGTTGGGGATTCTTTGGGGTATATGTGGTGGGGAGAGGGGAGTAAATTTTTCACCAAACATGTCAGCCAGCAGCTTTGCTATATTCACAGGTTCTGTATATGTAGTACCATTAAGTACAAGTTCAGCAGAAATCTGGGCCTTACCTTTGAGGTTACGGGTCTAACTAAAGAATGCCTTGTAGTTATCCTTAGCTAGGGAAGCTAACTGATTTGTAGTTAGCTTTGGAGGACTTCACTAAGAGTCTTATTTGCTTAAGTTGAGGAGGGAGTGTTCCCAGTTTTGAGGCCATTCCTGCCTACTCTTGGACAGCAATTTGTTTCTCCTATTGTATAGCCTATTAATGGCAGTTGTCCACCAGGCAGGTTTGTTTTTCCTTGAAGATCTTGCTCTGGTTCTATCAGGTATGGCAGAGTCAATACAATTGTACAGGTTCTCATATAAAGCATTGGTGTATAACTCAGCATAGATGTTTTTTCCATCAGTGGGGGGAGGGGCTATGAAGCTATTTACGCTGTCACGTAACAGGATGGTTGTAATTGGCCTTGGAGAAGTTTTTTACTCTAGCTGTTGCTAGGGTGGGGAGGTGGGGGCTTGTGTTATAGTTACTTTTAGCGAGACTGATTTCTGGCCAGGTCTCAGCAGGGATGATCACACACGGAGTGGTGCAGCGGTCTCCCCCATGTTGGTGAGCACCAGATCTAGGGTGTTTGAGCTCTTGTGGGTATGTCAACCAGGTGGTCCAGGGCATTGGAGTTAATGAAGTCCAGGAACATTTGGGCAAATGAGTTAGAACATGTATAATTTACCCAGTGAATAGGTGAGTAATTCAAGTCACCCAAAACCAGGGTGTTTGGTGGTATCTTGACTTGACTCAAGTAGATCCAAGTAGGCAGAGTGGATGTCCTGATTCATGGTGGGGGTCCTATAACTGGCAGTCACCTGAAGAGTGGTCCTACCTAAGTCAATCCTTACGCGATTCAGGGAATTATGCTTTTTAACTAATCTAAAGGTGTATTTATCTTTAATGAATATTGAAAAACCACCTCCATTAGTTCTTATGCCTTCAGTTTGTGGTCTGAACGTCTGGAAGAAAATGTAACCTGGTATAGCTGGGGTGTTCTCCACAGCCTTAAACCAGGTCTCAGTGACTGCACAAAAGTCAGTATCTTCCAAGGTGAGGAATGCTTCCAGTGAGTGCAGTTTCTGGTTTAGACTCCTAGCATTCAGCAGCATAACCTTAATGTTGTTTTTAGAGGGTATTTTTATGTCGGGAATTTTGTTCTTGTGACATTGCCTAAAAAAGGCAGTATGGGGATGACAAGAGCCTTACCCGGTAACTGAAATCCCAGGGGTGACAGATGAAAACCATCTCTGGCAAAGCATCAAGGTCTGTTGACTATGTCATCCCAGGCTGACAGATACTGGATCCTCTTTGAATGACACCAGAAACTAAGTCAATTGTTAAAGTCAATAATTTTTTGTCTGTATTGAGGTATCATCCTAGGTAAAGGTAAAATGCTGCTTAAAACTAAGGACATACCTGCCTGAGACACATAATCAGAGAGCTCAGTCATGTCTCTCTTCATATAGTCCAGTGAGGTACATCTCAAGTAATTCACACCAACTTGACAGTGCCTGTTGTTGAGAGACCTGAGTGCAAGTGTGATGTGGCGGATCCTGGCACCTGACAGACAGCTGATTGTGACTTTTTCCTTATCCAATCTGGTGACAGGGACATCTGTGTGTCTCACAACTGAGTCACCTATGACTAAGATGTTTGTCTTTGTGTTATGTCTTAGCAGCTTAACTGGTGAGACATTGGTGTGTGATATATGTGTACTATGTTCTGCAGAGGATGTATTATGTGAATCATGCTTGTGTTTATATTTTGGAGGTCTCTGATGTTTAGATAAGATTCGGGTAAGGACCTTTGCATATGTAGGTTTATCTGTTGCTGGTTTGGTAGGTGCAGAAGGTTAGATGTGCATACTGACAACCTGATTAGTATCAGATGAAATGAATGGTGAGTGAGAGAGCCTGGATTCTAGGTTCTTAATATAGGTGCATCTCTCACATAATAAATTTGTGTGGACTAGAAGACGTGGGCTGTCAGTGTACATTAGGCAATTGCTACATTGCCTCAGGATGCCCATGTTGATCAGACTGGCTGGAGAAACTGTGGGAAATTGTCTGTCCATAATGGCAGGTAAGTTGATGTGGTCAGAAAACAGGGAAAGGACAGGAAGGACCAGGTAAAGTAGAAGACAGGAGAAGTGGACAAAAAATACAAAAGGCTAATGGGTAGGACCTGTGTTGGTACTTCAGGAGCTTCGCTGAATGTATCACCTGTCAGTGAGGGACAATTGTAAGAACTCATTGATGGAGCACCAGCAGAGTACTAAAGGAAAATATACAGGCAGAAGTGTTTGTGTCTATAACTGCCAACAGTGCCCATCGCTGCTCAGCAGTGCATGATGTGCAAACCTGTGCAAATGTGGTGCTTATGTAGAAAATGAGAGCAAACTGATTTAAGCAAATTAACCAATAAAAAAGTTCAAAACTATGCCCTGTTCCAGCAACCTTCAATCAGATGAGTTTAACTGCACATTCCTGCCACCAGGATGCAGAGAAACCCTCTCCAACAAAAGATGGCCTGGTTTACTGCTCAAGTTATACAAAAAGAACTAGATTCAGCAGGTCTGAATCTAGTCTATGCTATAGCAAAGTGCAACAATTTCAGATTAAAAAAAAAGTTCATATAAAGAGGCACAATAACCCTTCAACCAGCAACTGCCAGCTCAGAAGGGCAGAGGCTACCCTCTCTTCCCACAAGAGTGTAGACCATTAACCTTCTTAATGTAAAATAACTGACCTGAAGCCCAAGTGCTTAAACAAGAACTAAGACACTTTTAGAATAACAGACATACTAATCCTTCAAACAGCAATTCCCAGCTTAGAAGGATGTAAGCTACCACTCCTGCCACAAGAGTGTAGACTACAAACCTTCTTAATGTAAAACAACTGGCCTACAAGCCCAAATGCTTAAACCAAACTAACAGGCTTAGAATAACCGTTACAATTTAATCAGACTGTTAACAAGCAGTAATAAATGCAGCAGAATAAATGCAATTGAACACTTAAGAACAAGCAGCAAAAGCAAACTAAAGTAATAAAATGGAAGAAATACAACTACAGTAAAAGCAGCTGAATAAAGTGCAGCTTTTAAGTTAAGTGGGAAGGGAGGAAGCAGAAGATAATTCAAGGTTAAGAAACTAAGGGGGTGGGCCTTCCCAAATGACCTCTCTGTACACAGTAGAATGAGCTGATAAGATGGGACTGGGATGAGTGTCCAAAATCAGATTTATAGTAGGGGCAGGCAACTCAAAAGCTAGCAAGTTTAAGAATGCAACAGTTCGGTGGGTGGGTGGGTGGGAATACAAGAATAAGATACAAAATAGAAGTAACCAAACCTTAAATGAAAAACTTCAATTCAAAATAAAATGCAGACAGAGATCAGCAATATTCAGGCAGAGCACAGCAAGCAAGTCAAACAAGCATTCCAGCTAAATAGAGATATTTCCAGCTAAATGAGGAATGCTATTTCTCAGCTACATTCACTAATTAGCTGATGTTATTTACTAACTGCAAAGGAATTCTTTGCTAACTTTTCTAAAACTCCAACAGAACAGAAAACTTAAAACAAATGTAATACAAGAATAAGATACAGAATAGAAGTAACCAAACCTTAAATGAAAAGCTTTATTTCAAAATAAAATGCTGATATCAGCAATATTCAGGCAGAGTGTATAAGTAATCTTATCTTTGTGCTAACCAAATAAACTCGCTGTGCAAAGTGCCCTTTTTAGGGATGACCCAGTAGCACTGTCTCAGTGACTTGCTAAAAGACACATGGAAGTGGTAGGAGTCAAACCATGAATTTCTACAGGAAGCAGTCCGTCAATAGCTCAGAGCCTTAAGTGTCAGACAGTTCTCTCTAACTTGAAATACATTTTCTGAACAACTATGAAACTCTTAATGGCTAGCATTATTGACTGACTGCCATTCTTAGTGATTTATCAGACAATGAAGATGTTAAGGAAAGTCTTTTAGTTAATGGTGTGGATTACAACTCTAAGCTCTTAATGAGTTGCTTCTTGTAATCAAGGGTACAGGTTATGATTCTTTCGAATTCCGTTCGCATGCAGTGCGACTTTGAGCAACTAACTTAACCAGACAATGAATAGAAATATTTATTTTCTCAGTAAATATGACTCTGCTGAGTAAATAGTGATTTACGTGAATGTTCTGTGTGTGTCTGTCTGTAAATCACCCTCCATCAGCAGAGGTATAGGAAGAACAGTCCTCCATTCTGGGGGGAGGGGTGGCATACATGTGAAGCTCCCCAGTAAAAATATTTCAGAAACATTACAGCAAGTTTTGAGATGCCCTGTCTCTTATTTGCCATTTATGCTTTCATTTTTAAAGTCGCAAGACTCAGTTATGAGTCTCTCACTTACAATAGGGAGAAAAACAAAATGTTTTCCCCTTCATTTCTGACATATACAGACAGAAGCACTTTCAGCTGTTTTAGCATGAAGAATCTCCTTTTTCTGCCAAGTGTATTCTAATATAGCAATAACCCACGCCTGGGTGTGAGTAATGCTGGATTTACCCACGGTTGGCGTGGTTTGGTCCTGAGGGCGAAGCCCGAGGGACCAAACAAAGACAACCGTGGGTAAATCCAGCATTACCCACACCCAGAAGTGGGTTATTGCTATTATACACTGACATTATTTAAGAAAAGAAATAATTACTTTTCTTAAATAATGGCATTGTATAATGCCTGTTTGCTGCCCTTCCGCAGCTGTCTGGTGTTCTGCGGCAGTTCTGATGTACTGCGATGCCTACGCAGTACATCAGAGTTGTGCAAAAGCAACGGAGAACGCAAGATCTCCGTTGCTTTTTACTGTCTCGCTATGTTAAATGGGTTTAACATAGTGAGACAGCTTTAAAATAAGCAATGGAGATCTCCGTTTCTTATTTTAAAGCTGTCTCGCTATGTTAAACTCATTTAACATAGCGAGACAGGTTAAAAAAAAAAAGCAACGGAGATCGCAAGATCTCCGTTGCTTTTTACACACTGTGTCGCTATGTTAAAGGAGTTTAACATAGCGAGACAGCTTTAAAAAAAGCAACGGAGATCTGCGTTGCTTTTTTTAAACCTGTGTCGCTATGTTAAACTCTTTTAACATAGCGAGATTAGTGTTTATACTAACGGAAAAAGTCCGGGCGACCGGACCTTTTTCCGTTAGTATATTAAGGGATTTACAACGGGCACGCTGGTTGGGCTGGCCAATCAGCGTGCACGTTTTAGAGGAGGCATTGTATAATGGGTTATAACTACTTAAAGAAGTAATAAACTGACTTCATATACATATTTACTCATGAAAATATTTAAAACTACCCATCACATGTACTCCAAGAATAATGGGTCTATATTATAACAGCGAACGCTGTATAATCGACCCTTAAAATCGAAGCAGCAAAACGGGACAGTGATTTTTTTTTTCCCCAGGGAAAAAAATCGCTGCTCCATAAAAAAAAAAAAAAAGAAAAAAGAAACCCAAACACACCGCCCCAACTTAAATATACCAACTCCGAGATCGCACCACAGTGGAGGAAATGGCAAAGTCCCGAAAATGGTGAAATCCCGAACACACAAAACAGTGATTTTTTTTCCCTGGGGAAAAAAATTGCTGTTCCGTGTGTTCGGGATTTTGCTGTTTCGATTTAAAATAGTTGATCAAACAGCATTTGCTATTTTAAGCATTCACTGATATAATAGGGGACCAGAATAACAGGTTGTATAATAGTATATGTCATATATAGAAAGACAGTTGTTCTGCCACTGGCAATGTACTTCAACTTAACACACTCACACACACACATTCGCACCCTCTACACTCCTGCACGCGCGCACAACACACACACGCGCACGCACACACACACACACGCAAATCCAGCTCTGAGTTCTATCAGGACATAGGAGTGAAAACTGAAGTATTCAGGAGATCTATGGAAGGTTCATTAAAATCTATTAAAAGTGACGTCTGCCTGGTCTACATGGAAATGAATGATTACGATGCGTTTAAAACTTATACAAGCTACACTGAGTAGCACAAAACTAAAAAGAAAAACAACACTATACACCTTCCAATTCCTTCAGCACTGATCCTGCTGGTCCTACAAACTAACACATTTTAACATGAGTTTTTCAAGGAGGTGAGGAACGTTGTATTTATAACTTTAAAAAAGTGGAAAAAGTAGAAGCTCTGAACTGTCAGCTGCTGCTTATTTTATGAGTCGTTAAAAATAAAAGGTTAATGGAAGACATCTATTGCATACTTTAAAATGTAAACTGTCTGAAAACAACGGTGATTTTAAGCTGAATAAAAGCAAACACAAATACACCCCTCCACTAAAATACAGAATATTAAGATTCTGTAAATCACTGCCCTCAGAAACATCACATTTTTAATATGTTCCTTCAGCTACTGACTGGAGACTTTGTATTTCAAAGCTTACTGTTGCAGGCAATGTAGGATGTGTTAAGTGTTATTTACACAATCTGTCACCCATTCACAGCAAATTAGTGAAACTAAATATGTGCATCAAAAAGCTAACATCTTTTCCTCTGGGTCCTAGTGCTACCTTTTTTCAGAGAAACTGTACTGAAATGAGCATCCCTCCCAACTCTCTCTCTCTCTCACACACACACACACACACACACACACACACACACACACACACACACACACAATTCTGCAAAAACAATAAAAATATACTCTCCCATTTGCTGTTTGCAGTGGTTTGCTGCCTCTTCTACCAAAAACAAACCAAAAAATAAACAAAGACCTCAACCATTCTTCTCAACCAATCAGGGACAAATCTGAACCCATCAGGGACACTTTTAAAATATTAGTTAGACTAATCTGAAATATTGACAGAATACACATTTTCTGAAATAAAATAAGTCTGTAACTCTAATTATTGTTATTATTTATTAAGTATAATTCATTACCTTTACTCAAAAAGTCACCAGTTTTAGGAGGGATTAAGAGGGCCAGAGCTAAAATTTCAATCAAAATCAGGAGCATCCCTGAAAATCAGGGACAACTGAGATGTATACCTCTAACCTGCTCTTACACTGCTGCTGTAAGATTAAAAGCAAACCTTGATGCTCCAATCCTGTGGTCATTACTCTTGCTGATCTTCTCTCCTGTGCTCTACAAATCCCCCTAGCAGATGTGCTGAAGTCCAGGATGGTGAAAATAAATCTCAGGCTGACTGCTAACACTGCAAGGCTGACATCCAGCCTGCTGGGAAGAAATCTAAGGCTGATGTTGCAAGGGCTGACGTTCAGACTGTTGGAACAAAGCTAGGGCTGGTAATGCCAAGGCTGACATTGCAGGAACTCTAAAAGGGAGCAGAGTACTATTTTATTTTAATACAGCTGATTCAGGCCCCACAGCCATCACCAGGACCTAGGCAACTGTCTAGGTTACCTAGTACTGGATTCGACTCTGGGGGGGCAACACTAGACATCAGGGAATAATTCTAGTGTCTCATGCCAGAGTTGATGGTAAACACAGTGAGAATAAAGAGTGGGTTGGCAACACTAGACACCAGGGTTAACTCAAATGTTTCATGCCTGAGAGGCAAGCAAACAGAATGGGAATCAGGGGTGGGGGAACACTAGATACCAGGGATCTACACTACAAAAATATAATTAAAAAAAAAATCCAGAAATGTGTAGGTGGAAAAGGAATTTGCATTGTGCATGCTTGACATGAGAAACTCCTGCATTAGCCAGCTGCACTAACCGGTACGTTAGTGTTGCAGGCATTTGTTACTCCCTCCTACAATTCTCTAACCATTCCTTCAAGCATCCTAACCAACCCCCCACCTACTCCCATTTCCCTCCTGACTCAAATCACTCCCCCAAAACTAACTACTTCCTTTTCACCTTTCTAACACCACCTTAATCTGTCTCAGCTATATATTCCATTCTCTACTCATATTTCACTATCGTCCCCAGTTTTTTTCACACCAGCTTCTCAAACCATAACATCCTCACTCCCCTTTCTATAAATAACTAAACTGCAATGCTTCCCCCATAACACTGAACTACATCTGTGAACTAAAAATTCTCTACTAATCATTTACATAGTGTCTATTCCTTTACAGATTTTCTTTTACACTTCTCTGTCCAAATCTGTTGAAAAGCATTCCGTATAGGTCTTTGTTCTTCTACCCTTATTTCTATTAGTCCATTGCACATGCCTACATCACCCTGCATCCATCACCTACCTCATTTAGGCACACTCACATAGTGCCACTTCTCAATTGCTTCAACCTTAATTCATCTTAACTGTCGTTAATCTCTATAAAATAACCTATCATCGCCAAACCTCTCAACTCAAAATAAACTGAGGCATCTTTTCCCATACCTCCCATCCAATCATCTGCTACTTCACTGTGGTGGTATATACCCAAACAACCCAATCACTGAAGTACTATATACCCTCTCAAGCCTCTTACCACCCACACTCCCAAAATGCAACAAGCTCTCCAGGACTAAACTTCTGTAATACTATGTAGCATACGTAATAAAATCTCAAAATTCCATGCACGGACAGCCAAACATTCTGCCAATATCATTGCAGCTACAGAAACATAGCTAAAACAAGAAGCAAAAAAATTAAGAAACCCCTCCTTCAGATTACAATATTCTAAGATTTGACAGGTCTAAGAAAAAGGTGAGTAGAATGGCCATTATCTAACAAAACAACCTAAAAATTACCCTGTACCCCAGCTCCCCTCCTCTACTGCACAATTAGAAATTCTTCTCTTCTGTCAAACTAAACAAACACAAATTCCTATCCCATTACAGGTACATACCTCCTGGCAACAGCATTGATACAGAAGAAGAATATTTCTACAGGGTCATAACTAATATCCCATATGAAACAATTATATTAGGTGACCTCAATATCCACTGGCAGACAATCCAAAACTCCTCTGCGAACACTGTGTTAACCCTGTATAGTCTTCGACTACTTATCTCTACCCCCCACTCATGGTAACAAAAAGAGCAGCAGAAATGTCACCATTGACTGGATTCTGACCAACTTAGCAAAGAACATTACCTTCACTGGCTCTCTTCCTGACATCCTTAGTGAACCCCTACCTACTTTATAATTAAAAACTGTACCAGGATGCCAAGACAACATAACTACAACCAAGTCCATAACCTCCATAGCTTTAATAAATAAACATTCATCTCAAACTTAAAACTTTTTGACTGGAAGCATGTATAAACTCTCCCACTTGAAGCACTTTCACTATTCAGTTCTACCTTCAGAACAAAAAGAAACAAATCAAACCCTGCCCAGCTGGCTAAGAAATCAAAACAGTTAGTGAAAGAGTGTGACATGGCCTGGAAATAGTAAAAATAAATCTACTTCTCGGTCTCACCTAGTAAACTTTTAGATGCTTATGAATTTAACCAAAGAAAAAGTCAAATAAGATAAGAAAAGTTATAATACAAATTATCAAATCACCAATCAACAAGGACTTTCAAGATGGCTGCATACTGATTAACAGCTTTCCCAGTGTGAAAACAGAAACTGAGAAATAAGAACCAGTGATATTGTCGCCCTTGGTAAAATTAGGTTACTGGACAACAACTACACTGCCTGGAGAAGAAATTTAGAGAACCTGAAAGAAAGTTGACCATAAAAGGTGAAGAGAAAACACTGACTGGGAAGAATCCTACAGATGTTTAGCAAAAAAGCAGTTCAACCTTCAGCTTTAGTACAACAGATGGCTTCTGGTGATTTAGAGACAAAAAAAAAAAGAAATGTACTCCGAGGTGGTTACAATAAATGAAACACTGAAAGAATGTATCAACTCAAATAAAAAAGCTAACAATAGGAGAAGCTTTAAATAACTATTCAAATGAGCTAATAAAACTGCAAAAAACAGAGGTTAAAATGAAGAAAAAGGCTAAGTATGAGGCTTTTCAAGAAGAACTGTTTTGAAAAATGATAGAGTTCGAAGGCTGAGCATGCAGAGAAGACCTAAGATGTTACACCAGAGAAAATGGAAGGAACATAATCTGTTAAATTTATGAAAGCACAAATAAGCAAATGGACTGGTACTTCACAGCAGGATTTGTTAACTGAAAGGGCACATCATGCATATGTCCTGAACCTAGCCATGAGAAAGCAGCCAAGATCCATATCAGTAAGATGCAATTACACCAGCAGAAAGAGTTGATTCTGGCAAAAATGGGTCAGAAGGGAAAAGCATTAGCAACTGGAAACAACAAAAGTATTTGTGGAAAATGATTATTCACTGTATACCAGGCAGAAGAGAAGGTAATTTATCACAACAATCAGGGAATGTCAAAAAGACGCAGGTGTGAGAGTCAAGCTACTGTATCCGTCTGTCTTCAGAATATTTTCCCCGGAAGATGAAAGACATTTTCTTTTGGAGAACAGGCTAAGGAGAAAATAAGAGTTTATTCAACAAAAAGTGAGGCAGCAACCAGAAAATGACTCTGCTTCTCATTCTCCTGACAATAAAGCCTATAGACAGACTGCACCAGTGAAACCTTTTCCAATGCAACAAAGTGAAATGCTTGCAAGACAGGGGGAAAAAAAACAGAAATTGACTAGAAGAATGAGAAGTACCTTGGGCTTGAGCTAGAATCTGGTGTTGGGAGATGTAGATGAACAGGAAGAAGACCAGCAACACTGAAAAGTGTGAATAAATGGGAGACTATAAAGCATCAATCACATTTGTGAAGTATGGCTTTGAAAGAAAATGTGGCTGAGAAAGAAGGTACTTTTGTTGACTTTTTGTTACAGAACCCACATGGTAAGAGTTGCGGGAGCTAGGTCTGACTCTAAACCGGTTACAAGTGGCGTTCCCCAGAGCTCAGTCCTACGCCCCTCCTGTTCAGCATATACTTCTACTCAGAGGTACAGGCAAGCACAGGAAGACTATGGCTGACCAAGTTCGCAGACAACTGCAAACTAGGGGCTATAATTGACTCTCCGGCTGACACAGGCATCCTCCAAAAGGGTCTCACTGAGACAGATACCTGGTGTCAAAACCATGGCCTCAAGCTAAATCCCAAAAAGTACATAGTCATCCCCTTTGGAAAAAACAAAGTACCCACAAACTACCACATAGGTGGCAGCCCCTAAATACGGAAGACGTAATAAGGGATCTGGGGACCCAAGTAGATAGTAACTCCTCCTTTGATAATCACATTGCCAAAGTGGTTAGAAAATCCTTCTACGTGGCCCACCTAATCACAAAAGGGTTTGCATCCAGATCGAAAGAGGTCATTGGGCCCCTCTACGCATCACTCATCAGACCCATCATAGAGTACAATACCCCATTCGGTATGTACCTTACAAGACACCTGCAACAACTGGAAAGACCACAGAAGTACTTCACCAAGAGGATCACTGGCCTCAAGTATTTGCCCTATGCAGCTCGACTGAAGAAACTCCAGCTGTACTCGGATGCATACCGTCTACTCAGAGGTGATTTCTGCCTGACATACAAGGCCATGTCCAACCTAGAATTGATGGACATGCTCCATCTAAATAAAACCATATCCCCTCGAGCCACACGCTCCAGGGATCTAAACCTCACCACAACAATAAGTAGGACGTGCTGGAGGGATAGATTCCTATTCCAGAGACTTCCCATGCTCTGGAACAAGATTCCAATCTACATTAGGCAGAGCTCCTCGCTAACCCTCTTCAAGAGAAACCTTGAAGAGTGGATGGGAAACAAAAAGTTTACCCCAGGGATCACTTCAATGGCTCTGCTGGACAGAGGCACAGGGAACTAATCTAAGGGGGCGGCGAAAGCCAACACATTCCGGCTAGGCTTATAAATGCCTTCGGGCAGATAGCCTAATACCTACCTATGAACTTTGTTAAACTTGTGAGTAGACTGTAGAACATGTACCCCACTTTGTCATTAATGTTTAGAAGGACACTAAAAGGGGAACAACATAAGCAAAACAGTTTTTATTCTTATTAGTAATTATATCATATATAAAACATTTCATAATATATATTGTAAAGCTGTTTTGTAGTGTGTAGTCAAGGGTGTTTTATATGCGGAGTTGTCTTTTCAGTGTTGAGGATATTAAAGTAAATAAGTATTTTTGTAGTACTAAGAAATATAGCATTTATAGTACAACAAGAGAAGAAAGGCTGGATAGAAGCAAGTTTGATTTAATATGCTGTGATCTTGGGGTGCTGGGGTGGGAGTGGGGTGTAAAAGAGCACAGATTACATTATATTACATATGTAGAATTAAGATAATTTCCTTCTTTTTTACAAGGGTGGATGTTTAGATTAATGACCTGGCTTAAGCTATAAGCAGGTGTTTTGTGTAAATATGTAGGCTTGAAAAACAAGAGGAAATGATGAAAGCCATGAAAAATACTGAGTTTGACCATCTGGAAAGACACTAACATTCTCAGTAGGAATGAAGAAGTCTGCAGCTGAAAGCAGTTGGCCAGGAGAATTCTGTGCATTCTGTTTTGAGTAAAATTTACAAAGATTCATTTGTGCATTTCTAAAGATGTTAGCTGTTTTTTTTATCTTGAAAATTCTAAATATTCTTTGCTGAGGAAAATGAAACATGTAAAGGTTACAATGGCAAGCAGCTCTGTAAAAAAAAAAAAGATTGAAATTGTGTGAGGTGAATAAAGAGACAGTAGCTTCCCTAGCAGCCTTAATATTTTAATGCATTCAATAGAACTATGTTCAATTTAGTTTATTTAAAGATACACAGTGTGCTTTTTTTGCAGGGCTAAAAGTTAATAGTTTTTGAAAGCATAACTGTTTTTTCACAACTGGTAGGGGAATAGAGATAGGAAAAGAACAGGCAGCAATCAGCATAAGTGGCAACATAGACAGTAACATTCACTTTAGCATGAGTAACCTTAATTTTAGGTCAGGTTATACCTGTAGGTACAGCTGTCAATTTGGTGCAATTGTTCCTATCTGGAGTGTTAAACTTCATTTTTTGAATAAGTATTTGTTCTAGGTTGATAGGAGATGGGGATGTTCTGAAAATGTACATATTTTTGTTTGATGGTTTTCATTAAACCAAAAGTCTTGAAAAATGTGACATAGGTTCAAATGGACATGAGAAGAAATAATTGTATAAGAAAGATAGCCTGTCAAACATTAGTATATGCACGCAAGATAAACGTTGGAAATACAGATTAAAAAAATGTCATGTATAATAGTTGGGAGAAATAGCTTTTTATCATAATGACAATGCTATCTATATTATCCTGGAAAACAAATAGCTAGTAGATATAGAAAAAAGGAAAGAGTACTGAATCATATTAAGAAAAGCACAGTACAGATGGCAATGCTACATGAGATGCATTTGGAAAGAAAAGAGCATGTAATTTGAGAAAAAAAGTATTGCATAATAGATATTCTGCAGAATATCAGGGACAAAGGGAAAGGGGGGTAATAATATTAATTGCTAGAAGGGCTCCAATAGTGATAGAAGAGGAAATGAAGACAAAAATGGCAGATTTGGAGTAGTAAGGGGCAATAGCAAATGAGAAGAATCACAACGGCATGCATTTATATTCCACTGAAAACTGATGTTATGAAACATAAGACATTTTTGGGAGAAATCAGCTTTTATCAGGGAATATTACTTACAGTTGGGTTCTGGAACTTGATTTGCAATAATGATGATGCATCAGGGGGACCTAGAAGGGAAAATATAACAAAAAAGAATAGATCTCTTAAGAAATGTCTGAAAATATTTGGTATGGAAAACATGAATTCAGAACAGGAGTTCAGACAGAATTTACATATTATTCCACAAGGGACAATAACTGGGCTAGACTGGATAGAAATTATATTTCACAGGATCATGAGCATTTAACTGAAATCTTTGACACATTCAATAACTATTTCAGATCATGCATCAATAAAAAAATCAGTGCAATAAAGTAAAACTGATACACTGATCATTTCCCACCAGCCTGTTAAAAATGCAGAATTTAAGTAATGGGTAGTGGAATTTATTAGTAGAAATTTATTCAGAAGTGATAGCTGGTGAGTGGGATAAAATGAACATAGGTTTTAAAAATAGGGTAGAAGTAAAATAAAAAGAGATACGGTTAAGAAGTAATAGGAGTTATTTAGAGGAGCTGACAAATGTTAAAATATTGCATAATAAGGGGAATCTCACAGAAGAAGAAGATGTGCAACTACAAAGTGCTAAATAGATTAAGGGAGTATTTGGATAATATGCATAAGTTTAGAAAGATTGTTATTAAGCAGAAATTAAGCATTAGACAGAGTAAGCTTGGATTTCATGAGTAGGGCAATGGAAGAATTTGCATTCCTTGAAGCAATAATAAGGTTGGTTCATAGGTTCATACTAGGCTATCTGCCCTAGGGCATTTATAAGCCTAGCCAGAGTATGCTTGGCTTTCGCCACCCATTTTAAATTAATTTTGCTATGCCCTTTTTCGAGGTTAGTATACTGTGCCTCTGTCTAACAGTGACACAGAAGTGATACCCAGGGTAAACCTATGATCCCCAATCCACTCATCAAGATTCCTCTTAAAGAGAGTCAATGAGGGACTTTGCCTAACCTGGACTGGGATTTTATTCCAGAGTGAAGGGAGCCTCTGGGTTATGAATCTGTCCCTCCAGCATGTCCTATTTATTTCAGTGCTGAGGTTCAAGTCTCTCAAGCATGTAGCTCGATGGGATTTGGATTTTCTGAGGTACAGCATGTCCCTTAATTCCGGGTTGGACATGGCCTTATACGTCAGGCACAGGTCACCTCTGAGCAGGTGGTATGCCACTGAGTAGAGCTGGAGTTTCTTTAACCGGGCAGCATATGGCATCTGTTTGAGCCCTTTGATCCTCTTGGTGAGGTACGTTTGGGGTCTTTCCAGTTGCTGCAGGTGTCTGGTAAGGTACATCAGAAAAGGGGCATTGTACTCAATTATGGGCCTGATGAGGGATGAGTAAAGAGGCACGATGACCTCCCCTGATCTAGATGTGAATCCCTTCATGATTAGGTGGGCTATATAAAATGTTTTTCTAACCACTTTGGCCATGTGGTTGTCAAATGAGAGACTGCTATCAACTTGGGTCCCCAGGTACCTAATTACTTCTTCTGTACTTAATGGATTACCACCTATGTGGTAATTTGTGGGCACTTTGTTTTTGCCAAAGGGGATGACTATACACTTTTTGGCGTTTAGCTTAAGGCCATGGCTCTGGCACCAGTTGTCTGTTTCTATGAGGCCCTTTTGGAGGATGCTCGTGTCGGCTGGAGAGTCGATTATGGCGCCCAGTTTGCAGTCATCTGTGAACTTGGTCAGCCACAGTCCTTCCGTGTTGGCCTGTATCTCCGAGAAATATATACCGAACAAGAGAGGTCCCAGGACTGAGCCTTGTGGAACGCCACTTGTAACTGGTTTGGAGTCTGACATGGCTCCAGCAATTCTAACCATGTGTGTTCTGTCCTTGAGCCAGTTTGCAACCCATCTAGTGACATAGGGGTTTATATTTAAGCTGGTGAGCTTATCTATAATGCCCGAGTGGGGTATTGTATCGAAGGCTTTTGCAAGGTCCAGGAAGGCTGTGTGAACCACCTTCCCCTCGTCAATGGCCTTGGTGACTGTTTCAAAGAAATCGACCAGGTTTAAGAGGCAGGATCTGCCTTTAACAAAGCAGAACTGGGTAGGATCCAGTGTCTGTAGATCCCCAATATCTTTATTTAGGAGGTCCATGATGATCCTTTCCATAGCTTTGCAGACCAAGCTAGTCAGGCTTATGGGGCGATAGTTTCCAGGATCCGTTGAGGCACCACCTTTGTGGAGAGGGACCACTGTTGCTGTACGCCACTCTTTGGGTACATATCCTGTAGTAAGGTTGAGATTGAACAGTAGTTTTATGTTTGGGTTTAGCTCTTCTTGGAGTTCATGTAGGACACAGCCCGGGACACCGTCTGGTCCCACTGATGCTGTGTTTTTGCTTTGAAAGGCGGCACTTACCTGAGCATCTGAGATGTCAGGGGCAGCACTCTGCTGGGATAGATATTTGCCCTTTTGGTGGGAGGGGAGTTTGCGCTGAACCTGTCAGCTAGGATGTTGGCAATGTCTGTGGGTTCGATGTATTTTTTGTCATTTTGGAGTAATTCTGAGCATATCTGGGAATTCCCACCCAGGTTCCTAACATAACTAAAGAAAGCCTTGTGATTATCCTTAGTGTCCTGTGCAATTTTTCTCTCGAAGCTGGCCTTAGACGATTTTATGAGTGCCCGTAGTTTTTTGCTAACACTGATCAGAGATGCCTTTCCTTTTTGGGATTTTGCTCTATCATGTAGTAGCTTCCTCCTTCTATTGTATAGTTTGTTTATGGCTGGGGTCCACCAGACAGGATGTCTGCCTTTGGAGGATTGGGTCTTGGTTTTATTTCCTGAAGGTGTTCATATAATGCATTTATAAAGGATTCTGCGGTCTGGGCCGTATTTTCCACAGGCTCGGGGGCTTTGAAGGATTCCACCTCAGTTTTGAGGAGTGTGAAATTTGCTTTAGAGAAGTTTTTCACTGTGGTTTTCTCAGCAGGGGGTGGGGTCGGGATGTGACTATCCAGTGAGATTAGTTTATGGTCGGATCTTACCAGTGAGGGATACACTTCTGGTCTGGAGCATAGAGTCCCCATGTTGGTGATGATTAGGTCCAGTATGTTTTCCCCTCTTGTGGGAGTGGTAACAAGTTGTTCCATAGCATTTGAGTTTATAAATTCTAGGAAACTTTGGGCTAGGGTGTTGGAGCTAGAGTAATGCTCCCAGTCTATGTTTGGGTAGTTGAAGTCGCCCAATATAACAGTGTTTGGAGAGAACTTCATATTTTCCAGTGTTCTCAGGAAGGCCGAGTGGGGTTCCTGGGTTTGGGAGGGTGGTCTGTAGCAGGCTATAAACTGGAAGGCAGTTTTACCCACTGTTAGTTGCACATGGATAGTCTCTGATGCTTCGTGCTGTGCCACCAACCTGGAGGTGTGGGTATCTTTGACGAATATTGATACTCCCCCTCCTTTTGTGGTTCGGTCCAAGTTTTGGGGCCGAAAAGCATGGTATGAGGTATAACCTGGTAGTGCTGGGGTGCTCTCGGGAGCCTTGAACCAGGTTTCTGTTACTGCACAGATATTGATGTTCTCCATGCTAAGGAGAATTTCAAGTGCGTGCATCTTGAAGTTTAGACTTCTGGCATTGAGTAGCATTACTCTTAGTTTCTTATCCCTTGTGATACCTACGGAGGTGGGTTTGTCTTTTGAGCCTTGCCTAAAAAAGGCACTATGAGGGAAGCAAGAGCCTTTGCCAATATCCGAAAGCCCAGGGGTGACAGGTGCAAGCCGTCCCTAGCGAAGCATCGTGGATTGTCGAGCATGTCATCCCAGTCTGACAGGCATTGGATCTCCTTTGAATGACACCAATACTTAAGCCAATTGTTGAAATTGATCATCTTGTCTTCATATTGTGGCATCATTCTTGGTGAGGGTAAGATGCTACTCAAGGTCAGGGTCATACCAGCCTGGGCTACATGCTCAGAGAGCTCCTCTATGTCTCTTTTCATGTAGTCCAGGGAGGTACGTCTCAGGTCATTCACACCAGCATGGACAATGACCGATTCATATTTGTACTTGCCTTGGAGTGACCTGAGTGCTTGTGTTATGTGGCGGATCCTAGCACCCGACAGGCAGCTCACCGTGACCTTCTCCTTGTTCAGCCTGGTGAGCGGGACGTCAATGTGCCTGACGATAGAGTCACCTATTACAAGTGTATCAGGTGTGTTGTTTAGCCTTAAGGGCTGTGACTGTTCAGCACACTGGCTTTGTGAGCTATGTGTTGCACGTGTTTTGGTTTGGGGTAGCGGTTGCTTGGGTGTCTGCTTTGGAGGTCTCTGCTGCTTAGGTAGATTTTTAGTATGTTTTTGTGTGTTTATGTGTTTGGTTTGCTGTCGTGGTAGGTCTATGTGAGACTGGAATTGTAGTGAGTGTGGTTTCCTTCTCCTCCTGACTGGTTACGCCAGTACTGAGTTGAGAGAGCTTAGCCTCCAGTTTGGCTATATGGTTGCATCTCTCACATGTGTTGGAATTTGTTGGGAGGAGGAGAAGGTTGTCTGTGTACATGAGGCAGTTGTAACATTGCCTCAAGATTCCCAGATTCACCAGCTGGACCGGAGAGGAGATTGACAACTGACCTTTGGACATGCTAGAATAGTATTGGGAATTCCTTTATAATTGAAAAAAGGGCCAATGGGGAACAAAGTACTCAAGGGGAGTTTGTGAGGGTGTAGTGCTTTTAATTTTTTAGTGCTGACTTATATAATTGCTTTAGTAAGCAAGTGCCAGGTAACTTAAATGCAATGTGTTACAGGTAACTTAAAACGACAAACAGTAACTTTCTTTCAAGTGAAACAAGGAAATAAGTACAGTAAGCAATGCAGAGATCACTAGGGATCCACAGAAGCGCTGAAAAGCAGTGTTTTAGGTGGAATTAGCGTTTCAGGGAAATAACAAGCAAGCAAACAACAAGCATACAAACAAAGCTAGATTCAGCAGGCCTGGATCTTGTCTATGCTACAGCAAACAAGGTGTACCAATTTCAGTAAGAAGCAGTTCAAATATGCAGGCACTATAAGTCTTTAACCAGAAATTCCCAGCTCAGAAGGGCAGAGTCCAGCCTCTCCTCCCACAAGAGTGCAGACCACGAACCCTCTTAATGTAAAATAACTGGCCTGAAGCCCAAGTGCTTAAACCAGAATTAATACACTTTTAGAATAACAGACACTGAGCCCTCAATCAGCAGTTCCCAACTTAGAAGGATGTAAGCTACCTGTTCTGCCATTACAGTGCAGACCACAAACCTTCTTAATGCAAAAAAACTGGTTTGAAGCCCAAGTGCTTAAACTAAAAGGCTTAGAATGAGTTACACCAAGCAGTAATAAATACAATTGAGTACTATTAAGATGACGCAAAAGCAAAATAAAGTAGGAAGAAACACAAATACAGTAAAAGCAGATACAATTTTTTTTTTAAGTGGAAAGAGAGAAAGGAGTAGCAGAAACTAAGTTGATTGGCCTTCTTAAATGTTCTCCCTGTACTGGGTAGAATGAGGTAATGACACTAGACTGGGAGGAGGGTCCCAGATCAAATTTACACTAGGGGCGGGCAACTTTGAACCGAAACTCCTGTCCAGTATCTGGATGTAGGAATAGGCCACTAGAATTGGCTGAGTGTAAGTTATGTGCTATGGGGGAGGAGCATACATTCCATTTTATGGTTATAGATATGATTATACCGATAACCGGGAGGGTTATATAAGGAATGGTACTGAGAGGAGGGAAATTAATTGGATCTTGAGACTTGAAGCAGATAGAGGTAGAGGCCTTAATGAAAGAAGAGCTTTTCAGCGCTTCTGTGGATCCCTAGTGATATCTGCATTGCTTACTGTACTTATTTCCTTGTTTCACTTGAAAGAAAGTTACTGTTTGTCGTTTTTGCATTTAAGTTACCTGTAACACATTGCATTTAAGTTACCTGGCACTTGCTCACTAAGTCAGCACTAAAAAATTAAAAGCTCTACACCCTCACAAACTCCCCTTGAGTACCTTGTTCCCCATTGGCCCTTTTTTCAATTATAAAGGAATTCCCAATACTATTCTAGCATGTCCAAAGGTCAGTTGTCAATCTCCTCTCTGGTCCAGCTGGTGAATCTGGGAATCTTGAGGCAATGTTACAACTGCCTCATGTACACAGACAACCCTCTCCTCCTCCCAACAAATTCCAACACATGTGAGAGATGCAACCATATAGCCAAACTGGAGGCTAAGCTCTCTCAACTCAGTACTGGCAATCCAGTCAAGAGGAGAAGGAAACCACACTCACTACAATTCCAGTCTCACATAGACCTACCACGACAGCAAACCAAACACATAAACACACAAAACATACTCGGAGGCTCTAAATAAAAATCTGCCTAAGCAGCAGAGACCTCCAAAGCAGACACCTAAGCAACCACTACCCCAAAACAAAACACGTGCAATACATAGCTCACAAAGCTAGTGTGCCGAACAGTCACAGCCCTTAAGGCTAAACAACACACCTGATACACTTGTAATAGGTGACTCTATCGTCAGGCACACTGACGTCCCGCTCACCAGGCTGAACAAGGAGAAGGTCACGGTGAGCTGCCTGTCGGGCACTAGGATCCGCCACGTAACACAAGCACTCAGGTCACTCCAAGGCAAGTACAAATATGACTCAGTCATTGTCCATGCTGGTGTGAATGACCTGAGACGTACCTCCCTGGACTACATGAAGAGAGACATAGAGGAGCTCTATGAGCATGTAGCCCAGGCCGGTATGACCCTGACCTTGAGTAGCATCTTACCCTCGCCAAGAATGATGCCACAATATGAAGACAAGATGATCAATTTCAACAATTGGCTTAAGTATTGGTGTCATTCAAAGGGAATCCAATGCCTGTCAGCCTGGGATGACATGCTCGACAAGCTACGATGCTTCGCTAGGGACGGCTTGCACCTGTCACCCCTGGGCTTTCGGATATTGGCAAAGGCTCTTGCTACCCCCATAGTGCCTTTTTTAGGCAAGGCTCAAAAGACAAACTTACCTCCATAGGTATCACAAGGGATAAGAAACTAAGAGTAATGCTACTCAACGCCAGAAGTCTAAACCTCAAGATGCATGCACTCGAAACTCTCCTTAGCATGGAGAACATTGATATCTGTGCAGTAACAGAAACCTGGTTCAAGGCTCCTGAGAGCACCCCAGCACTACCAGGTTATACCTCATACCATGCTTTTCGGCCCCAAAACTTGGACCGAACCACAAAAGGAGGGGGAGTATCAATATTCGTCAAAGATACCCAGACCTGCAGGTTAGTGGCACAGCACGAAGCATCAGAGACTATCCATGTGCAACTAACAGTGGGTAAAACTGCCTTCCAGTTTATAGCCTGCTACAGACCACCCTCCCAAACCCAGGAACCCCACTCGGCCTTCCTGAAAACACTGGAAAATATGAAGGTCTCTCCAAACACCATTATATTGGGCGACTTCAACTACCCAAACATAGACTGGGAGCATTACTCTAGCTCCAACACCCTAGCCCAAAGGTTCCTAGAATTTATAAACTCAAACTTGTTACCACTCCCACAAGAGGGGAAAACATACTGGACCTGATCATCACCAACATGGTGACTCTATGCTCCAGACCAGAAGTGTATCCCTCACTGGTAAGATCAGACCATAAACTAATCTCACTGGATATTCACATCCCGACCCCACCCCCTGCCCAGAAAACCACAGTGAAAAACTTCTCTAAAGCAAATTTCACACTCCTCAAAACCGAGGTGGAATCCTTCAAAGCCCCCGGGCCTGTGGAAAATATGGCCCAGACCGCAGAATCCTTTATAAACGCATTCTATGAACACCTTCAGGAATGCATGGATCATGCAATCCCAAATAACCAAGACCCAATCCTCCAAAGGCAGACGTCCTGTCTGGTGGACCCCAGCCATAAACAAACTATACAATAGAAGGAGGAAGCTACTACATGATAGAGCAAAATCCCAAAAAGGGAAGGCATCTCTGATCAGTATTAGCAAAAAACTACGGGCACGCATAAAATCGTCTAAGGCCAGCTTTGAGAGAAAAATTGCACAGGACACTAAGGATAATCACAAGGTTTTCTTTAGTTATGTTAGGAACCTGGGTGGGAATTCTCGGATATGCTCAGAATTAGTCCAAAATGACAAAAAATACACCGAACCCACAGACATTGCCAACATCCTAGCTGACAGGTTCAGCGCAAACGTCTCCCCACCAAAAGGGCAAATATCTATCCCAGCAGAGTGCTGCCCCCCTGACATCTCAGATGCTCAGGTAAGAGCCGCCCTCTCCAAAGCAAAAAACACAGCATCAATGGGACCAGACGGTGTCCCGGACTGCGTTCTACATGAACTCCAAGAAGAGCTAAACCCAAACATAAAACTACTGTTCAATCTCAGCCTTGCTACAGGATATGTACCCAAAGAGTGGCGACAGCAACAGTGGTCCCTCTCCACAAAGGTGGTGCCTCAACGGATCCTGGAAACTATCGCCCCATAAGCCTGACTAGCTTGGTCTGCAAAGCTATGGAAAGGATCATCATGGACCTCATAAATAAAGATATTGGGGACCTACAGACACTGGATCCTACCCAGTTCTGCTTTGTTAAGGGCAGATCCTGCCTCTTAAACCTGGTCGATTTCTTTGAAACAGTCACCAAGGCCATTGACGAGGGGAAGGTGGTCCACACAGCCTACCTGGACCTCGCAAAAGCCTTCAATACAATACCCACCTTGGGCATTATAGATAAGCTCACCAGCTTAAATATAAACCCCTATGTCACTAGATGGGTTGCAAACTGGCTCAAGGACAGAACACACATGGTTAGAATTGCTGGAGACATGTCAGACTCCAAACCAGTTACAAGTGGCGTCCCACAAGGCTCAGTCCTGGGACCTCTCTTGTTCGGTATATATTTCTCGGAGGTACAGGCCAACACGGAAGGACTGTGGCTGACCAAGTTCACAGATGACTGCAAACTGGGCACCATAATCGACTCTCCAGCCGACACAAGCATCTTCCAAAAGGGCCTCATAGAAACAGACAACTGGTGCCAGAGCCATGGCCTCAAGCTAAATGCCAAAAGTGTATAGTCATCCCTTTGGCAAAAACAAAGTGCCCACAAATTACCACATAGGTGGTAATCCATTAAGTACAGAAGAAGTAATTAGGGACCTGGGGACCCAAGTTGATAGCAATCTCTCATTTGACAACCACGTGGCCAAAGTGGTTAGAAAAACATTTTATATAGCCCACCTAATCATGAAGGGATTCACATCTAGATCAGAGGAGGTCATCGTGCCTCTTTACTCATCCCTCATCAGGCCCATAACTGAGTACAATGCCCCTTTTGGATGCACCTTACCAGACACCTGCAGCAACTGGAAAGACCCCAAAAGTACCTCACCAAGAGGATCAAAGGGCTCAAACAGATGTCATATGCTGCCTGGTTAAAGAAACTCCAGCTCTACTCAGTGGCATACCGCCTGCTCAGAGGCGATCTGTGCCTGACGTATAAAGCCATGTCCAACCCGGAATTAATGGACATGCTGCACCTCAGAAAATCCAAATCCCATCTAACTACGCGCTCGAGAGACTTGAACCTCAGCACTGAAATAAATAGGACATGCTGGAGGGACAGATTCATAACCCAGAGGCTCCCTTCACTCTGGAATAAAATCCCAGTCCAGGTTAGGCAAAGTCCCTCATTGACTCTCTTCAAGAGGAATCTTGATGAGTGGAAGGGAGATCGTAGGTTTACCCCGGGTATCACTTCTGTGTCACTGTTAGACAGAGGCACAGTATACTAACCTCGAAAAAGGGCATAGCAAAATTAATTTAAAATGGGTGGCGAAAGCCAAACACACTCTGGCTAGGCTTATAAATGCCCTAGGGCAGATAGCCTAGTATGAACCTATGACGTATCAGCTAACTGCAATACTTCACACGTTGTTTATTTGGCTGAGTGTAAGTTATGTGCTTCATTCTGTATTGGGAAAACAAATAGGATGTTCCGGAATAGAATAAGGGAACATCTGTATGCTATTAGGATAAACTCTCCTAATAATGCTCTAGCCAAACGTGTCTCAGCTATGGGGGAGGAGCATACATTCCATTTTATGGTTATAGATATGATTATACCGATTAACCGGGAGGGTGATATAGGGAATGGTACTGAGAGGAGGGAAATTAATTGGATCTTGAGACTTAGAGCAGATAGAGGTAGCTTTAATGAAAGAGCCTCCCTCAAACCCATCCTGAAGTCCAGAAGAATGGTTGTCAAATGAAGGTATCATAATTTAATGGATTTTGGTTATGTGTGTATGTATATTTCTATTGCCATGATGTGTGGTTATGTCTATAGTTTCTACTGTTCTAACTTTTCCATATATTTATAGCTTTGTTTATCTCACCTATTTGTTGGTCGCATGACAGCTGCTATTTGAGATATTTCTTTATACCTATTGGACATTTTTAATATGATGTTGACCTCTTTTGACTTTATGCAGGGTTTTTATGGTCTGATGAAGCGAATTGTGAAAGCGCTTACCTCTGTGCACAAATAAAGGACTGTGTTTTATACTTTTTACATGAGTTTGGCTATTTCTAGGTTTCACGGTTGCCTATGCTACTGTAACTTAGGTGTACAGAAAACAGGCAAGAGGAGGCTAGAATTTACTTGCGAAAACTGGCAAAGGAACCAAGTGGCCTAATAACTAGAGAGCGAAAGGTAATACAGCGGGATGAGGCCAAGAAGACATTTGGACTGCAGGTTAGAGACTACTTTTCTACCAGGATTAATATCAGAATATAGGCAAAGAGAAAGTGACCGGTTGAATCTAGAACAGAAGATGCTGTTAAAAAAGGGATAATTAGTAGGGTACACAAGTACTGCACGATAGCTGTAAGAATAAATCAGAGGAGATTAGAAAAGATTGAGAAGAGAGACTGGATAATCAGTTTACAAGGGAGCAATGGGATGACATATGTATGATTCCTAAGTATGCAAAGTCCACATGGTTTAAGATTTTTGCATGGAAGCATTTGCACAGGTAATTTTATACCCCAAGCAGACTTCAAATAATTTTTCTTCCGGTAGATAGTAAATGTTGGAGGTGCAATGGGGAATAAAGGGATAACTAGAAACAAGTGTTTTGGGAGTGCAAAGTGTTCGCCAGTGCAAAAGGATGTACTGCCTACAGCATACTCTGTCAGAAATATTGATTGAGCAAATGGCTGTAACTAAGAAAACTATTTTTTGAGCTGGGGCACAGGATCTGAACTGCTTAGACAATGTGAGGCCTTGCTAAGTTTTATTATGTTGGCTGCCTAAAAAAAAACATGTACCAGAAAATGGAAATCAGAGTCTAAACCAACTTTTTTGAAGTACTGAATATTGTAAAAGAGATGAAAGAACTGAAAGAGGGATATTTAGAGAAGGGAAGGAGCAAATTACACAGAAATAAATCGGATTTGTGGGAACAATACATGCAAAATAATGCTCAGGAGGAAGAGTGAGGTTTAAGGGGAGGTAGCCATTAAAGAGTGTATGTAATGCTGGACTGATGATTATAAAGAAAGAAAATGTGATATATAATGTATTTAAATGGGAAAATGTTTTTTTTTTTTGCTTTCTATTAATATTTATGTGCCTGTGTCTTAAGTGTAAATTTAATAAAGGTGTTTAAAAATACCGGTCAACAAACCCTCCAAAAGTTCTGGTCATCCTTAAATCAACTTTTGCATCCAGGCCCCACCATCCAACCTCTCCCTTTTCAGGATAGTGACACAAAATATATAACCTCCAAATGCGATCAATTTTCATACATGCAATAACCTCACTCCTGCAACAACTCCAAACTCACAATCAAACAATCCTAATCCTCTCTTCTCTCTTAATCTAGTTTCTACTTCTACTATCAAAAATACTAAGACAGCTAAAACTTACTACTGTTGCCCCAACTAATCTCCCATCTGGATACCTAAAACTGGCAACTGATGCTCTAGCATTACCTATCTCTGCTTTAAAAAAAAAAAAAAAAAAAAAACTATGTCACTGTCCAGTGAAAGAAATCTTATACTATATCAGTGCAAAAAGAGGTCATTCAACTGATCTCTCCAGCTACAAACCAATTGCTATCCTGTCTCCCTTATTAAAGGTATTACAAAAAAGGCATACATTCCCAGCTCCTTCATTTCACAACAAATTACAGCTTTCTGTCTGCAGCACAATGTGGCAAGACCACAATACCACCACAGGCCTCCTTAGCTTTATATCTTACATAAACCAAAACAGGTGATAAAGGTAATCTAGCATCGGCAGACTTCCTTGACCTTTCAAATGCATTTGACACATTCTCACAAACTCTGCTGTATGACTTGATGTCCCTTCCCCCTTGGTTTATAGGCTATCTCACCAGAAGATCTCAGCATACAAAATTATATACCTCTTCCTTCTCCAACCTCCCCGTAACAGTTGGGCATCCCTCAAGGATCCATTCTAGGGCTACTACCCTGTGCTGGCTCTTTTCTTTTGGTTGCTACTACCCTTCAGCACATTAATAAATGATCTCCACATCTCCAGTAAGCATGCCACCATCATGCAATTTATGCTGATGATACCACACACTTGCACTTTACCAAGAACATTGACCAACTACAATAAATTACACAAGAATCCTTTGCATCCACTGAAACACACCTCTGTAACTCTCAAGTGTTTCTAAATACCAAAAAATCAAAACTAATCATATCCACCCCAAAACAGCATACTAATCTAACACCTCTGTTTTCACTAACCTTATCAAATCAAAAGCAAGCCCTCATCCATATCAAACTGTAAGTTGTCAATATTGAGGAAAACCTCAAATCTGATATGCATGTACATGAAGTACTCAAATAACAGACCAAAAACTGGGTGCACTGTACATTTCAAATCCTGCAGCAAGAAAAAACTTAACCTTAATCTTGCTACTTCCTATCTTTCCCTACATTCATCTAATACTTTTTAATATACAATCCCCACTATCCCTCCTCCTAGATCAGTACTGCAGTATAACAGCTAAATTTGCCATTAATATGCAAAATAAATCCCATCATTGCCTGGCCCTTAAAAACTCTCCTGGGTAGAGTTGCCTCACTCCTTGCATCCTTCCAAACTAGGATATGCACATAAACTTCTCAACAGGTCTAATAAATGCCCAGTTCTATCTAAAATATTACAAATTTACACTCGCAACAGGCCACTGTGCTCTACAGTTCCTAAAATAGCAGCCAATAGCATTGCTGTCCTGTCTTAATCCTTATAAGTATGTCAGTCCAGAAATCCCATGTTCCCTCTCTCTGC
This sequence comes from Protopterus annectens, assembly GCF_019279795.1. Lineage (NCBI taxonomy): Eukaryota > Metazoa > Chordata > Ceratodontiformes > Protopteridae > Protopterus > Protopterus annectens. The sequence continues at coordinate 405,852,868 of NC_056743.1, read as the reverse complement.
AAAAAGTCACACATTATCCCTCTGCTCAAAGGAGGAAGTTAAACAGTGGAGAAAAATAGATTCAGATTTGTTGTTCTTTCGGCTTTTTCCCGGTAAGGGGTCACCACAGTGGAACTCCGGTCCGCTAATGATTGGCAGTAGATTTTTACGAAATGCTGAGGTGCCAGCACAACACACAACCTTCAATGAAGGCACGCACATTTATGCACGCATGTCTTTCGAACACTACCTAACCACGGGGAGGACATGCAGACTCCACATAGAAGGCACTTCCAAGCCAAGCCGAGAATCAAACAGGAGAACCTCTTGCTGTGAGGTAACAATGCTACCACTGTACCACCACGGAATACAGAAAAATAGATTCAGATTAAGACTGGTTAAATAGGAAAAGGTAAAAACAGAAGTAAATCCAACCCGTCAGCCATGGCAGTTGCTGTATAAAATCATGGATTTCATTCAAAGAAGGAAAATAAAAACACAAAAGCAAGGCTTTTATTAAAAAACACAGTTAAGTGTTTTCACGCCTTTCTAAGCAGGTGCTTCATCAGATCTAAAAACTGTTACAAACCATCTTTTAAACACAGTTACCTCACCAAGTCACATAATCTAAGAACTGGTCTTATAGGGACAATTCCATTAAGTCCCTTCCTACCATCTGTATGTAGTTCTAGAATCCACTTCATCTCTTTACATTCTGTTTTATTCCTCAGATCACTTTTTCTATTGCTAAGTGTAAGCAAACAGAATCAATAACTTTAGACCTAAAGCAATCTAATCTCCACTCATCAAAACACTTGAAAAATGTATTAAAAAGTGGGTCTATATCAGATAGTTGAAGTTCCGTAACTCCGAACACCTAATGGTCGAACCATTAAGTTCAAAGTTACAGAACTTCAACTACCGATAAAAAAATAAAAATACAACGGACAAAAAAATAAATTGCTCCCCCCCACACTCCGCACTGCTTAAATATACCAACTTCGAGATTGCACCACATTGAAGTGAATGAAAACCTCCGCTTTTGGAGATTTCCATTCACACGCTCGAACCTTTACAAATTCGAACATATGGTCTCGACCATATGTGGTTCGAACTTGTAAAAGTTCAACTACGTGATAGGAACCCTTAAAAAACAATTGCTAGGCTATCTCCTGCATAAAGAACTCCTACCCCCTATACAACATGGCTTCCATCCTTCCCATAGGACTAACACTGCACTTCTAACCTATATAGATACTGTCAACAAGGCTGAAGATAACAGCAAACTAGACTCTTCCTTATTTCCACACTTGTCTAAAGCCTTCAACACAGTTTGTCGCAGCAAACGTTTACTTCGAACGTCCTCATTAGGTCTTTCTCAGTCCACCCTTCTGTGGTTCAAAAGTTACCTGTCCAATAGGTACCAGTCAGTAAAATGGCACTGCATGCGTTCTCCTTACCTCCCAGTCACCAGCAGTGTACCACAAGGTTCTAGCCTTGGTTCCCTCCCCTTTAACATTTTCAACACAACCCTCTATACATCCATATAACAGGCCACTGTAATGCAATATACAGATGATTCCACTCATTTGCAAATCTGACAACATGGTACACCTCCAAAGAAAATTACTCAGAAAGCTTTAACAGCCACTGAAACATGGCTTCATAACTCACAATTCATGCTCAAACCTAAAAAGACCAAACCACCACTTTTTTCCCCAAATCCCTCGCTTCTGAAAAAAAAGTCCTCTCTCTCTCTCTCTCTCGATAATACAATCATTAAAGTTACTTCTCATAGCAAATTATTAGGGATGATAATCTTACATTCAACCTGCATATACAAAATTGCATAAAAAAAATTGGGATGTTTTACAGAGCCAAACACTTTCTCACCAATGCAACTAAAACTACTCTTACCACTGCTTATCTCTTCCCAACACTTCTTTATGGTGCTCCCATCCTCACTAAGCTCCAGGCTTCATGAAAACTAAGACTTGAACAGTGTTATAACAAAGTTGCTAAATTTGCAGCTAATAACCCTTTCACAGCCCTCCACTGTAAAGCACTGAAAATCCTAAATTGGTTAGAACTGCTTCATGAACTTACATATACATAACTTCTTACCACCTATAAAATTATTAGCTTTCTTGAAGTGTATTAACCCACCAGATGTGCAGTAGCATGCACCACCCAAACCCCGCCCAACAACCAGGATCACGCTGACGTCACAGAACATTCATGAATAAACGCATTCTTGTCTTTCTTGTCCACATGAATTTTATTTATTTAACATTTATTTACCGGGAAAGTCCAACTTGGAACAAAGCCAATTTTTAGCAGAGGCCCAGGGAGAAACACTCCAGATGCATGTCTTTGTAATGTGGGAGGAAACTGCTGCACCCAGAGGAAACCCACACGAATGCAGAGAAGACATTGCGACTGCACACAGAAGGCAGCCCAGCCGAGAATCAAACCACAGAACCTCTTGCTGTGAGGTAACAACACTATCGATGCACTAGTGCACCATCCAAATAACCTGTGCCTGTATTTGAACCCTGCATCTACTGCACATGAGGCTGTCACTCTAACCATTCTGCTACATAGCTGTGAATATTCATTGTGACATGTTTAGTGAATGAAAATTCAAGTCCTGTAAGTAACTACAAAAGGATTATACTGCGGTCATGTTGAGCCAGTGATAATTCAAGAATTTAATTAACAAATATAAGATATTCACTGAAAGCAAATCATGGAAAACCCTGACATCACGTTAACGGATTAAAGTTGTTACAGCCCCCTAGTAATACAGTTCATTTTTAGCTATGATCGGCTTACACTGAGGTCATATTGATCCGCTGATAATTCAAAGGCATTCATTAATAATTCAAAGAAATTCAGTAAAGGCAAGACAAACACATCAAGGTAGCAGTTTACAGCAGTTACAGTCCCCTAATAGCACGGTATATTTTTCATCTCCGAACGGGTAATACTGCATGCCGCAAAGAAATTCAAAGAAAGTCTTGAAACACTTTAATTACTCATTACTCAAAAAACGCATGCAACTGCTTTTGAGAACTCAGTGACTGCTGCCCATAATACAGGAATAACAGTGTGACTCTGCACTCCCTTCATTAACTAACAGCTACAACTGCAACTGTGTAGTCCAAACATCACTCCCTTACATAAATTACTGAACAAACTCACAGTCAGTTGTGAGCAGCTCACTTAGCTGAAACAGCAAGTCATTCACCAGAAATGAACAAAGATGAGCCACTGGAGAACCATTTATTTACTGATCTGTGCTTAATATCTTATGTAATGCATAATACAACCAAATCCATTTCCCAAAATGTGAATAATTAAAAAAAGCATACAGGAACAAGACACACACCCACAACCAATACCACCAGATGAATAGCATATTAATATAACTGAACATCATGAAATACAAAACTTCTGCATTTTACTACTTAATCGGGGTCTATTACAAGGCATGTGCAGAGGAAAAATAAAACACTGTATAACTGGCAGCTCCTTGGGTAGTTATTCTGCATTTCACACAGTACTCAGTTAATAGCGAGGCATGCTGAATTTGAGCACACCGATTCATAACTCCCTTTCAGAAGAGCGAAATGTCACGTATATGGATTTATTTGATACCGTATAATTATGGAAATATTAAGAAAGAACGGCAAGTGTCCTTATGACAAAGTACAGTTTTGTACCTACCATAAATGTAGATGTTCGAGGATCCACATTGCTGCAGTCCTTACTATTGGGGGTAGTCTGTCCAGTCGGTCAGAGGATGACGATCGGTCAGGCAGGGTACTCATGACCGACGCCATATCCTCAGTCTTTCTTGCCCCAGATGTCAGAAGACCCTAAAAAGACAAGGCCAAAATACCTGCACCAAAAATTATGTACAATATATACAAAAATATCAACATATAACCTCACCTACACAACCACTAAACACAGAGGGAAGGAGGGAGGCAATGTGGATCCTCGAACATCTACATTTATGGTAGGTACAAAACTGTACTATGTTCTTCGCTCCACATTGCTGCAGTCCTTACTATTGGGTAGAATCCCAAAGCAGAGGTAAGGGAGGCTGGCAAATCATAAAGAAGTAGGAGCTGACAACATGCCCTGCAAAACAGCTGTGGCAAAACCAGACCTAGACTTAGAGTAGATAGGAAGGTGATAATGCTTAGAGAAAGTATGCACTGAACTCCAAGTAGCTGCCTCCAAAATATCCTTAGTTGCCACCCTTAGAAATGCTGTTGAAGTGGCAGTAGCCCTAGTGGAATGAGGCCTAATCCCAGCTGGAATCTCCTTGCCATGATGGGAATAACAAAATGCAATGCAAAAATCCACCTAGAAATAGTTTGTTTTGACACAGGCTTGCCAACTCAAAGCAAAAGAAACAAACAACTGCTGAGACTGCCTAAAATCCTTAGTCCTGCTTAAATAATAACGCAATTGCCTGTGTACATCTAAAGTGTGCAAAATCTTTTCCCCTTTATTTTGGGGGTCTGCATAAAAAGTAGGCAAATGAATAGTTTGGTTTAAAGCCACACTAGAAACCACCTTAGGCATAAAGGAAGGATTAGAATGATACCCTATCCTTATGGAAAATCAAAAGGGCTCTACTGCCATAAGGGCCTGCAACTCAGACACCCTTCTTGCAGAAGTAATAGCCAACAGAAAAGCAGTCTTCCATGACAAGTATTTCAATTCAGCAGTAGCCGCAGGCTCAAAAGGTTGTAGAGTAAGTTTTTCCAACACAAAATTGAGATCCCAAGCAGGAGTAGGAGCTCTATTGGGGGTCTTATATTCTTTGCCCCTCTAAGAAACTGCTTGAACAAAGGATGCGAAAACAATGGTGGGTCACAATCATAGTGAGCTGAAATTGCTGCAGCATGAATCTTAATGGAAGAGAAGGACAAACCTTTGTCCAATAACTCAGTAAGATATTGAAGAGCCACACTCAAATTAGGCTCAGAAATCTCCAAATTCTTTGCTGTACTCCAAAATAAAATCTCTTCCATTTTTCTGCGTACACTTTCCTTGTACTAGGTCTTCTAGCTTCCATAATCACATTTAAAACTTGTTGAGGAAGTTGAGACCTGCTGTGTTTCAACACAGAATATGCCAGGCTGTTAGATGAAGAGAGTGAAGCTTGACATTGAGCAGATGACCGTCCTTCTGAGATAACAGATGAGGAATCAGAGGTAAAGGCCATGGAGGCTTCTTTACCAGACCGTAGTAGTGGGTACCAGTGTTGCCGAGGCCAATCTGGAGCTATCAAAATCATCCTTGGCCTGTCTTGTCTGACCTTTAATAGTACCTTTGGAAGAAGAGGCAGAGGTGGAAAGGCATACACATGAAGGTTTTTCCAACTGAAAGACAGAGCATCCACTTTCCAAGCTGTGTGATGAAACCCCTTTGTGCAATACTTTGGCAGCTGGTGGTTTAGTGGAGAAGCGAACAGATCTATGTCTGGAGTTCCCCATGACACTGTCAATTTCTGAAATACATGAAGATCCAGTTTCCACTCGTGGGGATCCATGATTTGTCTGCTTAACACATCTGCTAAGGAGTTCTGTGCTCGGCAGAAACCTTGCCTGAAGAGTTAGTTGCAAGCTTAGCGCAGTCTCCCATAAAATCATTGCTTGCCTGCATAGAGGATAAGAATGTGTTCCCCCTTGCTTGTTGATGTACCACATGACAGTTGTGTTGTCTGTTAGAATCAACACCTGCCCTGGAAGAAGTAACTCCTTGAAAGCTATTAATGCAAACTGGACTGCTAACATCTCCTTCATGTTGATATGTAGATGCTGTAGTCTGGCAGGCCACTTGTCTTGTATCCACTTTCCATTTAGATGAGCTCCCCAAGCAATGTCCGAGGCATCTGTCGTTAAAATCTGACTTCTGGCCGGGTCACAGAGAGTCCCTTGTTTAGGGAGCCCACCACAAAAATTCTTTTTGAAGGCAAGGTATTATTTGAATGACAGTGTCCAAATCCTGGCAGTGCTGTGTCCATACCTCTTTGAGATACCATTGTAGCTTCCTCACATGCAGTTTGGCATTGGGAAGCACCAGAATACAAGATGCCATGAACCCTAATGCTTGAAGGACTGTCCTTGCAGTCAGCACGGACTGATGAGATAGTTGATGGAAGTAAAGTGATAGACTCTTTTGTTTGTCCGGGGTTAAAAGGCCATCTGGGCTGCTGTATTCAGTCTCACACCCAGAAAGCACATGTCTTGAGAGGGTACTAGACTGGACTTTATTTCGTTCACAGAATACCCTAGGCATCTTAGCACTGCTATAACATATTCCAGATGCTGTAGAAGGTCTTCCTTTTCTTGAGCCAGAATCAGGCAGTCGTCCAAGTAAGGATAGATTTGAATTCCTTGTAGCCTGAAGTAAGCTATCACTGGAGCCAGAACCTTTGTGAATACTCTGAGCGCAGTAGATAAGCCAAAGGGCAATGCAGAGAACTGATAATGAGAATTTCCAGCTCGAAAACGCAGATACTTCCTGCAACTTAGCCTTATAGGCACATGAAGGTAAGCTTCCTTGAGATCTAAAGTTACCATCCAGTGATCTTTGCCCAGCAGAGGTAAAAGCTGTTGTAACGTCAACATCTTGAACTTGGGAATGTCCAGATAAGTGTTGAGGAGAGATAAATCCAAAATTGGTCTCCACGTGTTCCCCTTCTTTGGTACTAGGAACAGGCGAGAATAAAATCCTAGGCCCCTTTCTGATACAGGAACTGGCTGAATGGCCCCCATCTGGAGTAACTGAGAAATTTGCTTGTGAGCCTCTTTTCTTTGTGGAGGAGGAACGTCTGGCATGCCTTTGAAAGGAGGCATTGTATGGAAATAAAACCTGTAACCGTGGTGAATGATATCCAACACCCATCTGTCTTGAGTAATTAAATCCCAATTTCCTTTGAAAAGAGACAGTCTTCCTCCCAAAGGAGCTACCAGACGAGAATCTACTGGCAGCTGAAAAGGCAGGTCATTGGGTCTGTTTACGAAAGGACTGACCCCTGCCCTCACCAGAAGTCTGAGCAGGTGAACTCCTGTTCTAGGCCTAAAAGAACCTTGAGCTCTGCCCCTACCACGTAGACCTACCCCTAGACTGGGAATCATAAGCAGGATATGTCCACCCCTTAGCAGGCCAATTTCTACTAAACTTCGGTGGCTGCACCTGCAAAAATCTTTAACAGTTTGCATAGACTTAGCTTTGTCCTCCATTTTCTTTAAAACTGCTTCCACAGGCGAACCAAACAACACATCAGACTGTAAAGGAGCATCCAAAATCCTTGTCTTAACATGCTCAGCTAAATTCTGATCCTCAACCAGGCATGCCTGCGAAGAACAGAACTAGTGGCAGCCACCCTCGAGGAGGCCTGTACAGCATCAAAACCACATTGCAAAGAATGCTTACCCACTTGTTCAGACACATGAACCAAATCCAGCAACTCTTTACACTCAATACCTTCCGCCAAAGCATCCACCTTAGATTTCAATTGTGAAAGGAGATAATTTTGATATTTTAGCATGTGAAACTGACAATTCAACGCCTCATGGCTAGAGTGGAAGAAGTATACACTTTCATTCCCCACCTATCCAAAGCCCTTGCCTCTTTATCAGTGGGAACAGGATTTTAACCACAGAGGCCTTAACACCTTTAGGCCCCTGAGAAACAGTTTCTGGGTCCGCCCTAGGACTCTTAAACAAATACTTATGAGCTTCAGGCACCCTATAGTACCTATCGGGTTTAACAGGAGCAGGAGGCAAAGAGTCAGGGTTCAGGAAGCCTCTGCAAAACATCTTCCACCACATTCAACACAGGAGGTATAGCTAAGGGCCTATGCTGGGGTAAAACAAGAATTCCCTAAGCCTTTTCCTGAATCAGAGTAATCCTGGCCTTCCCATTTAAAGTGCTCCCTCATGGAATGCAGAGTCTCTGAAAATGAGAAATCCTCAGGAGGAGAAGCTGTAGGAGTGGAATCATCCACATCAGAATCAGAATAAGGAGGATACTCCTGCAAATCTTCCACAGAAGACTCAGAAGCCTCTGAACACTGTTCAAAACTATCAAACTCCGGTTCCACCCTGGGCCTCTTATCAGGAGGCATAGAACCTCTAATCATAGTAATCAAATCTTCTGCCATTTTAAGCATATGTTTCTTAGGTACAGAACCCGAAATGCTAGGAGAAGCCCCCACTGAAGCTGAACTTGGCCTACCTCTCAAAGAAGTTTTGGCAACAGAAGGAGAGGCTCTAACTACCTTGGGAAGAGAGGGAAGAACAGTTACCGCGAAGCCCCTCAGCCTGGCCTACCTCCTGAGAAGGCACATCCTGTAACAGTAAAGTTTCTGCCTGAGACTCCATAGAAACTCCTGGCAAAACCTCTGGCTCCACTGAGCCTTCTAAAGAACCGACGTCCGGGACTGCCGGTTCATCAACCCTAGGCTTCGCTGTTTTGTCCTTGCGCTTCTTGGGCCGGAGCATCCGACGGCATTTTATAATTGCAACGCTTCCCAAACACTAACCTGGCACAGTCTAACCTCCTCTTAATAGTGCGTTTGTTAAACCTAGCACAAGAGCGCCAACCAACAACGCCGTGCTCAGGCCCTAAACAAGGTATACACAAGGTATGGTAATCCCTATGAGGTATCTGTTTCCCACAAGAAATACAGTTATTCACTTTTTCTGACATCCGGTTAAATACTGAGGCAAGAAAAAACCAAAATGTTCCCCAACGGGGTACTTAGCCAACTCTGATTCGGTCTGAAACTCCGGTTTCGGAAATATTTCAGAACGCCAACCTGCACTCGCAAAACTGCTTCTGCATCGGACCATGCGGCAAAAAAGACTGAGGATATGACGTCGGTCATGCGCATTAGTACCCTGACGTACTGACGTCAGTCTAATGCGCCCTGACCGACGCCAGCCATATACTCTGGTATTCGGGCCGACTGGACAGCGGACTACCCCCAATAGTAAGGACTGCAGCAATGTGGAACGAAGAACATCAAAGTAGATTGACATTCAGTAGTTAAATAACTGTAATAATGTTGATCAGTGTTAGAAAAGGTATGTATCTGAATTACAATGCATTTCTTTGGCCAACAGAAAGCTAACGTAATACTTCTATTTATTTAGCTTTTACTGTCTGTCTGTTTACGGAGAATACAATAGTGTATTCCTGAAAAAAGGACTGGCTTTTTATTTGCACCTCAAATACAATAATCATGAAGCAATGTATGCATAATGTCACTAGCAAATCTGCATGCCGTGCCAGTCATGTCACATTTGCATATTGCATCACCGGCTTTCTGCTTGTCAATCAAGAAGGCCAAGCCCATTCCTGCACAAAACAGACTATGGGTTAATACACTTCAAAGCCAAATTATCCAGAATCCATCTGCCTGTCCAGCACTAAATCCATTCTACACAGCTATGTTCCCAGTTGGTCTTTGCAATCCAGTCACCAAAAATTCCTGTCTGTCTACAAACCTAGCAAATCTGCTGGGCATTGTCTGTACTCGCACAAGGTTGATAAGGCCTGGAACTCCTTACTTGTATCCATCAGGTCAAAACCATCCCTCCCGTCTTTCAAAACCACTCTGAAAGATTTCCTACATAAAATCTGGCTGTTCTTGCTCAAAACCAGGACACACTATATCCCTAAATGTAAGCAAGTACCTTTTCATTACTTATACCACCTTATCTCCCCTCTTCACTTACTTCCTTACTTTTATTAAATTCCCTTCCCCAACTTTCTGTCTAAATATACCATAAGTCCGTTTTTCCCCTCACTTCATATTGCAATTTCTTTTTGTATTATACTAATGTACCTTTAGTTTCTCTACAAACTGTCTAAAATTTCTCTAAATATTAAATAACTGTCATATAATTTGTATTCTTAACCAATGTTTTTATATTATGTCTAATTTGTTTTAATTATTTAAATTGCAGATGTTTTTGTTTTATTTTTAAAGACTGTAAAATTATTTGTTCTTAAAATGCTTTGTAATAATTTGGAGCTTTTCTCCCTGGGCTGCTGAAATTGTACTTCTACCCAGTCTTTCCCAGTAATCAAATGTCACTAAATAAATACATACATACACACAGATCAGGCTCTACTCCAAATTACAAAATCACACAATTTGGCTGGAGTCTCCTTATATTCCTCATATGTCTCCGAAATCTGGGAATTCCTGGCATTGGCTCTCTAACAGATATGTAGCCTTAGCATTTTTAAATTACAATCTAAACAACATCTTAAGGGCACCTGGTTGTGTTCCTGCTCCATCCTTCAGTAGCATTAGTCAACTACCATGTGAAGTGATGATCTGCACTTTGCAGTTGTCAGCTGTGATTCACAGACATGTAAATTAGATTATAATGAGGTATTTCCTCATTGCACCTAATGTGCTTATGAATCTCAAATGGGCACATCATGTAAACAATGTCTTTTCTCTTTTTAGCATGGTCTGCTAGTGAAACCCTGGGATATTTTTTTAAGTGTTTTAACTTGTTTCATTTAATGAGAAAGGTACTTGGCATGTACACATTCAATGGATTTGTTGCGAAACTCCATAACAAAAAAATGTACCATTTGATTTTTGCTCATGTCACCTTCTTATAGAGAATAATCATCATTAAAAAAAAGATTATGGTAGGCTTAAAAACACATTATCTACTTGAAACACATCTAGCATGAATACATTCTCAAAAAGGGCAAGAAATTACCACTGCTTACCTCTTTTTATATAATGAGATCACCATTTCCCACTGGTCTTGGCTTTCTACATTAGAGTCAGATAATTAATTTTAACATTAAACAGACTACAGCTAAGCTCAAGGCTAAACACCTTGTTACAAAGATTAAGTCTTTTTCACATTCTTCTTTAACACTGGCATACAATAAATAATATATATATATATATATATATATATATATATATATATATATATATATATATATGTAATATATAAAACAACATTTTATATGGAATTCATGTATTATGTCAAACTGACTGTGATGGTTCCTACTCTGGGCCGGTAATCAAGGAGCCTCAATCCTCACCACTGACACAAGTGAGGGACAGCCACTAAGAACAAAAATGAATACACACAGTATTTTCAGATTCAGCTGTCTGCACCAAGCAGCTCTAAGCACAATTTCCCTTAAGAGCACACAGGGATCACACTCCAGACCTGTTAATGGACTCTCTGTCTCCTGGCCTCAAACGAGACTCCCCACTGACCACTTTGGAGCTCTGTGTCCCAATTATAATGAGTAAAATTAATACTAATACAAATGGTACAGTTTGACCAATGCTGCAAGGCTTTCAGGAGTGGCCACAGTATCACTAAAATAAGCATATGTACTCTTAAGATGTTAAAAGTATTCTCTAAATGACCAGCCACAATGAAAGGTATACAAATATTTAATAATAAATAATCAAATAGAAAACACAAGAATACTGAATATCTAGTTACAATAAACACCAGAGTTTCAATCACATTAGATATGAAAAATAACACAGTTGGATAGACTCACACAGATGCAGAAAAACAATACTTAACTAATCTCACTATATTTTCCTGACTGACTAAAGAATTCTACAGCAAGGCACGATAATGAGTGTGTTGCTTACTACAGCAAGGCAAGATGATGTGTGTGGTTGTATGAGATATCTGCGAGAGATCTTTCCTGTCATGTTTCGAAAAACAAAGTGCTGCTGCAAGAGTTCTGTCATATCTCTCACTAATATCTAAAAAATCATTTCAGTTCTGGGTATAGAATAATTTCACATTTGGTCACTTGACTAGGGTACAATACATACCCAGAGCATTGCTAAGATCTGTTGCAGCACCTGAAAGCTATAAAACAATTTAAAAAGCTTCCACCCTTCCAGGGTAGCAATAAGTTCACCCCTAAGGACAATACTGTAAGATTCCTAGTCCTGGTTTTCCCAGACATGTTTTGTCTGTGGCTGCAATCACACCTGTAAGATAAATGTTTTATGGCCTAAACCAACCCATTTAATTTTAAACCTATTTTTCAAAAATAGCTGGACTGAAATTAACCTCTTCCCTTCCAGAATTCTCTGTTAAACATATACATTTCATCAGTTATAATAATACTCTCTGACATACATGAATATCTCTTTTCTGTCCAGCAGGACCCATTGTTGATGCATTTTTAACACAAGCATCTGTACAAATCAGTATGACAGTCAAATTACATAAAATTCTTTACAAAACTCCAGCTAGCTATGCTGGCATATATTACACATGCAATGCCCTACTCTCCCTGGTACAGATGGCACTACCTCATACCATCACAATGACATAATGTTACATTGAAAAACTTTGATCACAAAAGACTTAACCACAAACACACTCAAAAAAATAATAGATGTTCTATTCACTATTGCACTACAGTGATGAAAGGGCAAAAAAAATCCCACTCCTCAGTGCTCCATGATCTTGTGCAACAAGCCACCAGCTTTTTTGTACTGATAAAAAAGCAGGTAGCACATAGGTTCAATGTTTTGTAGTTTGACCTTTTGTCAGTCAACTTCTTCTTCTTCTTCTTTCGGCTTTTTCCCGGTTAGGGGTCGCCACGGATCACCCCATCCATTGAATGGCAGTGTAGTTGACAGTGTCGTTAGTTGCCAGCCGGCCCAACCTTCACCCACCTTCACCACACACACCACACGCAGCACCCTAGGCCAATTTAGGCACACAGCATGTCTTTGCATGTCTTTGGGGGAGCGGAGAGGGGGACACGGAACCCACCACAGGACAGACAGGGAGGACATGCTCAAGACAGAAAGCCCCAGCTGGAGATCGAACCGAGAACCCTCTTTGCTGTGAGGCGGCAATGCTAACCACTGCACCACCGTGGCCGCCCCGACCTTTTGTCAGTCAACATACGTAATGAATGACAGATATACACACATCTGCACAAACACACACACATTATATAATCATTATTTAGTATGTTACTGCTCTCCAATTGATTATGTTAAAATAATAGCTCTTTTCTTTTAGATTTATCATTTTTGCAACACTAGTACTTGTCCATAAAACCAGGACTAAATGAAATGGGTAAAAAAGAAAATGCCAGTTTTGATACTGGGATATCTATAGATATTTATTTTTAAAAGACTTCATTATACTACTGATGTATTCAGATTCAGTAGGACTAGCATCATAGCAATTTGTTTAATAATGTGATAGCTAATGCATTTACTGTTTATGCTTTTTATTATTTGTAAAGATATTCCATTTGTTTTCTTTTCCCAGATTACCTTGTAAAATTCTTCCCATGTCAACACATAAGGAGGGTACAGCCATAGTGCATGTTTTAAATTCTGATGCTATCAAGGCCATTTATATATCTGGAATCAAACCCAGCAATTCATTAAGGAACTTAGTATGAGTGACCCTGCTCCTATGACGTGGTATTTTGTAATTCGGAGATATGTTATCCAGGATGATAAGACCTCATTATCAGCTAATTTGCATTCCACTGACTCTCAGTTACTGCCATGATGTGCAGGTGATGTGCTGATCTGCATGTTGTGGTAGTAAAGTGCTGCTCATGTAGACATTGATACCCCCCTCCCCGACAATCAATTTTTCTCACAGACGACTACACATTCAAACACAAACAAGCATAGACACTCACATGCACACACAAAGTCCCAGTATACATCCCCCTGATTTGTCTTCCCTCCCATGGTTCTCTCCACGCTCCAATCATCACAATAGTTTGTGCGATTATGGCAGACTTGTAGTTGCCCTAGCAACTAGTGTGCGCCTCCTGTACAACAGAACAGTATATGTGCCATAATGGCACATATGTAGAATCCCTGGTTTCTAACATCTCCCCATCCCTGTACTGATGTATGTGCTATTATGGCACTTAATGGTAGAGTAGCTCCTGGTTTCTAGTGACCCTCCCAACCTCAAATCCCCATAGTGAAGCCAGAGACATTACTGCACTTAAGTATAATATTGCTCTGGGGTCTAGTGATCCCTCTCACCCCTAATCCCCATAATGATGTCAGTATCATTACAGCACTTAAATATAATGTTTCCTTCAGGTCTAATGATTCCCTGCACCCCTGATCCCCATATTGATGTCAGTGTTGTGATGGCACAGAAGCATAATGTTTCCCTGGGGTCTAGTCATTTTTCCCACCCCGATCCTCATAGTAATGCCAGTGCTATTATGGCACTTAAGTATGTTTCCCTGAGGTCTAGTGATCCCCTCACCCCTAATCCTCATATTGATATCAGTGTCATAACTACACTTGAGTATGTTTCCCTGGGGTCTAGTAATCCCCCCACCACTAATCCTCATAGTGATGCTAAGGCTGTGAAGACACCTCAGTGCAAAGTTTCCCTGGAGCCTAGTGCCTCCTCCACCCCTGACTCCCACACCACAGTCATGGTAGGTAGTTGAGCATGTTGTTTTGGCCATGTTCACTACCATGATGTAGTGGGGTTGGCTGTGGTGAAATACACAGCCAAGCGATTTCTTGAAGCTCTTAGAATATAAATGCTTTCCTACATGAAGGTTCGTGGGGGAGAAATTAGAGAGCACAAGGCTAATTAGCATATGTCTGTCCCCCAAATTGCCTCATTACAATTAAATATGCCAACACAGCCAACCTCCTTCTGTGGCAATGCACCTCTTTGCACTACAGCACCATATTTGGGCAATTGCTGAGTCTGAATACCACAAGGTTACTGCAATGCGTACATGCTGCAGTACCTTTTCGTACCTTGTTTTCTTCACTAAACGTTCAGTGAGTTTTACATTTCCAGTTTCTAAGTTTTCCTCTCTTAGTTTGTTTACCTAGTGTTGCATTTCTTGCATCATTTTACTGCACTTCATTGTCATCAGTTCTTACTGTGCTATATGAAAAAAGAAAACGTCTCATGTTTTTAATTTTGGTGTTTGCCATTTCCTTTGTATTACATGTTTACATTTCTTTTGAAATTTCAGAATATTTCCTCTTGCCATTTATTACACATTATTGTTGTTCTAAGTAGGCAGACAATTTGAAGTGAGATTCACTTATTTCTGCTTCCATAAAGCATGCTGATGAAAGGTAGTTTTCTTAAGTACGGCTGTTAACCGGAAGAAAAGGCAGTTTTCCTGTTATGTGCAAGTGCCAAGGTGTAAGGGTCCTTAACTCACTCTAAGTGGTATATGGCTTATTAACACATTATAACAAAAACGAAGCTCCGTTCAGACAAACAGGAAAAAGTCTTTAATTAACAAAGCATAAAATCCAACCACATTGAGCGCTTTCGTCTGCACAAGGCAGACTTCTTCAGAATAATGAATCAACAGTGCCTCTGATTTTTATACAGTTATTTAACCTCAACAAATATTAAATAATTGATAAATTGGTTTAAAACAATCTAATTAAAAAACATTTTTATGGCAAATGGAACTTGGTTAACTCTTTACCTTTTTGTTTTTGTAGAACTAAAAAATAAGTGCAACTAAAAAAAAAAAAAAAAATATATATATATATGTATATGTTATGTGTGTTTTGTATGTATGTTGTGTTAAAAATAAAAATATACGTTTGAATGTGTGTTAAAAACAATTTAATATTTCATATTGTAGTGTGTATTTTAATATGTTTTTTGAAAAAAATGAGTAAAATGAGTAATTTAGCAAAGTCTGGAAAAATAAACTATATTTCAAATCAATATACAAAGAAATTGTGATTGTTATAGCTGTGAAACAACCTTAAAGTAGAATAAAATGATGTAGTTGATTTCAAGGCAGTGTGCACTAGTAAAATATTAAATTTTAAAACCTTATATTGTATAAACCAAGGTAAAATAAACTACAATAAATATATGGTAAAAATTTTACATATTAAAAAATAAAAAAATTTAAATATTGTTATATTAAATATTTAATGAAATATACAAATATTCTAAAATTAATTCTCCTTTGGCCCCACATGTCATTGTGTTGTTAAATGTTGGTTATGGTTTTGCTAAATTACTCATTTTACTCATTTTTTTCAAAAAAACATATTAAAATACACACTACAATATGAAATATTAAATTGTTTTTAACACACATTCAAACGTATATTTTTAAATGTACACAACATACAAACACAAACATATACATAACATTTATATATATATTTTTTTAGCACAGCTGCACTTTATTTGGTAGTTCTAAGAACCACAAAACATTAAGGGGTTAACCAAGTTTGAGAATCCATTTTGCATAAAAAATGTTTTTAATTAGATTGTTTTAAACCAATTTATCAATTATTGAATAATTGTTGAGGTTAAATAACTGTATAAAAATCAGAGGCACTGTTGATTCATTATTCTGAAGAAGTCTGCCTAGTGCAGACGAAAGCGCTCAATGTGGTTGGATTTTATGCTTTGTTAATTAAAGACTTTTTCCTGTTTGTCTGAACGGAGCTTCGTTTTTGTTACAGTTTGGCTACTACTTCATTCGTGCTTATTAACACATTATCACAGACTGTTAGACCATCAGTCCTTAAGCTACTGCTGCACAGTAAAGGACATGGTCACTCATGGCTATTTCTGTAATGATAACAACATCCTAAACTTAGGTGTCCTGCTGTGGCGGGGAAGCTCAGTCGGCCCAAGAATATTGCTGTTTTGAAGAGACACAGTTAGCATTATGCCTGCTACTGCATTTTTCAACTTACATTACTAATTTTTATATCTATTAAGAAAACTGAAGAAACTTAGTAACACTGTACCATTATTTAATAAATATTATTCATGTTTGGTTGCAGTCCCTCTCTGTACCAGTACTACTGCTTTTCTTCCCTGCTTATAGCCACAAAAAAAATTCCTATGACATCTTCCCAAGCGTCACCCATTCCTACTTTCACTACAACCAGTCTAATTTTGATATCTGCCTCTTTTCAATGAAAGCAGAACCAGAGATATGTTGTACAGTGTTTACTGACTTTTACATTACAAAAACTGCAACATAAAAAGTTCTATAAGCTGCATTCTGCCTTTCCAACTCTTTAAAGTACACCTAGGGACTACAGTTCTGGTATCAGATGTACCTATTCTAAACATACACAGTGTGACTACAGTTCTGGTATCAGATGCACCTATTCTAAACATACACAGTGTGACTACAGTTCTAGTATCAGATGTACTTATTCTAAACATACACAGTGTGACTACAGTTCTGGTATCAGATGCACCTATTCTAAACATACACAGTGTGACTACAGTTCTGGTATCAGATGCACCTATTCTAAACATATACAGTGTGACTACAGTTCTGGTATCAGATGTACTTATTCTAAACATACACAGTATGACTACAGTTCTGGTATCAGATGCACCTGTTCTAAACATACACAGTGTGACTACAGTTCTGGTATCAGATGCACCTATTCTAAACATACACAGTGTGACTACAGTTCTGGTATCAGATGTACCTATTCTAAACATACACAGTGTGACTGCAGTTCGGCTATCAGATGCACCTATTCTAAACATACACAGTGTGACTACAGTTCTGGTATCAGATGCACCTATTCTAAACATACACAGTGTGACTACAGTTCTAGTATCAGATGCACCTATTCTAATCATACACAGTGTGACTACAGTTCTAGTATCAGATGCACCTATTCTAAACATACACAGTGTGACTACAGTTCTGGTATCAGATGCACCTATTCTAAACATACACATTGTGACTACAGTTCTGGTATCAGATGCACCTATTCTAAACATACACAGTGTGACTACAGTTCTGGTATCAGATGCACCTATTCTAAACATACACAGTGTGACTACAGTTCTGGTATCAGATGCACCTATTCTAAACATACACAGTGTGACTATAGTTCTGGTATCATATGCACCTATTCTAAACATACACAGTGTGACTACAGTTCTGGTATCAGATGCACCTATTCTAAACATACACAGTGTGACTACAGTTCTGGTATCAGATGCACCTATTCTAAACATACACAGTGTGACTACAGTTCTGCTATCAGATGCACCTATTCTAAACATACACAGTGTGACTACAGTTCTGGTATCATATGCACCTATTCTAAACATACACAGTGTGACTACAGTTCTGGTATCAGATGTACCTATTCTAAACATACACAGTGTGACTACAGTTCTGGTATCATATGCACCTATTCTAAACATACACAGTGTGACTACAGTTCTGGTATCATATGCACCTATTCTAAACATACACAGTGTGACTACAGTTCTGGTATCAGATGCACCTATTCTAAACATACACAGTGTGACTACAGTTCTGGTATCAGATGCACCTATTCTAAACATACACAGTGTGACTACAGTTCTGGTATCAGATGTACCTATTCTAAACATACACAGTGTGACTACAGTTCTGGTATCATATGCACCTATTCTAAACATACACAGTGTGACTACAGTTCTGGTATCAGATGCACCTATTCTAAACATACACAGTGTGACTACAGTTCTGGTATCAGATGCACCTATTCTAAACATACACAGTGTGACTACAGTTCTGGTATCAGATGCACCTATTCTAAACATACACAGTGTGACTACAGTTCTGGTATCAGATGCACCTATTCTAAACATACACAGTGTGACTACAGTTCTGGTATCAGATGCACCTATTCTAAACATACACAGTGTGACTACAGTTCTGGTATCAGATGCACCTATTCTAAACATACACAGTGTGACTACAGTTCTGGTATCATATGCACCTATTCTAAACATACACAGTGTGACTACAGTTCTGGTATCATATGCACCTATTCTAAACATACACAGTGTGACTACAGTTCTAGTATCAGATGTACTTATTCTAAACATACACAGTATGACTACAGTTCTGGTATCAGATGCACCTATTCTAAACATACACATTGTGACTACAGTTCTAGTATCAGATGTACTTATTCTAAACATACACAGTATGACTACAGTTCTGGTATCAGATGCACCTATTCTAAACATACACAGTGTGACTGCAGTTCTGGTATCAGATGTACTTATTCTAAACATACACAGTGTGACTACAGTTCTGGTATCAGATGTACCTATTCTAAACATACACAGTGTGACTACAGTTCTGGTATCAGATGCACCTATTCTAAACATACAGTTTGACTACAGTTCTGGTATCATATGCACCTATTCTAAACATACACAGTGTGACTACAGTTCTAGTATCAGATGTATCTATTCTAAACATACACAGTGTGACTGCAGTTCTGCTATCAGATGCACCTATTCTAAACATACACAGTGTGACTGCAGTTCTGGTATCAGATGCACCTATTCTAAACATACACAGTGTGACTACGGTTCTGGTATCAGATGCACCTATTCTAAACATACACCGCGTGGCTACAGTTCTGGTATCAGATGTACATGTCCTAAACATGCAAAGTGTGACTACAGTTCTGGTATTATATGTACATGTCCTAAACATACACAGTGTGACTACAGTTCTGGTATCAGATGCACCTGTTCTAAACATACACAGTGTGACTACAGTTCTGGTATCAGATGTACCTATTCTAAACATACACAGTGTGACTACAGTTCTGGTATCAGATGCACCTATTCTAAACATACACAGTGCGACTACAGTTCTGGTATCAGATGCACCTATTCTAAACATACACAGTGTGACTACAGTTCTGGCATCATATGCACCTATTCTAAACATACACAGTGTGACTACAGTTCTAGTATCAGATGTACCTATTCTAAACATACACAGTGTGACTACAGTTCTGGTATCAGATGTACCTATTCTAAACATAAACAGTATGACTACAGTTCTGGTATCAGATGTACCTGTTCTAAACATACACAGTGCCATTTCCTGTTTTGTACTTAAGACAGATACACTGGCTGTAGAGAAATCACTCAAGTAGAGTACCTACTGATGGTATAGCTGTATACATGTTGTAAATCACATTGCTGTAATGTTGAAACAAGCACATAAATGCCCACAGTGCATGCATATTGGACTCACTCAGACTGACTATGGCAAAACACAAACCTGCACAGCATCTGTGAATTTCCCCTTAACAAGATATCATGAGAAATGGTCAGACTTCTCTTAAGTCATTCCCTCCTAGCACACATTGTCAGCATACTTCCAGGTTAACTTCCACACCTGTCACAACTTTGCAGCATACTTCCACATTAACTCTTAATACCTCTTTGTGGATATTTTGGGATCCTGATATTCTGGGAGGTTTGGCTTCCTTAACCAAGTAGCTTAAGAATAAATAACAGGCATTACAAAAGCTCAAGGTGTAAGTAATAAAATGACACTTATCTAAGATGTCCTACATTGTTGATATTAAATTACTATTTTAATTTGTTACTTTCAAATTTACATCCGTGGTGGTGCAGCGGTAGCGTTGTTGCCTCACAGCAAGAGGTTCTCCTGCTCGATTCTTGGCTGGAGTGCGGGTAGTGCGTTCTGTGTGGAGTCTGCATGTCCTCCCCACGGTTGGGTGGGCGTTCCAAAGACATGCATAAATGGGCGTGCCTTCGTTGAAGGTTGAACGTCGAGCTGGCACCTCGGCATTTGTGAAAGTCTACTGCCAATCATTAGCGGACCGGATTTCCGCTGTGGCGACCCCTAAATGGGAAAAGCCGAAAGACAAACAACAACTTTCAAATTTACATCAGTATTTTCATAACAGGGAGATGTTGACAGGCAAGCTGTGAAATGTTGTGGTGTAAAACAGAAACATACATTGCCATCACCTATGTGTGGTACACAACACTACAGATATTAAAATTGGTTTCCTTGGAATAACAGTAGGTATGAAGATATGCAATATTTCCATTGTATTAGTATTTCTAAAATCCCCATGAACAGCACTGATACTGCACATCTTGAGAGATATTCAGGGTTATTTATATTAAGTATACAAATAATCCAATAAAACCACACCACAAGGATCACATGACTACACATTTTACAGCTTTTATCTTTTTAATGAAAACACCTCATCAGAAATTATCACTTGTGAACTTTTACCTCTTATAAAACTTCTTAAAGTCACATGTCAAGTGAAGTAATTTACATATTCGTAATTTTAATGACTTCCTCATCAGCGTACATTTAATATGAATCATGCCTTGATGACCTGGCATTGCATGAGCATTAAGCTGTAGCAACCATAAATGTTCAATGACTTCCGAAAGATTGTCCATGCCTCCTTTAAAATCACCATAATCAACACCATCCAAAGAAAAGCAGAAATTTTTCTAGAATTCATACAACTAATAGAGTGTTTATTATCCAGTACATTCTCAAATGTACTTATTTATTGCCTGTAAATGTTCATACATTCTTTGGCAGACTTCTGATAGTCTTACCAACAAAAGTTGCCTCACAGGCTTCATAAGACAAATACATAGTTCCTTTAAAGTTAGATTTCAATGGTCTGCCTCCCCAAAGGTTCTATCTTCTCTAGCTCTAGGCTACTTGTTAAGTATTTAAACATTTTACATGACTCACAGGAATAAGTACCATGCATTTTTGTTCTGATATTTTTCTTTATATTCATTTTCTCCTCCCTGCTCAATGGCTGTTTTTATATTTACATTTCTTTGTTAAGTAAAATTAGGCTTTGAACCAATTTTCTAAAACAAATATGTGTTATGATGAATAGTTTTACAATTGATTTCATAAATCTGTTTAAGCTGTCAACAGAATGTTCTAAACAAACATCACTTTCAAAGTCCTGTTAGAATTTACTCTGTTTTGTAGTATCACTTGTTTCCCCTAAAACTAGTGCATACTGAGAATGTCATTTTCTAATATCATCACTTAATCCTTCATTGATCATATTTTCATTGTAGTCCATATCTAAAAAGATTTCTTTTAAAATATTTATTTCAGGGTTAAATAATTCACTATCAGAAGTTAATCATGAAATGCCAATACCCTGACTTTGTAAAATGTTTTCATTAACAATTGTGGATGGCAGCTTTTCCCATGAAAGTAAGTATTACTGAAAATATTTGTTCTGTATTTTCTAGACTGAAATGCATAATTTTCCTTACCAGCGCTAATCTCCAAACAAAATTATAGAGTTATTCAAGTACTCAATACAATAAACATTTACGCTTTTTATTCTGAGAAAAAAATAAAAGATCAATATATCTTAAAGTCTTATGGAGCAATAATCATGTGTAGTTTTAAAAATGTTGAATTTCATCCTGCCTGCTAAGGCTCCCTGTTGAAATGTTGAAATTCACAACACCAAGTCCCAAAACAATGAAAAAAAAAACGAGAGTGGAAATACAATAGCAGATCAAATATAGAACATCACCTGCCTTTCTTAAACTTACTTTTTGCAGGTGAAGCAAGCCCCATCTGCACCCCCTGATATGGGAGGCACGTCCCCATATGCCCTGAACATAACTCCAAGATCATCACACTTAGTATATATAGTTCGGAATTTTAGTCATTAAGTCTCCACATTCCAGGACCCAGTACTACAAGTCCCCACATTTCAAACAGTTACTGTTATAAAGTTTTCTTCAGTTTATTTTGACTGGTTGAAACTTTGGCTAGTTGAAATTCATGAAAGAATGACTAGACTTATGCATCCTAACCAGAGCCCTTAACTACTGTCATTGGTTTCTATGACATCAGACATAAGGAATGAGAAAATACCAGGGCAGACAAAAAGTAACAACTTTTAACACTGACATTATTACATTGTTATTATTATTATATTACTGACGTGTTGAAATGTCCTTGTCCTTAAGACTTAAATGCTTGGGTCGTTTCCTTGAACCAATATGCAGGAATATATGTCAATGTATACTTCATAGACAAACAGCCAGGAAAACATTGCATCAGTTTGCACCCATCAGAAACATACCCCTTACCTGAGCCACACTGAATCTAATGTTTGCTCTTAAATTGTGCACCTCAGTACTACAACTTTACAACATAAAACAAGTATACTGCATGAGCAGCCTTATTTTTAATAATCAATTGTAGAAAAAGGCGGAAACTATACATTCCATTGTAATTTATACTACCGGATTAATTCAGCATGTGTAGTGTTTACAATGTCGTACAAAAGCTCAGAGGAAACATGATATTCAAGCAGTACAATATTCTTAAACTGCTAGCCATTCAAGCCTACAACAGATAATTTCTATTGTACCATCTAAGCATCAAAGCTATAAACTAATCATTACACTGTTTATTTCATAGGTTTACTTTACTCTCCTTTATTGAACCAGAACGCAATGGAAA
This sequence comes from Protopterus annectens, assembly GCF_019279795.1. Taxonomy (NCBI): domain Eukaryota; kingdom Metazoa; phylum Chordata; order Ceratodontiformes; family Protopteridae; genus Protopterus; species Protopterus annectens. Next base: position 405,829,519 of record NC_056743.1, on the reverse strand, counting down.
GTATCTAGCCCTGTCTGACATCTTATCTGTATTGTCTTCAGGAAACAGTGCATCCTGATATGTGCCAGAGTTTTCATTTAGTACTGTCACTATTTCACCATGACTAGATTTATATCTAATACAATACAAGACAAACAGAAATTTTGAGTCAGCACTCATCCGTTCTACCACATTAACACCTTTTTCAGTTCTACTAGGTATTACATCAACATTTGAAATATCACAGCAAGCAACATGCCTTAGGCCATATAGTCAAAATTGTCCTGTTCTTCATGCATTTGTAACAGCCCACCACACCAAAATCTGCCAAAGAGAGTACAGTTGTGCAAGTGCATTTACCATAACAGTAGATTTTAGCTCTGTGGACTACATCCTGCCAAGGATATAACAGCTGGCCAGTCTTCCAAAACCTTTACCTCCTTTCACATGTGCCCAAGCTGCTGTTAGTTTAAGCTCCTGAGGGTGAAAACAGCAGGCAGGGCAACAAATTATTTCAGCACTTTCTTGCAGCCCTTGTAAATGTGCCTCCTGGCCTTCAGAGGACCAATGCCAGATGAGTTCCTGTTTGCAAATATCTGCCACGTTTTCAATTGTTTCTATATTACTTTTAGTATGATCTGAAAAGATGCTTCTCTAAGAATATCAGCATTTTTTGTGTGTTTATTATTTTAGTGGGACCAACTGAAACATCCGACAGTTTACCTTTTAGTTTTAGCTATTAAGTGCTAGGTCTTAATTGGGTCACTTTTCGTGAGGAAAAGTGGGTTTATTTAATTAGTGGTTGTGTGTAAATTACTGGGGCTTTGGGGTTTTCTTAGTGAAAGTGAATGTACTGCTTGTAAACATTTCCTTTGACAAATTACCTGTTCACCAACTCTTACCAGCAGTAAGAACCAGGACCAGGCTTCATTCTTGGCAGAACCATTGACAGTTCAGATTGTAGGTTGCCATTACCACTGTTTGAGTTCCATAACAATACATTTCATTCCTTCAAGTTTAATATTGCTGAGAATAACTGGTCTATAGTTTCCCAGAATCCACAGTAGGGCAATCATTGCATAGCAGCATCATGGAGAGCAATCTTCAGGCCTCAGGCATATATGCAGTGTCAGGATAAGACTAAAAAGGTGTAAATGGGAATCAATCAGTGAGACAGTGTTTGGTGCTCAGTATGTTATCAGGACTGATGGTGCTATTATTTTTGCTTTTCACGAGGGCAGATGTGATTTTAGAGGGTGGAAGTGGCTGAATAGTAAGGGGAGGGGTGGAGAGGTAGGCAGAAGGGGATTGGAAGAAGATGGAACCGAATTTGTAGAGAAGCTTATTGATAATGTTGTCATGGTTAGAGAAGATACTACCACAGCAAATCAGTTCAGTACAGGTTTAAGTACTGAAACCTAGTTTGGACCCACAGGGCTCAACCCCTCACCTTTTCTGGAAACTAGTGCACAATTGCACATAGCTGCTCCAATTCATAGTCATATTCAAATAAGCCCTGGGTGGAGGGGTATCAAACTCAAAGCCTGGAATCAGCTTTTCACATATCTTACTGTAGGCTGCATGACTGGATTGTTGTAACAAGGCCAGCTATTATCCTGAGAGGCTTTGACATTCCAGCGTAACAGAATGCAACAATGCACTCTCTTTCCCAGTGTAATAGTGCACTCATATTCCTAGTGTAACAGTGTGTAATAAGACACTCACATTCCTTGTGTGACAGTCAGTAATAAGGCACTCAAATTTCTTGCATAACAGTCTGTAATGAGGTAGTCAAACTCCCTGTGACAGTCTGCAATGAGGCACTCACATCCCTCATATAAAAGTCTGTAATGGTGCACGCACATCCCCTGCATAACAGTCTGCAATGGTGCACTCATTTGCTCTGTAACAGGCTATAATACTGTACTCAGCCCTTGTATAACAGTCTGTAATGAGGCACTCACATTCCTGAGTGACAGTCTGTAATGGTGCACTCACATCCTCTGTATAAGTCTGTAATGGTGCACTTATATCTCCTGTGTAACAGTCTGTAATGGTGCACTCACATTCTTTGAGTGACAGTTTGTAATGAGGCACTTACATTCCCTGTGTAACAGCCTGTAATGGTACATGCACATTCCTAGTATAACAGTCTGTAATGGAACATTTAAATTCCTTGTATAACAGTTTGTAATGGTGCATTCACACTCACTCTGTAACAGGTTATAATGGAGCACACACATTCACAGTTTAAGTCTGTAGTGATGCACGTGTGATTCTAATGTAACAGTCTATACTTGTGCACTTGCATTTCCAATGCAACAGTCTGTAATGGTGCACTCATGTTCCCAATGTTAACAGTCTATAATGATCTACTCTTATTCCAGTGTAATATTAATGGTACATTTATAGTTACAGTGTTCAGTCTGTAATGATGCATTCACATTCACTCCTTAACAGTTTGTAATGGTGCTCTCACATTCATAGTGTAAGTCTAATTGTGCACTTATTATTCCAGTGTAAGCGTCTGTAATGCTGCACTCGCATTCATTATATAACAGTCTGAATTGGTAATGGTGCACTTATGATTACAATGTAATGATAATTAATGTAATTATGATGCAACAGTCTGTAATGGCACTCACTCTAATAGTCTGTAATGATGCACTCACATCCTTTGTGGAACAGTCTGTAATGGTGCACTCACATTTTCTGTGTAATAGTCTGTAGCAATGCACTCACATTCCCTGTGTACAGTCTGAAAATGTGCAATTACATTCCCTGTGTAACAGTCTGTAATGGTGCACTCACCTTCCTTAAGTGACAGTCTGTAATGGTGAACACACATTCCCTGTGTGACAACCTACAATGAGGCATTCACATTCCCTGTGTGACAGTATGTAATGTACACTCACATTCTCTCTGTAACAGGCCGCAATAGTGCACATACGTTCACAGCATAAGTCTGTAATGATGCACTAATGATTGCAGTATAATAGTCTGTGATGGTGCACTCACATTCCTAATTTAAGTCTGTAATCATTCAAACTCATGTTCCCAATGTTAACAATCTGTAATGGTGCATTTACATTCCTTGTGTAAGTCTGTAATGCTACACTCACATTTTTAGTTTAAGTCTGCAGTGGTGCCTCATGTCCCCAATGATAGTTTGTAACAATCTACTCTCATTCCTACTGTAATAGTAGTGGTATATTTATAATTCTAATGTTAGGTCTGTACTGGGGCATTCATATTCACTCTGCAACAGAAAGCAATGGTGCACGTGACATTCACAGTGTAAGTCTGTAATGGTGCATTTAATATTTCCAGTGTTAACTGTCTCTAATTGTGCACTCATATTCACTACATAACAGTCTGAATAGGTGCACTCACGTTTTCAGGGTAAGTGTGTAAAGGTGCATTTATGATTGCAGTGTAACAGTCTGCATCGATGCACTTACACTCACTCTGTAAAGGCCTATAATTGTGCATTCACATTCACAGTGCAATTCTCTAATGATGCACTTATGATCCTAGTGTAATATTCCACAATGGTGCACTCACATTCAGTCTGTAAAGGTGAACTTACAATCCCAATTTAACAGCCTGTAATGGTGGACTCACATTAACAGTGTGAGTCTGCAATAGTGCACTTATGGTCTCAATATAACAGTCTGTAATGGAGCACTCACATTCCCAGTATAACAGTCTCTAATGGTGTACTTGCATTCCTAGTGTTTACAGTCTATAATGGGGCAGTATCATTCCTAATGTTTACAGTCTGTAATGATGCACTCTTGCACTCTCATTCCTACTGTAGCAGCCTGTAATGATGCACTATCATTCATAGTGTTAACAGTCTAATTGGTGTGCTCTCTTATAGAATTTCCTATTCATCAAGACAGTTATGAAGGTGCAATGTTAATGGCCTTGATTGTTCATTAGGCCTGGCTTTGGCCATGTTCTTCATTGTTTTGAGGGCTAGGCTAACTTAGTTAGTAACTTACATCAAAATAATAACACTTTCTAAAGATGACAGACCCTTGCATAAGTGAAACCTAGCAATGTTTACGCAAATTAAACAGTTAGTTCTTATTTTACTGCTCCGTCTCTAATTCTTGCTTTTTGGATTTAAACAGTTTGCTTGTTTTTTGGTTTTAATCATTTGTCATTATGGCGAGTGAGATGAGAGCGGGTTCTCAAGGCTCAATGTTTTCTCAGGATGAGCCGAATAATAGTTCTAACAATAATGTGAACATTGCATCCGGTGAGGCGAACGCCGTCGGTAACCTTACGGCCCTAATTCAAGTTCTTATGGGCCGGGTTGATCATCTTACCCAGAGAATGGATTGTCTTACAAATATTGGTAATGTTGCAGGTTCAGTAAGCAGTTCGGGGAATTCAATGAGTCAACGAGCAGTTACGGAACCTAACCGCATTTTAGGTGCCGCAGTTTTTAATGAAGCACCTAATGACACTCAAGCCAGTTTTGGCTTAGTACCCAGTGAAATTCAACTCAATCAGGGGCCACGAGTCCAACAGGATACTACCCGTAATGGCGGTAACAACATTCAAGAGGTAGAAAATAATTCCTCTCCTTCGATTGGGAATTTTTTAAGCAACAACAACTTTTTTAATGACAGTATTTCAAATAGCATTCCTCAAGAAGAAGTTCCAACGGTGAGTAACATCACTATATTTATCAACGATTTTGATCATAAATTATTTTGCTGTTACAAGCTACAGCTAGAAATAGCGTATTTAGAGGAATGTTTAGGGAAGAAACTTATCCCTAAGGGGCTCCGGCAATGGCAGTATCCAATAGACTTGTTGGAAGGGTCAGATTTTCACCATGAACTCTTGAACCTTTTTGACAAACAAGGGTTCGAGTTTATTATTTTACTTATCAATCAATATAAAAATCTGAGGTGGGCAACCTTAAAAGTGACTTGGAAGTTCTTGAACATGCAGTAAAATCTAGTGTTGACTTCCCACGTTATAAGTATGACTACATGCAAACTTTTACGAGCATTGAAGCCACTATGGCAAAAATGCTGAATATTAAAAAGAAAAAAATTGCAAGAGATTTACACCAGTATGCTAATAAGAAGGCATATCCTCGTTCACTCTATTTCCCAGCCTGCTAACTTGAATGGAGCTTCTTTTGAATCCACTGCCAATACTCAAGAGGTTGATTTTAATTCTCAATACGGAGAATCCAGTACTAGTACAGAACAAGTTCCAATTCTCCGCAGGAGTGAGACAATTAATAATAACTCTAATAATAATAAAAATTAAACAGTTAGTTCTTATTTTACTGCTCCGTCTCTAATTCTTGCTTTTTGGATTTAAACAGTTTGCTTGTTTTTTTGGTTTTAGTCGTTTAATGTATACGCAAACATGAAGATACAAAAGTCCTCACAAAAAGAGATAATATGTAGAATTGTAATGTGGTTATTGACTATACAAGATAGGGATGGTTCACTATGCTACATACTCAAATAACTTCCATTTAACTTAAACTGATACTACTTAAACTGTTATGATACCTGCCTTTCTTTGTTACTATTTCTAGGTGTTTTTCTTTATTACTGTTCAGCATTCTCAGTTGAGAAGGAAAATAAACGTGACAAATGTGAAAACAAGAATGGTAATAATATACTTTTTATTTTTGAAATGTATAAAATACTAGAGAAGTGTACGGATTTTGGAATATCTGGAAGGACTACTAATAAATTGTTGCAGTAACCAAAACATAATAAATGTCTCATTCTTTCTCAAGGAGAGCAAAACCACTTATATTACTACATTAATTTTCTGCATACCTGCTTGATCCAACTGAATGTTAAGCGGAAGTAAGAACATACTCTGAGGGTCAGTACAAGGCAGAGAAAGTACTCCTGGACAGCCTGCAGTTTTACATCTTGAGACTGCCTTGCTGTGGTCTGCTAAGTGCACACCTTAACCGCTAAAGTGAAACTCTTTTCCAAAAAGTTACTTTACATAAATCTTTATATGAAAAACAGGATTATGTTATATACCCATGCTGCAACCCTATGTAACAAACTGGTAAAGTGCTCTCATTTCTGGTATGTAAATTACTGCTTTTATAAATACTTTAAGGACAACCCAAAATGCAATAAAGTAAACCTGACAAACCTTACCATCTTTCTGAGGTGACAACCTTCTGTCAGAGAATTAGCAGAGATGCTTCACTAAACCTTCAAGTTTGACTCTTCAGTAAAAGCATGGGGAGAAAATGACGATGTTAACAGTCATTTAACACAGTAACACCTACAACAGTCAGTTGATTATATGTGACATTCCTGACAGCTGATACTCCAAACTCACCTCCCTATATCTGTGTGTCAGCTGGAGCTTTAAATGTGAGGAAAAATCTTTTCATCTGAGCAATAAATATGGGTTTCTGCATTTCTTGTTCAGATGAAGTAAATTTTCCACCTTAATGAGCTTAATGTTGAACTGAATTGCATGAATAAAACACAATGAGGCAAAAACACAGTTTGTGTTGCACCTTTCAAGTGCTACTGGACAGAATGGGATGAGACAGCCTACACTCCTAGAACCACACGTGTGATTAACACCACAACAAGATTATTGTTAGCTTTAACGAGTAAGGACTACATGTTTGACTACTTTGGAAAATCCTGTTGTGTGAGCTTTCCTCCTTATAATTCAATGAAAAAGAAAAAATCATTTAAGCAAAAATCAGTACAATTGACAAGTGTGCTGATAGCATCTCCTTTACATGTACCTTTTCTGTCCTCCCATCTAACCAAGTCTGAAGGTTCATTTGGTGCATATGTGACTACTAGGCAACCAGACTGCAGACCATTATGAGCCCAGCCCAAAAAAAAAAAAAATATATAAATATATATATATATATATATATATATATATATATATATATATATATATATACATATTTAAAAGTTCCATACAGCCTCAAGGAGGGTGAGGCAATGTAGTCTAGGGAAGAATTTGAGAATGATGATCTAATTATCTAGGTTTGGCAAGTAGTGGAAGCTTGTGCCAGAGAACAGACATGTGTTGGGATTTGAACCTATCACATCAATGTAACTTATTTATCTGTTGACAAAAGGCTTATTACCTTTAGCCAGTTATTTGAAGCTGTATTTATTCTGTGAAGAATTAGAAGGTCAAAGAACACTGCATCTTTCATAGTTAAAAATGCTACACACAGATCTCCATGGAGGAGTCTATAAGAGATTGAGTTTAGAAATAGGGCTGTTTGTGTGTCCTGATAACTAAGATTTTTGAGGCCAGTGATCATTTTAGTTATGAATCTGTGAGGCGTCTCAAGCTGAATGTTATTTTCAATCAAATGCATGCCACAAATGGTACATTACGTTCAATAACTAGATAGAAAGAAGGCTTTCTGAAGTACTGCAGAGACGTGATGGTCAAGAGATAAGGAATAATCAACAAAATTGTCTAAATTTCTTATGACAGTGTCTAACTGGGAGAGTGTGTCATCAATATGGTAAGTGAAAACGTTTTGTTTACTAAAATGAACTCTGTTACATTTTTTCACATTTAATTTGAGACCATTGTCCTTGCAGCAATTGTTAACATGGCCTAACCCATGCTGGAGAATTGAGTCAGTGGAAACTTATAACTACAGCTTTTACAGTAGTCTGAAAAAACCTTCTCAGCATTTTTGTCCCTGCTCCTGTTGTTTGGAGTTTACTCTGACTTTTGCGAAATACTGAGTCAAACGCCTTACTGAATTAAAGATAGACTACATTGTTTGGGATGTCTCTGTTCAGTGCTGCTATAATTCAGTTACAAAACTGAGTTAAAATGGCCTAAACAAACTTATTCATGTCTTGCTATCAGTTGTGCTCTAGGCATACCACCAGCCTTTCCTGAAAAGTTATCCAGCATCTTTGTCAGCTGATGGTGTTAGGTTCACTTGTCTGTAATTCCTACTACTATGCCTACTGCCTCTTGTGGAGGGGCACCAGTGCAGTTTTTTTTTGTCTTCTGACATTTTTACATTGGCCACTGATTCACTGATCACTTTTGTCACAGATTCTGCCAGCATCTTGGCCAGGTTACTGAATCTTTTGGATGGCAGTCCTTTAGTTCCATGAGCCATATTCTGCCTCATCCTGAGTAGCACTAGTTCCACCTGCCCCCCCCGAAGTTAATTACTTCATCTGTCTGTGCACTACCCCACCCCCATTTTCCTTCTTGCGTAGGTACATCCCCCATCATTCTCATGTCGTTTTCCTTCCTGCTTTGGTATATTCCTCATCATTCTCATGTATAAAAACTAGATGAAGTGATATTCAGTAGTACACATTGTTATCTGCTTTCTGTTCTTTCTTCCCCTCCATGATATTGACCAGGTTGCTTATCCCTTTCCTCTCACATATTGCCCACTCTGTCTTGTGCCTAAAACTTTGTATTCCCTTGTCCATTCCCTCCTGTCAGTCCTCTTTCCACATTGGCATTAATTCCTTGATCACCTCTGTTCCCATTTCATTACATATATATGCACTCCATCCGTTTCATCTCTGCCCCATCTTGTTTTCTAAATATTTCAATGACTCCCTTCTTTCATCCTTGCCTCCATCTTGTTTTCTAAGTATTTCCCTAACGGCCTTCTTTCACTGAAAGGATTTACTCATTCTTTTCTAGTTTATTTTCCTAACTCTCTTTCCCATCACTTCTCTCAGTGTGCCTGACATTTGCATAAAGCTTACTCCCCCTTCCCCCTCTGCTCCTCAACACACAGTACTTTCAAACATGGGGGAGGGGGGCATTGCACCCCCCAGCACAATATCCTTATTGATAAGATTGGATCATAAATCAGTGTCCTATAAAATAAATGAAATGGTATAATTCCCATCAAGCCATAAAACCTTAAAGAATTTTTCCAAGGCTAATTACCTTCTATTAAGTGCTATCATAAGTAATTTTAAAGCTCCCCCTAACCCCAAAAACATGAAAGTCTATGCAGAAGCATATACAAATACCCTGTACAACCACATAGCTACATAGAAATAGCAATACCTGACTGAACTAAACCCGGGTCTAGCCAGAAAGACAAGTCACCCTAGTGGACCCCTGGCATAAACAGATTATACAACAGAAGGAAGAAGTTTGTCTCAATAGGCAAATTAGGAAACTAGTCAAGTCCTCAAAAGCTAAATACGAGACTAACATAGCCTCCCAAACAAAGGATAACCACAAAGCATTTTTCAGTGACGTCTGAAATCTTAAGGAAAACACTCAACAATGTGCTGAGTTGGCTGTAGATGACACTAACTATACTCAGCCAGAAGAAAGAGCAAACTTGCTGGGCGATAAATTCAGCTCAAATTTCACCCACTGATCACCTCTGGTCATTCCCCATGAAATACACCCTACCATTCCTTTGTCTGTTGGCACAAAAGAACAGGTCAATAAGCCCTGATGGAATCCAAGGTTGCCTATTAAATAGCTTGAAACATGACCTAGCAGGCCCACTCAGATCTCTGTTTAACTACAGTCTCCATACAGGCTTTTCCTACTAGAGTGGAGGACAGCAGCAGTCATCCCCCTGCACAAGGGTGACCATCAATGGACCCAGAAAACTAATGACTCATAAGTCTGACTAGCCTCATAGACAAGACTATGGAAAGGAAAATCCTGGACATGATTAACAATGACATAGGAAATATCTAGACTCTAGACCCAACCCATTTTGGCTTCATCGAGGGCAGGTCCTGCCTGCTCAATCTGGTGGACTTCTTTCAGAAGGTCACCAAGGACACAGAAGATGGTAAGACTGTGTATACCCCACTTGGGTATTATAGATAAACTCACAAAATTGAACATAAACCTTTACCTCATCAGATGGATAGCCAATGGTTCAAGGATAAGATGCATGCTAAGAGGCCAGTCACCAGTGGAGTACCACAGGTCTCAGTGCTGGGCCCCCTCCTGTTTGGGGTATACTTCTCAGATGTCAAGGCAAATGTAGATGGCCATTGGCTTACCAAGTTTGCTGATGACTGCAAGCTGGGAGAAATTACTACCTCCCCAAACAATGCTGAAAGGTATGATGCAGAGTAATGATTGGTATCAGAGCCACGGTGATAAACTAAATGTGAAGAAGTGCATAATAATACCCTTTGGGAAATCAAGTACTCTTGTAAATTACAACATTGGTAGCACCCACCTAAGAGTGGACCCAGTGATGAGAGATCTGGGTACTTAGATAGATGTAATCTGAACCTTGACCACCATGCGCCCACACTGGTGAAGAAATACTTCTGTGTGGCTCAGCTTATAAGTAAGGGCATGGCACCCAGATCTAAGGATGTCACAGTATCACTGTACTCAGCCCTCATCTGACCAGTAATTGAGCATAATGCACCCCTTGGCATGTACCTTGCCAGGCACCTGCAACAGTTGGAGAATCCTCAGTGGTTTCTCACCCAAAAACTACAGGGTATAACAAACATGTCATATGTGGACCGATTAAAGCCCTGTCAGTGTATTTATTCAGTTTCCTACTGAATTCTGAGGGGTGATCTCTGCCTGATCTGTAAGGCAGTCTTTGATCCAGCCCTGATGGAAATGTTGCATCTTCACAAAACTAACTACAAAAGGGTTACCAGCTCCAAGGAGCTAAACTTGATCTCTGACACAAACAGATCATTATTTATTTATTTATTATTTATTTATTTACATTTGTTGACCGGGAGAGTCCGACTGGACACAGGTCCGTTTTCAGCGGAGGCCCGGGGAGAAAAGCTCCACATTATTATTTGCATTATCATGCTGCACAGACAGATATATGTCCCAGAGATTGCCCCTTCTCTAGAATAGGCTTCCTATTCACATGAAGCAGACCCCTTCCCTGACCATTTTCAAATGCAATCTGAACCAATGAATGTAAAATCGCAAATTCACTCACAGGGTGCACAAATGTCCCTTACGGACAGAAGCAGTCTGTAAAACTTGTCAAAGACCTGCTTGCTGACCCTTGTTATCTTTCCCATAGGGATAGAAAATTGACTAAAATCTGGGTAAACTTGACTAGGCTTGTAAGGGCTCTTGAGACATTAGCCTAGTAATCTCCTATGAACGTATGAGCTTATTTTTCCATTTCCATTCCTCTTCCCAGCCTCTTGTAATCCACTCATCTGTAATTGGGAATCCATGTTTCTGTGCATGGATCTCCACACCTCCACTCTAATGAAACACATATTTTATGATCATTGAATTACATGATGTAATTCTACCTCTTCCTTCAACCCCCTACCTTCCTTAGCAATACATTTACTGTCTTGGCCCTTGTGCTGTTTTTCCTTTCTGCTTTAAATTCTGGAATGTCACAGTCTTTTTATTCTGGAAGACTATGGCCCCCATGATTATTTTTTTTGCTTTTCCTTCCACTAGAAAATTGCCCTCCTTTATGGCTGAGTCAGTTAGCTGGCTTATCGTATCTACCACAAGTTCTCTCTCATTTTCTGCTGCTATGTCAGCCTTAATTATTATCTTATCTACGTCTTCTATGCCCTTCACTTGTGTTAGCAGCTCTTCTCCCACTGCCATGAACACTTGTTCAGTCCCTTTCCTTATGCACAGAGTCCCCTCCCACTGCCATGAACACTTGTTCAGTCCCTTTCCTTATGCACAGAGTCCCCTCCCACTGCCATGAACACTTGTTCAGTCTCTTTCCTTATGCACAGAGTGCCCTCCCACTGCCATGAACACTTGTTCAGTCCCTTTCCTTATGCACAGAGTCCCCTCCCACTGCCATGAACACTTGTTCAGTCCCTTTCCTTATGCACAGAGTCCCTATCTTACATTTTCTACTCTTTCTACAGACCTTATACCCAGGTTTCGTCATGTCTCATTCCATCATCTGTAGGCAGAGTTTTCTTGCTCCTATGTCATGTCCAGTTGTTCAACCCCAATTGCATCTAAGGAAAGCTGTCATTTAGTGTTCCGGGTCCCTTTAGGAGAATTTTAACTAAATCGCGTGATACTGTGATAATATTTTTTTTCACCGAACCTGCAGTGATCTCAAATAAAAGTATAATACTACAAATATGCAAGGCACAACACCTTGGGTGTATTTTATTCCTCACAATTTTTATGTTATGGATCAAAAGTATTTTTAATTAATTATATTTGTAACCCAAAATCACAATTCCTTTGGTCCAAGTAACATATCAACTTACAGTGACATGTTCAACTTGTCTGCCTTTATTCCTAAGCTCCTGGCATCTTCAGACTTTATCTGTCTTGTTTACCTCTCCTTTTCTTTTCATGTTTGCTTTATGCACACATCTATTCTCAGTTCTGTTATGTTTTCTCTAATTCCTAACTCAAGTCACCTTCCCTCCTAAACTTCACTACCTTAGCTTACAGATACAGTTAGCTTGTTGCACCTTTCTTATCTACATTTCAGTAAGGTTGTCCACTGCTCTGGATTTAGCTAGAGTGCACTCTCGACATACAAAGACTCCTTAGCCTCAGACTAACATGCCCTGTGGTTACCTCCATTAGATCAGCTGCAGCAGTTCCTAGTATTTCCATTCAATGATGGTGCAATGACATGTCAGAAACTGCCTGCATCACAACTCTGTGCAGTTAATTACTATCCCTCCAGCTCTTCTTGCTGCTTCGCCATCAGCCCCTGCCCCTCACCCCACAGGTGGTGCTCTTTTTTCTTTGTGGCTATCTTGGTCAACTACTCATCTTTTCTCATCATTGTGATTTCTTGAACCACCTTCTACAGCCACAAAGGCATTCTGCTGCATCCTCTGACCCCATCTAAAGCCCTTTTGGTGATGGAGTCTCTAGTTGCCATTACTCCTCTCCAGGGTCGGTCTCCCTGAACCATCTGAACTAGTTTATCTTGTCACTACTATAAAGAGAAAGTGATTGCAGCCTCTCTTGGTAAATCAAGGATTTCCTAATTGTTTGACATGTCTAGAGAAATACATCAGAAAGGAGACGTTACACTCAATAGTTTGAGAGATCAATGTTGAGTATAAGGGAGTGATTACCTCTTTAGATATTGATAATGACATTCCTTTGCTAATTAACTGGGCTAAATAAAAGGATTTCCTGACAACCACTGTCACACGATGGTCAAAAGAAAGTGTGCTATCAACCAAAGTACCTAGATCCCTGACCACGTTTCTGTTTGTAGTGGTGTGTTCTCTACAGTATGATGAGGGCAGGGGTTCTCTACAAAAAGGGAGGATACAACACTACTTAGCATTTAATTTCAGCTTATTTCTAGTGCACCAAAAGTTTATTAGGTTACCGTTTGAGTGTCATAGGTTAATTGAACAATACCAAGTTTGCAGTCATCTGCAAACTTTGTTAGCCAGAGGTCGCTGCTCCCTGCTTGGAGATCTGAAAAGTAAATACCAAAAAGGAGAGATCCTGGCATTGAGCCCCAAGAGAAACTGTTACTCACTTTCATACTTTCTGATGAGACACCTGCAACTTGCAGTGTGACAGTTCTTTCAACTTGCTATCCATTGTGAAGGCTGCCAGCCTAGCCAGATAGAATTTTATAGATAATTCTGTCATCTGTAAATATTAATGTGAACCACAGGCTTGTTGTCTTAAATGGAAAAAACTGCTGCTAGATGTGGAAATGAAAAAAATGTAACAGTAGTACACTCTGCTGTAAGGAAGCTAAGTCAAGCATTTTATGACTGTCTTTAATCTTTAAACTTGGCTCCGGCTGGTCTAGCTGAAGACATTCTTTCTTTTGTTTTAACCAAGAGTTAAATTGCTAGATGTAAACATGCAAATGTATTTTTATTGCTCTGCTTCCTGACCAGCTGCAAGATAACACAAGGAGATGTTAAGAACGTAAATGTAGTTTCTGTTAGCCTGGGAACCCAGGGAAGTGTGAAGAATGATGTAATGGGAACCAGGAATGTGACTTTAAAAACAGAGAGAATCAGAGAGCTTTAAGCATTTTTGTCTTGACCATTCAACTCATCAGCAGTCTACCTGTGTTCTATATGTAAGATATTTTGGAAGTGTGTTTTCTCTTAGAAATAGCTAGAAACTAGAAAGATTAGGCTAAGTGTTTTTCTGTGATGCGAACTGTACTACTGAATTATTTTATGTATTTATTTGTGATCTTTGAACTCTTGACTAGCACTGTGTAGTAAGAAGTATTGTCTTGTGTTTTTATTATTTATTATTAAATATTTTAAAACCTTTCAGCTATGGCTGATTTGTGTAGAGATAATTTAAGCTCTTCAGAGTACTTGCATGCCTTTGGTAAAATTGTACAAAGCTACTCCTATAGCTTTAGCCCTGGGCGATACTACCAATTGGATAATAATATTGCACAGTAATAATTGCTCGCCCTTTAAAGGGCCTTTGAGTAGCTGATAAATATTAGCTGGGTGGCGGCAGTGATTTCTACCATACAGTCTGGGTAAAAGAGGCACAGCTGGAGAACCTGTGCCGGCCTTCCCCAGGAGTGTCTGTGTTGTTGTATAAACTCTTATCTCAATGTGTGTGTGTGTCAGCTACTTGGGCAGGGACATGAAGCACTAGCTGGACAGAGAGGGTGCTGTAGATTTTAACGTGCCCAGCTGGCTGAGATCTGGACCCTATAGCTGTGCCAGTGGGGAGTCTTATTGGGGACCTGGAGAGCAAGGGAGTGACCAGCCCCGGACTGTAATCTCTGTGTGCTCTTAAGGGAAATTGCACTTTACTGTGTGTATTTGTTATCCTTTCATCCTATATGAGATGCCCTCACTGGTGTTACTGGTGAGGACTGAGGCTCCTTGATTGCTGGGCCAGGGCACGGGTGTCACATCCATCTTACCACTTACGTGCTGATTCTTAAAGCCTTTCGCTTTCATATAATACCATCATGGGGAATGATGTTGAAAGCCTTGGCGGGGTGAAGATATGTCTTATGCAAGTGTCATGGATGAGGCACCCCTAGGGCTTCCTATGAAAATGCCAGCATTCGAAAACCCAAGTGCCGAGAAACCAAAAAAAATAAATAAAAAAAGACTGAAAACAAAGGAGAACAGTGAATCTCAAAAATCGCTGTTCTCCTTTAAACTTCTTTTTGTGGGGTGGGGGCAACACCCTCCCATCTGGGCAGCAAACCCTCCAAATCCCTTAAAGTTATATATACTAACTCCAAGATCATCATACCTCAGAGAAAAGAGAATATTGTGAGAAATGTCATCTCAGGCTTAGTATAAGGAAGTCAGTCCGTTCTTACAGCCATTCAGTCTCCATATTTTGGGACTCACTCTAGTGGGTCCCAGCATTTCAAATGGTTACCCAACCCTAGTCCACTCCACAAGAATCTAATCTAATCATAATGGTGACTGTCTACATTACTAAACTGTGGAACTTGATCCCAGCAGATATCAGAAATATCTCAACTCATTTACAATTTATAACCTCTTTGAAGATACACCTCTCAACCAAATGGCTACGCACTTGTAACAACCCCATTACCAAGACCCCTTCTTATTCCAAATCAATATATAAGTAATAGGTGACTCTATAGTCAGGCACACTGATGTCCCACTTACCAGGCTAAACAAGGAGAAGGTTACTGTCAGCTGCCTGTCGGGTGCCAGGATCCCGTCACATAACCCACGCACTCAGGTCACTCCACAACAAGTACAAATATGACTCTGTCATTGTCCATGCTGGTGTGAACGACCTGAGACGTACCTCCCTGGACAACATGAAAAGAGTCATGAAAGAGCTCTCCGATCTCGTAGCCCAGACAGGTATGACCCTATCCCTGAGTAGCATCCTGCCATCGCCCAGAATGATACCGCAGTACAATGACAAAATGATTGACTTCAACAATTGGCTAAGCTTCTGATGTTATTCTAAGGGGATCCAGTATCTGTCTGCCTGGGATGACATGATCAACAGGACCACAATGCTTTGCCAGAGATGGCCTGCACCTGTCGCCCTTGGAATTCCGGATACTGGCTAAGGCTGTTGCCACCCCTATAGTGCCTTTTTTAGGCAAAGTTCAAATGACAAATTCATCATCGTAACACGTACAAGCAAGCAAAACCTGAGGGTAATGCTACTTAATGCTAGAAGTCTAAACCTCAAAATGCACTCACTCGAGGCACTCCTTAAAATGGAGAACATCGACATCTGTGCAGTGTCAGAGACCTGGTTCAAGGCTCCAGAGAGCGCCTCTGCAATACCAGGCTATAATTCATACCACACCTTTTGGCCACCTAACCTGGACCGAAACACTAAAGGCGGAGGCATGTCCATATTCATTAAGGATATCCACACCTCCAGGCTAGTTGCTGAGCATAATGCATCCTAGATTATCCAAGTGCAACTAACTCTGGGCAAGACTGCAATCCAAATTGTAGCTTACTACAGATCCCTCACCATGCCCCAGGATTCCCACTCCTCATTTCTTGATACACTGGAAAATATTAGGGTACAAGCCAACACCCTAATAATGGGCGATTTCAACTACCTCACCATTAACTGGGAAATCTACTCATGTACCAAATCTTTTGCTCAACATTTTCTGGAATTCATAAATTCCAATGCCTTGGATCAACTTATCCACACCCCCACCAGGGTCAGCAGTATCCTACACCTGGTCATTACCAACATGGGTGACCGGTGTTCCACACCAAAGGTCAATTCCTTGTTGGTCAGATCCGACCACAAGCTAATCACCCTAGACATCCACATCCCGCCCCCACCTCCACCCCCACCCCCCCATTAGGGAAACTACCGTAAAAACTTTCTCCAAAGCTAACTTCACGCTTCTTAAGACAGAAGTGGCAAACTTCACGACACCCATGCAGATGGACAATAGAGGTATAACTGCTGAATCCTACACAATTGCACTTTATAAGCACTTATACGAATGCATGGATCATGCTATCCCTAAAAGAACCAAGACTACAACAGAAGAAAGAAACTGTTGCAAAAAAGAGTAAAATCCCATGATTGGAGGAACTCCCTGGTCAGCCTCAGTAAGAAGCTGAGATCCCTCATAAAATCCTCCAAAGCTAGTTACGAAAACAAAATCGCCACTGATTCTAAAGACAACCACAAAGCATTCTATAGCTATGTCAAGAATATCAATGGCAACACTCAGATGTGCTCCGAGTTACAGCACAATGACACTAAATATAAAGAACCAACTGATATTGCCAACATCCTGGAAGATAGATTTAGTGCTAACTTTACCCCCCCCCACCCCCACCACCCCCTAAAGGGCTCATCTTTATACCGGAAGAATGCAAAGTTCCTGTAATCACGGATGCACAGGTAAAAAACACACTCTCCAAAGCCAAGAACACAGCATCCATGGGACCTGACAACATCCCAGGCTGCGTTCTACATGGACTACAGAAAGAACTGGCACCCCACCTAAGTACCATGTTCAGTCATATCCTCACCTCAGGCTTTGTGCCCACTGAATGGCACACAGCGACAGTTATCCCACTCCACAAAGGGTGATCCACCACAGACCCCGAGAACTACCGCCCCATTAGCCTGATGAGCCTGGTCTGCAAGGCCATGGAACATATCATCGTGGAACTTATAAACAAAGACATTGGTAATCTCCAAACTCTGGACCGCACCCAGTTCAGGTTTGTAAAAGGCAGATCACGTCTCCTAAACCTGATAGACTTATTTGAAGCAGTCACCAAAGCCGTAGATGAGGGTAAGGTGGTTCACACAGCCTATCTAGATCTCGCCAAGGCTTTCGACACCATCCTCCACTCTGGAATTACAGATAAACTCACTAAGCTAGGTATAAATCCCTATGTCACAAGATGGGTTGCCAACTGGCTCACTGACAGAACCCACACTGTGAAAGTAGCAGACTCGAAATCTGACTTCAGACCAGTGACAAGTGGAGTACCACAAGGTTCAGTCCTGGGTCCTCTCCTGTTTGGTATCTACTTCTCTGAAGTGCAGGCTAACACAGAAGGTCTTTGGGTAACAAAGTTCACAGATGACTGCAAACTAGGCGCCATAATCAAAACTCCTAAAGATGTGGACATCCTACAAAAGGGCCTCACTGAGACAGATGCCTGGTGTCAAAGCCATGGCCTCAAGCTCAATGCCAAAAAGTGCATTGTCATCCCCTTTGGTAAAAACTCTATATCCATGAACTACCACATAGGCAGTAATAAACGTAACACCGAAAGTGTGATAAGAGACCTTGGGACACAGGTGGACAGTAGTCTCTCCTTTGATAATCACATTGCCGCAGTAGTCAGGAAATCCTTCTACATGGCACACCCTCATCACAAAAGGTTTCTCATCCAGGAAAAAAGAGGTCATTGTTCCCCTCTATTCATCACTCATTAGACCCATTGTAGAGTACAACGCCCATTTTGGTATGTACCTCACAAGATATCTACGATAACTGGAAAGTCCGCAGAAATACCTCACAAAGAGGATTACTGGCCTCAAACAGATGCCCTACGCAGACCGTCTCAAAAATCTCCAGCTTTACTCCATCACATATCGCCTACTCAGAGGCGATCTCTGCCTAACATACAAAGCTATGTCAAACCCAGAGCTGTTGGACATGCACCACTTAAAGAAATCCCAATCCCTCCGAGCTACACGCTCTAGGGACCTAAACCTTGCCACCACAATAAACAGAACATGCTGGAGGGATAGATTCCTGTCCCAGAGACTTCCCATACTCTGGAACAAACTACCTATCTATATCAAACAAAGCTCCTCATTAGCACTCTTCAAGAAAAATCTTGATGATTGGATGGGAAATAGGAAATTCACCCCGGGGATCACTTCTGTGGCTCTGCTCGACAGTGGCACAGGAAAATAATTTTCCTGGGTGGCGAAAGCCAGGGTACCTTTTCGGTTAGGCTTATATAGGAAAAAAATAAAACAAAGCCAGCAGATCAGGGCAAGCTGTATAATTTTATTAGCTTGTCTTAAAGCATAATAAACAGACCGGTTTTGGCGCAATAAATTCTCAGCCTTCTTCAGTGTCTAAAATAAAATGAGAACAGTAGTCCCTATTATAATGAACATACAAACTGATGTTGAAACATGATTGGTTCCTTACAAATGTTCGTTCATACCAGGTGCAAATAATGCCCCTAGCTTAGTTATCCATTTATTTTCTTTTGAATCCAAAAGGCTATGCCATCCGGCTTTATTAGCCCTGTTGCCCATAATTTTGTCAATAACTGTAAATCTGAATGTAACATTAGGATGTTTAATGGTATGTTTGTATAATGCATTACTGGGTTTTTTATTTCTTATCCCACTAAAATGTTCTGAAATACGGATCCTGAGGGGTCTGGACGTCTGTCCAACATAAAAGGCATGGCAACTGCAGGTGACTAAATAAATCAGCCAATCTGTCCCACAATTCGCAAAGAAGTGAATCTGAAAAACATTCCCTGTATTACTGCTAGAAAACTCCTTAGTTTTGTTCATAGTTGAGCCACTATAAACACATCAACCAAACCACAGAGGCTTGTGGACAAAGGACTATGGTTGGGGACTTACTTTCAGGTTGTGTACCTTGTTGCCACTGCACCCACTGCAAATCTATGAACAAAACTAAGTTTTCTAGCAGTAATACAGGCAATGTTTTTCAGATTCAGTTCTTTGCGACTTATGGGACAGATTGGCTGATTTATTTAGTCACCTGCAGTTGCCATGCCTTTTATGTTGGACAGACGTCCAGACACCTCAGGATCCGTATTTCAGAATATTTTAGTGGGATAAGAAATAAAAAACCCAGTAATGCATTATGCAAACATACCATTAAACATCCTAATGTTACATTCAGATTTACAGTTATTGACAAAATTATGGGCAACAGGGCTAATAAAGCCGGATGGCACAGCCTTTTGGATTCAAAAGAAAGGAAATGGATAATTAAGCTAGGGGCATTATTTGCACCTGGTATGAACGAACATTTGTAAGGAACCAATCATGTTTCAACATCAGTTTGTATGTTCATTATAATAGGGACTACTGTTCTCATTTTATTTTAAACACTGAATAAGGCTGAGAATTTATTGAGCCGAAACAGGTCTGTTTATTATGCTTTAAGATAAGCTAATGAAATTATACAGCTTGCCCTGATCTGCTGGCTTTGTTTTATTTTTTGTATTTTGGTTTTGAACCGTGCAGTTGCCGTACGGGCAGGACATCCATGTAGTAGGCTTATATAGGCCCTAGAGCCAATAGCCTAGTACCTACCTATGAACCTAAGAGAAACACCCTTGTACTGACCCTATTACTATTACCCACATCACTTAGTCAAATCAAATAATTACCACTACATTTCCAAACTTTTCCTATACAAATTTCCTGGTTGTAAGCATCCATTGAACTTGGCTGGATAAAATATGCATACATTCCTTACCTGCAGTTGGTATGCTAATACTACAGTAGGAGTTTGTGCCTTTAAAATAATGCTGGATGATCTGTAGCTTTACATGCTATAAGTACTATATTGTGAATGTAACATGGCGGCGGCCTGTTCAGTTATAATCTTGAATGTTATTGCATAGTTTTACTGTTACCTCTTTGAAATGCATGCAATGTGGAACTTTTCTTCCCATGTCTCCAGTGAAATAGGACTTTCCAGATAAAGTCAAATAAATAAACTGACTGCACTACTAAAACTCCTAATACACAGCTCAAGGCAGACTACTGCTTCCAGTTAGACAACAGCAAAATAATAAAATACCATTTCTAACTATTCAGTGGTTCAGCAGAGCAATCAATGGAGTACAAAAATACAAAGCAATCACACACGTATTTAAATATTGTTTCAAAACATGCATGCACCAATCATATCATAGAGTAGTGCAGATACAGATTTGCTGTATTCAGGACTGTATTGTAGATTCTGAGTTCCCCAGTCCTTTCTGTATTAGAGGGAAGCCTCTCAGCTTAATAGTGGAAGGGGTAAGCACTAGGCAGCCTATCTACCACAAGAGGAGTGGTTTCTAGCTCCCTTTCAACTTTCTGCTTTAAAAGCCTGTGTTTGCGTGCCGTGGAGCACCCCTAGGCTAGGCTATACTATTACCGGTGCCAGAAAGTCTGCTCTTCAATGTTTCCCTTAGATCTTGCTAGTTCTCTTCTCTCTTGTACTTAACTAGCTTATTCACCTAGCACTTCATCTGGCTTCTTGTAGCAATTATTGTAGCACACATAAGCGCTAACAGCACTAGACGTCCTATAAGGAAACAGCTCCAGTTTGTTTGTCTTTTCAGCTTTTCCCAGTTAGGGGTGGCCACAGTGGAACTCCGGTCCACTAATGATTGGCAGTAGATTTTTATGGTGCCGAGTTGCCAGCCAGACCACCCAACCTTCAGCGAAGGCACGCCCATTCACGCATGTCTTTCAGAGGCCACTCGACTGCAGGGGGGACATGCAGACTCCACACAGAAGGCGCTCCAGTAGTGAATCGAACAGGAGAACCTCTTGCTGTGAGGCAACAACGCTACCGCTGTACCACCGTGGCTTCGAAGCAAACAGCTCCAGTACTTACTAATAATGACCATCCCCCCTGGCATGTCTAAAGGTCAGTTCCATGTGCTTTCTCCTATTAACCTGGTGAACTAGGGCATTCTGAGGCAGTGTAGCAACTGCCTCATGTACACAGACAACCCTCCCCTCTTATCTCCCAACACTCAGACTTGTGAGAGATGCACTTATATATCCAAACTGGAAGACATGCACTCTCCAGCCGAAACTGGAATAGCTGGTCAAGAGGAGAAGGTCAACACCTGCACCACACCACATGGAACACACAACTCTCCAGAACACCCACCATCACAGTTCTCACATAAAAACACAAACCACACACCCACCTTCGCGGAAGATCTCAATAGAAATCTACCCAAACAGCAGAGACCTCCAAATCAGAAATGCACTCGACCATCACAACACAGCACAAATCACAAGATACAGCTCACCTACACAGTGTGCCCCTCAACCTAAGCCCCTAAGGCAAAACAGCTTGCCCAATAAACTAATCATAGGTGACTCAATAATGAGGCACACTGACGTCCCACTCACTAGGTTGAATAAGGAGAAGGTAACAGTCAGCTGTCTGTCAGGTGCCAGGATCCAACACAACACACGCACTCAGGTCACTCCACAACAAGTACAAGTATGACTATGTCACTGTCTATGTGGGTGTAAATGACCTGAGATGCACCTCCCTGGACTACACGAAGAGAGACATGGAGGAGCTCTTGGATTATGTGGCCTAGGCAGGTATGACCCTAGCCCTGAGCAGCATCCTACCGTTGCCCAGAATGACACCACAGTACAAGCAGAAAATGATTGACTTCAACAATTGGCTAAGTTTCTGCTGTCATTCTAAGGGGATTCCGTATCTGTCTGCTTGGGATGACTGACAGACCTCGATGCTATGACAGAGATGGCTTGCATCTGTCACTCTAGGTTTCCGGATACTGGTTAAGGCTCTTGCCACCCCTATAGTGCCTTTTTAGGTGGTTTTCCAAAGACCAAATTACCACCGTAACAGCTATAAATAAATGCAGTCTGAGGGTCATGCTGCTCAGCACTAGAAGGCTAAATCTCAAGATGCACTCCTTAAAATGGAGAACATCGATATTTGTGCTGTAACAGAGACCTGGTTTAAAGCAGCTGAAAGCACTCCTCACTACCAGAATATAACTCATTCTACACCTTTTGGCCCTCAGAACATGGACTGAAGCTCCAAAGGTGGTGGCGTCTCCATATTCATAAAGCATAAAGCATCGGAGATACTTCCGGTACAACTAACAGTGGGTAAGACGGCGATTCAGGTTGTAGCCTGCTATAGGTCCCCAACCATGTCCCAAGACTCTCACTCCACATTCCTAAGCACCCTGGAAACTATTAGGGTCCAATCTAACACTCTCATACTGGGTGACTTCAATTACCCCTCCATCAACTGGGAAAACTACTCATGCACTAATACACTTGCCCAATGCTTCCTGGAATTCATTAGTTCCAATGTGCTGACCAGCTCATTCTTACCCCCACTAGAGGAAGCAATATCCTTGACCTGGTTTTTACTAACACGGGCAACTGCTGCTCAAAACCAACAGTCAATTCCTCCCTGGTTAGATCCGACCACAAACTAATTACCATGGAAATCCACATCTCACCCACACCACCAGCAAAGGTAACCAACATAAAAAACTTCTCCAAAGCTGACTTTGGGCTCCTAAAAACAGAGGTGGCTAACTTCACAGCACCCATGCAAATGGAAAATAGGTGCATGACTGATGAATCATACACCAATGCACTGTACAAACATACATAAATGCATGGAACTAAACATATCCAACTGAATCAAGATGCTCTCCTCCAAAAAAGGAAGTCATTCTGGTGGTCTCCTGCCATTAACAAACTCTACAATAGAAGGAAAAAACTACTGCAGAAAAGGGTGAAGTCCCAAGACTGGAAAAACTCCCTTATTAGCCTCAACAAAAAGTTGAGATCCCTCATCAAAACCACTAAATCTAGCTATGAAGCAGAATTGCGACAGACACTAAAAACAACCACAAAGCCTTCTATAGTTATATCAAGAATCTGCATGGCAATACCCAGATTTGCTCTGAGTTACTGCACAATGGTACCTCCTATACTAAGCCAACAGATATTGCCAACATACTTATGGCCGACAGATTCAGTGCCAACTTTACCGCCCCAAAGGACCAATCGCAATACCAGAAGAATGCCAGGCACACAGCATTACTGCAGCACAGGTCAAAGTTGCATTGTCCAAGGCCAAGAATACAGCTTCCATAGGACCCGACAACATCCCTGACTGTGTTTTACATGAACTACAAAGTGAACTGGCACCACACCTGTGTGCCCTGTGCAATCACAACCTCACCTCAGGCTTTGTCCCTACAGAATGGCGCACTGCTACAGTCATCCCTCTCCATAAAGGGGGAGCAA
The DNA here is from genome assembly GCF_019279795.1 of Protopterus annectens. Classification (NCBI taxonomy): domain Eukaryota; kingdom Metazoa; phylum Chordata; order Ceratodontiformes; family Protopteridae; genus Protopterus; species Protopterus annectens. Next base: position 405,805,549 of record NC_056743.1, on the reverse strand, counting down.
CTACAGACCCTGGGAATTATCGCCCCCATTATCTTGATGAGTCTGATATGTAAGGCTATGGAGTGCATTATCATGGACCTAATTAACAAGGATATAGGGAATCTCTAAACTCTGGATCCCAAGCAGTTTGGTTTTGTGAAGGGTAGATCATGCCTGCTCAACCTTGTTGACTTCGAGTCAGTCACCAGAGTTGTGGATGACAGAAAGGCAGTTCATACAGCCTACTCTGATCTGGCCAAGGCCTTTGATACCATCCCTACTCAGGAATTATTGACAGACTCACAAAACTAGGCATCAACCCCTATATCACTAGGTGGGTTGCAAATTGGCTCACAGATAGAACCCACAGTGTGAAAATAGCAGACTCCAAGTCAGACTGACGACCAGTCATGACTGGAGTCCCACGGGGATCAGTCCTGGGTCCTCTCCTGTTTGGCATCTACTTCTCAGAAGTCCAGGCCAACACAGAAAGACTCTGGCTGACCAAGTTCACTGATGATTGCAAGCTGGAAGTCATTATTAACATCCCAAATGCTGTAGACATCCTACAGGAAGACCAACGAGTGGTGTCGAAACCATGGCCTTAAGCTTAATGCCATAAAATGCGTCATCATTCCCTTTGGGAAAAATTCAGTTCCCACTAACCACCACACTGATGGTAGCCCACTGAAGGTGGTATAAGAGATCTAGGGACACAGGTTGACAGCAACCTCTCCTTCAACCACCACATTGCCACTGTGGTCAGAAAGTCCTTCTATGTGGCACCTCTCATTACTAAGGGTTTTGCATCCAAGAAGAAAGAGGTCATCATCTCTCTCTAATCTTCCCTCATTAGATCAATCATCGAGTATAATGTCCCATTTGGCATGTATCTCACTAAACACCTGCAACAGCTGGAAGGGCCACAAAAGTATCTCACAAAGAGGATCCTAGACCTTAAACACATGCCCTACATGGACAGACTCAAAAAAACTCCAGCTTTTCTCGGTCTCATATCGTCTATTAAGAAGCAATCTCTTGACTTACAAAGCCTTGTCTGACCCAGCTCTGTTAGAAATGCTACATCTAAAGAAATCCCAATCCCTCCGCACCACACACTCCAAGGACCTCAAACCTCATTACCACAATCAACAGAACATGCTGGAGGGACAGGTTCATAACTCAGAAACTGCCCATGCTCTGGAATAGACTTCCCATACATGTCAAGCAGAGCACTTCACTGGCCCTTTTCAAGAGAAATCTTTTGAAGAGTGGATGTGAAATAGAAAGTTCACCCCGGGGATCACTCCAGTGACTCTACTTGATAGAGGCACCAGGAACTAATGGCGGCATGATGCCAGGGCACTCTATGGGCTAGGCTTGTAAAGGCTCCAGGGCCGTTGGCCTAGTACACACCTATGAACCTATTAAACATAACTAATTAAGCAGTAACATTCTATATTTAAACATGCGGTATCAAAGTATTTTATATAAAAATATAAAAAGATTCTTTGAATGAAAGTGATTTTACACTTTTGGTCCCCCACTCACTAATACAAATCTGTTAACAAAACAGTTGCTTTTAAATATGCACTCTGTCCATCATGTCATTGTGCAAGATGTGTTGTAACAAGGTTTTCTCTTATTCCTGGTGTCCCTGAGGTGTTCCTGGTCTTTAACTTTAAGTGATTCAGTAGTTTCACTTAAAATAATTACTTGGGACAACCCGCAGCATTCACTGCATGTTCAGTTCTACAAGAAATGTACCATTAACACAAAAAAGTTTTTTTCCATTAAGTTTTGCAGAAAATGTCACATGTTCTCATACAGTTCAAGCTCCACAGAGGAATGTGCCCCTGGGAATATCTAATGACATCAAAATACAAAGGGCTTTGCACAAGAAAATCCTTCATAGTCTATTCTCTTCTGTAAGATATACCTAAATTTCACCTTCAAAATTTCCAGTGATACTTTACAGTTTTAACTATTTCTGGAGTCAGTGTAGTCTATTCAGTGACAAAATATATTTTAGATTTGTTAACACTTAGGTCTGTCTGATTCTCCAGAACTATGTGCCCACCGCTACAGTTTTATTTCATAATCTTGTACCTACAGTCCCCATGGCTGTAAAACAGGTGTACATGACACTATTATGATCATACAAGCATATGAATAGCTACCTTTACAAAGTCCTTCCTTTCAGTCCATATTCCACTTCTCAGTAATCCACAATGAGGAAAGGATTTCAACAAGTGTGTGTGGTGGGGAGGGGTATCTATTGTCACGCAATACAGGACATAGACGTTCTACAAAAATAATAATATGGTTATCCTTAATTCCAAATAACCTGACATCGCCTAATGTACACAAACTTTACCAGAAAATGTTCATAGGAAGTTACTAAGGCTACTGGCCCTGAGGCCCTTACAAGTCTAGCCAAGAATTTAGCCCCTGTTCCAACAAGTCAGCACCCTATGCCACTGTCCAAGCAGGGACACAGGTGGAATCCCAGGGGTGTATTTTCTGTTCCCCATCCAGTTATCCAGGTTGCGCTTAAAAAGGTTTAATGAGGTACTCTGCTTTACATGGAAAGGGAGTCTATTCCACAAAAGGGAAATCTCTGGGACACAAATCTGCCCCGCCAAAGAGTCCTATTGATGTCACAGACCGGGCCGAGGTCCCATGTGTGGGTTACTCAAGTGGAGCTTGCAAATATGCAGCAGTCCTATCAGGGTGGGGTCTGGGATTGCTTTGTATGCCAGACAGAGGTCACCTCTGAGCAGTCTGTAGGAGACTGAGTAGAGGGACAGGGCTTTTAGCCCATCTGTGTAGTGAAGATGTTTGAGGCCCTGGATTCTCTGGGTGAAGAACCACTGTGGTCTCTCCAGCTCCTGCATGTGCTTTGTGAGGTACATGCTGAATGGGGCACTGTACTCAATAACGGGTCTTATAAGGAAAGAATACAGGGATGTTATGACCACATTGTCCCTGGATGAGATACCTTTACTAATGAGGTGGGCCATGTAGAAAGCGTTCCATACAATGGAGGCAACATGGTGGTCAAAAGTCAGATTGCTATCGACCTGGGTGCCCAAGTCCCTCATGACTGATTGCATGCTTAGTACCTTATCGATGTGATCATTTGTGGAGAAATCACTCTCACCAAAAGGGATGATGATGCATTTTTTGGCATTGAGTTTGAGGCCATGTTACTGACACCAGTCATTTGTTTGGGTGAGACCCTCTTGGAGGATGTCCACATCACTAGGGGAATTGCTGACAACACCCAGCTTGCGGACATCACAATCTTGGTCAGCCATAGCCCACTAGATTTGGCCTGCACCTCCGAGAAGTATATCCGAAACAGCAGAGGCCCCAAGACTGATTCCAAGGGTACACCATTTGTTACGGGTCTACTACTTGAGGTGGCTTCCCCTATTTTGACTAGGTGGGTTCTATCAGTGAGACAGTTTGCTACCCATCTGCAAAACATATGGATTGATGCCTAGCTGAGAGAGTTTATCTCTTATACCTGAGTGGGGAATAGTATCAAAGGCTTTGGCCAGGTCAAGGTAGGCGATGTGCACAGTTGTCCTCTCATCTATGGCCTTGGTGACTGTCTCAAAGAAGTCGACCAAATTTAACAGACATGACCTCCTTTTGACAAAACCAAACTGTGTGGGGTCAAGTGTCTGGAGGTTGGCAATGTCCTTGTGAATGAGGTCCATGATAATCTGCTCAATGGCCTTGTAGATCAGGCTAGTAAAGCTGATGGGTCTATAATTTCCTGGATCGGTGAATTTGTGCAAAGGGATGACAGTAGCTGTCCTCCACTTGGTCGGGACAAAGCCCATAAGGGGGCTTTGGTTGAACAGAATGCCTAATGGTGCTGCAAGTTCTTGTCTGAGTTCATGAAGGATGGAGCCTGGGATGTTATAGGATCCCATAGAGGCTGTATTTTTTGCCTTTGAGAGAGTAGTGATGACTTGCTCAGTAGTGAGAAAGAGACGGGGCAGGTACTGGGGATTTCCTGTTTTACTGATGGGGGACAGAGGAGTGAAGTTTTCAGTGAACCTGTCTGCCAGCAGGTTGGCTATATCTACAATGTTTATGTATGTGGTGTCCTTGACCACCAGTTCTGAGCAGATCTGGGTGCTTCCCTTGAGATTGTGGACATATGTGAAGGCCTTATGATTGTCTTTAGCAGATGTGGCCAGTTTGGACTCAAGTTTGCTTTGGAGGATTTCACTAGTGCTCTTATTTGCTTGTTAAGGCTAAGGAGAAATTGCTTCCAATTAAGCACCTGCTCCCTTCTTGGTTCTGGACAGCAATTTTTTCCTTTTATTATAGAGTTTATTTATTGTAGATGTCCGCCAGACAGGATTAATCTTCATTGAGGAGGAGGATTTTGTCCTGTCTGGTACTCCTGATTCCATGCAGCTATATAAATGCTCATATAGTACTTTGGTGTAGGTTTGGACATATGCTGCCAGTTTCTATAGAGGGGAGGAGGCTGTGAAGCTGTTTATACCTTCCCTCAGGAGGCTGTAATCAGCTTTGAAGAAGTTTTTTTTTTTTACCCTAGCCGGGGGGGGGGGGGTATGGGGGTATGGTGACTTTGAAAGTGACTGCTTTGTGGTCAGATCTTACCAGGGATGATGACACTGTAGTGATGATGCAGTGGTTACTCATGTTGGTTAATACCAAGTCCAAGATAGTTTCACCTCTTGGTTAGGGTGTCAACCAACTGGTTCAAGGCATTTGCATTGACAAAATCAAGGATTCTCTGGGTATTTGTGTTTTGGCATGAGTATTTCTTCCAACCTATGGTTGGATAGATAGTCATCCAAGATTAGGGTAACGGGTTGAATCTTGATAAATTCGAAGAGGTCCAGCTAGGTCGAGTGGGCATCTTGAGTGAGAGTTGGAGGCCTATAGTTAGCTATGATTTGAATAGGGTCTTGTCAATTGTTAACTGCACCTGGTGTGTTTCCTGTGCCTCATACTGTTTGACCAGCCTGGAGGTGTGTATGGCTTTTATATATATTGCAACTCCAACTCATTTTGTTTTGCTGCCCACGGCTTGGGGTCAGAATGAATGATAGGATGAGTAACCCTGGTATGGCTGGGGTGCTCTCCGCAGCTTTGAACTAGGTTTCTGTGACTGCACAAATGTCAGCATCTTCCAGGGTTAAGAATGCTTGCAATGAGTGCAGTTTCATGCTTGGATTCCTAGCGTTTAGCAGCATGGCCTTTAATTTACGTTTTGATGAAATTTTGATACACAACTCAAATATAAATCTTTTTGCTTGACTGATGTATCCCATGCACAATAAAAAATAAAGTAAATAAATCTATCATATTTTCCAACATAAAGTCCATAAAATTCATTTCTATAAATATATTCTAACCCAAAAGGCTCCATGACTGTTGTTGTCTTTCGGCTTTTCCCGGTTAGGGATCGCCACAGCGGAACTCCGGTCCGCTAATGATTGGCAGTAGATTTTTCACGAATGCCGAGGAGCCAGCTCGACGTTCAACCTTCAACGAAGGCACGCCCATTTACGCATGTCTTTTGAACGTCCACCCAACCGCGGGGAGGACATGCAGACTCCACACAGAAGGCACTCCCCGCACTCCAGCCGAGAATCGAACGGGGGAACCTCTTGCTGTGAGGCAACAACGCTACCGCTGCACCACCGCGGCAGTCACAAGGCTCCATGACTAAATTAGAATATATGGGATGAAATGAGTAGCCATCACTGTATCTTTCACTGGCATTTAGAAAGAATCCCTTGAGTAAAAACTGCACCTGCCACAAGTTGCACTTTTACACAATTGACTAAAATCTGATTCAGACAAGTTTAGCTGCAATGAGGAAGGTCGCATTATCAGCTAATTTGCATGTCCCTGAATCTTGTGTAATTACTACTCATCCTAAACTGCACTTTTTTGGCAGCAATTAGGACTGGTGGCCCACACAGCACATTGGCACAGACAACCCACTCACTCTCCCACACACATGAAGACATTCGTATACAACCACACAGTCACATACACACCCCAATCACACAAAGACACACACACACACACACACACACACACACACACACACACACACACACACACACAAGCACCTGTTCTACAATCTCACACACACACAAGCACCTGTTCTACAATCTCAAACTACCCCCCAAACACATAGTCGTCTAAGACCACTAATAACCCTGCAGCTATGCATACAAACAGCCACACATACATTCATGACCCACAACTACCCCTTTGCTTCATCTTCTCTAACCTTACCTGTATTGTGGCCTCTCCCATTGGAAATGGGAGAATGAAGTATTTTGGCCATGTTAATTAACACAGCTGGCCATTCCAATTTATATTCAAGAGATTCTCTGAATCTGTCTGCTGCATACATCCCTTCCTGTAGGCAATTAGGTGGCGAGCACACAACTAATTAGCATTAGCCTCTTCTCTGGAATGCCTCATTAGCATTTACTTGTGGAGAGCACATGACTAATTAGTATTAGCCACTTCCCTGGAATGCTTCATTACCATTTACCACAGCCATGGAGAAGTATTACCACCCATGTAAACTACTACGGGCCTGTCTCTGAATCAGAAAGGGCATTAGAGATAACTGATTGTATTAGCCCTTTTAGAAAACCAGCCTTTCAGTTGTCTATAAATATTGCCACCAAAAAAAAAAAAAAAAAAGTTTTCTAGACAAAAACTACAATAAATCGAGAATATAATTACTAGATGAGTACTCATTTAGAGAATATTTAACATCCTCAGTCCCATGACCATGAACAATGTCGGTATACAAAGTACGAACATCTGAAGTTGTTCAGTGCATTACCTTCCTCTAAAAAAGCCCTACTGCTTTATTCAAAATAACAGAATCACAAATGCATGAGCTCGAATGAAGTGTATATTTCTGTAGACACAACTATATGAGGAGATGATTGGACTACCGGAGGATTATTTTCATATTTGTGTACTCTGAACTAACAATAAAAAATTTGCTAGCCTTTCCCTCTGTACAATTAGATGTTTATCTATATCAAGACTGTCAAAATATCCTATTCTTATCCTTTTCTTTATAAACTCCCCATAGTTATGAACAGAGGTATAGCTAGCTATTTTGGCATATGATGGTGTCTCCCAATCTCATGCCCCCCTCAACTAAAACTTGAGCAAAAAAAAAAAAAAAAAAAAAAAAGAAAAGAAAAAAGTCCTCTCCCCAATCTGGTAAGTAGTCTACTTCTTTTCTTCCCTATCTATGCTCCTCAACACAGAAAAAAAAAAGTTTCATTCTTTTCATATATCTAAGATCTCCACCCCGAGGAGCAAAAAAGAAAATAAAAGAGAAAAAGTTTTTGCATCCTTATAAACTCTAGCAAACTGCTTCCTGCATGTGGAACAAGCCGCTTCTACAGTTTATGCCACTCGTGGAGCTTACTGTTTCTCCTAATACCTCAGATCTAGTTGCATCTGATGTCTTATCCATCCTGATCTTGACTGCACATCCATAATGACTTATAAAGAGAAGAAAGTAAAGTATTTACACTACCATATTTGTAGAAATGTAGATTCTTCCACATCAGTTTATCTCCAGGTAGCAGCTTCTAGAATATCCCTGGTAGGAACACCTCTGAGAAAGGCTGCAGAGGTAGATGCAGCCCTGGTGGAATGAGATCTGATCCCCTGGGGGATACGTTTTCCTTGGTGCTTATAGCAGAAATTAATGCAATGGCTTATCCATTTAGAAATGGTTTGTTTTGAAATAGCCTTTCCCTCTGCCCCTGCAGCAAATGCCACCAGCAGTTGTTCAGATTTTCTTCGAGATTTGGTCCTGTCCAAGTAGAATCTAAGTTGTCTGTGCACATCCAATGAATGCAGAATCCGCTCCCCCTTGTTCTGTGGATTGGGAAAGAAAGTTGGCAAATGAATGGACTGATTAAGAGCCACACTGGATACCACCTTGGGCATGAAGGATGGATTGGTCCTGAGTGACACCCTGTCCGCATGAAAGATGATGAAAGGCTCCACTGCCATAAGGGCCTGTAATGCAGATATCCTTCTAGCTGAAGTGATTGCTAAAAGGAAGGCTGTTTTCCAAGAAAGAAATTTTAAGTCTGCAGTAGCAGCTGGCTTGAAAGGAGGTAGAGTGAGTTTTTACAATACAAAGTTAAGGTCCCAGGCAGGGGTTGGAGCTCTCCTGGGTGATCTCAAGTTTTTGGCCCCTCTGAGGTACTGCTTGAGCAGAGGATGAGAGAAGAGGGGAGGTTCTGTGTTGTAATGAGCTGAAATGGCTGAAGCGTGGATTTTAATGGAGGAAAGACAGGCCCTTGTGAAGCATCTCAGTTAAGTATTGCCTAATCTGAGGTAAATTGGGCGTTGCTGTGCTCATCCCTTGAGACTGATTCCAGGCACAGAATCTTTTCCATTTGTCAGCATAAGATTTTCTAGTAGTAAGTCTTCTCGCCTTCAAGATGACATCCATCACGGGTTTTCTGAGGGATGCTAAGGGTGAATTTAAGTGATTAGCCAAGCTGAATGTTTCAATGTTGGGAGCTGAGGGTGCAGAATTTGGTTCTTCTGCTGAGACAGTAAGGAAGGTGTCTGAGGCAGGTGCCATGGAGAAATTTGTGACACACTGCGCAGGAGTGGGTACCAGTGTTGGCATGGCCAGTCCGGAGCAATCAAAATCATTTTTGGTTTGGACTGTTTGACTTTTAGCAGAACTCTGGAGAGTAGATGCAGAGGGTGAAAGGTGTAGACTGATAGGTTTTTCCAGCTGAAGGACAGAGCATCCACTTTCCAGGCTTTTTTGTGAGGAGTTCTTGTGCAAAATTTGTCCAACTGGTAGTTCTTGGGGGAGGCAAATAGATCTATATCTGGGCTCCCCCATTTGCTTGTCAACATGTTGAAAATCCGTGGTTCGGTGTTTCCATTCGTGTGGGTCCATGAGATTTCTGCTTAGTTCGTCTGCCAGAAAATTCAGTTTTCCTGGCAGGAATTGAGCTTGTAGTTGCACTTGGTAACTCAAGGCCATGTTCCACAATGCCATGGCTAGTCTGCAGAGGGGGAAGGAATGTGCACCCCCTGCTTGTTTATGTACCACATAACCATGGTGTTGTTCGTCTTTACCAGTAGTTGTCCTGGATGAATGTAGTCCTGGAAGGCTGTCAGAGCATTCTGTACAGCTAACATTTCTTTTTGATTGATATGTAGGTGCATTTGATTTGGGCTCCATTTGCCCTGAATGCACTTCCCTGCCATATGAGCCCCCCCATGCATAGTCTGATGCATCTGTAGTCAGGGTCTGGGTGGCAGGGGGTAGTGTGAATGGCAGTCCCTTGTTTTGGTGGCAGGCCTCTGCCCACCATATGAACTCTAGGCTTAGGCAAGGTATGACAGGAATCATTGTTTCCAGGCTGTGACAATGTTGACTCCATAAATGTTTTAAGTACCACTGAAGTTTCCTCATATGTAGTTTTGCATATGGAATTAGAAGAATGCAGGAGGCCATGAACCCCAAGGCTTGCAGTATTTGGCTTGCAGATAGCAGGGTAATTGTGTCCACCTGTCTGAAGTAAGTTACCAAATGAAATTTGTTTTTCTGGGGCAAAGAAAGCCATCTGGGCAGTTGTATTCAAGCTTGCACCCAGGAATGCAATCTGTTGAGAGGGTACCAGTTGTAATTTCTTTTCGTTTATGGTGTACCCTAGACAAGTCAGAACCCTTTTTACAAACGCCAGATGTTCAAAAAATATGGCCTGGTTTTCTGCCTGAATTAGACAATCGTACAGGTATGGATATATTTGAATATTTCTTTGCCTGCAAAATGCAATTACTGGAGCCAGGCACTTTGTGAATAACCTGGGCACAGTAGATAAGCCAAGGGGCAGTGCAGAGAACTGATAATGCAAGTAGCCTGCTTTGAAGCGTAGGTATCTTCTGCAAGATTCCCTGATTGTGATATGCAGGTAAGCTTCTTTCAAATCTAGAGTGGCCAACCAGGCATCCTTGCCTAGCATAGGAAGTAACTGGTGAAGAGTCAGCATCTTGAATTTTGGAATGTCCAGAAAGGTGTTTAGAGTATACAGGTCCACAATTGGACGCCATGATTTGTCTTTTCTGTGTACCAGGAAAAGTCTGGAATAGAAACCTTGTCCCTTTTCTTCTTCTGATACTAGTTGAACAGTCCCCATGTTTAAGAGGGAAAGTACTTGTTTCTGAGCCTCTGCCCACTGATTTGGGGGCAGGCCTGGCCATCTGCTTGGAGTTGACAACGTGTGGAAATGAAATCTGTATCCCTGGGACACTATATTTAAAACACATTTGTCCTGGGTTATGAGTTGCCAGTTTTTTGCATGAAGAGCAATCTTTTCCCCCCAAAGGGGTGGCTGAAAGGTAAGTGCTTGGTAATTTTAAAGGAAAGTCATTAAGACTGTTTACCATAGGGGGGTGTCTTGTTATTTCCAAATTTGGAAGTGGAAGCACCCCATTGCTTAGTTCTGAGAGTCCCTTGGGACTGAAACCTGGTGCTTTTGGTGTGTCTGGGTTTGGCTTGAGTGGATCTGGAAGGAGCTGGAAAGTACCAGTTCTTAGTAGACCAGTGCCTACTAAATCTTGGAGGTTGCACTTGTAAGAAATCTTTCACAGTCTGCATAGATTTAGCTTTATCTTCCATCTTTTTTAGAACTTCTTCAGCCTTATTACCAAACAGGCGGTCCTGATTTAAAGGATCATCCAACAATTTTGCTTTAACATGATCAGGCATAGATTGCTCCTTAAGCCAAGCATGCCTTCTAAGCACAGACCCAGTAACAGCAGCCCTGCAAGAGGTCTCTAAAGAATCAAAACCACATTGCAAAGTATGTTTTCCAACTTGTTCAGCTGAATACAATAAATCCTGTAAATCTTTATTTTCCACACAGTCAGAAATCAACATCATTTTCTGTTTAAGCAGTCCCATGATATGCTGTTGATATTTTAGTATATGAAATTGACAGTTTAAAGCCCTGATTGCCAAGGTTGCAGAAGTATAAACCTTTTTACCCCATCTATCCAGCGCCCTGGAATCTCTATCTGAAGGGGTAGGATTTTTAGCATTAGAAGCCTTAATGCCCTTGGGCTCCTGAGAAATGGTTTCTGGGTCTGCAACAGGATTTTTGAAAAGGAACTTGTGGGACTCAAGAACCCTGTAGTATCTATCAGGTTTACTAGGAGCCAGAGGCAGGGAATCAGGGGCCATACTGGATTCCGAAAATACATCATCAACAATGTCTAGTACAGGAGGTATAGCCAAAGGCCTATGCTGAGGAAGAAGAAGGAAATCCCTAAGCCTCTTTTTGGATTCAGAAAATTCCTGACTTTCCCAGTGGAAATGCTCCCTTAAGGTATTTAAAGTTTCCCCAAAAGAAAAGTCCTCGGGGGGGGGGGGGGGGAGCAGAGGGAATGGAATCCTCTGCATCAGAATCCTCATAAGTAGGTATGGACAAATCCAGGTCATTAGAAGAGTCAGAAGAAATAGAGTCCTGATCAGAAGATTCATAGTCAAGCTCAGCCCTAGGCCTCTTAGAAGGGGGGGGGGGGTTGACTACCCCTGATTAGAATAATTAAATCTTCAGCCATTTTGATCATTTGTTTTTTAGGCATAGGGGCCTGAACATGTGGCCTGGGCATCAGTTTTTAGACACAGATCGAGATTTAGGCCTTAGTATTGAAGGTGGAGTCAGTTTAATATGCAAGTCTGTAGGCCTGAATACACCCTCAGAAGCCGGTGCCTGCACAGTGGCTCCAGACCCATCCAAGGTAGAGACATCCGTGAGTTCCATAGGTGAAGCATACCGGACTCCAAATGGGTCTCAATAGAGGCCTGCGAATCAGAAGTAGCGGATATCAGGGGCTGCAAAAGCACCTCACTGAGTACCGGCGAACTGGCGACTGGCTTAAGAGAAGCGTTGTCGGCAGTTTTGGACCTCGACGGCCTGTCTCTGTCTTTTTCTTTGTGTTTTTTCGGAATTCCGGTAGTCGGATGGCTAACCAAAGTCATTTCTGGATAATTAAACCGAGAACCGAAATATTTAGAAGCAAAAATTTACCGACGACGGAAAGTGCATAACACAAGCCTGTCTTTGAGAAAAATCAGATAGAGTTTGCCCACCATGACAGCATGCAGCTCACAGACTTATCTTGCAGGTGTCAGAGCAGGGAGTAAAACAGTCTTGCAGGCAATGAAAAGTAAATCAGCCTGAGAGGCAGGGTCAGAAGGAAGTAATATCGCATTTGTAAGAGCAAAGTTGAGATCCTACGGAGCAGAAACTTGCTTTTGGGGTGTCTCATGCACACTCCTTTCATAAACTGACCACAAACAGATGAAAGAGGGAGATCGATGGGAAGACAAACTAAGATGGCCTCAAAATACTCTTTGATAGAAGCATATGTCAAACCATCTCTAAGTCGCTCATAGAAATATTTAAAAACCAGAGGGGTTGAAACCCTTTTGTGATCTCTGTTATTGACAAGACACCACCTAGAAAATCTATTTCACTACTGAACATAACATTTTCTAGCTGCAGGCTTTCTTCTTACCTCCTTAAATACCTGCTGCACATTCTCATGTAACAAATGTATACAAGGTATCAAAAGAAAATCACCCAGACTCAATTACTCTAAGTTAGGGTGTACTATTCACTTCCAATGCAGTGAGCAGATCCAGTCTGTAAGGATCCCTGTTGTAATTACCCTTGGCCAATTCCATAAACAGCAAAAAACAATTTTGCCTGAGCCAAAAGGGAGTTACTACAGTGATCTCTGGTAATTTTTTCTGAAACTTTAGACATACCTTCTGAATTATTGTAAAGGGTGGAAAATGTGTACAAAAACATTCCCGACCATTGGAACAATAGTGTGTCTGTCTTCCAAGCATGGCTGCAAGGATATCTTGAACATAATTTTTTTCAGTTGTCTGTTGCGAAAGGAGGCGAACAGATCTACTTGTGGTGTTGCCCACATCTGGATAAAGTCCTGGAAGACCTTTACATAGAGATTCTATTCATGAGGGTCTGTACAGGATGTGCTTAGAATGTTTGCCCCTGTTTTGCTCTGATGGAAGGTACGAGGCCTACAGAGTCAGAGAACACTGTAGAGACAACTCCCAGTCTTCTCTGGTGTCTGGCAAGCAGGGTATGGCCTTGTACCTTCCTTGTCTATTCAGGTACCATTGATTTTTTCTCATGTGCGGTCTGGCTAGTGGTATCATGAGGATCATTGATGCCACAAGGCCTAGAAGTTTGAAGAACTTTCTTGCTGAACCACATCTAGAAGACAGAAATCTAAGACAATGTGCTGATAAATCAGAACTTGTCTTCTAGCTGAAACCCATCCTTTTTACTATGTCAATTCAACACCCCAGGAAAATAATTAATTCAGATGGTGTGAGGAGGGACTTTTGAGAATTCAATTTCAAACCCAGTTAGGAAAGGAGGAGTGCAACCTTGTCTTAGGACTCCTAGCACCGGGATACAGAATCTGCACTAACCAGCAAGTCATCTAAATAAGGAAAAATGTGGATGCCTAGGGTTCTACAATAGGCAACTACTGCAGCAAGACACTTTGTAAACACTCAAAGTGCACTAGATAGCACAAAGGGTAATGCAAAAAAAAAGGAAATGTAAGCCAGACAGCAAATTTCAAAAATTTCTGAAAATTGGGAGCCATATGAATATGATGCTAAGTGTCCTTGAGGTCTACAGTCACCATGAAAAAGAGGTCTGGAAGCAATGCTAGGGCCAACTGTAAGACCATTCTGAAGTTTGGAATTTTATAAAGATATTTATAAAGAACAAATCTAGGACAGGGCTCCAGGACTGATTCTGGAGTAAACTCCTTTGCCTATGTGTATCACAGGCACTAATTCTATGTACCTGCTGCTGCCATGTGATGGAGCCCTGGAAGGAACAGCTCTGTTTCTTGGTGGAGGAAGGGGAATTCCCCTGAAAGAGAGAGATTTCCAATCCACTGCCAAGTGTATCCTGTTTAAATTACTCTCACAAGCCATTTGTCTGACACTATTTTGTGACCAGGCTGCAGGACTGAGATACAGCCTGGAGAAGGACGAAGATAATGAAGGGAAGGGTGCTCTAATACTTGACATAGTCATTCCTTTGCAGGGGTTGATCCTTTTTTCAGGAAGGAACCCCTCTTGTTTGGTTTTGAAGAACTTTAATCCACCCACTTCCTTTTGGATCCCCGACTTTTATTTGGCTGGGGGTTTTGTTTGTTCTGCCCCTTGAAGGAAGACACCTCGTTTGGGGAGAACTTGGGTACATGAATCATCTTAGATATCCCATATATTAATTTGCTACTATCATCCCACTGTTTCAGGATCTGTGTAGCAAGACCAATTCAGAACTTAAAAGTGCATTCAAAATTTCAGCTTTTGAATCAGAGTAGTTCTGATTATGTAACCACGCATATCATCTTAAAATTTATTTATTTATTGACATTTGTTGACTGGGACAGGAGCTCATTTTTGGCAGAGCCCCAGAGAGAAAAGCTCCACAAACACATTCTGAATGCACAATATTTTACAAGAATTTACAGAAATTACAGTACAATATAACAACAAAACGAGAAACAGACTAATAAATTGTGGGAAATTACAATATCAGAGAGAAAAACATCAATTTATAAGATATATATATATATATATATATATATATATAGCCTATATTACATGATCAAATGATTAGGTGATCGAACACCTAAACATTGACCACGTAATATCGAACTGCAAAATGGTGAATGCCGTTAGGAAACATTACCATTAGCCACAAAAAAAAAATGAATTTTACAGTCAAACTAGGTGGGAGGCCGTGCCCCCCACACCCCCCCTAACTAAATATAGCAACTCCGAGATCACTCCACAGTGGAGAAAACAGCAAAATCCAGTGAACAGCCAAGGGAAATTTTTCCCTGAATTAATTATATATATATATATATATATATATATATATATATATATATATATACACACACACACACACACACACACACACACACACACACACACACGCACACACTTTTTTTGGTAAATAGACGGGTAGTGCTGGGTTGAAAGAATTAATAAAGGGAAATAAAACTCACTAGTGAGGTAGTTTTAAAAGGCTGAGGGGTTAGAATGATAGTTAAGGTTAGTGAAATTTATAGTAAGAACAGAGTTGTTTAAAATAACTTGTAGATCAAAGAGAGTTTCCTACTGGTTTTGATGAGTAAAGATTGGGGTAAACCAGAGGAAGGTTCAAGGAGAGTGGGACAACAACATTAAAAAGATATTGTCAGCCAGACAACCACGCTGAAAACCATAAAAACTATACTGTATTCAGGTAAGATAAAAAGACTAAACGTCTCATAAAAACAAACTTAAAAATAATTATATTAAAAGGATTATCACTTTCTCGAATATAACCCTTCACCAGATCCTAAAATCACCTCACTTCCTGTAATTCAAATATGAAAAGTTAGCCAATCAAGTTCAATGTTACATCATATGCCCCTTTAGCACTGGCTTTAAGAGGACCACACCATTCAAACCAGGCTGTTTGTCTGCCTGGAGATTGGCAATCCACTTCATTTCTGTAACTTCTGTATAATTAAGATCACCACCCTGAGGGTTAACCTTTTGTATACATAATACCATAAAACAAAAGCTATGCTCAGGTTAAGAGTTAATATGCTGTGCAACAGCATTATGTTTAGCTCTTGTTCTAATGTCACTGATATGTTGTAAAATACGCTCCTTAAAAAATCTGTTTTTTTTCCCCATGTAGAAACAACAGCATCTGGTGCAGGTAGCTAAATAACGTTTTTCGTCAACAATCAGCATAAAGATTTGGTGTATAAACCTGATGTGTGCTGGGATGTACAAACTCATTACATTAGTTGATATAACGACATGTTCTGCAAGGGAAAGTACCCATTCTAGTAGGCAGTGTGTTGTAGTTCTGTGGCTCATATAACCCTCTGCATTCTAGTTGCTTCAGGTTTCTATTATTCTTAAAGCACAAGGAGGGTTCTGTGCTCACTACCCTTTTAATATTTTCATCAACAATGAGCAGCTTCCAACTACTCCTGATAATACAGCAGATGCTTCTTATGTCACTGCTATAGGTCATCACCACCCTCAGTGTATTGCTTTTCTGTTGCTTTTGCACAATGTCCTGACTACAATTTTCTGAAGACAAAAGGCGCAGGCTGCTACACTGAACATGACTGGCTAACTTTTCCTATATGAATTATAAGAAGTGAGGTGATTTTGGGATCTGATGAAGGGTTATACCTGAAAGCGTTAGTACTTTTAATATAGTTGTTGATTTTAAGTTTGTTTTATGAGATGTTTAGTCTTTTTATCTTACCTGAATAAAGTAGTTTTTATGGTTTTCAGCATGGTTGCCTGGCTGACTATATCTTTTTACTATTGGAAACTTTTTGTTTGTGCCAGACATTTAGTGCTACTGGAAGCGTTTTTCGGTGGAATCTTAAAACAACATAGGCAGCAGCATTTCTTGAGACGTATCTGCACATTCAGGCACACCTCTCAAAGCACGTTTCAAAACTTGAGTCAAATCTGAAACAGTTTCATTCATATAACACTCTTGCTCTGTAGGTAAGGATGCAGCAAAATCATTCAGACTCTGTAAGCACACTTTAAAATAAATTTCCAGATATAGTGTTGATAATTTAACATTCTAAAGATAAGATTACTGGAGACAGACACCATTTTTTCTTTGAAGATCAAACCAGCGTCCCTCTTTATTAGGGGGTGTAGGACTAGATGAAGCCAAGCACTTTGTATTTGAGCATGCAGCTGGGGAGACTAGAAGGATCAGCACTCAAATGAGATGAGAGACTTGTCATATCCATGGGCAACCTATATTTTAAAGGCTGCTGGAATAGATACGGCTGTCCTGCAAGCAGCTTTATAAACACATTCCAAGACCAAGGGGGGGGGATTGCTACAGAACCGGGCATCTTGTGTTCCATAAGGTCATATACTCTGCCTAGCTATGGGGTAGTACTTTAATAAACAAAAACCAAACCAAACAGAAGACAATTCACGATACAGTCCAAAGATACTAAGCGCTTTCACTATCAGAAAACTAAAAACACATATTATAGAACACCTAAGTGACATTAAAAGACACAAAAATACCAATATGTTATTTAATCATAGTACAAACTGTACTAATTTTAAAAGATTTTTGTTTTTTGTTATTGATAGAATACCACCTAACACACACAAAGGTGGTGATGAAAAAACTATGTTAGAAGCCAAAGAATGCTTATGGCAACTCAGGCTTAATGCCTGCAAATGGCCTGGCCTCAATCAGCAAATAGCAATTTCCAGCATACTCAAACTTAGATCACATTTTATATGATCAAGTTACATCATTATCACACACTTATTGTTAGAAATCAAATTTTTAAGTGAATTTATACCCTACCATGTTTCATATTTTTTACAAATCATACATTTTATACAATATGTTCATTTTGAACACAATTCATTTTATAAGCCTAAGTACATTATTAAATATTTTTATACATACATTAAATTATACACAATTTATACATATTTATACTTAATATTTATATTTACATTCATAATTATATACATATTTATTTACATTAACATTTTTAATTGTATTTATATTTTTATTTAGATTTAGATTTATATTTTTTATTCATAATTAGTATTTATATGTATATATATTTTTACTATCAACACACTACATTTTAGGTACATACACAACAACAATTAAACAATTAAATATGTATACAATTTTTTTGATGTTTTAAACAACATTATATCTAAACCAACACAAGGTTTCAATATTATATCCAAACTTATATAAGGTTTTATTTATGTAACACAGATCCTTATACTTTACTGTATCTTTAAGTTGTGAAGCACTGGCCATTCAATGATGATCATGATTAATTGATTAATTGTTCATTTAATTGTTTATGAAATTAGTATATAAGGGATGATTAGTAACAGTATTTTGTACTCTGATGATGCCCCATGTCTGTGGGTGAAAGCGCTTAGTATCTTTGGACTGTATCGTGAATTGTCTTCTGTTTGGTTTGGTTTTTGTTTATTAAAGTACTTCTGAAGAAACCAGGATTCAAGGTTTGCTGTATTTCTGGCTTACTGGTGTGTTCTACTCCTGGATGACATCGCTCTACCTTTTTCAGCTGCCTGATTGAGTCCTGGAACGTTTTACTACAGACAGACCAACAGGAAGAGGTTTTTAAAGTTATTTACGCGTTTTTATTATTATCATATTTTTTCAACAACCTCCGTACTGTGATTCTATTTATTACCAGAAACCTGTAACTACAAATCTGTGAACTACAAGCATCATCCCGTGTTTTAACTACAGAGATTTTCAACAGATTGCTATATACTATTTTCTATCAGAGATTGAACTGTGTTGGTTGCTACTTACTATTCTACGCTATAGCCTACACCTGCTTTTGGCTTGTAGTGGACTAATTTTGAATTGTTTTACCCATTTCGATTTGTTTTACACATACTTCAGTGTATTCTCTAGCTCCAACATGCACCGCTTGTTACAGGAGCACTTAGAGATTACTAATAAACTTATTCAGGCGCTGCATGAGCAACGCAACAATGTGGGTATAGAAGAGGAGATTCTTATTTCCGAAACACAAGAACAGTTGCTAACTTTACATTCTACGCCCAACACGAGCATGCATAGGCAGAGGCCCATTGCTAGGCAACGATCTAAAACTCCAACTAGAAGCGTGACGATGTCAGGGAGTGGTGGTGTCGTGATTCCTCCCCCTAACTCTTCTACCAACAACAGAGAAGAACGGAATGGGGCTACACACACTGGACATTCATCGTCGAACCCTCCTTCTACTCACAGTGTGGATTTAAACCAATTTTTGTTACCTCCTTTACTTAAGAAGAACTTTGTTGTTTCTAGGGACATGGGGTCCCTCAATTCCCAGCTTGTCGAATTTGAAAAGACACTGAAAGTTTTTAAATCCCTTCAAATGGACAATGCGTTTTTAGAACGCTCATTGGAACTGAAACAAGTACCGAAGGGGTTACGGATTTTTAAATTGCCTCATGGGTTTGAGGAAGGTACTGCTGTTTTTTCTGACCTTTTATCTCTATTTGACAGAGCAGGTTTTGACTTACTGAAATTAATTATACGCAATAACTCTGAAAAACTGAACATTTTGAATGAGAAACTATGTCAGTTGGACAGAAACATTAAAGCAGACCTTATGTTTGAACACAGCAAATTTAGACTAGATAACATATTTAAAGACATGGATAGGTATATTAATAAAGGGCTTGACATAAAAAATCACAAAATAGAAAGGGATAGTCAAGATTATAGGAACAACAAAGTTTATACACATTTTAAAGAATACAAAAACATGAAACACTATAATCAAGCCCAAGGACATTATAATCAGGACAGATACAACCCAATGTCAGGTTTTGAACAAACACATAGAAATAATAGCAACAACAATGAAGAATCACAATCAGTTTTTTTTAGATCAGCCAGTCTTAAGGAGGTCAGAAAGAATAAGAGAAAGACAGGGCAGTCACAAATATCCCTCACACAATCATTACAACAAGGGGGAACAGAGAATGAATTCTTGGTACAGATAGATGATCCTCACACTATAGTTTTTAACAATGAAAAAACAAATAATTTGATCACCAACCAAGAACTTGGTGACTGTTCTGTTACAACACATTCAGGTTTTAGTTTATATAACTACACTAAACACAATTTTGGAAAGAATTATTTAGAACTATTTAGTAAAGGTTTTAATTTTGTACCTTCATTTCATTTAGATATTGGCAGTGTGTTGATAAACTTGAAATTATATACCAGACTTTTAAATTTAAAAATATTTTTTTATCATTCTAACAATCCCATTTTAGATTCTGCACATTTTACTCCCAAGCGTCATAGTACTTTTATCCCTCCACAACATTTTTTAATTCAGATTTTTGAGAAACTTTGTGAAAATCAAATTAGAAGAGTTTTAAATAAGAAAATGGTCACCAAACACAATTTGACTTCAGCAGAACAGTTTTGCCTGAAAGAATTAACTAGTTCTCATCAATACAGGATTATGAAACCAGATAAAGGGGGTGGGGTAGTTATTATGCTGAACACTGATTACTACAAAAGAATGACAGATTTATTAGATGACAATGACACTTATGAAAAAGTGACTAGGTACGAAGTCAACAGAGCACACACTACAATTGATTGGTTAATTTATGAGTATTTGATGGATGCCAGAATTGACCAGAATATTTTCAAATACATCTATGTGGAATTCCCTATTACACCTTCAATTTTTGGGATTCCAAAAATTCATAAGGATATACACCACCCCCTGTTCAGACCCATTGTGTCAGCCAAAGGCTCAAAAACTGAAGCTTTAGCAGCCTATGTAGATTTTAAATGCAAAGATATTTTGAAAAGTTTACCACACATTCTCAGAGATTCATGGCATTGTTTAGAATCAATTAGAGAATTTTCAAAAAACTTTGATTTTAAATCTAATTTTCTTATGGCTACTATAGATGTTGTTAATCTTTTTTCTGTTATTCCCCATGAAAAGGGGACGGAAATGTTTGAAACTTGTCTTAACACACACAAAAGATGTAATTTCTCTGAAAACCATTTACTAACTGAAATGCTTGAACTGGTTTTAGAAAACAACTTTGTGTATTTTAACAACAACTACTACATACAGAAGAAAGGTGTTGCTATGGGGGCTAGATGTGCTCCCATTTATGTCAATTTAGTTTTAGCACAATGGGAGTCTGAAATCATATTCACTAGTATCTTTTGGCAGAAGATTTTATTATATCTGCGTTATTTGGATGACATTTTGATTTTTTGGGGGGGATCTAAGGAAGAGTTTAATGATTTTATTACTTTTTTAGGACAATCTACTAACTTTTTAAAATTCACTAGTCATGTTTTTGCTAATAATGTGGAATTCTTGGACATTAAGCTTACTGTTGCTAACAGCAGAATTGAATCAACTTTATTTAGGAAGAAAACACACTCAAATTCGTTCCTACACTTCGACAGCTGTCATCCATTTCATCAAAAAAGGAACCTGGTCAAAGGCCAGATGGTCAGACTGTCTAGAATAATCAGTGACAATCAAGTGTTTGAACAGGAATTGGATGCACTTATGAGTATGTTTTTTGATAGAGGCTACCCTTATGATCTTGTTTTCACTATTAGTAAGGAGGTGAAAACTAAGAGGTTGACTAAATATAAACCTATCATTATTTATGAAACATCAGAAGAGATTACCCCTAAGGTTACTGTAGCTAGAAGTGACACACTTATTATTCCATTTAACAACAGAACACAAGAGATTGTCACTAGTGTCCAAGAAGCATGGACTAGTGTTATAGATGTAAACGTGGAACTTTCAGGTATACTAGGAACTGCACCTAAATTTACATACAGTAAAGGGAAAAAATTGATAAACTTATTTGAGAACAATTTTAATAGTGATCTGCTTAGGCACTCTAAGATGAGCAAATGTGGCTCATGTCATGTGTGTAGATTTATTAATGATGGCCCCTACATTTCCATTTATAATCATGGGAAAACCCTCAAATGTCCAGGCCACTGTAACTGCAATTCTGGCATGGTTGTTTATGCAGCAATATGTATAGCTTGTCAAGCATTCTACATAGGGAAAACTATCAGAAAACTAAAAACACATATTATAGAACACCTAAGTGACATTAAAAGACACAAAACTACCAATATGTTATTTAATCATAGTACAAACTGTACTAATTTTAAAAGATTTTTGTTTTTTGTTCTTGATAGAATACCACCTAACACACACAAAGGTGGTGATGAAAAAACTATGTTAAAAGCCAAAGAATGCTTATGGCAACTCAGGCTTAATGCCTGCAAATGGCCTGGCCTCAATCAGCAAATAGCAATTTCCAGCATACTCAAACTTAGATCACATTTTATATGATCAAGTTACATCATTATCACACACTTATTGTTCGAAATCAAAATTTTAAGTGAATTTATACCCTACCATGTTTCATTTTTTTACAAATCATACATTTTATACAATATGTTCATTTTGAACACAATTCATTTTATAAGCCTAAGTACATTATTAAATATTAAATATTTTTATACATACATTAAATTATACACAATTTATACATATTTATACTTAATATTTATATTTACATTCATAATTATATACATATTTATTTACATTAACATTTTTAATTGTATTTATATTTTTATTTAGATTTAGATTTATATTTTTTATTCATAATTAGTATTTATATGTATATATATTTTTACTATCAACACACTATATTTTAGGTACATACACAACAACAATTAAACAATTAAATATGTATGCACATTTTTTGGTGTTTTAAACAACATTATATCTAAACCAACACAAGGTTTCAATATTATATCCAAACTTATATAAGGTTTTATTTATGTAACACAGATCCTTATACTTTACTGTATCTTTAAGTTGTGAAGCACTGGCCATTCAATGATGATCATGATTAATTGATTAATTGTTCATTTAATTGTTTATGAAATTAGTATATAAGGGATGATTAGCAACAGTAACAGTATTTTGTACTCTGATGATGCCCCATGTCTGTGGGTGAAAGCGCTTAGTATCTTTGGACTGTATCGTGAATTGTCTTCTGTTTGGTTTGGTTTTTGTTTATTAAAGTACTTCTGAAGAGACCAGGATTCAAGGTTTGCTGTATTTTTGGCTTACTGGTGTGTTCTACTCCTGGATGACATAGCTATGGGGTAGTTCCAGGTTGCTCCCAAGCAAAAGAATCACTAAATCTAGCAATCATCACAGGAAAAGTGAAGATGTGTTTGGAGTAAGCTCAGGTTCACCTTCTGAAGAATCAGCATGACTAGGAAATCACCACTGAACTCATCAGATGTCAGATCTCAGTGAAGGCATTATCAGTGCAACATACCCAACTCCCTAAGTGACCACCTCCCAGCATATACTCATAACATTACAGCCACAACATCCTAACACCCCCAGACTCAAAATAACCAGAAACCTCACCAAGTTTAACAGACATATTCAGCACGTCCCTAAAGTTGGTTAACTGACCCATTAGATGAAGCTGTGACAACCTTTAGTAATTTATCCCTTAAGACCCTAAATAGCTTTGCCTCTGTACAGGAAGAAAAAAAAAGTTAAAGCAACCCACTCCCCCGGCTTTCCTCCATATGCAACACCATAATGTACGCTATGGACAATGTTTGGAAAGACTGTCTTAACCTATCCGCCCCCCCCCCCCACCCCCACCCCCACACAACATTTTCAGTCCTATAGCAACCGTCTTATTCTTGCTAAAAAAAAAGCACAGAAGAACAAAAAAAATCTTATTATAGTCAACTTACAACTTAGTCACAAAATGACCCCAAAACATTTTGGTCCTCGATATGCTCTCTACTCAATACTGGCTCATAAAAGACCAATGCACTTCAGAAAACTGCTCTCCCCATGAAATAGCTACAACATTTCAGACCTACTTTATAGAAAGCATTGTTGTCATCACCAATAACTCACCAGCTTTCCTCCCATCGAGCATTGCTCCCCTACAATGCCTCATAACCAACAAAAGGTAGGAATCCAATCAGCCTTCGATCACATATATCAACAAGTTTACCCTAAAACCTGTACCAACATCCACTATGGAAAAAAATCCTACTCAAAAAAACGATGCTCCATAACTGCAAATAACCTTCTACCAGAATACCTTACCATGGCTGCAAAGGCCAGCTTGCCCAATAACTTCATCAACAGACTCATGCAGGAATCTTATTTGTCTGGAAAAAATCCTACATCATCCCATTCCATATGGGAAGAAACTCAGCAGAAGTCTCTAATTTCTGGTATATTGCTATCCTGTCTCCCCTATTAAAAATCCTTGAAAATGTATCCATAAGCAGCTTCTTCACCACCTCCTCATGGAGCTGCTCCTAACTAGTATTCATCATGGATTCTGCACAGGCCATAGTACAAATAATGCACTAGCATCCTTCATGTGTAATATAAACAAAAGCAGAGACTATGGCAAACTTATTACTTCTTTATTTCTAGATCTCTCTAAAGCCTTCACTACTGTCTCACACAGTAAAATCCTACAACAAATGATCCAGCTTTGCCTGTTCCCTCCCTCTCTACTTTGGTTTAAAAGCTACCTAATCAATCAGATGCCAAAATACCAAACAAACAAAATAAAAAATACCACAAGGAGGTGTAGCCTAGAAAATCCACAAAGTCCAAGACACAATAGCGCACCAAGATTTATTGCCCGCTTTCATCAAATGACTTCCTCAGAATAAAATCAGTTCAAAAAACTACACTTTAAATACACTGGTTAACAAGCAATTATCCAAGTTAATTAAATAATGATGAAAATTTAAAAACACACACCCTCATGACTCAGAAAAGAAAGATGTATCACCATCTTTGTCAATACAAAGTTTACGATGTTTTAAAAAACACTTAACATTGATAGCCTCGCTCAGACCTGGGATTTTGTCTCATTTTAACCTAATCTGCCAAATAGTCTCCCTTTGTTCTAAATAATTCTTAAAGTCACCTTCTCTCATATCTGATCTGCATACTTCTAACACTGAGAAGGTGATTTTTTTAAAAAAAGAACAAACAATAGAATGTTTGTATAAAGCGTTAGTGTGGTCTCTAACTTTAATACTGTATAGATGTTCCTTAATACGGGTACTTAAACTTCTTGTAGTCATTCCTACGTAAAATGCTGGACAAGTAGTACACATACTAATATAAACAGCTCCATGGGTATTGCAGTTAACAAAGCCTGGTACTTCTAATGTTCTGTCGGATGTTTCAACAGTAATATAAGGCCCTTCAGAAATATATCTACAAATGTTGCACTGGCGGCAACAATGCATACCCTTCTTTTTAGTTACAAGAACATTTTCTTTATGACTATTGTGTTCCAAGATTTTTTTGATGTTGTAGTTGTTCCGAAACACCAAATGGGGTTTAGTTCCCAAACTCTGAAAAATATCAGAGTTACCTTGGATAACTCTCCAGTTTTTTTTCAAGTAAACACCTAATACGATGACAATCAGCACTCATTTCAAAAGAACAAATTAAGTTGGTATTAATTCCCCTGGTTTGTCGCTCAATGTTACCATCTAAGTTTACTTCTTGTAACATTGTTAATAACGCTGGATAATGTGTCAACCGTTTGTTGTAAATTTCAGTGCCACTATTTATTAACAATTGTTCTTTATAACTCCTTTGTAGGAACATAGAGATAATAAATTGAAATTCCTGAATTAAATCAGAATCTTTCGTGGTCATACGACAAGCCCTAATGAATTGTCCTCTGGGTATATTCCTAAGGGTATGTCTTGGATGGCTACTCTGAAAATGTAAATACCCATTAGTGAATGTTTCCTTCCTGTGAATACGACTATGAAATCTATTGTCTGTTATATCCCACCAAAAATGAATGTCCAAAAAATTAACTTCCAAACCTACGGCACCTTTTGTAAATTTTAAATAACCAGGTTGTGAATTTATCTCTGAAATAAAAGCTTCAACAGTATCATTTTTACCTTCGATGATGAAAACTAAATCATCTATAAACCTACAAAAAAAGTTAATATGAAATTTATTTTTTAGCAAAGGAATACATTCGAATTCCCACCAAGCCATAATCAAGTTTGCATAAGCGGGTGCAGCTGGAGAACCCATCGCCACCCCTCTTTTTTGCTTGTAGTAGATATTATTAAACAAGAAAAAGTTATTATGTAAAATAATTTCTAAAAACCTACAAATAGTAGAAATAGCATTACTACTGAAGTACTTCTTTTTAAACAAAAAACTTCGTACTGCTTCGACACCTTCATCATGTGGAATACAGGTGTATAATGAAACTACATCAATGGTAAAAATTATGTGTTTTTCCGGATCAAAGACCTCAGTTTCAACATAAGTCCTTAATTTATCTAAAAAGTGCCATGAATCCCTAACATGAGATACTTCGTTAACTAATAAAGGTCCCAAAGCTGCATCAATGACTAAAGAGACCCCTTCTGTTATTGAATGTGGTGAGGAAACAATAGGTCTAAGTGGGGGGTTATTTAGATCTTTATAAGTTTTCGGAATACCAAAAATTACCTCAATTCTAGGTTCCTGCACCACACAAAAATCATATAAGTTAATGTCTCCTGACATAAGGGCTTCATACAAATGAGAATGTATCAAACGATAACTTTTGTGAATCTCATAAAGGGAAATCTGTTCGTATTCATCTATATTATTTAAAATGTTTAACATGTTAGTTTTGTATACTTCTTGATCCATTATAACTATGTTTCCCCCTTTGTCACTTTTCATAAACCTTAATTTCCCAGTCAAAGCTTGTAAATCCTTCAGTGCTTTCCTTTCATCAAAAGATAAATTATTATGGGTATTACCTTTGGTTCTTAACATGCTATTTAGGTCTTGAATACAAAGTTCTTCATAAACCTTAATAGTATGGTGTAATTTTGGTGTGTAACTAGAAGGCTTAACCAAAACCTTTTTGGTTTCAGGTAGATCTTGCATAAAATAAAATAAGTTCAGCTTCCTAGCATATTTTTTAATATCAATAACAGTTTTACTGTAATTCGCCCTAGTACTAGGAACGAAATTCAGTCCATACTTTAAAATCTTTAACTCAACTTCCGCAAAAACATGATTAGCTAAGTTAATGATACTGAAGCTGTCCAAATGCTCGTTTATGCCTCGTCCCCCGACGAATTGGACCCCAAAAAAGTCCGACTTCTGGTCAGCACCGTCTTCTTGTTAAACTGATTCTTTTTGTTAAAAAAAGAAGAAGAAGAAGAAGAATTAGAAGAAATGGTGTTTGGTTTATTTCTACAGGCACTGTCTTTGTCAGATTTAGGGGAAGAACCACCATTAGTAGAATCAAGATGGTTCCTTAATATTTATATTTACATTCATAATTATATACATATTTATTTAAATTAACATGTGTAATTGTGTTTATATTTTAATATAGATTTAAATTTATATGTTTTATTCATAATGAGTATTTATATGTATATATATTTTTACTATCAACACACTATATTTTAGGTACATACACAACAACAATTAAACAATTAAATATGTATGCACATTTTTTGGTGTTTTAAACAACATTATATCTAAACCAACACAAGGTTTCAATATTATATCCAAACTTATATAAGGTTTTATTTATGTAACACAGATCCTTATACTTTACTGTATCTTTTAAGTTGTGAAGCACTGGCCATTCAATGATGATCATGATTAATTGATTAATTGTTCATTTAATTGTTTATGAAATTAGTATATAAGGGATGATTGGTAACAGTATTTTGTACTCTGATGATGCCCCATGTCTGTGGGTGAAAGCGCTTAGTATCTGTGGACTGTATCGTGAATTGTCTTCTGTTTGGTTTGGTTTTTGTTTATTAAAGTACTTCTGAAGAGACCAGGATTCAAGGTTTGCTGTATTTTTGGCTTACTGGTGTGTTCTACTCCTGGATGACATAGCTATGGGGTAGTTCCAGGTTGCTCCCAAGCAAAAGAATCACTAAATCTAGCAATCATCACAGGAAAAGTGAAGATGTGTTTGTAGTAAGCTCAGGTTCACCTTCTGAAGAATCAGCATGACTAGGAAATCACCACTGAACTCATCAGATGTCAGATCTCAGTAAAGGCATTATCAGTGCAACATACCCAACTCCCTAAGTGACCACCTCCCAGCATATACTCATAACATTACAGCCACAACATCCTAACACCCCCAGACTCAAAATAACCAGAAACCTCACCAAGTTTAACAGACATATTCAGCACTTCCCTAAAGTTGGTTAACTGACCCATTAGATGAAGCTGTGACAACCTTTAATAATTTATCCCTTAAGACCCTAAATAGCTTTGCTTCTCTACAGGAAGAAAAAAAAGTTAAAGCAACCCACTCCCCCGGCTTTCCTCCATATGCAAAACCATAATGTACGCTATGGACAATGTTTGGAAAGACTGTCTTAACCTATCCGCCCCCCCCACCCCCACCCCCACACAACATTTTCAGTCCTAGAGGAACCGTCTTATTCTTGCTAAAAAAAAAAGCACAGAAGAACAAAAAAAATATTATTATAGTCATCTTACAACTCAGTCACAAAATGACCCCAAAACATTTTGGTCCTCGATATGCTCTCTACTCAAGACTGGCTCAAAAAAGACCAACGCACTTCAGAAAACTGCTCTCCCCATGAAATAGCTACAACATTTCAGACCTACTTTATAGAAAGCATTGTTGGCATCACCAATAGCTCACCAGCTTTCCTCCCAAGTTAATCTAGCAATATATATCAAGCATTGCTCCCCTACAATGCCTCATAACCAACAAAAGGTAGGAATCCAATCAGCCTTCGATCACATATATCAACAAGTTTACCCTAAAACCTGTACCAACATCCACTATGGAAAAAAATCCTACTCAAACAAACGATGCTCCATAACTGCAAATAACCTTCTACCAGAATACCTTACGATGGCTGCAAAGGCCAGCTTGCCCAATAACTTCATCAACAGACTCATGCAGGAATCTTATTTGTCTGGAAAAAATCCTACATCATCCCATTCCATATGGGAAGAAACTCAACAGAAGTCTCTAATTTCTGGTATATTGCTATCCTGTCTCCCCTATTAAAAATCCTTGAAAATGTATCCATAAGCAGCTTCTTCACCACCTCCTCACGGAGCTGCTCCTAACTAGTATTCAACATGGATTCTGCACAGGCCATAGTACAAATAATGCACTAGCATCCTTCATGTGTAATATAAACAAAAGCAGAGACTATGGCAAACTTATTACTTCTTTATTTCTAGATCTCTCTAAAGCCTTCAATACTGTCTCACACAGTAAAATCCTACAACAAATGATCCAGCTTTGCCTGTTACCTCCCTCTCTACTTTGGTTTAAAAGCTACCTATCTGACAGGCAACAAACAGTTAATTGGCAACATACCTTCTCCCCTTACCTCCCTGTTACCACTGGTGTACCACAAGGTTCAGTTCTTGGCCCATTTGTCTTTAATACTTTCATTAATGACCATTGCACCTCTGCTAGGCAAGCACCACTTGTATAATATGCTGACGACTCTATAAAAATATGCTCAATTGACAATTTGGCACACCTTCTACAAATCACACAAAAGACTGCATCTCTCTTGAGAACTGGCTTCATAATGGCCAGTTACTGCTAAACCCTTAAAAACTAATTCCACACCAAAGCACGGCAGAAAGATATATCCAGCTTTAAAATGTTTAAAATGTTCTCACTAAACAATACAGAGATAGAAGTGGTATCCCAAACAATATGGCTTGGAGTGACAACTGACAAGAAGCTTAAATTTGAATTCCATGTACAAAGTAATGTCAAATAAATCTAAAAAAACTAGGCATGTTATATAGATACAAACATTTTCTCAGTAATTTTACAAAAGCCACCTTAGCAATACCTTACCTCCTTCCGTCTCTACTATATGGTGTCCTTATCATTATCGACACACAGGCCTAAACCCAAACTTGAATTACGCTACAACAAAGTGGCTAAATTTGCTGCCAGTAAACAGTATTACATACATTACTGCAAAGCTCTCAAAATCCTGAAATGGCTCAAACTACCCCAAGCACCTTGATTTTGTACAACTAGCTACAGCCCACGATATAATATATAACCTCCTGGCCTGTTCAGCATTAAACTCTGTTTTTCCTATCACCCAAATAGGCCTCAATGTTTACATGACATGCAGTCCCAAAACATCTGTATATCTCAAAAATCAATGAGAAACAGACTCTACTCTTCCTCAGGTGCTAAACACGGAATTCTCTTCTACAGGCTATTAAGATTAGCTAACAATCATCCCTCCTTTAAACACCTTCTAAACAACAAGTTATCAGACTCTTGGCTTTGTTCATGCCTCACTCCCGCCTTCCTTATCACCCCTACAATGGCAGGTCCAGTTATCCTCATTAACCTCTCCTTGCTCAGCCTCTTCTGCCCGCTCTTACTCTCCTTGTTCTATATTTATAAACTGTAAGCGATACTTTCAAATGCTGCTGCCATTACTGCCTTAGATAATTAAGAATACCATGGAAGAATTGTAAGTATTATGCCTCAAATTAACATTGCAAACTGTGTTTTAATTTTTTTCTTATTTTTCTCACATTGTGTTTTTCTCATTGCCTGCAACAATATAAATAACTAATTATGTATCTTACCAAGATGCTCTGCAAATTAGCTGTGTAAAATGGAGCTTTTCTCTCGGGCCTCCACTGAAAATGAGCTTTTGTGACCAAGTCAGACTTTCCTGGTAAACAAATGTCAATAAATAAATAAATGGACCTTGGAGACTTATTCTGCACCTCTCCAGACTAAGCAAAGTCGTGATGAGAAAAACATTTTTAACTCCTACCTCTGTAAGTAATTTTTCCTTGGGTATTACCAGAGGCCTGCATTGTTATCCTAGACATGCAGGAAACCGGTTTTCGTGTCCCCATTTACAAGGAACACACAAGATCATCAGGTTCACTGTGGGTACTCAATAATTCCAGTTAATCTCTTTGTCCTTTGAGCTCTCCTCTTCCACAAGGATATTCACCAAATACTTGGCATCAATCTTTGCCAACTTCAAGCTGAAGGGTATCCATGTTTATACTTAGCTAGACATATATCTTAATGAAGCCCAGATGATGATCTTGGACTGCAACATCTCATGCCAAGCACAATATATCCATCTATATTGGTTACTTTTATCAATTACTTAAAACTGAGTCTCAATCTTCTTACAGGAAGACCCTTCTCAGGACTGTCCTGGATACCACTGAAAGCAGACCCTCTCCCTTCCTTAGGAAAAGATCTCTCTCTAACTTGCTTAACTTCTTTCTGAAGGGAGATGAAAAGACTTGCATGGCTGAAAGAATCATTTTCAAGGCAGCTGAATACTTGACAACATCTATCTTCATGTTCCACTTAATTGGGCTTTAAGACTATGAGAAGAATCTAGTGGTATTTTAGGAACCTAAGTTAATACCATCTGCACCCAATGCTGCCAGTCATGCCTGCCACTCAAAGGTAGTTCAGGTTGGGGCATCCCATGCACATACCAACTCAGGGATGCTTTTTGTATCCCCCAAGGATACTAAATTTTGTCAAAGATGCATTAGATCATGTCTAGAGATCTCCCACAGGGACCTGGAAGTCTGGAATCATGCATTAAATCTTGCCTGGAGATCTCCCACAGGGACCTGGAAGCCTGGAATAATGCATTAACTCTTGCCTTGAGATCTCCCACAGGGACCTGGAAGCCTGGAATGATACATTACTTCTTGCCTGGAGATCTCCCACAGGGACATGGAAGCCTGGACCTCTGCATGTGAGCACAACTAACACTGCAGTTAAATACATCAACAAGCGGTGAGGAGTGCATCATTACTGGCTTTGCAGACTGAAAGATTGCTTTGTATCTGACAATCTATTAGAACCTGCCAGCTACAGTTTTTCCCCTGAGTGAATCAGCCAAGCAAGTCCACTTTCAACCACCATGAATGTTTGTTAGATTCAAAGCGCTCTCTATTGAAATATAGGCACTCAAAATCCCGAGTGCTGACAAGCCAAAAAAAATACTGAGAATGCAAGAGAAGAGTGAATCTCAAACACTGCTCTTCTCCTTTAAATCTTTTTATTATTTTATTTACTTATTTATTTCAGTTTGATGACTGGGGAAGTCCACTGGGCCTAAAAAGAGCCTGTTTTCAGTGGAGGCCCAGGGAGAAAAGCTCCAGTAACAATGACAAACATATTAGCATATACATATACAAAGCAAAAAAGTCATACAGCTTTATGCAGCATTCTATAGTAAAAAAATTCTACATTCAATAATAATAATAAAATCTAGCAACTGTACATTCCAAGAGTTATTAACAGTGAATTACAACTGAAATTTTACATTCCACAATAATAGTAGTAAAAATCCAGCAACAGAGCAGTCTAAGGGTCATTAACAGTGAATTACATTTGAGGATGAGAAATTGTTGGAAATAAACTATTAACAAAATTTGGAGGTTAAGGAAGAGTCAGAGGACAAATGATGTGAGTGCAGAGATGATGCACCAAGTTAGAAGGTGGGTTTTGATATAGGAGGGTCCTAAGTAGGGAAGGAGCAGGGGCATTCCCACTTTGAAGGGAGGGAGGAAGAGAGCTCCATAGTTTAGCTAAGGAGCAGGATAGCAGAGTGTGTCCAGGTGGCTGTAAACATCTGTAGATTTTGAGCAGGTTCTGATTTTCTGACCTAAGTGAGCGATTAGGAATATAGGCGGTCAAGGAGGTGGAGAGAGAGGGACAAGAGGATGTGTTAAATATGAGCTTTGGCTAAGGCAGTGCTAAGTATAAGGAGGTTCAGATAGTTGGGAAGCTTGAGCCACTGCAGTGAGTGGAGGAGGATGCAGTGATGGGATGAGTTCCTAGAGTTGTGGCAAATTTGCAGATTTTATTGTAGCAGACTTCTAATTTAGTTTGAAGGCCGAGCTGAAGATTCAAGAACAGAGGAGCGCCATACATTAGGGGAGGGTAGAAGGTATGTGGAGGCGAGGGTCTTTCTGGTGGGGGGGAGGGGTTGAGATAATGGTTATTCCTATATAGGAGTCCTAATTTTTGGTGGGGGGTTTTTATATTAGTTTGGATGTGAATACTGAATTTTAGATGTTCATCAATAATTAACTGGCAAAATTACTCATGTAACAACATACTAGCTCAATGTTTTCTGGAATACATTAATTCCAATGCCCTGGATCAACTCATTCTTACCCCTACCAGGGGTAGCAACATCCTTGATCTGGTCATTACTAACATGGGAGACTGTTGCTTTACACCAGTAATCAACTCCTCCCTGGTCAGATCTGGCCACAAGCTAATCACCTTGGATATCCACATCCCAACCTCACCCCCCCACCCCATAAAGGAAACCACAATGAAAAACTTCTCCAAAGCTAACTTTGGGCTTCTAAAACAGAGGTGGCTAATGTCACAACACCAGTGCAAATGGAAAATATGTACCATAAACAAACTCTACAACAGAAGGAAGAAAACTGTTGCAGAAAAAGGTGAAGTCCCAAGACTGGAAAAACTCCCTTGTTAACCTCGGCAAAAAACTGAGATCCTTCATCAAATCCACTAAAGCTAGCTATAAAACAAAATTGCAGCAGATACTAAAGCTAACCACAAGACATCTTATAGTTATGTCAAGAATCTACATGGCAATACTCAGATCTGCTCTGAGCTACAGCACAATGGCAACACACATACCGAGCCAACTGATATTGCCAATATACTGGCCGACAGGTTCAGTGTGAACCCCCTTTCACCCCCTAAAGGGCCTATCACAATACCAAAGGAATGCCAAGTTCCTATTATCACTGCTGCACAGGTTAAAACCACACTGTTCAAAGCCAAGAATACAGCTTCCATGGGACCTGATAATATCCCTAGCTGTGTTCTACATGAATTACAAAGTGAACTGGCACATCACCTGAGTGCCCTGTTCAACCACAGCCTCACTTCAGGCTTTGTTCCTATCGAATGACGCGCCGCAGCAGTCATCCCACTCCACAAAGGGGGAGTGACCACAGACCCTGGAAACTACCGCCCCATTAGCCTGACTAGTCTGAAATGTAAGGCTATGGAGTGCATCATCATGGACCTTATAAATAGGGACATAGGGAATCTCCAAACTTTGGACCCCATGCAGTTTGGATCTGTGAAAGGTAGATCATGCCTGCTCAACCTGATAGACTTCTTAGAGTCTGTCACCAGAGCTGTGGATGAAGGCAAGGTAGTTCATACAGCCTACCTCGATCTTGCCAAGGCCTTCGACACCATCCCTCACTCAGGAATCATAGTCAGGTTCAGTAAACTAGGCACAACCCCCTATGTCACAAGGTGGGTAGCAAACGGGCTCACTGATAGAACCCACACTGTGAAAGTAGTGGACCCAAAACCTGACTAGCGACCAGTTACAAGTGGAGTCCTACAAGGATCGGTCCTGGGTCCACTCCTGTTTGGCATCTACTTCTCTGAAGTTCAAGCCAATACAAAGGACTATGGCTGACCAAGTTCGCTGATGATTGCAAACTGGCAGCCCTTACTGACCCTCCAACTGATGTAGACATTCTACAAAAAGGCCTCACTGCGACAAATGACTGGTGCCAGAACCATGGCCTTAAGCTCAATGCCAAAAAAATGCATCGTCATTCTCTTTGGGGAAAAACTCGGTGCTCATGAACTACTACATCGGCGGCAGTCCATTAAACACCGAAGGTATGATAAGAGATCTGGTGACACAGGTTGATAGCAACCTCTCCTTTGATAACCACATTGCCACTGTGGTCAGAATGTCCTTCTATGTGGCACGTCTCATTACAAAGGATTCTCATCTAGGAAGAAAGAGGTCATAATCCCTCTCTAGTCATCCATCATTAGACCCATTAGAGAATACAACGCCCTATTTGGCATGTACCTCACTAGACACCTACAACAACACCTCACTAAGAGGATCCTGGGCCTTAAACATGTGCCCTATAAGGATAGACTCAAAAAACTCCAGCTATACTCGGTCTCATATCACCTACTTAGAGGCAATCTATGCTTGACCGACAAAGCCACGTTTGACCCAGAGCTGTTAGATATGCTACATCTGAATAAATACTAATCTCTCCATGCCACATGTTCCAGAGACCTAAACCTCATTACCACAATAAACAGAACATGCTGGAGGGACAGGTTCCTAACCCAGGGACTACCCATGCTCTGGAACAGACTTCTCATTCACGTCAAGCAGAGCACCTCATTAGACCTCTTCAAGAGAAATCTTGACAAGTGGATGGGCAATAGAAAATTCACCCTGGGGATCACTTCAGTGGCCCTGCTTGATAGGGGCACTGGGAAACTAACGTCAGGCAGCATGATGCCAGAGAATCTCTTTGGGCTAGGCTTACATTGGCTCCAGGGCCGTTAGCCTAGTACACACACATGAACCTATGACACTGAGCAGTTTGGTGTGAGGGACAATTTCAATGGGGGTGTTACTATGGCTTATGATCCTGAAGAAGTTTTTATCAATGAGGGAGTGTTTAGATCGGGAAAAAAATCATTCATTTGGTTTTATTGGCGTTAAGGGCTAGGTGGTTGTTTTGCATCCAGGTTTCAGTATTTGAGAAAGCTGACTGGGTTATCTGCAGAAGGTCAGAAGTGGTATCAGCTGAGCAGATGATTGTTGAATCATCTGCATACTGGATTAGTGTAGAATTGGAGATGGCGTGGTGAAAGCTGTTAATGAATATATTGAAAAGTAAGGGGCCAG
This sequence comes from Protopterus annectens, assembly GCF_019279795.1. Lineage (NCBI taxonomy): Eukaryota > Metazoa > Chordata > Ceratodontiformes > Protopteridae > Protopterus > Protopterus annectens. The sequence continues at coordinate 405,769,964 of NC_056743.1, read as the reverse complement.
GGACAGAACCTTGGGGTACCACAGTAGGGGTGTACAGAAAGGAAGAGGTGGAATGGTTCCATTTAACAGCTTGTTGTCTTTTGGAGAGGTAGCTGGTGAACCAAGCTATGGTGGAAGGGGAAACTGAGGGAGGAGAATTGTGATAGGAGTATAGGGTGGGAGACAGTATTGAAGGCTTTGGAAAGGTCTAGGAACAGGGTTGATATGATTTTGCCAGAGTTACGAGCATGGTTAATGGACTCGAGGAAGGAGAGGAGTGTAGTGATGGTACTGTGGCCAGGACGGAATCCATGTTGTGTGGGGGTTAGAAGGTTGTTTTGTGTTAGATGCATCAGTTGTGAGTGAACACATTTTTCCAGGACTTCTGAGAGTGAGGAAAGTATGGCAATAGGGCAGAAATTAGTGGCGTCAGTGTTTTACCAGCTTTATAGAGTGGGATAATGAATGCATGTCTCCAAAGTGAGGGAACATAAGATTCTTGGATGGACCTACTTATTGCGATGGAGATAGGGAAGGCTATGCTATTAGCAGATAGTCTGAGGAAGGATGCAGGTAAATTATCTGGTGCACTGGAACATGGTTTCAGTCGGAGGAGTTTTTTTTATTATGTGTGTGGGCACAGGGTTGAGGCTGAAGGAAGGAGTATGTGTTTTGAGATCAGAGGGGAAGGTATGGGGAGGGGGGAAGATATTGGAGGGGAGATGGGGAAGGTGGAAGTAAGTTTGGCTATACATTCCACAAAGAAGGTGTTAAATACAGAGGCTGTTTCTTGGTCAGAGCAGTTAGGGTTTGGGCATGGGTTGTCTTTACTGCCGAGGTGAAGGAGGGAGGCGATAGTATTCCAGAATTTTCTATGTTGTTAGTATGTTCAGATTGAAGCTTAGAGTAATATATTTTACAGTCTCTGGTATAATTTTTTATGGAGTTGCAGAGTTGTTTAAATTCTAGTAGGGTAATAGGTTGCTTATTTCTTTGGTATTGTTTCCACTTTTTGTCTCTTAGGAACATGATCTGTAGGTACAGATAAGTTTCATTAAAGTAGTTGATGGCATTGTCAAGAGGCAGAGTTCTTAAAGGTGTCCAAGTCAGTTAGTTTTAGGCAGTCTGAAAATGTTTGAGGGTTGAAGTTGGACAGGTTTCGGGTTTGAATGTAGTGATGTTGTTTATGAAGGTGGGAGGGGTACCGGTCAGTAAAGGCTGGTAGATGGTCACTGAAGGGGTCAGGAAGGATTCCTGAATTTGAGATTAGATTTGGATGAAATGCTAAGATCCAGTCAATGATGGAACCAGAGGTTCCATCTTTGTTTGGCCTGGTGGGGGAGTTTATTAGCTGGATGAAGTTAAAGAGGTTGACTGGGTAGGGGACTGAGAGTTAATTGTGGCCCAGTTAATGTTTTAGTTACCTAGAATGAAAGTTTCATTTTTAATGTTAGAGGAGAACCAGGGGAGAATATCTTCTAGTATTGGGATGTTATTACCTGGAGGGATGTAGAGAGAACCTATGCATATAGACTTGTGTTTGTTCAATTTTAAGAGAGCTATGGTTAATTCAGAGTTGGCAAATTTTGGAGTGGGAGTATTGTATGAGGTAACTGAGTAGGTGAAAGTGCAAATTATGGCTACACCACCTCCTTTTTTGTCAGGCCTGTTGTTACAAATCATATGGTAGCCAGGAGGCAGGATTTCATTATCTCATTATTATTACATATATACACCAACTCTAATATCACCATACCTCATCACTTTATGCAGACAAGCTTGGGCACTGAATGCCTTTTCTCCCCCACTCTTAGAGTGGATATGATCATATCTGCCTTCCTGCTATCTCTTCTCCTTCTAATAGGAAGTTACTAGGCTATTAACCCTGAGGCCCTTATAAGCCTAGCCAAGAGTTTAGCCCATGTTTAGACCTTAATCAAGGCAAAGGAAGGCAGAGCAAGTCTCATCTAAATGATCCCCTTCTGTACTAGGCAACTCATGTTCTCCTAGCTAGCATAGCTAAGCAGGGAGCAAGCACAGTCTACCTGTCCCCTTTGGGCCCTAGTACATCTATTTCTGAAAAGCCAAAGAGTAGCAGGCTGGTGAGACACTATATATATTGCAGGATGCCAAGAACTTCACTAGTAGGAGATCCTGCCTACAAAAATGGAGGTGTTTTTCATATGGTGTGTCATGTGGCATAACAACTGAGACAGTGTGGCATATTTTGAGAAACCTGATAGCCTTATTTGCCTAATAACTGGCATATATATTAATTAAATTACACTGATTCTCTATTTCAGCCTCTGTCTGCCTGGATACACCTGTCTTACCTATTCCTGTCCTTTAGCATTTTTTAATACTGGACTTTCATTTGAGACCCCCAAGGAAACCAATTCCACCTGCTTGGGACCTCTATGACACTTACTGTGCCTCCATTTGACCCAGTTTATACAGCTACTATAAACTTTTTGTCCTGGAAGATAATATTTCTGGTAGTAACATCTGCAAAAAGAATGACTGGGTTGTAAGTCCTTATGTGCAGGGGAAAGAGTATCACTTAGAAGTAACCACTCCTACCTACCCAAAGTGGTCTCACAGTTTTCTTTCACAATGTTATTCAGCTTCTAAGCTTTTTTCCTAAACAGCAAAACAAAGCAAAAAGTCTGTTGTATCTGATGGATGTGTAAAACAACTGATATATTACAATAAAAGAACTAAAGACTTCAGGCAACTGGAAAAGCTTTCTTTCCTTTAATCCAGAAAAAAGGGCTTGACCAATTCCAATCAAACTACTTCTAATTGGCTATCCCATTACAGTTTTCCCTTTTTTAATGACACCTATGGAAGAAGCTTACGGGGACAAGATATGACTTACTCTACTAGGGCTGCAACTACCACAGCATGCCTCTTTTTAGGAATATCTCAGCTCAAAGCACTGATATAAAAAGCAGCTACCTGGATTTCCACCCACAACTTTTCAGGACATAACAATTTAGATACACATTCAAGGAACAGTGTAGGACTGGTCATTGCAGTCTTACTGGGCATATCTCTCAATATCTCAGGTGAGTTTAACTAACTTTAGTTAGACCTCATTCCAATTGACGGATTAAATAGGGGAAAGTGGACATTTCTTTATTCCCGTTGTTCACTGGTCACACTGTAAAACACATATACAATTTTTGATGAAGCAGGAATCAATAGAACATCACCTGCCCTTCGTGAGAGTTTTATTAAATTAATTGAACTCTTTCAGATCTGTTGCCAAGGCACACACTTGTATAGTGCTCTTTCCGGGCATTGTTTTACATCGGTAAACCTGATGCTGAACATTACACAGGTGTATGAGCATAAACATCACATGTTCAAATACAAGCATTACTGCTATAACATTGGTTTCCTCTCCCACGCCACATGGGACATTTTATTGCTGTTCCCAGAAAATCTAAAAGAATTAGGGCTAGAGGTTCTCATAGTCCTTCTCCAATTCAGCGAGTCATTTCCTGATTTCATACCTTTCTTAGACTTATCATGCCTGTCCACACCCATGCGCATGCAAAAAAACAAAAACAAAACTAAGATGGTATCGGCTGTTATCCTTTTTGCATCAAATGTCTTGCTGATATCCTCATGGTAAGGAAATCAGCTCCTCAATGTACATGTCCAAACCTCTGGAGGTCAGGCCAGACAGGCAGACATCTGACTGCAGCTAATTCCCAAACACTATGAATTACTCTACAGCTGTGATTCTTGTATTTGAGCAGCAAATTGTGACAAATTAGCTCTTACAACTCAACTATCCATTTTTCTCTCTCTCATCTAGTTCAGGCAATTTATGAGGGATTATTGACATTATTACATTTTCTCCACTGTCCTATCAAATGAATTAGTCTGTAGTGCACCCAGTTCTAAGGAATTTCAGGCTGACATCATGTATATTCTCTAGCTAATATCCTTCAAAGAGCATTTTTCTTAGGAAGTGACCAGGAAGCCTGGTAACCTTTATTACTTTGATACAAGTCCAACAATGTCCTAGCCACTGCAGCTTCAGCACTTACAGTTCTGCAGTATTTACTGCAGCTGTTCCACAGTGGATCCTCACTCGCTTCCGTAAAGATGAATCTTTCAGGTCTTGCAGCCTGCCACCCCATGGATTCCCTTGTCTGCTCACTTCGCACTTCTGCCACCTCATAGATCCCCTTGTCAGTTCACGCAGCACTTCTGCAGTTCTTGAAGGAAAACCTGAACTGTAGGTTTCCAGGAAGCCTATTCCTCCTTTGAGACCCAGTTTTGTAGTAAACAAAAGCTGATCATGGTCCTTTTTGAATACGCCAACTTGGTGAGTCTTGTGTCTTTATCCTGCAAAACACTTTCTCATGTTTAATGCATCTACCAATAGGATATCTTGCTTAGGGGCCCTAACATGTAAGGGTCCTTACATCATCTTTCTAGAAGGATGAGAGATACCTTATAATTAATTTCTCATTTATATCTAGTCTTGACTTTGAATCAAACCATCAAACTGCCACTACTTTATCCTAAGCCCAACACAAAGAGGAAGTGTTATTAAATTTAACGGATGACAGCTAGTTTTGATACTGTACAGAAATAACAACGGGTTCAGTCACTTTGATGATTATCGCTGTCTCCTTTATGTGATGCAGATTAGGTAAACTAATGTCAACGTAAACACTCTCAGATTGCTCATGTTTTATTGTAAGTTATGGAAAACTATGAACGGACAGGTAGGGGCATGTTCCACCAGGGCAAAAGCCACAACCGCAGCCTCATTAAGAATGTTGCAAATCAGAGTATGTGTGTAACAGCCATATGAACTACAAATCATGCCTTCTACAAGCATCGTAGATTAGACAATCAGTCTAATCAATTAATCCATGAGCAGTGTAGGCACTGCAACCTTATTGGGCATACTGTGACCGCCATATTTTTCATGTGTGGGCCCACCTAGCAGAGCAGCACCTACCACTGTGGCTTTCGTCAACATTGTGTCTGCACAATTTCACTGAGGCTACCACTCGGATACTGTCCACATTTTCCAGCATTGTAAACAGGAGCTTTAATCTGTAACCACAGCCGGTTCATAGCACTAGTGCTAAAAAAGTAAGATGCACCTACCTCCCTAAGTATTGGCTCACCCCCCACCCACTTGCACTTACTACTTTGTATTTTGTAAACTGACTTGCAGCAATGATCCATATAATGAACAGAGTACAGCTGTGAGAAGGTACTCACTACAGGCATAGATTTTTGAATGCTAGAGACAGTAAAATCCTGAACCCACCAGCTATCTTCTATCTCTCTGTATGGATTATGTTTGGAGAGAGTGCAGGATTGGATTTTTATCTGAAGACTTACCATCTTACCAGTCTTCTAATACACAAGAGAGAGATATTTCTGGGTAAATTAATGTGCACTAATGATCAGCAACAATTTAGGATCCTAGTCTCCAAACACAGATATATATATATATTTTTTGGGGGGTAGCAATGCTTTACAGTGAGGAATGTAAGGAATGTGAATACATATTGCAGTATATCACTGTCTGTAGTGTGGAATCCCTTTTCTAGACAATGATTTTCAGTTTGATAAGCTAACAAGAGAGTTGACAACTTCTGCTATGGATAGAGTGGAAGATTCAACCACATGTAATGGTGACCATTACAGACCCTAAAAAAAAAAAACTTAAAAGACAGCCTAACAGTTGACTTTCTGGATGACATCTTGAGTATGAGAGTTATCTTAGCATCTGGTAAGATCCTTGTTCATCTTGAAAGATAGTTAGAAGTCAAGTTTTTACCAGCAGACAAACTCCAAGCAGTCAAATTCCATTCTATGGAATGAATACTGAAAGTTCAATAATTTTGGAGTACTCTCACACAACTGTACTGTCCAGGCCAAAGGTAATCCCCTTGTGACTAAGGTAACTAATAGCACTTCATCAGGGTCTGCCTCCAGATGTAGACATTGTGATCTTACCTTCTCTTATCGCCAAAGTTGCTAGAAATCTTTCCTCTTTCCTGACCTAGCTCTTCAAGTTAAAATGGTTATCCATTTTTATTGACTTGTACAGTGTACCATTCCATCTGGTCTGCTTACAGATCATTCTGACTCTCCTCGGGTACCATTATGATTTGAGCCTTAGTTATTCCATGGTTATCTTGCATATCTCAGCAATTACCACCAGTATTGCATTATGGTGACCAGGATTGTGATAAAACATCCTTAAAGAAATGGTACATCTTCATTCATACTGAAACCCCCCACCCCTCTGTTATGAACTTTATAACTGACAGACTTGTCTATACCCTGTTCAATCACACTGACACACTAGTTCTGCAGTGTTGAAGTTCATTCCTTCAAACATGCTTTCTTTCATTCTTTGTGCTTGTGTGTACACACACACACACACATATATATATATATATATATATATATATATATATATATATATATATATAGACTGCCACCACCATGGAGTGTATGATCTTACAGCTGCAGACTATGCAGCCATATCCACTTTTTCATAAATATATAGTGTTTCTCAGAACTAACCCACAATTCCTTATGGACTTGCTTCAAAACTATCCCTAATCTGGCCTATTCACCCCCTGTATTTGCTAAAGGGACAAAACTATAACAGAGCACCCTTCACACCCTGGATATGTATTACCAACTAAGATTTTACCTGAAGAAGGTATATGAGTTTAGCAACACTAAACTGCTACTTGTTCCAGTTTGAATAGAGAAAGGCTCACAGCTGACAAACACTTTTTCTTTATCTTTTGCCATGAGGCAGTGAGACACCTTTTGTAAAGTGCTGCAGTCATACACAACTCCACCAGAAGTTTGCTTGCTTCTAGTGTTAACTTCAAGAATATCTTCACAGCAGACAAATGTACCATGATAATTTGATTACTCTATACCTTCACCAAACATTGCTGTCTTAAATGTGACTCCAGAAATCAGGCTTCCTTTAGTATATCTGTTCCTTAGGATTCAGCCTCCTAAACTTTGATGACTGTTGTGTTGGAACTCACACCCTTCTAACTGGATCAGCTCACTTCCACCATCTTTAACAGCTCCTAGCTCACTATTCAGTCCTGCGTAGTCAGTATAAAAAGTCAGGGTTTTAGCCTTCTTTGCAGAAAAGGCATTTTTTAAGAGACATCTTTCTTTGCTCAGGCTGTGACATGCTGCACAAGTTTGGAAAGATGAACCAATTCTCTCCTATTCTGGGAAGAAATGTCTGGCATTTTCCAGTCAAACGTGGTCCAAAAAGCAATGCTGATTTCATGTTTTTTGGAATCAGGTGGTTCATTGCTCCCTCAGAAATGGTGTGGTCAAATGCCAGTCCAGTAAGGGCATGGCTTCAGTTCTTGCTTGAAGAGGGTCTCCATTGCAGACATTTATGCTTCAGCCATTTGATAATTTATTCACACTTTCACCATTAATTATTGCCCGAGTCACAGCATCAGAGTTGGGCCTCTTTGGTAACTTGGCACTCCAGGACTCAGCCTTTTCACTTCCACTACTGACTTTTGTCTGCCTTCTTCTACCCTGCAGGTATTAGTACTTTGGATTCTACCAAGTCAAAACCCACAAAGGGAGGTTCTGCTTGAAGTTAGATTTAATAAATATATTCTTGCTGCATTATTTTATCTATGAGGAGACTCTAGTTTCTCAAAGAATGGAATCAACTTTACTGACTCCAGTAGTTGCTGACATATTTGTGAATGAAAAACCACTTCTGGAGGAATATTCCAGGTTCTGAACAAGTAATTGTGTCTCACTAAAATAATATAGTCGCTATTAAGTTCCCTTTATTAATTCTCCTTTTTGAAAGCCCATAGTTAAACATGACTATCAGTAAAAGACCAACAAAACGCAGGTTTTTACAAACACAGTCAGAAAGAAGAAAGCAAAGGTGATCCTTGAAGGCGAATTGCCGAGGTACCAGATCGTTGGAATAAAGAAAAGCAAGTTACTGGTGAAGTACTGGCTGGCTGTGTGTTTTCTTATTTATTTCTGACCTTGTGAGGTGTTTTTGTTATTAGAAAGAAGAAAGCACTCCACTTTTATAATACAGAGAAAAATAAAGTTATTTAAACAAACTTAACATTACAGTAGATGTTCAAATGATCACTGCTGCAATAGCCTTAGTTATACGGGTTATATCATGCATAGGCTATAATAGCTGGCCAGCTTCCAAAGCTTCAGGGCAACTTCCATGCACCGAAACCAACATTCAGCTTTAGCTGAGCTGACTAATAAGGCAGGTTTGGGTGTCAAGCCCTTCAGAGCTTTTATGCAAATAGAGAGAGGGAGGCTGAGCCCTGAAAGTTCAATGCTAAGAACAACAAAAAGTGAATGTCCACACCCAGACATAAACAACACACCAAAAAACAAGAGGAATGGAGGAAGGGGTCAGCTACTGCAGCAGTGATCATTCAAATATGTACTACTGGTGCTGCGGTAGTGTCGCCTCACAGTAAGATGCTGTCCGGTTCGATTCTCAGCTAGAGCGCCTTCTGCGTGGAGACATGCGTGAATGGGCGTACCTTCGTTGAAGGTTGTGCGTCAGGCCTGACAAGCCGGTACGTAAAAATCAACTGCCAATCATTAGCGGACCGGAGTTCCGCTGTGGCGACCCCTAACCGGGAAAAGCTGAAAGACACAATCATGCTAAGTTTACTTGCACAACTATACTATTTTTATCAAATCGATCACTGCTGCAGTATTCTTTACTATATGGGTAGATTGCCCTACCTTACTGCATTTGGGATGTGGAAGTAGAAGAGTCCATGAACCCATGGAGAATAGTCCTAGCAAAGTCTAATCTAGACCTACAAAAGGAATCAAGCTTATATGCTTTGTACAAGTATGTGCAGAGGTCCAAGTGTTGCTTCTAGAATACTTGTATAATCTAACTCTTTCCAAAAATCCAAAGATGAAGCCAAGGCCCTGGTAGAGTTGGCCTTCACCCTGTCTGCAGCAGTTTTGTTGCTGGTGAGTATAAGAAAAGGTAATAACCTTACACAACCATTTGGAAATACTCTGTTCTGACACTGGTTGTCCCTTCTTACCTTCGCAAGAATGAACACTTGATCAGAAGATGTGAAAGATTTAGTTCTGTCAAGATAGTAGCCAAGTTGTCTATGAATATATAAGGTATGGAGTATCATTCCTCCCTCATTTTCATGTTTAGGAAAGAAAACTGAAAGATGGACAGTCTGTTTTAAAGTAAACTTGAATACCCATTTGGCTGTAAAAGGATTAGTTCTCAAAGAAAACCCTGTCTCTGTGGAAAGTGAAACATGGTTGACTCACCATAAGAGCTGGCAAGTCAAGATACATTTCTTGTAGAGCTCAGAGCAATCATTAAAACTGTTTTCACTGTCAAGAACCTCAAGTCATCCAGGTTGGCCAGTTTAAATGGAACAAGTGTTAGCTTTTCTAACACAAAATTAAGACCTGGGGTAGCACTGGATTTCTTACAGGTTTCTTATGCAAAACTCTTTTTAAAATATTTTGACAAGTGAATGCATTGAAAGAAAGGGATCCATGCTGAAATAGCCAAGTGAACCCTGGATGAGGAATAAGACATAGGACAGAAACTTACAAGAAACTTACACAAATACTGCAAAACCAGAGGAAAATAGCCCTGAATGGGTACTAGTTATGTTGTTGACACCAACTAGAAAACCTTTTCTATTTGCTAATTTAAGTATTGCTAGTAGCAGGCTTTTTTCCTCCATTAGTACCTGCTGCACATCCTCATTAAATAGGTACCTGAAGGGAATTAAGACACGATCATCCAGGTAGTCAAGCTGAAGGTGATTGGTGTCAGTTACTAAACACCGCTGATCTTGTGTGAGTAGATCCATTCTCTGACGAAGTTTGTGGAAATTTCCCCTAGCAATTTACAAAAGAAGAGAGAACCACTGCTGCCTGGGTCAGAAGGGAGTCACCAGAATGATTCTTGGGGATTCCTTATGAATCTTCAGAATTACTCTGGATATCAGTGGCAAGGGAGGAAAAGCATAGAGGATGATTCCTGTCAAAGGAAAAGAAAAGGCATCGGTCTTCAAGGCCTTTTTGCATGGAGACCTGGAGCAGAATATTGCCAGCTGATTGTTCTGAGAGGAGGCAAATAGGTCTTCTCAAGGAATTCTCCACAGATGGACCAAATTTTAAAAGCCCCCCTGATCTAGTTTCCTTTTGTGGGTGATCTGCCCTTGCCCTGCTCATCTCGTCTGTTACACAATTTTGTTCTGATAGAATGTAGGATGCCTGCAGAGTGAGACTGTGCTATGAAGCTATATCCCAAGCTAACATGTCTAGTCTCCAAAAGAGGTACAACCTGGGTCCCCTTTCTTGTTGATGTACCACATGACTGTGAAGACTCAGACAGCTGAGTGCCTTGTTCCGGGAAGCATCTCTTTTAGAATTGTGTGCTTTCATCTGTCCTTGGTATGCCACACACCTTTCACTTTTACTCCTCTTGAAACTGCTCCCCATGCAAAGTCCAAGGCATTTGTCATGACTGAATGCTTTGGAACAGGAAGGGAGAAGGGGAGAACCCAGACTTAGAGATATTTTCTGTCTCCACCAAGTGATTTAGCAGTGGGTGCGTGGTGTAGGGGGGTTTGCCCACCTGTAAAAAGCAATAATTTTCTTTTGCATGGTCCCAGGTTGTGCCTTGGAGCATGTGTATTAGGAAGTCAGTCTTTTTTTTTTAACCTTCTGAGATCAATGTTTTTAATGTTGATCTACACTAAAGTTTAGATTAGCATCAGTAGATCCACATATATATTTATATGCACACCCAGAGTCAAAAACAGATGAATAATCAAACAAACATAGTTAAATGATTAAATAAATAAGGGTGAATCATCAGACAAAAGCTGAATTGGTCAAATTTGCTGACCAATGCAATGCCAGGAATGTCTGTCTCAACACTGCTAAACTAGTGTGCCAGTATATTTATTGTGGCACTGGAAAGGTCACTGAATTTTTCAGCATGTATTTTACTTGAATTCTGGACTACCCATATGATGTTATGGTCCAATTTTCTAGCATTGCAGAGATGAAATATATGATTCTTTCTGGAGTTCAGGATGGAGAAAGTATTGCTATTCCCAAGGAAGTTCTTAGTGCTGGAGATCAGGATGTGACTCAGATGTTTTTACATGGATTCAGGTTTTTTTTTTTCCCCACTGAATTTAGACTGCTCTGACTATAGGGTGCACAGTGCATTGGCACATGCCCTCAAAATACACTGGGAACAAATTTATTTAGGGGAAAGACCATCTTACTGCAGAAGCCCACTGCTTTTCCAGCAGTTGGTCAAACAATCCAAGCACAGCAGTATGATCACTGCAGTCTTTAGACAGTAGACCTTTGGCTATTTCTGAACTAGTGAAATGCTCCCCATTTCTGATGAAGAACATTTTCAGGTGAGAAAGTGACTGTCAGAAGACCGAGGCTGCAACAATGGAGGAGTGATAACATAAGCAACAAAGCTTTAAAACAAAAGCCTTAAAGAGATGTGGGCTGATGGTAAGACTCCCATCCAGGGATACAGCATTTCAGTACTCACAGGTCTAAATGTAGTCAGAGGTGTATGTGTGAGCTGAAAGTTATTTGCCACCTCTTTCAGTAAACAGGTGGTGTTGCCATTTCTCCTAGTCTCCTGCCACAAGGAGGGTACAGGGGATCCTTGCACTTCTACAAAAAATGCTTAAAGGCCTATTTGCTGAAAGTGGCTTTCAGTGATTTTAACTGCTTTGTCTATCAGACAAAAAGCATTTAAAAAAATAATGAAGAATCAATTTAGCCTGAGTAAATCTGTGTGTGTTCCATCTTGCCAGCTCTGATGGAGTCTGACTATCATGTTACTAAATATAGGAATCCACCATTATGATGGCTGCATAGGCAGTTCTCCAAGCTCATGGTTGTTTTAGGAAACATTCCCCAAAGCTCACTATCTTGCCTTCTGCTCTTTTTACATATTACCAGTATACAATACCCCATTCTTAGCAGATCCACTCCTATATGTGTGGAATAACATGTTCCAAATGAATAAAAGCAGTTCAATACATGACTTCCCCAAAGAAGCTGCAGGGCATTGACACATGGCTTGAGTCAAACACGCTCATACAGAATGAGACAATATAAGTCAGTCTAGTATATAATGCAAGCGTGTGACAGAGAAGTAAGTAAATTATGCCTCCTGCAGATTCCTAGTGTTGGATCTTGAACAAGCCCCACTTTCCAAAACGTCTAACTTAGTATCTGCTACTGAAACCCTCCTTCCTTCATAGTATTTGCAGTAACCTCTCCTCATCCCACGTCTGCGTTATTCGTCTTACTCATCCATGCTGTGTTACCCTTTTCCTTCTCCTCCTATACCCATCTTAAAACAATTATTTTCTTGCAGCCATTTGTGCTTAATTGCACTGAAAACACTGACTCTGTGTCACCAGGGTTAAATATATGAAAAAGAAAAATATCTTCAGATTCTACAAGGTAAGAGGTTTGGAACCAAGTCACTTTAGTTGTCTAAAGAACCTTACCTGAACAACTGTCTCGACTCAGTGTTCATTTCAGAGAGTGTCATTTCTCTAGGTTTGACAATGTGTACTCTACATGTGTGTGACGTAACTGAGTGCAGCTCCTTTGTCTGTAGCATACTCCCGGGATTCATGAACAATCGTGTAACGTCATGCAAAGCCTACATGATGTTTATGTGTTAGTGCAATGACCAGCAGAACTAACTGCATACGCATACTGCTCATCACACGAACATGAATACAAGCACACTTCTGTTGGTGGCCATGAAAATGCGTTGAGCAGCCACAGTAAACAAATAAGCTTGCCTACAGACAAACCTATTAAGCTTGCTTGCATGGAAGGCACAAACAGCAACAAAGGGCAAATACTGCAAGCTGTACCAGACAGGGAAAGTGTATTGAGTACAATATGCACAGAAATAAAACACATGAATACAGAAATAAGAGGGGAGGGTAAGTGGCAAGGGCGACTACAATAGAAGGGTTACCAGGCAGGGAAAGTGTACTGAGGATAATGTGCACAGAAATCAGAGAGATCTATACAGAAATATGTAATAAAGGAGTGTAAACGTTCAAATTGTACGAAGAAAAGGTGCTTTTGTCACACAGACAATTGTGCAATAATAAAATTGTGCAACGTATGTATGTCGTAATAATTAATAGTGGACACACTGTCTGCGCAAATATAGGCAAACAAAAGCAATCATGAAATTATAGGATGTGAGAGTTACACAAAGCAACATTGTAACAGAGGAGATTATATGAGAGATAAAGGTCATTAACATACCGAGTTAAGATGACAGAAAGGACACTACATACATTACGATATTTCATAACGTTCATTTCATCAAGATAACGTGTTGGAAAATAAGAATGGCTCAGAAGCCACAGCCTCCTTACGCAAAAACTCTAACCCTTGCCATCAGTGTTACCACTGAGCTGGTATTAACTGTGGTTGTCACAGCAATAGGCATAACAAATGTACAAAGGATCACCCTTGAAGGGAATTATGCACTTTAATATTCTAATGGATATGCATCCCATACATAGGTGTGTGTGGCATTACAAATGTGGGAACAGAGTGTGACATATGCAATACCCTTGTCTAGGCACTCCTGCTTGACACAGTTATCATGAAAATAGATAAGAACAGATGCAAATACCACACTTTGAGATTTATTCCACAGAGCTCTGTATTGCCAGCATCTGCCATAGGAGATAGCAATAGATATTGTTTCAAACAACTGAAATTAATGTGTGAGTTAAGAAAGGATCTTTGATAATGAATGTCATATCAGCATGTCAGACTGATGGCAATTAATTGACTATGCTCCTGTGCACACAGTTGTGATCAGTCCTATATCAATGCTCCTTGGAAAAGGATGGTTTCTCAGTATTTGGAAATAAGTCACTTCAGATGTCCAAAGAAGCCTACCTGAACTGTCTCAACACCAGGGTTTACTCGGTGTTTATTTCAGACAGAGTCATTTCTCTAGGTTTGACAATGTGCACTCAGCATATTTGTGACATAACTGAGCACAGCTACTCAGTGTGTAACATAATCCCTGGGATTCATAAACAAAGGTGTAGGCTTCGCTCAAGAACTGGAGCACACTCATGTACAATGCATTACTTAATGAATGTGCCACAGTGGCACTCTCACCATGACATTGCCAGAGCACATTTCTACGGACATGAAATCCAAACATACGTTCACATAGGTTCGTGCAACATATCAAGGGATAATCTGATGTGATGTAATGACTGTTGTGTGACATCAGTAGATTCACACATAATGATCCCCTATGTTACAACTGAACACCAATCTGTACAACTCCTCCAACTAATGACATGGCTATGAAGCACATGAACCACAGTGGAACTATTACTACAGCTGTAGAACTCCACCTATGTGAAGTCATTATATCAAATGTACTTTATTTGCCATAATTTTTATCTGATTAAATGGAATGGGAGGTCTCTGCTACTCTATTCATACATATTAGAATTGGGGAGGATGTCATTCCTGTAGAACAGTTAAGGACACATGCTTACAGTCACTCAGTGCTGGTTTAGAGCACTTGACTAAGCATTACGAAAATCAGCACTATAGTGGAATTAGTAAATGCACCATGGTATAAGTACATTACCAGTTGTGATACATGTGGTTATATGAAAGCAAGGAATATGTGTCCTTATAATTACTTTGAAATAATCTTGCTGTATGTCAGACAACACTGCTTAATGCTAGGTATACCCAAACACATCTGCGGCCTCCTGCTGCTGTCACTGTGATGGCAGAATGACAATTATGTACAGTGTAGGCATAATCCTGTGTTGAAACACATGCCTTACTTATACAATAACATACATTACATCGTCTCATGTCCTCAGTCCTGAGGAGGTGTCTTACTACAACTGGTATGGAAAGACAATCTACTCAAATGGTAGCATCAGTCTTCAATACAGCATTTCAACATGAAAATTAGAATAAACTCTTGTATGAGGAAACAAAGTCTGTACATAAGCATATGGGTGACAACACTGTTAGCAGCATGACGTACACAAAAACAATCAAGCCTTCACAAACAGGTGCTGGATTTATTTTTCAAACTGCAAGTAAGGGCTTTCATTCCAAAAAGCATTTACAAGGAACTTCATCACACAATTACAAAAAATGACTGCCTGGTTAAATACTTTTAAAGCATGACATCAGTTCCTGACTCATATTTAAAAGCACAGTGTCTTACTTACACATAAAAAGATGCGAGTTAAAAACATATACATTAAGAAAAAGTGAAACATGTAAATGTGCATGAACAGTAAAACATTAACCCAGACATTAAAAACTATGAAGTACTTAAAAAAAACAAACACAAAAAATGTGTATTCATACTATTTACATACATATGAAGTTTCTGACTTAATCCTTCAGAAAATGCATGCCATTGCAGAACACCTACTAACTTTCTATGGTTATAACAGCAATATTTTAAACTTTTTCCTTGCTGTAGACTGTTAGCATGTACACTGAGTGTAAGCAGCAATGTCAGGATTTGAACTATATACCTAACAGCACAAGCAACTGAAGATTTGCTGAAACACATGCACCACTCAAAATTTAGTTTACACCTTTAACACCGTACATTTCAGTGGATGGTGTCTCCACTGTGTATTACATTGGTGTTTCTGCTAAAAAGCACACTGTATAGATATCTATCATATATGTATTTGCAGCCTGTTCTGCACAGTAAGAGGAAAACAATCAGCCCTGTATTCAAACTCCCTACCTATCTACTGATACAATCTACAAGCAAGTGTATTATAGGCACCTGCCACAGAAGTCTCACTGAATGTGAGCTACACTGCATCTTTGAAGCGATGCCATCAGCTGTGTCTGTGTTTTCGTGACAAAAATCACGCACGAAGGTCACCCTCAGGTCTTGGCAGGCAAAACAGTTTCAACAAAGCTGAAGGAGCAAAGATAAAAATCCTGCAATAAAATGTTGTAACAGATAAAAGCGTATTTAAATGTTCTGATGTTTAAGCTTTCTCACTCACATAAGTTGAGCTTCATCAGCTTAAATGTTCTGATGGCTCAGCTATAATGGTATTACGTACGAATAATATCATTGCTGTTTTTACAACATATTATCTTTTTTATCCTTTAATTATTGTAACCTCGTGGGTTTCAGTGTGATCAGCTGTGTCTTACAATGGAAATGCGTGTGCAAAAATTACTTCTACAGCCATATAGAATTCTAAATGTTGTCAACACTAAGAGGTGTAAAACACTCCTGAATACATTTACATTCACATTCACACACACAGTCATGAGGTTCTCACTGCTGTATTTGAACTCCCTTCCTGTCTACTGACACAATCTACATGCAAGTGTATTATATGCATGTGTCGCAGGAGAAGTCTCACTTTAGTGGTATGACAGTGCATTGTTGAAGGATGACCTCATCAGTGTGTTGCACACAGTATGTGTTTGTGGACAGAGGAAAAAGGGGATGTAGGATTCATCTGACCATGTAAATGTTTCTCATCAGTGGGAGTCAAATGATCACAGTTGTTTAATTAATCCTCCAGTGATGCGATGAACCCACCATCACACACATGCACACGCACACTTTGACTGTTGTGACATTATTCCACCCACCTTTCTAGTTAAACAGTCTTGAAGGCACAGTACTAAACACACAAGTGCTGCAGCGGCGGTTTGACTTCTACACTGTGAGAGTGCACTTTATAGAGGATGACATCATCATTGTGTTACAGAAAAGATATTGTTGGGATAATGGACTGACAGTGGACTCACCCAATGTAAAGGTTTCTCCAGACTGATAGTTCAGTGAGACCAGCAGTATGTAAATTCATATTTACATGACTCTCTACACAACCCATCACCCCTCACACACACATGCTGACTGTTGTGAGATTAGAATCATCAACGTGTCTAGTCACACACTCCAAAGGACACGGTACTTAGTGGAAGTGCCACCTAAGAAATCTGACTTCTATAATGTGACAGTGCAGTGTACATAGGATTAGTTTCTCATTCTGTGTCAGAGAAGATATGAAGCTGTTGACGTTTTTGTGCAAAGCCATGCTTGTTGATATGAAGGAGTAAGTGCGATCAGAAGATCAATAATAAATACTTACTGCTGACTTAGGTCAGCTATGCTATCATTAATGTATATTCCAGAACTGAAACTACCATGTACCTCCGTTTTACATGATGTTGTGTAGATGAGACGCACACACTTGTGAAACACAGGATGGACAATGAAGCATTCATGGTTCATGTAAACCTTAATGAATGCTATGGATATTAGCAAAGGGATCTGACAATGTACACTGTCAATACAAAACAATGCAAAATGCTCCAATGCAGTACGGCTAAGTAATGTGTGTGCGTGTGTGTGTCAGAGAGAGAGAGAGAGAGAGAGAGAGAGTGTGTGTGTGTGAAGGCTCTATGTGGTTGTATATCGGTAGGGCTAAGTAATGATAAAGTATAAAGGATATGCACACCTCCAGACTAGTAGCCCAGCAGAATGCATCTGAGATACGTCAGGTACAGCTAACATTGGGCAAGACGGCGATTCAGGTCGTAGCGTGTTATAGGTCCCCAACCATGTCCCAAGACTCTCACTCCACATTCCTAAGCACCCTGGAAGTCATTAGGGTCCAACCCAACACACTCATACTAGGTGACTTCAACTACCCCTCCATCAACTGGGAAAACTACTCATGCACCAATACACTGGCTCAATGCTTCCGGGAATTTATCAATTCCAATGCCCTGGACCAGCTCATTCTTACCCCCACCAGAGGAAGCAACATCCTTGACCTGGTTATTACAAACATGGGCAACTGTTGCTCTGCACCAATAGTCAATTCCTCCCTGGTTAGATCTGACCACAAACTAATCACCATGGAAATCCACATCTCACCCACACCCCTGCAAAGGTAACCACAAAGAAAAACTTCTCCAAAGCTGACTTTGGGCTCTTAAAATCAGAGGTGGCTAACTTCACAGCACCCATGTCAATGGAAAATAGATGCATGACTGCCAAATCATACACCAATGCACTGTACGAACATGTACATAAATGCATGGAACTATCCATACCTAACAGAACCAAGACGTTCTCCTCCAAAAAAAGGAAGCAAATCTGGTGGTCTCCTGCCATTAATAAACTCTACAACAGAAGGGAGAAACTGTTGCAGAAAAAGGTGAAGTCCCAAGACTGGAAAAACACCCTTATTTGTCTCAACACAAAGTTGAGATCTCTCATCAAAACCTCTAAAGACAGCTATGAAGGCAGAACTGCGCCAGACACTAAAAACAACCACAAAGCCTTCTATAGTTATATCATGAATCTCCACAGCAATACCCAGGTTTGCTCTGAGTTACTGCACAATGGTACCTCCTATACTGAGCCAACAGATATTGCCAACATAGTGGCCGACAGATTCACTGCCAACTTTACCCCCCCCCCCAGGACCAATCGCAATACCAGAGGAATGCCAGGCACCCAGCATTACTGCAGCACAGGTTAAAGCAGCATTGTCCAAGCCCAAGACTACAGCTTCAATGGGACACGAAAATATCCCTGGATGGGTTCTACATGAACTACAAAGTGAACTGGCACCACATCTGTGTGTCCTGTTAAATCACAGCCTCACCTCAGGCTCTGTCCCTACTGAATGGGGCACTGCTACAGTCATCCCTCTCCATAAAGAGGGAATGACTACAGACCCTGGGAATTATCACTCCATTAGCTTGATGATATGTAAGGCTATGGAGTGCATCATCATGGACCTAATTAACAAGGATATAGGGAATCTCTAAACTCTGGATCCCACGCAGTTTGGTTTTGTGAAAGGTAAATCATGCCTGCTCAACCTGGTTGGCTTCTTTGAGTCAGTCACCAGAGCTGTGGATGAGGGCAAGGCAGTTTATACAGCCTACCTCGATCTGGCCAAGGCCTTTGATACCATTCACCAGTCAGGAATTATTGATAAACTCACCAAACTAGGCATCAACCCCTATATCATTAGGTGGGTTGCAAATTGGCTCACAGATAGAATCCACAGTGTGAAAGACCAGTCACAAGTGGAGTCCTACAGGGGTCGGTCCTGGGTCCTCTCCTGTTTGGCATCTAGTTCTCAGAAGTCCAGGCCAACACAGAGGGATTCTGGCTGACCAGCTTCACAGACGACTGCAAGCTAGGACCCATTATTAACTCCCCAAGTGATGTAGACATCCTACAGAAAGGCCTCACCGAGACCAATGACTGCTGTCAAAACCATGGCCTTAAGCTTAATGTCAAACAATGCGTCATCATCCACTTTGGGAAAAACTCAGTTCCCACTAATTACCACATTAATGAGAGCCCACTGAAGGTGTTATACGAGATCTGGGGACACAGGTGGAGAGCAACCTCTCCTTTAACCACCACATTGCCACTGTGGTTGGAAATTCCTTCTATGTGGCACATCTCATTACCAAGGGTTTTGCATCCAGGAAGAAAGAGGTCATCATCTCTCTCTCTACTCTTCCCTCATTAGGCCAGTCATCGAGTATAATGCCCCATTTGGCATGTACCTCACTAGACACATGCAAAAGCTGGAAAGGCCACAAAAGTACCTCATGAAGAGGATCCTAAGCCTTAAACACATGTTCTACACAGACAGACTCAAAAGAGGTGATCTCTGCTTGACTTCCAAAGCCATGTCTGACCCAGCTCTGTTAGAAATGCTACAACTAAAGAAATCATAATCCATCTGCACTACACATTCCACAGACCTCAATACTACAATCAACAGAACATGCTGGAGGGACAGGTTCATAACCCAGAGACTGCCCATGCTCTGCAATAGACTTCCCATACATGTCAAGCAGAGCACCTCACTGGCCCTCTTCAAGAGGAATCTTGATGAGTGGATGGGAAATAGAAAGTTCACCCTGGGGAATCACTCCAGTGGCCCTACTTGATAGAGGCACTGGGAACTAACATCGGGCAGCACAATGCCAGGGCACTTCTATGGGCTAGGCTTGTAAAGGCTCCAGGGCCATTAGCCAAGTACACACCTGCTGCTGCTATGATCCTATAAACCTATGTCTGCCATGGCTCTGTGATTGTATATAATTAGTAACAAACTGTGTATGTGAAGGCTCTGTGTGGTCGTATATCATTAGGGCTAAGTACTGATGAATTGTGTGTGCGAAGGCTCTATGTGGTTGCACATCATTAGGGCTAAGTAGTGATGAAGTGTGTGTGTATGTGAAGGCTCTATGTAGGTGTACATCATTAGGGCTAAGTAGTGATGAATTGTGTGTGTGTGTGTGTGTGTATGTGAAGGCTCTATGTAGGTGTACATCATTAGGGCTAAGTAATGATGAACTCTGTGCATGTGAAGGCTCTATGTGGATGTATATCATTAGGGCTAAGTAATGATGAACTGTGTGCATGTCAAGGCTCTATGTGGGTGTATATCATTAGGGCTAAGTAATGATGAACTCTGTGTGTGTGAAGGCTCTATGTGGGTGTATATCATTAGGGCTAAGTAATGATGAACTCTGTGCGTGTGAAGGCTCTATGTGGGTGTACATCACTAGAGCTAAGTAATGATGAACTCTGTGCGTGTGAAGGCTCTATGTGGGTGTACATCATTAGGGCTAAGTAGTGATGAACTCTGTTCATGTGAAGGCTCTATGTGGGTGTATATCATTAGGGTTACGTAATGATGAACTCTGCGAGTGTGAAGGCTCTATGTGGGTGTACATCATTAGGGCTAAGTAATGATGAACTCTGTGCGTGTGAAGGTTCTATGTGGTTGTACATCATTAGGGCTAAGTAGTGATGAACTCTGTGCGTGTGAAGGCTCTATGTGGTTGTACATCATTAGAGCTAAGCAGTGATGAACTCTGTGCTTGTGAAGGCTCTATGTGATTGTACATCATTAGGGCTAAGTAGTGATGAACTCTGTGCGTGTGAAGGCTCTATGTGGTTGTACATCATTAGGGCTAAGTAGTGATGAACTCTGTGCGTGTGAAGGCTCTATGTGGGTGTATATCATTTGCAAGTGTAAGTGCTGCAGTGCAGACATAACTGTGCAGAATGAAGTGTTCAGCCAACCACACAGTTCAGTGCAGTTCTCTTGTGTACAAGTAAGACATTTCCATGTAATGAAGTAATAACATGTAAGAACAATACTTTTCTGTTTTCAAAATCTCTTCCTAAAGCACAATGTGGAGAAACTCATTTTAATGGATGTTGGCAAAGTATTAGCATATGCATGATTCTAATTCAGTGTGTTAAACTTTGTGAAGTAGCAGTGTTCGGTGGTGATCCCTCCCAGCCTTTGCACATACAAGGAGCAGACAGAAAATGGTCTGATTGTGATTAAATGTAGAAGAGATCTGTTTTGTTAATATTTAGCATGTCAAGATGTCAACATTTGTCATGGCAGTACTTGCTCAGTGTCTTTGCATGTTGGACTCTACCTGTGATATGTTAGGGCCAATGCGCAAGTCAACAATGAATTCTTGTGCTTAACTTCCCCATTCATGCGATGTAAGGTGGTGAGCAAAGAGGATTCACAGCTGAAGGAAAAAAGTGAAAACTTTGATTTGATTAAACTTCTGTAGCACAAACAGGCTTAGCGGTGATGCTTGTCTGTCAGCACTCTGGACAGCACTGAGTGGAGAAAATCCAACTATCACCTAACTTTCTCTGTGCCACAAGCTATAAGCTTAGTGAGCTGCAAGAAAAAAACAGAGGTGAAGCATGGTCCGAGTCCAGTATGCAGATAATTTTACAAAGGGTGTCAGAATTTGATTATTCTAAGTATTTTCAATCATGACTATAACACTACATAGGAATAACTATTCTGAATATGATGACTGACCAAATTCTGTCAGTAATTTCTACTGAAATAAACGTTCATACCTACTATACATCAGCTATGCTTTAAGATAAATTTGGTGTACAATTTGTTAAACACAACAAGGATTTTATGTATTTTGAAATTATTATGACTCAGCACACATCCTAACTATGTGTGTAGGGCAGGTCATGTGATGTGCGGTCATTATGCTTCCTCACAGTAAGGACAGTGGCCAAATGATACAAGATGAACATTTCATCCATCACCCTACTAAATAGCTATAATGTGATGAGCCAGATGATGTGTTGAGGGATGAAGAGATGGAGAGTCACATAGGAGTTTGTCTCGTGGCGTACTTATGAACACCTTTATGGTGTGCTTGTATTACTGGTTTCCTCATTCAGAAGGTGTAACATGAAGTGACTGATATAAGGATGGAGATAATAACCAATACATTTGCATACATCTGATTAAAGAAGGGGTTGAAAATATGAAACATGATGTTGAAATGAGGATTGTGTTCTGTTGATAACAGATGCAGCACACACACAAGTAATATTAATATGGAGAAAAATTACATTACTGTACAACTATGTCAGGATTCAAACCTTTGGCAGTAGAAATAAAACTTAACTGACATTGTTTATCTCAGCCCACCACAGAGGAGCTCATGCTGTAATAACTTTCATTTTCATATTGTAAGTGAGGGTCTATAATCAGAACATCGAAGTTTTAAAACTTTGAATGTTCTAATATCGACCCCTATTCAGCAAACGCTAAAAATAGCAAAGCTGCAGAACACCAAATTCTTTCCTAGGGAAAGAATTCAGTTGGCTGGTTCTGTGGCTTCGCTATTTTCAGTGCTGTGGTGGAAAGTTACAGGTCAGGTTCGGGTAAATGTGTGATTGTGTGTACGTTAAGGTTAGAGCGCGGATTAGGTGAGTTAGGGTTAGGGCGCGGGTTAGATCAGTTAGGGTTAGGCACGGGTTAGGTGAGTGTGCGATAGTGACGGACCTCCGGGTTAGGGTTTGGGTTAAGGAAAATGGATAGATAGTAGTGTATGTACAGTTTAGTATAGGGTTAGATGTAGGATTTTAAGTGTATGTGTGTGGATTGATGGTTTTTTTGGTGTGCTTTTGTTGTGCGTATGTGTTTCAGAATAGCGAATTTTTTCCTTGGGAAAAGATTCGCTGTTCTGAATGTTCGATATTTTCTGGTTTAGATATTTTAGGTTAGATGAAATTGCGTTCGGTATTTTCATCTTTCGATAGCGTGATATAAATGCGTAAAAAATACTCACAACATGTTCAATAAAAGCTTTAGGTAGGCAGCGTATTCATTACCCTTATATCAGTTGTAGCCTCCCTTACACACTACTTGATATCCAGCAGCGACACTCACAACATGTTCAATAAAAGCTTTAGGTAGGCAGCGTATTCATTACCCTTATATCAGCTGTAGCCTCCCTTATACACTACTTGATATCCAGCAGTGACGCCCACAACATGTTCAATAAAAGCTTTAGGTAGGCAGCGTATTCATTACCCTTATATCAGCTGTAGCCTCTCTTATACACTACTTGATATCCAGCAGAGACTTACATGTTCAATAAAAGCTTTAGGTAGGCAGTGTATTTATTACCCTTATACCAGCTGCAGCCTCCCTTATACACTACTTGACATTGAGCAGCGACACTCACAACATGTTCAATAAAAGCTTTAGGTAGGCAGTGTATTTATTACCCTTATATCAGCTGTAGCCTCCCTTATACACTACTTGATATCCAGAAGCGACACTCACATGTTCAATAAAAGCTTTAGGTAGGCATAGTATTCAAGCTTTAGGTAGGCAGCCTATTCATTACCCTTATATCAGCTGTAGCCTCCCTTATACACTACTTATCCAGCAGCAACACTCACATGTTCAATAAAAGCTTTAGGTAGGCAGTGTATTCATTACCCTTATATCAGCTGTAGCCTCCCTTATACACTACTTGATATCCAGCAGTGACACTCACAACATGTTCAATAAAAGCTTTAGGTAGGCAGCGTATTCATTACCCTTATATCAGCTGTAGCCTCCCTTATACACTACTTGATATCCAGCAGTGACACCCACAACATGTTCAATAAAAGCTTTAGGTAGGCAGCGTATTCATTACCCTTATATATCAGCTGTAGCCTCCCTTATACACTACTTGGTATCCAGCAGAGACACTCACATGTTCAATAAAAGCTTTAGGTAGGCAGTGTATTTATTGCCCTTATATCAGCTGCAGCCTCCCTTATACACTACTTGACATCGAGCAGCGACACTCACATGTTCAATAAAAGCTTTAGGTAGGCAGTGTATTTATTACCCTTATATCAGCTGTAGCCTCACTTATACACTACTTGACATCGAGCAGCGACACTCACAACATGTTCAATAAAAGCTTTAGGTAGGCAGTGTATTTATTACCCTTATATCAGCTGTAGCCTCCCTTATACACTACTTGAAATCCAGAAGCGACACTCACATGTTCAATAAAAGCTTTAGGTAGGCAGTGTATTCAAGCGTTAGGTAGGCAGCGTATTAATTACCCTTATATCAGCTGTAGCCTCCCTTATACACTACTTGATATCCAGCAGAGACACTCACATGTTCAATAAAAGCTTTAAGTAGGCAACGTATTCATTACCCTTATATCAACTGTAGCCTCCCTTATACACTACGTATCCAGCAGCGACACTCACATGTTCAATAAAGGCCTTAGGTAGGCAGTGTATTCATTAAGAAACAAAGTAACACACTCAATGGAGTAAATGCCTCACACCAGCAGTATAAAATGAATAAAAAGCAAGTAAAAATCCTTTGGTGGAGGCAACCATGCATCAAATATATAGGTTCATACTAGGCTATCTGCCCTAGGGCATATACGTGAATGACGAACGATACTGCTGTCGTTAAGACCAATTTAATAGTGTGCACAGTTGAGCGCTTTCACAATAGCTTCATCAGACCGAAAACACACGTTAACAAACACACCCTTTATAACCCCTGAGCAATAATAACGTAGACACAATATTAACTCTTTGTGTATCTGAACTTAAAATATATAAAAATGGCAAACATGTTCATCATATAAATAAGTCTGAAATATCTACTTTCCTATAACTCTGTATTATGTACTTGAATGCAATCCAAGATATCAAAACACATATATTATTAAACAAACTAAAACACGTATAAACATGCATATCTAATTAATAAATAGAATATTACATAAAAGTATATGAAAATGTGTTCTGTATACAAACTATAACAGAAGATATTTAAAAGCTCTGAATATAAAATAACTTTATTTACGAGATTTCAGAACAGGTTTGAGAGAAGCCCTCTCATTTAACCCATAACCCCTATTTGCTCTAAGTTTTAAAATCCAAGTCATTTCCTTTGATACTTACTTATTATCCAGCAGGGACACTCACAACATGTTCAATAAAAGCTTTAGGTAGGCAGCGTATTCATTAACCTTATATCAGCTGTATCCTCCCTTATACACTACTTGACATCGAGCAGCGACACTCACAACATGTTCAATAAAAGCTTTAGGCAGGCAGTGTATTCATTACCCTTATATCAGCTGTAGCCTCCCTTATACACTACTTGATATCTAGCAGAGACACTCACAACATGTTCAATAAAAGCTTTAGGTAGGCAGCGTATTCATTACTCTTATATCAGCTTTAACCTCCCGTATACACTACTTGACATCGAGCAGCGACACTCACATGTTCAATAAAAGCTTTAGGTAGGCAGTGTATTCATTACCTTTATATCAGCTGTAGCCTCCCTTATACACTGCTTATCCAGCAGTGACACTCACAACATGTTCAATAAAAGCTTTAGGCAGGCAGTGTATTCATTACCCTTATATCAGCTGTAGCCTCCCTTATACACTACTTGATATCCAGCAGAGACACTCACAACATGTTCAATAAAAGCTTTAGGTAGGCAGCGTATTCATTACCCGTATATCAGCTGTAGCCTCTCTTATACACTGCTTATCCAGCAGTGACACTCACAACATGTTCAATAAAAGCTTTAGGTAGGCAGCGTATTCATTACCCTATCAGCTGCAGCCTCCCTTATACACTACTTGATATCCAGCAGAGACACTCACAACATGTTCAATAAAAGCTTTAGGCAGGCAGTGTATTCATTACCCTTATATCAGCTGTATCCTCCCTTATACACTACTTGATATCCAGCAGAGACACTCACAACATGTTCAATAAAAGCTTTAGGCAGGCAGTGTATTCATTACTCTTATATCAGCTGTAGCCTCCTTATACACTACTTGACATCGAGCAGCGACACTCACATGTTCAATAAAAGCTTTAGGTAGGCAGTGTATTCATTACCCTTATATCAGCTGTAGCCTCCCTTATACACTACTTGATATCCAGCAGTGACACTCACAACATGTTCAATAAAAGCTTTAGGTAGGCAGCGTATTCATTACCCTTATATCAGCTGCAGCCTCCCTTATACACTACTTGATATCCAGCAGTGACACTCACAACATGTTCAATAAAAGCTTTAGGTAGGCAGCGTATTCATTACCCTATCAGCTGCAGCCTCCCTTATACACTACTTGATATCCAGCAGAGACACTCACATGTTCAATAAAAGCTTTAGGTAGGCAGCGTATTCATTACCCTTATATCAGCTGTAGCCTCCCTTATACACTACCTGACATCGAGCAGCGACACTCACATGTTCAATAAAAGCTTTAGGTAGGCAACGTATTCATTACCCTTATATCAACTGTAGCCTCCCTTATACACTACGTATCCAGCAGCGACACTCACATGTTCAATAAAGGCCTTAGGTAGGCAGTGTATTCATTAAGAAACAAAGTAACACACTCAATGGAGTAAATGCCTCACACCAGCAGTATAAAATGAATAAAAAGCAAGTAAAAATCCTTTGGTGGAGGCAACCATGCATCAAATATATAGGTTCATACTAGGCTATCTGCCCTAGGGCATCGTCGTGAATGTGAGCGATACTGCTGTCGTTAAGACCAATTTAATAGTGTGCACAGTTGAGCTTTCACAATAGCTTCATCAGACCGAAAACACACGTTAACAAACACACCCTTTATAACCCCTGAGCAATAATAGACACAATATTAACTCTTTGTGTATCTGAACTTAAAATATATAAAAATGGCAAACATGTTCATCATATAAATAAGTCTGAAATATCTACTTTCCTATAACTCTGTATTATGTACTTGAATGCAATCCAAGATATCAAAACACATATATTATTAAACAAACTAAAACACGTATAAACATGCATATCTAATTAATAAATAGAATATTACATAAAAGTATATGAAAATGTGTTCTGTATACAAACTATAACAGAAGATATTTAAAAGCTCTGAATATAAAATAACTTTATTGATTTCAGAACAGGTTTGAGAGAAGCCCTCTCATTTAACCCATAACCCCTATTTGCTCTAAGTTTTAAAATCCAAGTCATTTCCTTTGATACTTACTTATTATCCAGCAGGGACACTCACAACATGTTCAATAAAAGCTTTAGGTAGGCAGCGTATTCATTAACCTTATATCAGCTGTATCCTCCCTTATACACTACTTGACATCGAGCAGCGACACTCACAACATGTTCAATAAAAGCTTTAGGCAGGCAGTGTATTCATTACCCTTATATCAGCTGTAGCCTCCCTTATACACTACTTGATATCTAGCAGAGACACTCACAACATGTTCAATAAAAGCTTTAGGTAGGCAGCGTATTCATTACTCTTATATCAGCTGTAGCCTCCCGTATACACTACTTGACATCGAGCAGCGACACTCACATGTTCAATAAAAGCTTTAGGTAGGCAGTGTATTCATTACCTTTATATCAGCTGTAGCCTCCCTTATACACTGCTTATCCAGCAGTGACACTCACAACATGTTCAATAAAAGCTTTAGGCAGGCAGTGTATTCATTACCCTTATATCAGCTGTAGCCTCCCTTATACACTACTTGATATCCAGCAGAGACACTCACAACATGTTCAATAAAAGCTTTAGGTAGGCAGCGTATTCATTACCCGTATATCAGCTGTAGCCTCTCTTATACACTGCTTATCCAGCAGTGACACTCACAACATGTTCAATAAAAGCTTTAGGTAGGCAGCGTATTCATTACCCTATCAGCTGCAGCCTCCCTTATACACTACTTGATATCCAGCAGAGACACTCACAACATGTTCAATAAAAGCTTTAGGCAGGCAGTGTATTCATTACCCTTATATCAGCTGTATCCTCCCTTATACACTACTTGATATCCAGCAGAGACACTCACAACATGTTCAATAAAAGCTTTAGGCAGGCAGTGTATTCATTACTCTTATATCAGCTGTAGCCTCCCGTATACACTACTTGACATCGAGCAGCGACACTCACATGTTCAATAAAAGCTTTAGGTAGGCAGTGTATTCATTACCCTTATATCAGCTGTAGCCTCCCTTATACACTACTTGATATCCAGCAGTGACACTCACAACATGTTCAATAAAAGCTTTAGGTAGGCAGCGTATTCATTACCCTTATATCAGCTGCAGCCTCCCTTATACACTACTTGATATCCAGCAGTGACACTCACAACATGTTCAATAAAAGCTTTAGGTAGGCAGCGTATTCATTACCCTATCAGCTGCAGCCTCCCTTATACACTACTTGATATCCAGCAGAGACACTCACATGTTCAATAAAAGCTTTAGGTAGGCAGCGTATTCATTACCCTTATATCAGCTGTAGCCTCCCTTATACACTACCTGACATCGAGCAGCGACACTCACATGTTCAATAAAAGCTTTAGGTAGGCAGCGTATTCATTACCCTTATATCAGCTAGCCTCCCTTATACACTACTTGATATCCAGCAGCGACACTCACAACATGTTCAATAAAAGCTTTAGGTAGGCAGTGTATTCCATTACCCTTATATCAGCTGTAGCCTCCCTTATACACTACTTGATATCCAGCAGAGACACTCACAACATGTTCAATAAAAGCTTTAGGTAGGCAGTGTATTCATTACCCTTATATCAGCTGCAGCCTCCCTTATACACTACTTGATATCCAGCAGTGACACTCACAACATGTTCAATAAAAGCTTTAAGTAGGCAGCATATTCATTACCCTTATATCAGCTGTAGCCTCCCTTATACACTACTTGATATCCAGCAGAGACACTCACAACATGTTCAATAAAAGCTTTAGGTAGGCAGCGTATTCATTACCCTTATATCAGCTGTAGCCTCCCTTTACACTACTTGACATCGAGCAGCAACACTCACAACATGTTCAATAAAAGCTTTAAGTCGGCAGCATATTCATTACCCTTATATCAGCTGTAGCCTCCCTTATACACTACTTGATATCCAGCAGAGACACTCACAACATGTTCATTAAAAGCTTTAGGCAGGCAGTGTATTCATTACACTTATATCAGCTGTACCCTCCCTTATACACTACTTGATATCCAGCAGAGACACTCACAACATGTTCAATAAAAGCTTTAAGTAGGCAGTGTATTCATTACCCTTATATCAGCTGTAGCCTCCCTTATACACTACTTGATATCCAGCAGTGACACTCACATGTTCAATAAAAGCTTTAGGCAGGCAGCGTATTCATTATCCTTATATCAGCTGTAGCCTCCCTTACACACTACATGACATCGAGCAGCGACATTCACAACATGTTCAATAAAAGCTTTAGGTCGGCAGCATATTCATTACCCTTATATCAGCTGCAAACTCCCTTATACACTACTTGATATCCAGCAGAGACACTCACAAAGTACAGTTGTGTACACCTACCATAAATGTAGATGTTCGAGTGTCTTCACTGTTGCAGTCATAACTGTAGAGTGCTCCTGCCGGCAGGCAGCCCGAGGTCGGCCAGAATCCCAAAGTCTGGGTCCGGCGTCGGCTGTAAAAGCTAGTATCCTGACGTCAGTACGCCTTGGTACATAGGCCTCAGCCAACGCCATCTTCTCCAGCCTTTCTTGCCCTAGATGTCAGAAGTCCCCAACAAATCAAAAATGAATCCAACAAGGAAACACAAATACACCACAAATAAGAGAAAAAGAGGGGATAGGAGGGAGGGAAACCCCGACTGCAACAGTGAAGACACTCGAACATCTACATTTATGGTAGGTGTACACAACTGTACTATGTTCTTCGTGTTTCACTGTTGCAGTCATAACTGTAGGGTGGAATCCCAAAGCAGTGTAGAGGGAGGAGGCTTTAGATAGAAGGGGAGGCAAGAATACCCTGCAAGACAGCAGAGGCAAAGCCTGCCCTAGACTTAGAAAACAAGGGGAGATTGTAGTGCTTGGAAAAAGTATGCACAGAACTCCAAGTGGCAGCTTCCAAGATATCCTTGGTAGGGACTCCTCTGAGGAAAGCTGTAGAAGTAGCAGCTGCTCTAGTAGAATGACTTCTAATGGTCCCTGGAAACTGTTTCCCATGATGAGTGTAACAAAATCTGATTCCATAAGCAATCCATTTGGAAATAGTTTGTTTAGAAATAGGTTTTCCAAGAGAACTGGAGGCAAAGGAAACAAACAATTGGTTAGACTTTCTGAAATCTTTAGTCTTGTCCAAGTAAAATCGTAACTGTCTGTGCACATCCAATGAATGCAAAATACTTTCCCCTTTATTTTGAGGATTTGGAAAGAAAGTAGGAAGGTGAATTGTCTGATTTAAAGCCACTTTCGAAATCACCTTAGGCATGAAAGTAGGATTGGTCCTCAAGGATACTCTGTCCTGATGGAAAATAAGGTATGGTTCCACAGCCATGAGAGCTTGCAACTCTGAGACCCTTCTGGCAGAGGTCAATGCTAACAAAAGAACAGTCTTCCAGGACAGAAACTTAATATCTGAAGATGCAGCAGGCTCAAAAGGAGGCAAAGTAAGTTTTTCTAAAACATAATTAAGATCCCAGGCAGGGACAGGAGGGGTCCTTGGAGGCCGCAAATTTTTAGCCCCTCTCAAGAACTGCTTCACCAAAGGATGAGAAAAAACAGGAGGATCAGAACTGTAATGCGCAGAGATAGCAGAAGCATGTATCTTAATGGAAGAAAAGGAAAGTCCTTTAGATAAAAGTTCTGAAAGGTAAAGCAAAATAGAGGAGAGATCAGGAACCTGAGGATCAGAGCCTCGGTCCTGCATCCAAATAGAAAACCTCTTCCATTTAGAGGCATAGGATTTCCTAGTGCTAGGCCGTCTAGCTTCCAAAAGAACATCCAAAACTTGTTTGGGAAGAGTAGAGGAAATCAAATTCCTTTGAAGAGCCAAGCTGCCAGGCAAAGAGTCTTGAGATTGGAATGTAGTAACTGACCCTGATGCTGGGACAGAAGCAAAGGGTTCAGTGGGAGAATCCAAGGAGGCCCCGAGAACAGGAGCTTTAAGGTTGGATACCAAAACTGTCGAGGCCAATTTGGAGCAATCAAGATGAGGAACTTGGGCTTGTCCTGTTTTATCTTCAGTAGTACCGAGGCAGTAGAGGAAGAGGAGGGAAGGCATAAGCTGAAAGGCTTCTCCAGCTGAAGGACAGGGCATCCACTCTCCATGCTGTTTTGTGGAAGGACCTGGTGCAAAAGCGAGGCAGCTGATGATTGAGATGGGATGCAAACAGATCTATCTGGGGACATCCCCAAACTGCAGTAATCCTGTTGAACAAGTTGGTGTCTAGCATCCATTCGTGAGGATCTGTAATGTTTCTGCTCAGGCTGTCTGCTAAGAGATTCTGTTTCCCTGGAATGAATTGAGCCTGGAGATGCAGATTCAAATTTAGAGCTGTGTCCCATAACCCCATAGCTAGTCTGCAAAGGGGGTATGATTGAGAACCCCCCCTGCTTGTTGATGTACCACATAACCGTGGTGTTGTCTGTGCGAATTAGCAGAGGCCCTGGTTGTAAAAGGTTTTTGAAGGCTAAAAGGGCATTTTGAACTGCCAACATTTCCTTCAGATTGATGTGCCAGTGAAGATGGTCCTTTGTCCAGGTTCCCTGCTGGCAATTGTCTAGAAAGTGTGCTCCCCAAGCATAATCCGAGGCGTCCGTGGTTAGGATTTGAGTAGGTTGAGGGAGACAAAAAGGTTTTCCTTCGTTTAAAATGCAAGCCCTGGACCACCAGAGGAACTCCTTCTGGAGGCAGGGGATCAGAGGAATCAGAATATCCAGATCGTGGTAATGCTGTGACCATACACTTTTCAGATACCATTGAAGCTTTCTCATGTGAAGCCTTGCGTTTGGAATCAACAGAATGCAGGAAGCCATGTAGCCCAGAGCCTGCAGGAATTTCCTTGCAGTGAGCTGAGATAGAGTTGCCAAGGTGTTGAAAGTAGAAGCCAGCTGAGTTTGTTTTTCTGGAGTGAGGAAGGCCCTTTGTAAGGTTGTATTTAAGAGGGCTCCCAAGAATACCATTTGTTGAGAAGGGATGAAATGTGACTTTTTTATGTTCACTGAGAATCCCAGTAGTAGGAGAAGACGTTGAACAAAGTCCAGATGTTGAAGCAGAAGATCTTTGCTGTCTGCCTGAATAAGGCAGACGTCCAAATAGGGGTAAATCTGGATCCCCTGAAGTCTGCAGTAAGCCACTACTGGTGCCAGGCACTTGGTGAAGACTCTGGGCGCAGTAGATAAACCAAAGGGCAGAACAGAGAATTGAAAGTGCCTCGAACCTGCCTTGAATCTGAGGAATTTCCTGCATTCTTGCCTGATAGGGATATGCAAATAGGCTTCCTTTAAGTCCAATATCACCATCCAGGCGTCCTGAGAGAGCATTGGAATTAGCTGTTGCAGAGTAAGCATCTTGAACTTTGGAATTTCCAAAAAGGTCCAGAATAGGTCTCCATGAGTTTTGTTTTCTGGGAACCAGAAACAGCCTTGAATAGAACCCTTTTCCCATTTCCGAGAGTGGAACAGGCTCTATGGCTCTCATGGCCAGAAGAGCATCCACTTGAGTTAAGGCCTCTGACCATTGAAGTTTTGGCAGATCTGGCCAACCGTGAGTCCTTGGCAAAGTGTGAAAGTGGAACTTGTAACCTTTTAAAATCACATCCAATACCCATCTGTCCTGGGTAATATGAGTCCAATTTCTGTAAAAAAGAGACAGTTTTCCTCCGAGAGGGGCGTCCAGGTGAAGGGGTCCTGAAGCCCAACCGAGAGAGTCATTGAGTTTGCTTTCTTTGAGATTGGGATCTGTCTTCTCCCCTTCTAGGTGAAGAAGCAGTCCATTGTCTAGATCTGTAAGAGGTCTGGCCTTGACCACGACCTCTGGAGCGTCTATATCTTCCCCTTTGAGGCCTGTCAGACGTGGGAAAGGACAAATTTTTAGAGGGCCAATTCCTGGAAAATCTAGGAGGCTGAACTTGCAAGAAATCTTTTACAGTCTGCATGGACATTGCCTTTTCTTCCATCTTTTAATAACTTCCTCAGCCTTAGAACCAAAAGAACATCTTGTTGAACAGGGGCATCTAATAACTTAGCCTTAACCTGTTCAGGTAAACTTTGTTCACGAAGCCAGGCATGTCTCCTAATCACAGTACCAGAGGCAGCAGCCCTGCAAGAAGCATCCAAAGCATCAAAACTACAATGTAAGCTATGCTTGTTAACCTGTTCAGTAGCATGCAAAACATCCTGAAGTTCCTTATCCTCTGCACAAGCAGGAAGGGAAGCAAGCTTTTGCTTTAAAACAGACAAAAGAAATTGCTGATATTTAAACATATGAAACTGGCAATTTAAAGCCCTTACAGACAGGGTAGCAGAAGTATATACCCTTTTACCCCACCTGTCTAAAGCACGAGAATCCTTCTCAGAGGGAATAGGATTTTTAGAAGTAGCAACCTTGTCAGCCTTAGAGCCCTGAGAAATAGTTTCAGGATCTGCAGAAGGGTTTTTAAATAAAAATAAATGAGAGTCAGGAACCCTATAAAATCTATCAGGCTTAGAAGGAGCAGGAGGCATGGAATCAAGATTCAAATTAGCCTCAGAAAAAGCATCATCTACAATGTCCAAGACAGGAGGGATAGCTAAAGGCCTATGCTGAGGAAGAAGAAGAAATTCTCTAAGCCTCTTTTTGGAAGCAGAATATTCCTGTCCTTCCCAATGAAAATGTTCCCTCATCTCATGCAAGGTTTCTCCAAAAGAAAAATCCTCAGGCGGAGAGGCCGAGGGCAAAGAATCCTCAGCATCCGAATCCTCATAAGGGGGAAAGGAATAGTCCTGATCAGAGGAAGAAACAGAAGATACAGAAGCCTGGTCAGAGGAATCCAGAGTAACATCCTGTCGAGGCCTTTTCTCAGGAGGGGGGTGAGAACCCCTAATCATTGAAAGCAAATCTTCAGCCATCCCCAATAATTGTTTTTGTGTCTTGGGAGTGGATTCAGAAGCAGCTTGAGCTGGAACTTTAGACTTAGAAATAGTGATGTGAGTAGGCCTGAAAACCCCCTCAGAAGCCGGTACCTGCACAGCGGTTCCGGACCCATCTGAAGGAGCGACGTCCGAAGGTCCTGCAGCAGTTAAAATAGTAGGCCTTGATGGCTCCCCATGGGAGTCCGTATCGGCCATCGGTTCAGAAGCGGCGGACGACAGGGGCTGCAAAAGCGCCTCACTGACGACAGCCGAACTGGACGCTGGCTCCAGCTGCAACGATTCCTGTTTGGACCTCGGAGGCCTGTCCTTGTCTTTGCGCTTCTTTTGAACTCCAGTAGCGTCCGACGACATTCTATAATTGAAGCGTCTGCCAAAATAATTTAAAGCCCAATCATACCTGCGTTTGATAGTACGAGAGTTGAACCTGGCACAGAACCGACAACAAGAAACGTCGTGGTCACGGCCTAAGCAAGGTAGACAGTAAGAGTGGAAATCTTTATGAGGTATTTGTTTCCCACACGCTATACAATTATTAACTTTTTCTGACATCGGAGGAACAAGAAAAAGATTCCCCAACGGGGTACTTAGCTTTGAGAAGAGAAGTAAGAACTTTGGACCAACAACAATCAAATACGCTGTTCGAAAATCGCCAACCAACGTTTTGCGAGCTGCTTTCCACCACACGGCAAGAAAGACTGGAGAAGATGGCGTCGGCTGAGGGCTATGTACCAAGGCGTACTGACGTCAGGATACTAGCTTTTACAGCCGACGCCGGACCCAGACTTTGGGATTCTGGCCGACCTCGGGCTGCCTGCCGGCAGGAGCACCCTACAGTTATGACTGCAACAGTGAAACACGAAGAACATCATGTTCAATAAACGCTTTAGGCAGGCAGTGTATTCACTACCCTTATATCAGCTGTACCCGCCCTTATACACTACTTGATATCCAGCAGAGACACTCACAACATGTTCAATAAAAGCTTTAGGTAGGCAGTGTATTCATTACCCTTATATCAGCTGTAGCCTCCCTTATACACTACTTGATATCCAGCAGAGACACTCACAACATGTTCAATAAAAGCTTTAGGTAGGCAGTGTATTCATTACCCTTATATCAGCTGTAGCCTCCCTTATACACTACTTGTCCAGCAGTGACACTCACAACATGTTCAATAAAAGCTTTAGGCAGGCAGTGTATTCATTACCCTTATATCAGCTGTAGCCTCCCTTATACACTACTTGATATCCAGCAGAGACACTCACAACATGTTCAATAAAAGCTTTAGGTAGGCAGTGTATTCATTACCCTTATATCAGCTGTAGCCTCCCTTATACACTACTTGTCCAGCAGTGACACTCACAACATGTTCAATAAAAGCTTTAGGTAGGCAGTGTATTCATTACCCTTATATCAGCTGTAGCCTCCCTTATACACTACTTGATATCCAGCAGAGACACTCACAACATGTTCAATAAAAGCTTTAGGTAGGCAGTGTATTCATTACCCTTATATCAGCTGTAGCCTCCCTTATACACTACTTGTCCAGCAGTGACACTCACAACATGTTCAATAAAAGCTTTAGGTAGGCAGTGTATTCATTACCCTTATATCAGCTGTAGCCTCCCTTATACACTACTTGATATCCAGCAGTGACACTCACAACATGTTCAATAAAAGCTTTAGGTAGGCAGTGTATTCATTACCCTTATATCAGCTGCAGCCTCCCTTATACACTACTTATCCAGCAGTGACACTCACAACATGTTCAATAAAAGCTTTAGGTAGGCAGTGTATTCATTACCCTTATATCAGCTGTAGCCTCCCTTATACACTACTTGATATCCAGCAGTGACACTCACAACATGTTCAATAAAAGCTTTAGGTAGGCAGTGTATTCATTACCCTTATATCAGCTGTAGCCTCCCTTATACACTACTTGTCCAGCAGTGACACTCACAACGTGTTCAATAAAAGCTTTAGATAGGCAGTGTATTCATTACCCTTATATCAGCTGTAGCCTCCCTTATACACTACTTGATATCCAGCAGTGACACTCACAACATGTTCAATAAAAGCTTTAGGTAGGCAGTGTATTCATTACCCTTATATCAGCTGTAGCCTCCCTTATACACTACTTGATATCCAGCAGAGACACTCACAACATGTTCAATAAAAGCTTTAGGTAGGCAGTGTATTCATTACCCTTATATCAGCTGTAGCCTCCCTTATACACTACTTGATATCCAGCAGCGACACTCACAACATGTTCAATAAAAGCTTTAGGTAGGCAGTGTATTCATTACCCTTATATCAGCTGTAGCCTCCTTATACACTACTTATCCAGCAGTGACACTCACAACATGTTCAATAAAAGCTTTAGGTAGGCAGTGTATTCATTACCCTTATATCAGCTGTAGCCTCCCTTATACACTAGTTATCCAGCAGTGACACTCACAACATGTTCAATAAAAGCTTTAGGTAGGCAGTGTATTCATTACCCTTATATCAGCTGTAGCCTCCCTTATACACTACTTGATATCCAGCAGTGACACTCACAACATGTTCAATAAAAGCTTTAGGTAGGCAGCGTATTCATTACCCTTATATCAGCTGTAGCCTCCCTTATACACTACTTGTCCAGCAGAGACACTCACAACATGTTCAATAAAAGCTTTAGGTAGGCAGTGTATTCATTACCCTTATATCAGCTGCAGCCTCCCTTATACACTACTTGACATCGAGCAGCGACACTCACAACATGTTCAATAAAAACTTTAGGTAGGCAGCGTATTCATTACCCTTATATCAGCTGTAGCCTCCCTTATACACTACTTGTCCAGCAGAGACACTCACAACATGTTCAATAAAAGCTTTAGGTAGGCAGTGTATTCATTACCCTTATATCAGCTGTAGCCTCCCTTATACACTACTTGATATCCAGCAGAGACACTCACAACATGTTCAATAAAAGCTTTAGGTAGGCAGTGTATTCATTACCCTTATATCAGCTGTAGCCTCCCTTATACACTACTTGATATCCAGCAGAGACACTCACAACATGTTCAATAAAAGCTTTAGGTAGGCAGCGTATTCATTACCCTTATATCAGCTGTAGCCTCCCTTATACACTACTTGATATCCAGCAGAGACACTCACAACATGTTCAATAAAAGCTTTAGGTAGGCAGTGTATTCATTACCCTTATATCAGCTGTAGCCTCCCTTATACACTACTTGTCCAGCAGTGACACTCACAACATGTTCAATAAAAGCTTTAGGTAGGCAGCGTATTCATTACCCTTATATCAGCTGTAGCCTCCCTTATACACTACTTGATATCCAGCAGAGACACTCACAACATGTTCAATAAAAGCTTTAGGTAGGCAGTGTATTCATTACCCTTATATCAGCTGTAGCCTCCTTATACACTACTTGATATCCAGCAGCGACACTCACAACATGTTCAATAAAAGCTTTAGGTAGGCAGTGTATTCATTACCCTTATATCAGCTGCAGCCTCCCTTATACACTACTTATCCAGCAGTGACACTCACAACATGTTCAATAAAAGCTTTAGGTAGGCAGTGTATTCATTACCCTTATATCAGCTGTAGCCTCCCTTATACACTACTTGTCCAGCAGTGACACTCACAACGTGTTCAATAAAAGCTTTAGATAGGCAGTGTATTCATTACCCTTATATCAGCTGTAGCCTCCCTTATACACTACTTGATATCCAGCAGTGACACTCACAACATGTTCAATAAAAGCTTTAGGTAGGCAGTGTATTCATTACCCTTATATCAGCTGTAGCCTCCCTTATACACTACTTGATATCCAGCAGAGACACTCACAACATGTTCAATAAAAGCTTTAGGTAGGCAGTGTATTCATTACCCTTATATCAGCTGTAGCCTCCCTTATACACTACTTGATATCCAGCAGCGACACTCACAACATGTTCAATAAAAGCTTTAGGTAGGCAGTGTATTCATTACCCTTATATCAGCTGTAGCCTCCCTTATACACTACTTATCCAGCAGTGACACTCACAACATGTTCAATAAAAGCTTTAGGTAGGCAGTGTATTCATTACCCTTATATCAGCTGTAGCCTCCCTTATACACTAGTTATCCAGCAGTGACACTCACAACATGTTCAATAAAAGCTTCAGGTAGGCAGTGTATTCATTACCCTTATATCAGCTGTAGCCTCCCTTATACACTACTTGATATCCAGCAGTGACACTCACAACATGTTCAATAAAAGCTTTAGGTAGGCAGCGTATTCATTACCCTTATATCAGCTGTAGCCTCCCTTATACACTACTTGTCCAGCAGAGACACTCACAACATGTTCAATAAAAGCTTTAGGTAGGCAGCGTATTCATTACCCTTATATCAGCTGCAGCCTCCCTTATACACTACTTGATATCCAGCAGTGACACTCACA
Organism: Protopterus annectens; assembly: GCF_019279795.1. Taxonomy (NCBI): domain Eukaryota; kingdom Metazoa; phylum Chordata; order Ceratodontiformes; family Protopteridae; genus Protopterus; species Protopterus annectens. Next base: position 405,731,076 of record NC_056743.1, on the reverse strand, counting down.
ACATGTTCAATAAAAGCTTTAGGTAGGCAGTGTATTCATTACCCTTATATCAGCTGTAGCCTCCCTTATACACTACTTGTCCAGCAGTGACACTCACAACATGTTCAATAAAAGCTTTAGGTAGGCAGTGTATTCATTACCCTTATATCAGCTGTAGCCTCCCTTATACACTACTTGATATCCAGCAGAGACACTCACAACATGTTCAATAAAAGCTTTAGGTAGGCAGTGTATTCATTACCCTTATATCAGCTGTAGCCTCCCTTATACACTACTTGATATCCAGCAGAGACACTCACAACATGTTCAATAAAAGCTTTAGGTAGGCAGCGTATTCATTACCCTTATATCAGCTGTAGCCTCCTTATACACTACTTGATATCCAGCAGAGACACTCACAACATGTTCAATAAAAGCTTTAGGTAGGCAGTGTATTCATTACCCTTATATCAGCTGTAGCCTCCCTTATACACTACTTGTCCAGCAGTGACACTCACAACATGTTCAATAAAAGCTTTAGGTAGGCAGTGTATTCATTACCCTTATATCAGCTGTAGCCTCCCTTATACACTACTTGATATCCAGCAGAGACACTCACAACATGTTCAATAAAAGCTTTAGGTAGGCAGTGTATTCATTACCCTTATATCAGCTGTAGCCTCCCTTATACACTACTTGATATCCAGCAGCGACACTCACAACATGTTCAATAAAAGCTTTAGGTAGGCAGTGTATTCATTACCCTTATATCAGCTGCAGCCTCCCTTATACACTACTTATCCAGCAGTGACACTCACAACATGTTCAATAAAAGCTTTAGGTAGGCAGTGTATTCATTACCCTTATATCAGCTGTAGCCTCCCTTATACACTACTTGATATCCAGCAGAGACACTCACAACATGTTCAATAAAAGCTTTAGGTAGGCAGTGTATTCATTACCCTTATATCAGCTGTAGCCTCCCTTATACACTACTTGACATCGAGCAGCGACACTCACAACATGTTCAATAAAAGCTTTAGGTAGGCAGTGTATTCATTACCCTTATATCAGCTGTAGCCTCCCTTATACACTACTTGATATCCAGCAGAGACACTCACAACATGTTCAATAAAAGCTTTAGGTAGGCAGTGTATTCATTACCCTTATATCAGCTGTAGCCTCCCTTATACACTACTTGACATCGAGCAGAGACACTCACAACATGTTCAATAAAAGCTTTAGGTAGGCAGTGTATTCATTACCCTTATATCAGCTGTAGCCTCCCTTATACACTACTTGATATCCAGCAGCGACACTCACAACATGTTCAATAAACGCTTTAGGTAGTCAGCGTATTCATTACCCTTATATCAGCTGCAGCCTCCCTTATACACTACTTGATATCCAGCAGCCTGGTACACATGGAAGAGGAACTGTATCACCGTGTATTAGCCCAAGTCTGCATTTCAAGAAAAACGGCTTAAAATACAAAATACAGAAAGTCCTTTTTTAAACATCCAGTAAGCACTTTCATCTTATTCAAAAGACTTCTTCAGACTTAATGTTACAACATAAAACACTCTGGGCCAAATTCACTAAAGCCTACATTAAGTGTACATTAACTGGGCACAATATGTATTCAAGAACATTCTTATCACATTTTTTGTGCTTTCTAGTCACTCAAAGATTACACTAAGTGACATGTAGTCTACACTTTGTGATAACCTTTATGAATCCTTCTCAATATTCAATATTTAAAGCTTCAAGAATATCAGCAGGAAAACTGAAATTAGGAGGAAGAAGGTGTGAGCTATGTCTGTGTTGTCTGTTCACTCAGAACGGTGTATGCTTAATGTAGATGTTCTTGAATCTTGAGGTCCATTTTAAACTTTTAAAATCACATGACCTTAATTTGTCAATTAACGCTTAATTCCTTTCCTCTTCAAAAAAAACTTTAAAATTTTCTTTATCATTTAGACCTGGAGTAATCTGCTATAAATACTCTCTCTCCAGTCCAACTCATCCTCAGCATCAAACAAACTCAAAATTAGACACTTGTTGATCAATAACAATCACTTTAAAATCACCCTAAAGTCTATTTTACTACAGTGCAGCAGATGTATTGATGTGTGTTCTCTGCTACCCTGTCATTGCAGTGTAAGGCAGAAATGCAACACATTTTGCAATAAAACCTGAAATGCCGTTTAGCATCACAGACCTCATGCAAATGCTGAGGACTACAATTGATAAAACAGAAGGTGATTAGACAGGTACATAGGCAACACATTCACAGGAAAGAAACTTATAAAAACAGGCGGTGATAGTGTCACTTACTGCTTAATTAGAACCCTTTCAAGATGCAAAGTTAATTTTACAGACTTGATCATTGTCTCAACACACCACAAAGGAAGTCCTACTGAACATGTTAAAATCACACATATATACTGTATTCAGTATGAATGCATATATATTTCAGATAGGTCTTTATGTGTGCGACTTTAAGGAGGTCTGAGAAATGCATCACCTTAAAGAGGCAGTATTTAACTGTTTGTAAATATATTTTAGATGGAAAACCTTTCACGAGCTGAGTAATACAGGTTGGGTATGATACACACATACATATACTATCCTTAACACATAGTTAGGCTATTTGAGGAGACAAGATAATTTTAACTAAAATATTGTGCCCATCAAAGACATGCAAGTACATTTTAATTAATTATTATAACTGCCATGCTTAAACAATTATACACACAATCAACTGGGATTCATAAGTAATTAATGAAATATACTACCTAGAAAAGCATAGGTATCAAAGCACTACTGATACATTTCTTACAGTCAACCTATTTATGATAGCTATGTGTACATAACCTTGCCTTCCTACTTAAAGTGCTGTGAGAAATGGCATTCTGACACCATTTGCAAAAATAACTTACCTGGATTTGAACCGAGTGCTGGCATCTACGCATCACCGCTAAGCCTGTCTGTGCTACAGAAAGATGCCCAAATAAAATGTGTCACTTTTTTCTTTAAGCAGGTAATCTTCATTGCATGCCACTCAGCAGCGGGCAAGTGCAGAAGGCAAGAAACAGAACAAATATGTGAAGTTGTGGTGAAAGTACAACTTAAAATTTGAGTAATAATTTCAGTATTCCCTTCACACAGTATGAATTTGAACCCCAGAGCAACTCTGCTAATGGTCCAAAGTCACTGCATTTACAGCTTGTGCAGCAGAAAGACGTAGATAGCAGGTGCATTTTACTCACTCAATACAAATACCGCACACCAATGCCAGGGGTGTTAGCACTAGAGCAGACTATGGAAATTAAACTTTTTACTTTTTTCTTCAGGTGTGAAATCTGTTTGTGCTCTGCCAAGCAGCGCACAAATTGAAAAGACAAAAAAAATTATAATGAAAAGAAATTAAAAACCTAGGAAAAACATGACTTTCCATTCATCAACAGTTATACCTTTACAAGGGTACATGCAGCATTTTCACATCTGCTGCAAACATTACAAGCAGTATGTGGCCTATACCTCATCAGCATAACATGTAGTGGCAAAGACTCAGAAAGAGGACAGAATGACAGGTTGTTATGCTTGGCAGACTATAGACAGTTAGACACAAAGTATACCATTTAAAAGTACTTCTTAATGTGATGTGGTTTGATTCTGAGAGTTTATACAGCATATGCAACTCATCTGTCCATAGTACTCACGTAAATCCTTTTGTGTTACATAACATCCCTTGCTACTATTATAAATATGGACAAAAGCTGACTTGACAACAGCAACACCTTTGCAACTTCAACTCATATGAACTACAGATAAGATATGGACCATTTATCACAGACTTTACCATATGCATTTCATATACAACATATTATTATTCTACAGTTATTTTATATCCAGCTAAAAATAAAAAAAAATATCTGCCAGCTGGATTCAACACTGCATCATCTTTCCTGTTTCTTTAAACTCTTTGCATTTACACTGTGATACTTAGATGAGATGTAGAATTTCTTCACTTACTGCATTTCAGAGAGCTTTATCAAAAGGCACCTCTGCTGCTTTAAAATGCACTAATGATGTCATTCTAAATTAAATTTCTCAGTTTGTACACTGGGCAGTGGACTCTCGTTCATTGCCACAAAACTCTGCCAGTCCAAAGTGCACTTTGCCAAAATGTGCGCAACTGATGAACCTGATAAAAAGCGGTCAACAATAGAAAACATAGAAAAATAATAATGAAATGCAGGACTGTAATGTTTCCTAAATGTGTGTGCGTGTGTGTGTCTTACAACCCGATTATATGCTCAGGAATTATGCATTAACTCTCGCAAACAGCACACTATCTGGATATGAATCCTCAATTCAGTACAGTAACACACATTCAAGTTGTGTCTCTTATTCCTACTTGCCACCAACACAGGATTAAAGTAGGTATTATAAAATGTACATACCATACAGATCTGCCTGTGAAGACCATCAAATTACAGGTCCAGCAGAAGATCAGAAAATGTTCCTTTTTCATTTGCTTGAAGATGTCCAGATGAATGCGATACTGATAAATACTTTAGGCTTATAATCCACACCATATTAATGTAAGGTTTCCAACACTGTAGCTATTTAATCTCTATTTTCTGAGCATCTTCCCCTACTCTCAACTAACAGAAATGCAGTGTCATGGGCATGTCATTGCATCTTTGTTTCAATGTGGTGTAAATATAGCTGGTTAGCACTGCAGAACAATGTTTAAGCAGATGGAGAGTGTGCTATTATTAAAAGAATATCAGTGTTGTTAAGGTTGTTCTCATAGCTCTCAAGATGCTTCCACATTTTTTCTTAAGTCTAGTCTGCATGATACACCCATTACAGGGAGAAGACTCTCTTGTATACTGCTGGCTGCTGTACTCAGAGTAAACATTAACACTTGCATGCCATTAGCAGCTAACAATTGTCATTGCCCCTCCCTGCAATCCTAGATCATGTGCATGCAACCATGTAGCTACTTACACACAATGTTTACCTCCTATACACCAAGTGAGAATGTTGGTATTCAGGAATGCTAATGATTTGCCACCTCATCTGTATCTTCACAGTGCTCAGAGGGCTGAATCTACACTATATAAAGGTAATGGTATAGCTATGGAAGTGGAAAGATAGGAGACTGTTTTGATACAGACAGACCATTACTGGCATTTATTTGGAGGATATTGTTTTACAATTTACTGCATTTTTTCGTAATGTATCTTTGTCCTATTTGTTTACATTTTCATATTTGGAATGTTTTTCAATATGCAAAAGAAATAATTTTTATCTGAATATATGTATATATATATATATATATATATATATATATATTCTTTCACTGTTAGCAAAGTGCAAAAGTGCAGGTATGTCAGCTCTTGCTCTGCTTTCAAAATTTATTAATGACTGGTATGGTTACAACAAAGTTGTGTTACCATTTGTTCTTGGAATTTCACCAGTTAGTGCACACAAGTGTATTGTTTTTATTATTAATATCAATGGGTTGTACATGTGTAGCTAAATATAGGTGTTTGTCGTGGGACATCTGAGAAGCCTAACTTCACAACACTTGAAAGACCAAGGAAAACTGCTAGTCATTTCTACTTTGAATTCTTGCCTATTTTTTGATAATACTGCCCTCCATTAGTCAGTTATACAAGTGCTGTCCTCATTGCAGAAATGTTAACAGAATGGCTGTAATGCCAATGTATTAGAATTATTTTTGGGGAGTGGGGGCTCTCTTAGCTTGTGTATAGTCCTAAATGAGCATTGTGTGTTCAGTTATTTTGAGTTGACAGTGGGTGCACAGATTTTATTTGGGGATAATGTTTTCTCTGTGTGTTACAGATGTGGTTTTTCTGTTTCATGTCATACAGGATTGTGGCAGCCAGACAATTTGTTCCATGCAAGTCACCCTTTAATGATGCAGAGAACAAGGTCATCACTGAAGACTTATGCCACCACGGATTTTTCCTGCTCGACAGAGGCATAGGTAATATTTCTGCCAGAAAAAGTGTATGGCAGCAGGCAGTCGCTGACATAAATGCAGTGGGAGGTCATGCCAGAAACTGTAATCAGGTGTGGTACCATGCCACTGACATGATTACAGTGGCCCACAAGAGGCAGCTGTGGTTGCACGTTAACAGTTGGCTGTGGAGGGTGGTCCTGCTACCGAACCACCACTCACTGAAACTGAAGATTTCCTTTCCATGGTCAGAGATCCCAACAACTCAGCAGAGGGTTCTCACAGACTCCTTGATGTTGGGGCTGATGCTGACAACAGGCCAACTGTTTCCCAAGAATGACTTCTAGGTATGCTATATACAAGGCATTTACTGCCATTTTAGACACCTTTGTGTGTGTGTTAATACTTGTATACCTCTGACATATCTAGAAACATTGAGATGTGTGTCTTAGAAGAGACACAATTCAAGAAAGATTGTGTTCTTAAGGGAAAGAGAGGCTGAGCATTATTCTCTTATGTTAAAGGGCGCCTGCAGGCAGGTGCAAGGGGGTGCATTTGAACTCCCCCAGGAACCGGCTGGCCTGGAGATTAATTTTCTTATAATTTAAAAAAAAAATACTTTTCTTTTTTTTTGTTTGTTTTAAAGGCATTCTTCTTTAAGAATGCCCTTTGCATTCAGTCGCACAGACACTTCTGCATCTGTGCAACCAGTGGTTTATGTCTTCATCTTCTGCGCCTACGTGGAATTTGATTTCCAGAAGATTTTTGGACTGCAAACAAAGGTGCAAGTGAGATGTAGGTGTGTGCATGTGTGTGTTTAAGTGTTTAAGAGGTGTGTGTGTGTGTGTGTGTGTGTGTGTGTGTGTGTGTGTGTGTATGCAAGAAGTAGGTAGGTAGGTGTGTGTGTGTGTGTGCAAGAAGTAGGTAGGTGTGTGTGTAAGTAAGAGGGAGGTAGGGGCGTGTTTGTTTATAGAAGGTTTATAGAAGGTTTATATCCCTTGTGTGTAAGTAAGAGGGGGCTAGGAGTGTGTGTAAGGAGGGGGTCATACCTTACAATTATCCAAATTTTTGCTTCATATTTTCTGTTTATTTCTCATAAAATTGTGTTTTTTCTGACAAATCAGTTAGGACTGAAGTCAGAAAATAATAGCAGACATTTGAGTTTTAGATTTTATATTCTCAGAATATACATACTAATGCAAACCTTGTTGTTCTATCCGCTTTCTAACGAGGTAGGTGTGTGTGTGTGTGTGTGTGTGTGTGTGTGTGTGTGTGTGTGAGAGAGAGTGAAATGCCCTAGTTAGAGTTAGCAGGTAGAATTTATTTCAAAGGAATTGTGAGCCTCAAGGGAAGAGAGGTTTACTGCTGCTCATGCTAAGTCTGCTTAAAATGTAGAACTGTTTTGCTTAGCAAATGGTATCACTATTGTGGTATAGAATTTTAAAGCAGTGTTAATAGCACAGCAGGTAGCATACTTGCATCTTGATTTAGAGGGCTGTAGGTTCTACTCCCACAGCATATAGATTTGTATTTTAAGGGGATGGGGTGCTGCATTCCTGAGTATGTCCTCCTTTGGATGAGATGCCTAGTAACTATGAACCTGTTTTTCAGCGTGCCACCCATTCCCTACTGCAATATACCAACTTAGCATTTTTGTAATGTAACACAGGCAATTTATTCTTTAAGAGCAGCATGCACTGAATTTGTTGATGAAACCCTAAAATATAAATTGGTTTTCTAGCAACAATCTCTTCATTAGTTTCAGATCACTTTAATGTGGAATTATTCAGATGCCTTTTACTTCTGCAGAGATTGGGCATATTGACTGATACCGATGAATCGTAATGACAGGAGTTTAAGTGGTCTTTTATGGTTGAAATTTTCTGAATTGGGCAGTTTGTCATTATTGGTTCAAGACTATAAATTTAAAACACACTATAGCAAGTGGTGCTGTATTATACAAGGGATATAATGCAGTTATTATATATTATAATTAACACAGTAAGGAAGGTGAATCAAAGAACTTTTGCATGATCCTAAAAATGTGTGCAAGGGGCCTATGATTTATAAACAGCCCAAAGGTAAACTTAACCTGCCACTGGCCAGATACATTTTCATTGAATGTGGGTTTCAATGCTGTTTCAGCGAATTTGAGTTTCAAAGGTACAGAAGTTTTAATGTCAAGTCTGCTTTCATTGTAAGACTATTGTTTTGTTTAGCAAATGTCTATCAGTGTTTCTGCTATAAAATTTGAAATAAAAGTTGTAAATGAATTCCAAATATCCGTAATCATTGTAGAAGTAAAGCGAAAAAAGATATGCACGCAGAGTTTTGAACAGTGTTTATGGCAACTGGGGAGAAATAGCCAAGTAATGGGACAATGGAATGGCTGCATGGGGTTGGGGGGGTGGTTCTGGGTTTGCACCACCCTGCAAAATTTCCTGCAGGCTCCCCTGCTTGTGTCATTTACATTGCGATGCTTATTAGCCTGCTTTCCACTGTGTTCCTCTTTTTCCAAGGACACCAGAATTGTCATCTGAAAGACTACCTGCACATTGTAACCACAAACTTTCTTTACTTAGTAATACCCATTAGTGAGATGCAAATCTGAGAACAGAGTGATTACTGTATTCCTTTAGCATCTGAACTTGTTTACCATGAGCATGTAGAACACAGACTGGACCATTTCTAGTCCCTATTTCTCTCATTCTTTGTTTGTTGCTTATTATCACAGGTATCCCTGACAGTGGCAGTGTAGAACACATGCCACCTGATGTCAGAGTATCGTTAGGCACAGATGATGGTGATAGCGATTTAGAGACAAAGTTGGAGGTGCAGAGGCTCAGTAAGATATGGAGGTCATGGCTCACACATTCCCTGGCCCTATTTCGGACATAGTCAGTATGCCCATGCATACCCGTCCATTGAGCCCTCAGATATATTACAGGTTAAGGATGACACAGCTGATTGGGGCAGTGTGGTTACTTTGGTTGCAGAGCTGGTTGAGTCTGCATGTAGCCATCATGAGCATGTGGTCCCACACAGGAGGGGTGCTCGGACGAGGCCTACTGTCCACTCTCCTCCTGATGCTGGTGTGTCATTACGTGCCACCAGATGTATATATAGGGCTGTCATGGAGGCACAGACATGTTCCACCAGGGCCATGGAAGAGCTAGTATGAGTCTTAAGTCCTAAACATAGCGTATTCTGACACGCATGACTGCCTCAACCATGTGTGTGACTCCTTGGATAGGATGAGGGCCACAGTGGAATGGGTAGTGTCTGTAATGGAACATCTGTTAGGGGAGGGTCAGCATCCATGTGTCAATAGAGCCGCAACATCCTCTGGTGTTTGCCAACATGACCATGCCAGATCTCACTGCTGCAGTGGCACTAACTTCCGCTGCTCCATCATTAATTGAGGTATCCACACCTAGATATGATAAGCCACAAGTGTCATGTCCCTGGACATAGTCACAAAGACAGCTCATCCAGCAGACTTCACTTATATTCAGCTAGACCCCTGCTTCGAACTAGGGACATGAAATTGGCAGTTCATCTCCTGATAGAGGCAGTTTGCATGGTCAGGAGCAACAACACTGAACTGACAACTCTACCATGTACAGCTCACACCTGTCTGACATGCCAGGACATAGTACTAGCACAGAGGTTGACTGTGTTCATGTGGATGTGCCCACACACATTTCACAAAAATTTCCCATATCAATCCACACACATGCAAGCTAAGCAATCCTTAATGTTGATAGCAATACATCTCCTGTTACTATCCCTGAGATATTTCCTACTTTACTGAATGTTCTGTGCTTCTTACTTGCATGCATGCACACATGCATACACACACACACACACACACACACACACACACACACACTTCTTTGGTGTCAGCTTTGGCCCCCTGCCCCTCTCCTCACCCAGTACAAATGAAGATGACTGTGCTCTGTCTCCCACCCAGTACAAATGACGATGACTGTGCCCTGCCTCTTGCCCTGTACAAATGACAATGACTGTGCCCTGCCTCTTACCCTGTACAAATGACAATGACTGTGCCTTGCCTCTTACCCTGTACAAATGACGAAGACTGTGCCCTGCCTCTTACCCTGTACAAATGACGATGACTGTGCCCTGCCTCTTACCCTGTACAAATGACAAAGGCTGTGCCCTGCCTCTTACCCTGTACAAATGACGAAGACTGTGCCCTGCCTCTTACCCTGTACAAATGACGATGACTGTGCCCTGCCTCTTACCCTGTACAAATGACGGTGACTGTGCCCTGCCTCTTACCCTGTACAAATGACGGTGACTGTGCAATGCCTCTTACACTGTACAAATGACAATGATTGTGCCCTGCCTCTTACCCTGTACAAATGATGATGACTGTGCCTTGCCTCTTAACCTGTACAAATGACGGTGACTGTGCCCTGCCTCTTACCCTGTACAAATGACGGTGACTGTGCCCTGCCTCTTACCCTGTACAAATGACAATGACTGTGCTATGCCCTTTGCTCATTTTGTTTTGACTTAGGGATGTATATATGTCTGATGCACAGAGTAGATAGCTAAGTGAGCCTTTCTCACAATGTTGATTTTATGCATATGTATTATATAAGAAAATTTGGGATGTTTTTGTACATGCTCATTTTGGAATGATTTTTTTCAGTTAATATTGTAAATCATGCATTCAAATCAGTGACATTATATTCTTGCTCATTTTGGAATGATTTTTTTTTTCAGTTAATATTGTAAATCATGCATTCAAATCAGTGACATTATATTCTTGCTCATTTTGGAATGATTTTTTTCAGTTAATATTGTAAATTATGCATTCAAATCAGTGATTTTATATTCTTGCTTATTGTTCTACTTGTGAATCTGTTGATTTAATTGCCCTGTTGACTGGTTTGTGTACTATGGGTAAGTGACCAGCGTGATGCAGGTTATTGTGTACAATGCCATACAGGTATATCAGTTACTCTCATCTTCTTACACATTTGATCGTATGCTATAGGTGCCACACTTACCTTGACATTACTGCAGGTACAAGTCATGCCTGCCCTTTGGAGCGGTCTCTGTCTACTGCTTTCAGCACAGAGCTATTACATGCAGAAGTAAAATTTGTGGACATTTGATGGCATCAGTTTTACTATTTGTATGTGCTTAGGTTATGTGTATTCCTTAGCTGGTGAGTGTATGTACTACCCTTTGCCTCTTAGCCAGGGCAAAGGCATGTTGTGCACAGCTCGTCTGCTGGCTCCTTCAGCAGGTGTAAGTTCTCCCTCAGAATCCTCATCTGTATGTGCTGGAGGTGCTGGCCCTACCTGGGGTCCAGGAATGTGCGGTCCTGGTCCTTGTTGTCTCTGTTGCAGCTGTTTCATCATAAGGATATTGTGCAACTTGACAGAGACTGAATTTCTGCTCAGAAATCTGGGTCATTCTGCAGAGCGCCTCCTGATGTCTGTAGACAGAACTATGACTTCAGAATGCCAAACAGACACTCTATGATGTTTCGAGTTTGAATGTGGTCATCACTGTATCTTTCAGTGGGGATGTGTGCATTTCTGATGGGTATCTTGAGCCACAGTTCCAGAGGAAGACCTGCACCACCACATAGATGGCTTTGTAGAAGATCGCCCCTAGCAATCCTTGTGCAAATCTGAGAGATATGCCATATTTATTTGACATTTGTTGACTGGGTCAGTCCAACTGGACAGATGCCCTTTTTCTGCGGAGACCCGAAGAGAAACGCTCCAACAGAATGTTAATACAGTATTTAGTAAAACAGTTAAACTTTACAGATATACAGTTTCATCCAATATGTAGTCAGAAAAAGAATAATACCATACTTAATAAAGATACATATAAATAGGAATGTATCACACATAATTAAGGTACAAATGTTTACAGGAGTAAGGAAAAAAACATTAGTCTAAGAATAATACCATAATTCATAACAGTCAGTAATAAAAAGTGAAGTGAAATACATAGTAGACGTACAATTGCTAATAGTTGCAAGGTGACCTATTAAAGGTGAAATATGAAATCAGAGAGATGGTTGCAGAGACAGTTGGAGAACACAGTATAGAAGTGTGCAAGAGAAAGTTGAAACCAAAAGATATACAGATTAACAAATCTTACAAATCTATAGAAATAGAATGAATCTACCCTTCAGGACAGAAGAAGCAGAGGTAATTACTGTGCAGAGGGGGGGGCTATTAGAGAGTGGAGAGGTAGAATTAAGCAGTATCAGTGCAGGAGCAAGTCCATGAGTTAAGCAGATAATCTTTTAATGTTTAAAGGAGTTAGTATGCGAGTCATAACTGCCTGGGTTGCCAGCACACACATTCAGGATGATTTCTCTGGCAACACAGACAACGTGGCAGTTGAGTGAGTGGAACCTCTTCCTGTTCATGTATGTCCTTGTCTGTTCAGCAGGTGGAGCTTTTATTTCTATGTGAGTTTAGTCTATGGCCCTCCACAACTTCAGGGAGGTGTGCTACAGCATAACATTCTTGCATTGTTCTTGCTCTCTGCTTTGGGGTGCAGGGAAAATAGGTGAACTCCCTTGCGTGTTCTAGCATAGCACTAACTCACTGGTGGAATATTCTGGAGGCTAAGGCCTGTGACACTCCTAGTCTGTCCCTGTCTGTCTCTGGAATGTACTAGCAGCTAAAATTCTTAATGCTACACATACCTTAGTTTCCAGTGGTACAGTTTCTGCTCAGTTTCCACTGGGTCTGAGGTGGGGCGGCAGAGGTTGCACAGTTCCTTAAGTATTTCCTTATCCACACTGTATCACTCATATTTCAATATCATACAGTCCACGATATGTTAAACGGGGTCTGAACACCCTTCTCCTTGGCCGAGATCTAGCAGCAGCGACAGCAAAGATTTGAGCCTGTTGCACATACATATGCAAGAGAGCAGCAGCAGCCTCTGCCACTAACAATGCTTCTGCAAGAGAGCAGCAGCAGCCTCTGCCACTAACAATGCTTCTGCAAGAGAGCAGCAGCAGCCTCTGCCACTAACAATGCTTCTTTTTCTAAGTGTGAGGGGTCCTGTGTTCCAATAGGTTTTGGAGTTCAAGGCAGGGACCTACACCAAGTGTACATGATTACTTTGTAGCTTCCTGAATGGCTCCATTATCTTGGATTGCTTAATTAGCATGTAAATTGGGTAGTCATGCTTTTATTAGCATACTCTCATACTCTCATTTTGAATACAAAATTGCATGCTACTGTGTGTGCATCACAACATGAAGACAATAACAGGGCAACATAGCTGTTCAAGAATCCTGCATACTGTGTGCAATATTGCATTGTCTATAATGCAGTGCACTGTGTGAAATACTGCGCTGTATATAACACACTGCATTGTGTGCAATACTGCGTTGTATATAGCAGACTGTATTGTGTGTAAAACTGCATTGTACATAGCACACTGCATTATGTGGAATACTGCAGTTTTTATAACACACTGCACTGTGTGCAATACTGCATTGTCTATAACACAGTGCACTGTGTGCAATACTGCACTGTATTTATCTAACATTTGTTTACCGGGAAAGTCCAACTTGGAAAGAAGCCAATTTACAGTGGAAGTCCCTTGGAAAAATGCTCTAGACATATGTCTTTGTAACATGGGAGGAAACCGGAGCACCCAGAGGAAACCCACACGAATGCAGGAGGACATGCAGACTCCACACAGAAGGCACCCCAGCCAAGAATCAAACCAAAGAACCTCTTGGTATGAGGCAACAATGCACTACTGCACCACACACTGCACTTTGCTCAGTACTGCATTATATATAACACACTGTACTGTGTGCAAAATTGCATTGTATATAACAAACTGCACTGTGTACAGTACTGCACTGCATAAAACACACTGCACTGTATGCAATACTGCATTGCATATAACACACTGCATTGTGTGTAGCACTGCCCTGTGCATAATACACTGTACTATGTGCACTACTGTGTTGTATATAACACACTGCACTGTGTGCAATACTGCATTGCATATAACATACTGCTTTGTTCTCAGTACTGAATTGCGCATAACACACTGCACTGTATTCTTTACTGAGTTGTATATAATGGACTGTACTGTGTGCAATATTGCATTGTATATAACACACTACACTGTGTACAATACTGCAAGTAATTTGTTTTTATTGTTTTGTTTCTGTGGTTTGGCTATCTTTGATGTTAATTACCATTGCACTGTGTCAAAGGCCAATAACAAAATGTCTGATTAACCTTTTTTTCTGAAAATACTATATTATCTACTCTTATGCTTCTTGTGTGTGAGGTCCCAGGCTCACTTACTAGTGTTCTTATGTGGATACCAACATTTAAATAAATCAAAATGAATTAGTCCAATACAGTGAGGAGTCTGGTAAGTGGCTCAGAACAACTGAACAATAATCTCTCTATTAAACTAAACAAGTATCAGTACTTGGAATTAAGCCATATCTTAGGTAGACATCTATAAATGAAGTTACAGGACACAAGATGGTTACCAATTGTCAAAAGTCCTCACTGTATTCACTCACTTACTGGGATTACAACTTGGGATCCTTTCTCCTCTTTCTCAGTGGACTTTTCAATTTTAAAAAGAAGCCAAACTCAACTACTCTAATATTTAACTAAAAGCTCTAAATGCTGCTGTTTTAACAAAATGTATAACCCGACTGACTTCATTCCTCTTCTTTATTTTCTGCAATTTATAGGTTCATAGGTAAGTACTAGGCTATCTGCCCAAGGGCATTTATAAGCCTAGCCAGAATGTGTTGGCTTTCGCCACCCCCTTAGATTAGTTCCTTGTGCCTCTGTCCAGCAGAGCCATTAGTTCCCTGCGCCCCTGTCCAGCAGAGCCAGTGCAATGATCCCCGGGGTAAATTTTCTGTTTCCCATCCACCCGTCAAGGTTTCTCTTGAAGAGTGTTAGTGAGGGGCTCTGCCTGATGTATATTGGAATTCTGTTCCAAAGCATGGGGAGTCTCTGGGATAGGAATCTATCCCTCCAGCATGTCCTATTTATCGTTGTGGTGAGGTTTATATCTCTAGAGCGTGTGGCTCTCTGGGATTTGTTTTTTTTTAGGTGGAGCATGTCCATCAATTCTAGGTTGGACATGGCCTTGTATGTCAGGCAGAGATTACCTCTGAGTAAGCGGTATGCAACTGAGTACAGCTGGAGTTTCTTGAGTCGGGCTGCATAGGGCATCTGTTTGAGGCCAGTAATCCTCTTGGTGAGGTACTTTTGTGGCCTTTCCAGCTGTTGCAGGTGTCTTGTAAGGTACATCCCAAATGGGGCGTTGTATTCTATGATGGGTCTAATGAGTGATGAGTAGAGAGGCACAATAACCTCTTTTGTTCTAGATGCAAACCCTTTTGTGATTAGGTGGGCCACATAGAAGGATTTTCTAACCACCTTGGCAATATGATTATCAAAGGGGGGATTACTATCTACTTGGGTCCCCAGATCCCTTATTACATTTTCTGCATTTGGGGGACTACCACCTATGTGGCAGTTCATGGGTATTTTGTTTTTTCCAAAGGGGATGACTATGCACTTTTTGGCATTTAGCTTGAGGCCATAATTTTGACACCAGGTATCCGTCTCAGTGAGACCCATCTGAAGGGTGTCTGTATCAGCCAGAGAATCAATTATGGTCCCTAGTTTGCAGTCGTCTGCAAACTTGGTCAGCCATAGTCCTCCTATGCTTGCCTGTACCTCTGAGATGTATATACCGAACAGGAGGGGTCCTAGGACTGAGCCCTGGGGGATGCCACTTGTAACCGGATTAGAGTCGGACATAGAGCCTGCAACACTCACCATGTGGGTTCTATCCATGAGCCAGTTTGCAACCCATCTCGTGACATAGGGGTTTATGTTCAAGCTGGTGAGCTTGTCTATAATACTAGAATGGGGAATGGTGTCGAAAGCCTTTGCGAGGTCTAGGTAGACTGTGTGGACCTCCTTTCCCTCGTCTAATGCCTTGGTAACCATCTCAAAGAAGTCCACCAGGTTTAGGAGGCATGATCTGCCCTTAACAAAACCAAACTGGGTAGGGTCCAAGATTTGGAGGTTCCCAATGTCTCTGTTAATGAGTTCTATAATGATGCATTCCATAGCCTTGCAGACCGGGCTAATCAGGCTTATACGGCGATAGTTCTCAGGGTCCGTTGTGGCTCCACCTTTGTGGAGCGGGATAACTGTTGCTGTGCACCACTCTATGGGTACATAGCCTGTAGAGAGGCTGAGTGTGAACAGTGTGTTTAGGTGAGGGGTTAGTTCATTTTGGAGCTCTTGTAAGATACAGCCTGGGACCCCGTCCGGTCTCACTGAAGCTGTGTTTTTGGCTTTGGATAGGGCTGTTTTAACCTGTGCATTGGTGATTGATGGGGCCCTACATTCTTCTGGTATGCTTAAGGGCCCTTTAGGGGGTGAGGGGGGGGGTGAAGTTTGCACTAAACCTGTTTGCCAGAATGTTTGCAATATCAGTCGGTTCAGTGTATTTTGTGCCATTCTGCACTAACTCAGAGCAGATCTAAGAGTTTCCACTTAGGTTCTTGACATAGCTAAAGAACGCTTTGTGGTTATCTTTGGAGTCACTGGCAATTTTTCTTTCGAAACTAGCCTTGGATGATTTAATGAGGGATTGTAGTTTCTTGCTGATACTGATCAGAGATGTCTTTTCTTCTTGGGAATTTACTTTTTTCTGTACTAGTTTCCTCCTTCTGTTGTATAGCTTGTTTATGGCAGGGGTCCACCAGACTGGTTTCCTTTTCTTGGAGGAGAGAGTCTTGGTTTTACTTGGGATAGCACGATCCATGCATTCCTGCTCATGCCCATAGAGTGCCTTTGTAAAGATTTCAGCAGCTTGGACAGCATTGTCCTTTAGCATTGGGGCTGTGAACCTTTCCACCTCGGTCTTAAGTAACTTGAAGTTTCCTTTTGAAAAGTAAGTTTTTCATAGTGGTTTCCTTGATTGGGGGTGGGGGTGGAATGTGGATATCCAGAGTGATTAGTCTATGGTCTGATCTAACCAGCGAGAGGTTGACCTCTGGTGTGGAACACCGGTCGCCCATGTTGGTGATGACCAGGTCCAATATGTTGTTCCCTCTGGTGGGGGTGTTGACCAGTTGATCCAGGGCGTTCGAGTTTATAAATTCTGGGATGCATTGGGCAAGGGAGTTAGTACTCGAGTAGTTCTCCCAGTTTATGCTTGGGTAATTGAAATCACCCCAGTATTAAGGTGTTTGGTAGGACCTTCATATTTTCCAGTGTCTCCAGAAATGCGGAATGGGGGTCCTGGGCCATGGTGGGTGATCTGTAGCAAGCTACAATTTGGATTGCAGTTTTTCCCATTGTTAGCTGCACATGGATGATATCTGATGCATTGTGCTGCGCCACTAACCTGGAGATGTGGGTATCCTTGATGAATATGGACACACCCCCGCCTTTTGTGTTTCGGTCCTGGTTCTGTGGCCGAAAGGTATAGTATGAGTTATAGCCTAGTAGTGCTGGGGTGCTCTCAGGAGCCTTAAAACAGGTTTCTGTTACTGCACAGATGTTGATGTTCTCTATACTGAGGAGTGCCTTGAGTGCGTGCATTTTGAGGTTTAGACTTCTGGCGTTGAGTAGCATTACCCTCAGTTTTTGGTTACTTGTGTGTATTTATGGTGGTGGGTTTGTCTATGTTTATGTTTTTTTCTATTTTCTTAATCACTCTCTCTGTTTGAAACATAATTATGCAAGTGTATTCAAAAGTCTGATCGGAAATCTCTACATATCTGTAATAGGGTCTATATTAGATCACCAAATGCTTAAAAAAGTGAACGGTGATTAATCGACCCTTTCCAAGGGGAAAAAATTGCTGTTCCAACAAAAAAAAAAATAAAAAACAAAATACTTTAAACGTTACAGTAAGTAGGGGGCTTTGCCCCACACACACCCCCTACTTAAATATACCAACTCTGAGACCGCACTACAGTGCCGAAAAATGGCAAAGTAACGAAGCGGCCAAGCAATTTCTTTCCCAGGGAAAGAATTCGCTTAAAAGCCACTTCGATATTTTGCCATTTCAGTCTTTTAAGTTCGACCAAGTCTTGGTCTTCTAATAGGAACTCTCTGTAATATACTTGTAAACCCAAGCTATGTGCACAAAAGGTTAATTTGCTGACATGACTATTCAGATATCTTGATCGCTAAATCTGATTTGTAGTTCTGAGATGTATAAAGTATTGCTCAATCAACTGTGCTACTTGCATCCAACGTGACAAATCTTTCATACTACAGTTAAGTAGGCAAACTGGGGGCGAGGAGCTGTGAACTGGAACATCACGTTGCTAGGAATGGGACATACTGCTTTATCTTCTCAGACAGAACACCACAAACAATGTGAGAAGTACATAAAATGTGCATTTGGGTGTGTTAGATGGATCCCAAGAACCCCCTCCTCCCCCAGTAAGGTGTGTGCTGGTATTCATGGTGAGGCTGGGATGCTTGCTACTAGCTAAGAGAAAAGAAAAAATAATAAAAACAATCTATTTAATTTTAAATATCAAATCAACAAGTACCTAATTCCTCTGTACAATAATTTATGAAGTCTCTATCTGAAATTCACTTCCAGCTATCCCACACTACATCTTCTCAAAGTTTACAGAAACATAATACATAATCTGTGGGAAAATGAAAAGCATCATATCCCAAACACACAGCAGCAGCATCAAGCAAAGGCTATAGTAGTAGTTCTCTAAAACTACAACCAGTAAAACATGCATTAGTCAGTTTTAAAAAGTGTCATCACTGCAGCCATGTGCCTCCAGAACTCCTAAATGATTTCAGGAATCTCATGAGACAGACTTAATGTTGACGATCTTATCTTCCTTCTCATTGCAAAACACTATTATTATTACATCCAAGATGTTTGAAGATGATGCCGAAACACAATTCATATGAACAGTATTCCTTTTGCTGCAAACTGCTTTCTGAAGTGATGTTGGTAGTTTTAGTCTGCTTGCCTGATGATAGGGCATTTCTGTCTGTTATCTAAAAAGTGGCCGGCACAGATGTCTTCAGAAGTTGGTAAAGCTTGCTCACTGCTTCAGAGTACCTAGAAATCAGCATGTGACAGCAATTCAACTAATTCAGCCTTCCTGGGTTTGCCTCACTCCTATCTCTTATCAGAGGCAGTGGCTGTTGGCCTTTGTTTCCTGCTCACATCATGTGCAATGTTGTAAGATTTGTGGCTGAACAAAAAAACCTCTGTGCACAAGCTTATTCACTGATTAAAATTCAGACCTCTCTGCCCTACAAAAGCGGCTTTACACACTCAAGAGAAGCTGCCTTTTGGTACATTTTGTATAACTAAATTCAGTTCACAAAATGTGGTCATATTTGTTCTGCAGCACACAGCACAGCACATGGCCTTCAGACATGTGCTGGGGTGGAAGAGATGCACTTCATAAACAGGGGTCTTTATTTAACCTGCAGTTTGCAGGATTTTTTTCTGTCATGGCCAAGTTACAAATTAAAGACAGGTTTACAAAAACGGTTTGAAATACTTAGGTTGTACTGCTAAAAAGTCACAAAAGGCAACAAAGCCTATTAGCACACAAAATGTAAGGATTCAGAATATTGGCTAAAGATATGCAAGAAGACAGGGATGTCAGCAGACATTAAAGCAAACAATGTCAGAAGGAAAGAGGAGAACACCTTACTTAAGCACAACACTTTACATAATGTTTACTAAACACACAACTGTGAAAGCAAACACAAGAAAAAATGGTACCACCACCTAAGCTTAAGACACCGGAACATACCAAGTATGCAAGTCATAATGCCAATGGCAGGATTAGAAATTGTGTGTGGGGGAGCTTTCTTTAATAAACATCAAGCATAATAAAGCTTTTTGAAAATCCTGGTTTAACCCTCAAAAATGAGTGCACTTCATGGAACAATCTCCAGCAATGCAAACAAGGGCAGGAAAAGAGACATGGCTAAGGAGGGAAGTCTAAGAAAATGTAAATGTAGTACATTATCTGATCTCAGTTCATTACTAAGCCGCTATACATCAACTATTTAGACCATCGCAACACAGAATATACAAAAGCACACATGTACCTTCTACAACAATACTCATGTGTGTTCCAATCAGTCCATAACATGTGTTTTATAAATGGGGCTTTATGCCCCCAGCCTCCAACATGGAGGTGACTCATTGCGCAACCATAAACAAAGGGTACTCACCACTACATATGTATAAATCAACCAAAATAGTATATAGCATATGTAAACAATGAGAAATCTCAGTGGCTGTAGTATGTCATATGCCCATCAAAATAGCTGTGCACATGTCTGAAAGGACTGCAACCAAAGACAAATAACGGGAAGGGTCGAGCCAGCAAAATAAGGTATGGGACGAGTCCTAATGCCCTAGTTTAAGCAAAACTTTCCCCAAACAAGAGACATTGATAGAGCAGTCTATTGATATTACAGCTAAGACAGAAACATGGCTGGAATTTAAACAGACCAGAGCAGATAGATTACAAGACTGTCACATTAGATAAACTAAGAGCGACTGTACACTTTATATATGGAAATGCTTAAAGGAACAATTTAAATCGGAAAGAGAAATGACAGTTTGGGTCACAGTGGGACTGAGACTGACATTACAGACAGGGCTGTAGACATTATCCATTTGCACAGAGGGAGAAAAATGGCAAAAAAGATTTAAAAAGACAGACTGTAACCTCAGAATTGTAGAGTTAAGGATCATACTGCTGATGGGGGACGTCATTAAGCTTGATACAAATTAAAGAGCAGGATTGTGTTTGACGGCCTATAAATGACGAGCCTCAGGCAGCCAGTACTAAAACTGACACAAAAGAAGCAACTTAAGATATGGTGTCCTCAACTGCACAGAGGGTGAGGACCTCAGGTCTGGGTTTGCAATTACTGAATGATTTATTTATTTGTAAGTCAAGATAGAACACTGATCCACTTGGACCACTTCAGACTCAACATGGGAGCACTGTCTGGTTAAGTGACATTCCTCTGAGTCAAACATTGGTCCAATTGAAGCTGGAGGAATCAAACTGTGAACCACAGGAAGCAGGTCTTTAACAGCTAACATTTTTACTCATCTATGTTAACTGACAGACAGACTGACTGATCACCAGGATAGTAAGCTATCAACTCTAAAATAAAAACGAACCCATTAGAACAGAGGGCTGTAGACTTGAAGAGGGCAAATCTACAAAATAAGACAGTGCCTCAGAAAAGGCAAGCACGACAGTGAGTTATAGGACCAGTGGGAAGTCATCAAAACTGTAGTTACAAAAGGAGTATCCTCATTTACAGTATCAGTCTGAATGCCCAAAAGACTGCATGCTGCCTTAACGTGTTAATGTTGAAATAATCAATAACTACTTAGATGGGGACACCCAAGCTACAGATACTAATGAAGGCACAAAGGGGGATGTACAAATAGGCAATGCAACCTTTTCTGTGGTAGCATACCCCAGCCTCAACCAGGTAGGAGTTTGGATCACATATTGTGATAGACGATTCAGCTACAATCGGTCATGTCACACCTTAATCAGCCTTCTCATTCACTAAACAGTAATATAATGGAACTCCTCCTTTTCGGCATCTACTTCTCTGATCTCCTGATTGGGAATCTGAATCTTTAGTTAACTATGTTCGCAAATAACTCCAAAATAGGCATTATTGTCAAATCTCCTTCTGATACCCATGCATTACAGCAGGCACTAACACTCAGAAACAAGTGGTGCACGGGAAAAAGGACAAATTAAAATGTGGTTGCATTTTGTACACAGCTCTCACCCTTAATGTACAGTACAGCCAGCACTCCGCTCCAAAATGATAATGTAGTCAGGAATCTAATTATTTCTCCTTCTTCTACCATCTAGCAGGAGAAGACAAAAAGTTCTACTTAGCATAACTAATATCCAAAACTGTATTCTTCCAGGTAACAAAAGAAACTATCATTCTTCCATCTGAAGTCCTAATTAGACCAATGAATGACTACAACTATAATTTCAGGATCCACCTTCTGAAGACATATTAAAAAAGTAGAAAGGTCCAAGAAATTCCTAACCAAGAAGATTGTTGGCCTAGACTTACTGACTTACTAAGAACAGCTTGAAACCAACAGAGAAATAAAATACATTGGAAAGGCAAATGTATCACCCAACACCTGCTCTACCTCTGGACCAAGTTAAAGTGACACCCTAGCATCCCTCAAATTAAAACTGGGTAGATACCCATAAATGTAACCTGGGACTGACAGGGGTGAAGCAAGAGGGCAGGTACAGGCATACTGTACATGGCCTTAAGACTCATTCACATTGTATTTCCTAAGGACCTATGATACAGATTCATCATTTCCCTTTCAGTGCAATGGGTCATATTGATTTCTGTTTTGAAGGATGCTTGTCATCTCAGAGATATGGTTGTTTATACACCCGCATGCCTGTCCACGGAGGCCTATGTGTGGATTTTGACTCCAAGTGCAAAAAGGACAACAGTATCAGTAAGAAGCAGCAACAGTGAAAGGTAAATAAAAAGGAGAAGACAAACAGTTCTACAGGAAAATTAGAGCAAGACACAGCAGCACTGGCATTCATGCAAACACAATTATAAAGCAAAACAAGTTCTTTTCTTAAAGTATATTTTGATGTTGAAAATTAAGCCAGTTTTTTATATTGACCAATTAAATTAAGAAGCAATTAAAAAGTAGAAAACACATTAGGAAACAAACACGTTAATGCATAGTACAGCTCATAGATCTACTTGTTTTAATCACTGCTACATGACTTACTTCCTCACTCCTCTCCCACTGACTGACAGCATTCCACTTACATCCCTTTCCTACAGACTTTAACAGATCTTAAAACATTTTGAATGTGGTTTAACTGCCAAAGCCATGCTAGTAAAACATTAATCAGTACTTATGATTGTTCACATGGCTGCAGGGGATACTAAGGGAATACTTATAGTTTGTTTATGTCGCAACGAGGCTTGGCAGTGTGCATTTCACCACAGTGAAGCAACTTAAGCTGGAGACTGGATACTCCTGAGAGCACTATGGAACCTGACTGGAAACAGCTGCTAGCTGGGGACTAAATAATTCTCATGTTGTTGTCTGCTACAGAAGGAAATGGCAGCATGAAAAAGCTGTTTATGCAGATTTTATGTGCTTTGCCACTGGAAAATGGCTGATCCTAAGGCACAGAACAAGGTAGAAGGTCTCTTATACATGCCTTCAGTGCGATGACATTTCCAACTTTCTTTTTGATAATGACATGTTATAAGAATAAAGTGATCAAATCTAGTAATGCAGCCATTTTGTTTCATCAAGGAACTATGGAAAAGGGTACTGAAGCAAGACAGAATTGCAGTCACTGATGCTTTACTTTCCAGAACATAATGTGATTGCTAAGGTTCAGTACTGGGCCATTAAGAGTGTCTATTGAATCTTCAAGGATAGTGGCTGTGGGGACTATATACTAACTATAAGAATGGGCTATCTGGGAATACCCCCCTCCACGCGCGCGCGCACACACACACACACACACACACACACACTAAAGTGCAGTAATCTCGGACTTTGTATGCATTAGTACCAGGGGGTGTGGGGCTGCAGCCATTCCCATAAGTGGGCAAAGTCTTCCTGCAAAATGCTTAGAAATTGTAGCAACAGGTTTTGAAATTCACTGCTGTTCTGTTTAAATTGCAGTTTAGCTTTCATAGGGTTGAGACTGGCATTATGAGGTCTTAAATTTCTGATAGCACAAGCTAGAACAAGCAGTTTGCTTTCTCTTACTTTGGCTGCGATTTACCTTTTATATCATCAGTATTTCCCTGCTAAAAAACAGTATTAATGTTTATTAACATCTAAAGGCTTCATGGCAGTTTAACACTGTTCATTACTTTGAACAGATGTGTATCAAATAAAATGCATAAGTAAGAGTCATTATTGCAAAATGGAGAGTAGGCTTAGAAACGGTCAGATCGGTTGAGAAGCAGTGAATCATGACAATTTAGTGGTTAAGCCTAGCTAGTTTATGCTGATGAAAATGCATTTTTCATCGTGAAAGATAATGAATTAGTTTCCAGCTCCAGGTGGATCTTTGTTTCGTCTGCACTACAAATGGTATCTCTGTATAGTTCATAGGTTCATACTAGGCTATCTGCCCTAGGGCATTTAAAAGCCTAGCCAGAGTGTGTTTGGCTTTCGCCACCCATTTTAAATTAATTTTGCTATGCCCTTTTCAAAGGTTAGTATACTGTGCCTCTGTCTAACAGTGACACAGAAGTGATACCCGGGGTAAACCTACGATCTCCCATCCACTCATCAAGATTCCTCTTGAAGAGAGTCAATGAGGGACTCTGCCTAACCTGGACTGGGATTTTATTGAATTTGAGTGAAGGGAGCCTCTGGGTTATGAATCTGTCCCTCCAGCATGTCCTATTTATTTCAGTGCTGAGGTTCAAGTCTCTCGAGCGCGTAGCTTGATGGGATTTGGATTTTCTGAGGTGCAGCATGTCCATTAATTCCGGGTTGGACATGGCTTTATACGTCAGGCACAGATCGACTCTGAGCAGGCAGTATGCCACTGAGTAGAGCTGGAGTTTCTTTAACCGGGCAGCATATGGCATCTGTTTGAGCCCTTTGATCCTCTTGGTGACGTACTTTTGGGGTCTTTCCAGTTGCTGCAAGTGTCTGGTAAGATACATCCCAAAAGGGGCATTGTACTAAATTATGAGCCTGATGAGGGATGAGTAAAGAGGCACGATGACCTCTCCTGATCTAGATGTGAATCCCTTCATGATTAGGTGGGCTATATAAAATATTTTTCTAACCACTTTGGCCACGTGGTTTTCAAATGAGAGATTGCTATCAACTTGGGTCCTCAGGTCCCTAATTACTTCTTCCGTACTTAATGGATTACCACCTATATGGTAATTTGTGGGCACTTTGTTTTTGCCAAAGGGGATGACTATACACTTTTTGGCGTTTAGCTTGAGGCCATGGCTCTGGCACCAGTTGTCTGTTTCTATGAGGCCCTTTTGGAGGATGCTTGTGTCGGCTGGAGAGTCGATTATGGCGCTTAGTTTGCAGTCATCTGCAAACTTGGTCAGCCACAGTCCTTCTGTGTTGGCCTGTACCTCCGAGAAATATATACCGAACAAGACAGGTCCCAGGACTGAGTCTTGTGGGATGCCACTTGTAACTGGTTTGGAGTCTGACATGGCTCCAGCAATTCTAACCATGTGGGTTCTGTCCTTGAGCCAGTTTGTAACCCATCTAGTGACATAGGGGTTTATATTTAAGCTGGTGAGCTTATCTATAATGTCCGAGTGGGGTATTGTATCGAAGGCTTTTGCGAGGTCCAGGTAGGCTGTGTGGACCACCTTCCCCTCGTCAATGGCCTTGGTGACTGTTTCAAAGAAATTGACCAGGTTTAAGAGGCAGGATCTTCCCTTAACAAAACTGAACTCGGTAGGATCCAGTGTTTGTAGGTCCCCAATATCTTTATTTATAAGGTCCATGATGATCCTTTCCATAGCTTTGCAGACCAGGCTAGTCAGGCTTATGGGGTGATAGTTTCCAGGATCCGTTGAGGCACCACCTTTGTGGAGAGGGACCACTGTTGCTGTATGCCACTCTTTGGGTACATATCCTGTAGTAAGGCTGAGATTGAACAGTAGTTTTATGTTTGGGTTTAGCTCTTCTTGGAGTTCATGTAGGACGCAGCCCGGGACACCGTCTGGTCCCATTGATGCTGTGTTTATTTGCTTTGGAGAGGGCAGTTCTCACCTGAGCATCTGAGATGTCAGGGGGGCAGCACTCTGCTGGGATAGATATTTGCCCTTTTGGTGGGAAGGGGGGGGAGAAGTTTGCACTGAACCTGTCAGCTAGGATGTTGGCAAGGTCTGTGGGTTCGGTGTATTTTTTGTCATTTTGGACTAATTCTGAGCATATCTGGGAATTCCCACCCAGGTTCCTAACATAACTAAAGAAAGCCTTGTGATTATCCTTAGTGTCCTGTGCAATTTTTCTCTCGAAGCTGGCCTTAGACGATTTTATGAGTGCCCGTAGTTTTTTGCCAATACTGATCAGAGATGCCTTCCCTTTTTGGGATTTTTGCTCTATCATGTAGTAGCTTCTATTGTATAGTTTGTTTATGGCTGGGGTCCACCAGACAGGACGCCTGCCTTTGGAGGATTGGGTCTTGGTTTTATTTGGGATTGCATGATCTATGCATTCCTGAAGGTGTTCATAGAATGCATTTATAAAGGATTCTGCGGTCTGGGCCGTATTTTCCACAGGCCCGGGAGCTTTGAAGGATTCCACCTCGGTTTTCAGGAGTGTGAAATTTGCTTTAGAGAAATTTTTCACTGTGGTTTTCTGGGCAGGGGGTGGGGTCGGGATGTGAATATCCAGTGAGATTAGTTTATGGTCTGATCTTACCAGTGAGGGATACACTTCTGGTCTGGAGCATAGAGCCCCCATGTTGGTGATGATCAGGTCCAGTATGTTTTCTCCTCTTGTGGGAGTGGTAACAAGTTGTTCCATAGCATTTGAGTTTATAAATTCTAGGAACCTTTGGGCTAGGGTGTTGGAGCTAGAGTAATGCTCCCAGTCTATGTTTGGGTAGTTGAAGTCGCCCAATATAATGGTGTTTGGAGAGACCTTCATATTTTCCAGTGTTCTCAGGAAGGCTGAGTGGGGTTCCTGGGTTTGGGAGGGTAGTCTGTAGCAGGCTATAAACTGGAAGGCAGTTTTACCCACTGTTAGTTGCACATGGATAGCCTCTGATGCTTCATGCTGTGCCACCAACCTGGAGGTGTGGGTATCTTTGACGAATATTGATACTCCCCCCTCCTTTTGTGGTTCTGTCCAAGTTTTGGGGCCAAAAAGCATGGTATGAGGTATAACCTGGTAGTGCCGGGGTGCTCTCAGGAGCCTTGAACCAGGTTTCTGTTACTGCACAGATATCTATGTTCTCCATGCTAAGGAGAGTTTCGAGTGCGTGCATCTTGAGGTTTTGACTTCTGGCGTTGAGTAGCATTACTCTTAGTTTCTTATCCCTTGTGATACCTATGGAGGTGAGTTTGTCTTTTGAGCCTTGCCTAAAAAAGGCACTATGGGGGTGGCAAGAGCCTTTGCCAATATCTGAAAGCCCAGGGGTGACAGGTGCAAGCTGTCCCTAGCGAAGCATCGTGGCTTGTTGAGCATGCTCCTAGTCCTTCTAAAAGGTTCTTATCTACTAAAGCATGCATGCTGGTTTTGCTTGCTCCAATAGTTATTAGACAGTTTTAAAGTGTGAAATTATTATTAAGACTGTAAAATTATTTAAAGTGTTGGACTTTGGTTATTCAATAGGGAAAGAATAAGGACGACACAGGAGGCAGAGTAAGAGACTGCAAGGGTCAGTTTTATGTCCTGTGATGTACGGACCGAAGGTATAGCTGTGTATCACTCTTGGATCATTCTTTGTTTAATTTATACTAACGATTCAGCCCCATACTACTGATATTGTACTGAATCTGTGTACTGCTCAATTACTCCTGTAACTGTACTGTATAAAACAGTAGTGTAGTACTCTAAAATCTTACTGTGTTTAATTTATACTCCCTCTTCAATTCCCATACTACACAGAATCTGTGTATTATTCTCTTATGACTTTAACTGTACCATATATAACTATAGCTGTTTAGTACTCTCAAATCTTACTGTGTTTAATTTATACTCTCTATTCAATTCCCATACTACACAGAATCTGTGTATTATTCTCTTACTACTTTAACTGTACCATATATAACTATAGCTGTATAGTACTCGCAAATCTTACTGTGTTTAATTTATACTCTCTATTCAATTCCCATACTACACAGAATCTGTGTATTATTCTTTTACTACTTTAACTGTACCATATATAACTAGAGCTGTGTAGTACTCTCAAATCTTACTGTGTTTAATTTATACTCCCTCTTCAGTTCCCACACTACACAGAATCTGTGTATTATTCTCTTACGACTTTAACTGTACCATATATAAATATAGCTGTTTAGTACTCTCAAATCTTACTGCGTTTAATTTATACTCCCTCTTCAATTCACATACTACTGATATTGTACTGAATCTGTGTACTGCTCATTTACTCCTGTAACTGTACTGCATAAAACAGCAGTGTAGTACTCTCAAATCTTACTGTGTTTAATGTATACTCCAGCTTCAATTCCCATACTATACAGAATCTGTGTATTATTCTCTTACTACTTTAACTGTACCATATATAACTATAGCTGTATAGTACTCGCAAATCTTACTGTTTAATTTATACTCCCTCTTCAATTTCCATACTACACAGAATCTGTGTATTATTCTTTTACTACTTTAACTGTACCATATATAAATATAGCTGTGTAGTACTCTCAAATCTTACTGTGTTTAATGTATACTCCCTCTTCAATTCACATACTACTGATATTGTACTGAATCTGTGTACTGCTCATTTACTCCTGTAACTGCGCTGTATAAAACAGCAGTGTAGTACTCTCAAATCTTACTGTGTTTAATTTATACTCCCTCTTCAATTAACATACTACTGATATTGTATTGAATCTGTGTACTGCTCATTTACTCCTGTAAATGTACTGCATAAAACACCAGTGTAGTAGTCTCAAATCTTACTGTGTTTAATTTATACTCCCTCTTCAATTCCCATACTACACAGAATCTGTGTATTATTCTCTTACTACTTTAACTGTACCATATATAACTATAGCTGTATAGTACTCTCAAATCGTACTGTGTTTAATTTATACTCCCTCTTCAATTTCCATACTACACAGAATCTGTGTATTATTCTCTTTCTAGTTTAACTGTACCATATATAACTATAGCTGTGTAGTACTCTCAAATCTTGCTGTGTTTAATTTATACTCCCTCTTCAATTCCCACACTACACAGAATCTGTGTATTATTCTTACTACTTTAACTGTACCATATATAACTATAGCTGTTTAGTACTCTCAAATCTTACTGTGTTTAATTTATACTCCCGCTTCAATTCACATACTACACAAAGGATCTATGTAGTATTCTCTTACTGCTATATCTGTACCATATCAAACTATAGCTGTGTAGTACTCTTGAATCTGACTGTGTAATTTATATTACCTCTTCAGCCTTCATACTACTGTTATTGTACTGAATCTGTGTACTGCTCTGTAATTACTGTAACTGTACAAAACAGCAGTGTACTATTCTCAAACCTTACTGTGTTTAATTTGTACTACTGCTTCAGCCCTCATACTATTATTGTACTAAACCCGAGTATTGCTCTCTTACTACTGTAACTGTGTACCGTAACAAACTACAGCTGTGTAGTACTCTCAAATCTTACTGTGTTTAATTTATACTCCCTCTTCAATTCCCACACTACACAGAATCTGTGTATTATTCTCTTTCTAGTTTAACTGTACCATATATAACTATAGCTGTGTAGTACTCTCAAATCTTACTGTGTTTAATTTATACTCCCGCTTCAATTCACATACTACACAAAAGATCTGTGTAGTATTCTCTTACTGCTATATCTGTACCATATCAAACTATAGCTGTGTAGTACTCTTGAATCTGACTGTGTAATTTATATTACCTCTTCAGCCTTCATGCTACTGTTATTGTACTGAATCTGTGTACTGCTCTGTAATTACTGTAACTGTAGAAAACAGCAGTGTACTATTCTCAAACCTTACTGTGTTTAATTTGTACTACTGCTTCAGCCCTCATACTATTATTGTACTAAACCAGATAATTGCTCTCTTACTACTGTAACTGTGTACTGTAAGAAACTACAGCTTTGTAGTACTCTCTGATCTTACTATGTTTAATTTATATTACCTTTTCAGCCCTCATACTACTTTTATTGTACTAAATAAATCAGAGTATTGCTCTCTTAATACTGTAACTGTGTACTGTAACTTACTACTGTAACTGTGTACTGTAACAAACTATAGCTGTGTAGTACTCTCTGATCTTTCTGTGTTTAATTTATATTGCCTCTTCAGCCCTCATACTACTGTTATTGTACTAAATAAATCAGAGTATTTCTCTCAATACTGCAACTGTGTACTGTAACTTACTGTAACTGTGTACTGTAACAAACTATAGCTGTGTAGAACTCTCAGATCTTACTGTGTTTAATTTATATTACCTCTTCAGCCTTTATACTACTGTTAATGTACTGAATCTGTGTACTCCTCTGTTAGTATATAGCTGTGTATTATTCTCATATCTTACTGTGTTTAATTTATATTACCTCTTCAGCCTTCATACAACTGTTATTGTAATGGATCTGTGTACTGCTGTTAGTATTGTAACTGTACTGTATCAAACTATAGCTGTGTACTATTCTCAAATCTGACTGTGTAATTTATACTACTGCTTCAGCCTTCATACTACTGTTATTACACTAAATCAGAGTACTGTTTTCTTACTACTGCAAACATACTGTACCAAACTATAGCTGTATACTACTCTCAAATCTTTCTGTGTTTAATTTATGCAACATTTGCATCCCTCATACTATTGTTGTTATTTCATATGTTGTTGCTGTGTGCTACTTACAAATGTATTTACACTTTGTTGACCAGTTTAGTATCACTAGGCCAGCAGCTTCTTAGCAAGGGAAGTAATATTCATTCTGACTACTGACTGATTAAACTTATTACATAAACTCTTCTCTCACTTCAATTTATCCAGTCTTTTGGGCTTCTAATATCATAACGGAAATGGACACTATTCTTAAGTCAGGGCATAATTAGAGTTCTTGAAATTACTATTGTTTCAGTCTGATGTTAGCCAAAAATGCTCATCTCAGCACCTGCTATGTGACCAGAATTACCCCTTCTGTAATTCATAATGGGTTACATGTACTGTTAGCATATGCAAGTACAACTATAAATTCATTTTTATTACACTCTGCTCTTACTACTATTGGACCTGTCTGAGTATCGTTGTTCTGCATTGCACTCATTTCTGCCTGTAAATCCTGAAATTTTATAAGCTTGTGTTTCTCTGTACATCAGAACAGTGTGTAGCGATTTCAATGATCAATCCTACTTTTGCCTTCTTCCATGGACTACTATACTGAACCTGGTTCAAGGCTATAGAGAGCACCCCTGCATTACCAGGCTATAATTCATACCACACCTTTCGGCCACCTAACCTGGACCAAAGCACTAAAGGCGGAGGTGTATCCATATTCATTAAGGATATCCACACCTCCAGGCTAGTTGCTCAGCATAATGCATCCGAGATTATCCAAGTGCAACTAACTCTGGGCAAGACCGCAATCCAAATTGTAGCTTGCTACAGATCCCCCACCATGCCCCAGGATTCCCACTCCTCATTTCTCGATACACTGGAAAATATTAGGGTACAACCTAACACCCTAATAATGGGAGATTTCAACTACCCCACCATTAACTGGGAAAACTACTCATGTACCAACTCTTGTGCTCAAAGTTTTCTGGAATTCATAAATTCCAATGCCTTGGTTCAACTTATCCACACCCCCACCAGGGGCAGCAATATCCTAGACCTGGTCATTACCAACATGGGCAACCAGTGTTCCACACCAGAGGTCAATTCCTTGTTGGTCAGATCCGACCACAAGCAAATCACCCTAGACATCCACATCCCACCCCCACCTCCCATCATGGAAACCACCTTAAAAAATGTCTCCAAAGCCAACTTCATGCTTCTTAAGACATAAGTGGCAAACTACAAAACACCCATGCTGATGGACAATAGAGGTATGACTGCTGAATCCTATACAGCTGCAATTTATAAGCATTTACACAAGTGCATGGATCATGCAATCCCTAACAGAACCAAGATGCTATCCTCCAAAAAAAGGAAACCATTCTGGTGGTCCCCTGCCATAAACAAACTCTACAACAGAAGAAAGAAACTGTTGCAAAAAAAGAGTAAACTCCCATGACTGGAGGAACTCCGTGGTCAGCCTCAGTAAGAAGCTGAGATCCCTCATAAAATCCTCCAAAGCTAGTTACGAAAACAAAATCGTCACTGATTCTAAAGATAACCACAAAACATTCTATAGCTATGTCAAGAATCTCAATGGCAACACTCAGATCTGTTCTGAGTTACAGCACAATGACACTAAATATACAGAACCAACAGACATTGCCAACATTAAGGCAGATAGGCTCAGTGCTAACTTTACCCTTCTCTCATCCCCTAAAGGGCCCATCTCTCCAATGGAAGAATGCAAAGTTCCTGTAATCATGGCTGCACAGGTAAAAAACACACTCTCCAAAGCCAAGAACACAGCATACATGGGACCTGACAACATGTCAGGCTGCGTTCTACATGAACTACAGAATGAACTGGCACCCCACCTAAGCACCATGTTCAATCATATCCTCATCTCAGGCTTTGTGCCCACTGAATGGCGCACAGCAAAGGTTATCCCACTCCACAAAGGGGGAGCCACCACGGACACTGGGAACTACCGCCCCATTAGCATGACGAGCCTGATCAGCAAGGCTATGGAACATATCATCATGGAACTTATAAACCGACATTGGTAATCTCCAAACTCTGGACCCTATCCAGTTCGTGTTTTTAAAAGGCAGATCATGTCTCCTAAACCTGACAGACTTCTTTGAAGCAGTCACCAAAGCCATAGACGAGGGTAAGGTGGTTCACACAGCCTATCTAGATCTCGCCAAGGCTTTCAACACCATCTCCCACTCTGGAATTACAGATAAACTCACTAAACTAGGTATAAATCCCTATGTCACAAGATGGGTTGCCAACTGGCTCACTGACAGAACCCACACTGTGAAAGTAGCAGACTCTAAATCCAACTTCAGACCAGTGACAAGCGGAGTACCACAGGGTTCAGTCCTAGGTCATCTCCTGTTTGGTATTGACTTCTCTGAAGTACAGGCTAACACAGAAGGTCTTTGGCTAACAAAGTTCGCAGATGACTACAAACTAGGAGCCATAATCAAAACTCTTAATGTGGACATCCTACAAAAGGGCCTCACTGAGACAGATGCCTGGTGTCAAAGCCATGGCCTCAAGCTCAATGCCAAAAAGTGCACTGTCATCCCTTTTGGTAAAAACTCTGTACCCATAAACTACCACATAGGCAGTAGTCTACTTAACACCGAAAGTCTGATAAGAGACCTTGGGACACAGGTGGACAGTAGTCTCTCCTTTGATAATCACATCACCACAGTATTCAGGAAATCCTTCTACGTGGCACACCTCATCACAAAAGGTTTCTCATCCAGTAAAAAAGAGGTCATTGTTCAACTCTACTCGTCACTCATTAGACCCATTATAGAGTACAACGCCCCTTTTGGTATGTACCTCACAAGACATCTACAACAACTGGAAAGGCCACAGAAATACCTCACAAAGAGGATTACCGGCCTCAAACAGATGCCCTACGCAGACCATCTCAAAAAACTCCAGCTTTACTCAGTCGCATATCACCTACTCAAAGGCGATCTCTGCCTAACATACAAAGCTATGTCAAACCCAGAGCTGCTGGACATGCTTCACTTAAAGAAATCCCAATCCCTCCGAGCTACACGCTCTAGGGACCTAAACCTTGTCACCACAATAAACAGAACATGCTGGAGGAATAGATTCCTGTTCCAGAGACTTCCCATACTCTGGAACAAATTACCTATCTATATCAAGCAAAGCTCCTCATTAACACTCTTCAAGAAAAATCTTGATGATTGGATAGGAGATAAGAAATTCACCCCGGGGATCACTTCTGTGGCTCTGTTTGACAGGGGCACAGGAAAATAATTTTCTTGGGTGGCAAAAGCCAGGGTACTGTTTGGCTAGGCTTATACAGGCCCTAGGGCCAATAGCCTAGTACCTACCTATGAACCTATATCTGGTTTTCTCGGACCTATTTTTTTGATGTTGGTAATGGGTGATCCCATGTGATATATACTTTGTCATTCTCTATAATGCTTTGTGGTTCATGTTTCCAATGTTTTTCAGCTTGTACACTGTAGTGTTTGCACAATCCCAATGCAGCAGTCTTCCACATTATTGTGCCTTACAGGCTCTCTGCCATGAGTGTATTACACCCAACAACATGTGCGACTGTTTCCCTTTTTTTTTTTACAGAACCTGCATTTGTCTGTTTCTCCCACATTTTCAATGGATGTTGTAAACCAAAGCATACCATAGTCCACTATCCTATACCACCATTAATAACCTTTCATATTTTGGTTTCAATTTGCCTCTCCTTAGCCATTCCTGCATCAAATTCTGGTCAACAAGGGGTTGTTCCAGAAGATCTTTGTCCTTGCCCCTATTTGTATGGATTTTCCACACTGTATTCCTTGTATGGTCCTACTCCTTATATTCTTCCTTTTTTTGTGTGTATTCAGTTGCTGGCTTATTTTGTCTACAAATGGTTTGATTTCCATTCCCACATGACACCAAAATGCTTTTGCTAAACTAAGCAAAGACGCCATATTAGACTATTACTCCTCATGTTTTAAAACTTTCACTAGGTTTGGATATGAAGAGGTCAGCAGATATGTATGCAGTCCCATGATTGCAGATGTGTACATGTAATCAATTTCAAGGAGGCAAATAAATCCTTCGGAGTGAGGAATATATAATCTTAGTACACTCTGATTTTAATATATCATTTGAGAAGTATGAAGGATTTTTCTTGTCATATAATTTTTTGGGTAAGTCAATCACCATGAAACCTTAAGATAAAACAGGAAGAGCACATTGATTTATAGCTTGGACTTTATTCCTAGCTGTCAAGGCAGTTTTCAATATCAGTTTTAGTCTTCTGAAGTATTCCTTACTGAGCTTTCTTTGCATTTGTTCATGTTTTACTGTTGATCCTTCATGTTTTCCCAAATACTTATCCACGCCCTCTTTTATATCACATTGCTGCACCAACTTGACTTTTTTCTAGGTGTTACAGCTATCCTGGTTATCATGACCAATTATTATTTTTATATCATCTGAGAAAGTTTTAACAATTTGTAGTTGTGCTTTTAAATATGCATCTGATGAACTATACAGTTTTAAGTCATCCACAAAAAGCAGATGACAAATCTTTAAATTTCTGGGATCCAAACTGTAACCATGGCCTGATTTGTTAAGTAAACAAGTTAATGAGCTTCAAGCAAGACAAAACAGCAGCGGCAAGAAAGATTCGCCCTGGAATATCCCCCACTGAATTTTTCTCTCTGGCATAATAATCTGTCCTTTATCTTGGCTTAGCAACAAAGTGGTTTACCATGTTTCATGGCTACTCTAATGTAACTGATCAGTGATCAGGGTGCATCTTATACATGTGTAAGCACTCCTTTATTGACAAATGTGGAATGCTGTCAAATGTTTTTTGGAATCTATCCATATACTATATTTACATTTTTCCCTGCTTTACAATTCTCTAGAATGGCTTTATTTAGCAACAAATGAGCCTTCATTTTATATGACTTTTTCATTACCCTTTTTGTTCCATTGCATAATTCTTTTTTCTAAATGACTATAAACTCTGTCTGCATCCATTCCAGTATACACTTTGTTATAGAATTTCTTCCAGTTCAATTTCTCCAAGTCTTTTGGTTTTCTAATACCGTGACGAGAATGGACCCCACCCCTAAGTCAAAGTATGATTAAAGTTCATGAAATTAGTATTGTTTCAGTCTTTGATGTTAGCTAGAAGTGCTCTTCGCAGCACCTGCAATGTAACCAGAACTGACTCATCCTGCAATTCATATGGTGTTACATGTATCTGTAAACTGTCTAAGTATGATTGTAAATTCTTTTTTTCTAAGACCCATTGCTTCTACTGCTATTGGAACTGTCTGGGTATCCTTCCACATTGCCCTTGTTCCTACCTGTAAATCAGAGTATGTTATGACTTTGAGTGTCTCATAATACACTGTAGTCACTGGGTGTAGCAATTTCAATGATCAATGCTACTTTTGTCTTCTTTTTATGGACTACTATACCTGTTTTTCTCACATCTTTTTTGACCTGTTGGTAATGGGTGATCCCATGTGCAGACTTCATTTTCTATGATGCTTTGCGGCTCATGTTTCCAGTGTTTTTCAGGTACTTCACTATTACAATGTTTGTACAATCCCCAGTGCAACAGTCTTGCCACATTATTATGCCTTTCAGTATACAGTCCTGCCATTTGTATTTCACAACCAGTAACAAGATGTGCAACCGTTTCCAGTTCTGTTTTACAAAACATACATTTGTCTGTTTCTCCCATATACTCAGTAGATTTTGTAAACCAACGTGTATGTAGTCCACTGTCTTGGGCTGCCAATATTCACCTTTCATCCTTTGGTTTGAATTCACCTCTCCCTAACCATTCCTATGTTCAGTCCTGATCGACATGAGGATGTTCCAACAGTTTTTTGTACTTACAACTATATTTATGCATTTTCCACATTTCTTGCCTTCTTCTCTGATCCTTCAGCTTTTTTTTTGGCACATTCATTTGCTGCCTGACTTTTATCTACTTCTGGTTTGATTTCCATTCCTGCCTGACACTGATATGCTTCTGCTAAATTAAGCAGGGAAGTCATCTTAGACTTATGTTTTACAACTTTAACTAAGTTTGGATCTTGTGAGGCCAGCAGATATGCATGCAGCCCTATGATTACAGATCTATACATGTAATCAATTTTGAGGAGGCCCACCTCCTTCAGAACAGGGAATATATGACCTTGGTATACACTGATTTTTATAAATCATTTGATAAGCATGCCTTGGGTACCTGTTTAACTTCAAGACAGCAGCTTGGTGCCAGCCCACACTGTGCTGCAGTATGATATGAGTAGCTCAGCTGGAGCTTGATCTGCTTCCATTATTGTATGAAGCTGCTTGTTTTACAACATTAACACAGGTTAGTCTTGTTCAGTACTTTATATGACTTGACTTAACCATGCAGTGGAGATTATTAGCATCACATTTAAAGACACAGCTGTCCCACAGCAGCTGCAGTTCTGTAAACATTGATGGGCTTCATGTTCCTTATCATTTCTATTTACTGGTATATAATGTTTTATATATGTATACAAGTATGTATGATATGGCATCAATCATCGTCATCACAGTCACAGTCTTTTAAGGGGTGCTCTCCGCAGCTCTGACCCAAGTTTCCCTGACCGCACAGACATTGGAACCTTCCAGTGTAAGGAGGGCCTCCAGTGAGTCCATTTTCAGGTTAAGGCTCCTAGCGTTAAGCAGCATGACCTTCAATTTGCTTTTTGGCAGATCTTTTATGCTGGAAGATTTGTCTTTGGGGCACTGCCCAAAAAAGGCACAATGGGGGAGGTGAGACCCTTGGCCAGGATCCGGAAACCCAGTAGTGACAGGTGAAAGCCATCTCTGGCAAAGCATCAAGGCCTGTCGACCATGTCATCCCAGGCAGACAGATACTGGATTCCCCCTGGAATGAAACCAGAAACTAAGCCAACTGTTAAAATCAATTATTTTTGTTGGTATTGTAGTATCATTCTTGAAGTTAGGATGCTGCTTAGGGCTAGGATCATACCTGCCTGAAACACATACTCAGAGTTCAATGATGACCATCTTCATATCATCCAGGGAGGTACGTCTCAAGTCATTCACACCAACATGGACAATGACAGAGTTGTACTTATACTTGTTGTGGAGAGACTTGAGTGCATGAGTGATGTTGCGGATTCTGGCACCAGACAGACAACTACCATGACCTTCTCCTTGTTGAGCCTGGTGAGGGGGACATCGGTGTGTCTTACAATTGAGTCACCAATTACTAGTATGTTTGGTTTATTGTTATATCTTGTGGGCTGTGATGCTTTATTGTTTTGCCTTATGGGCTGTGTTTGTGAGACACTGGTGTGTTGTCTGCTGTCTGTGATGTGTTTGGTGTTGTGTGTGTGGAATGTTTGAGTGTGTGTTTTGGAGGCCTCTGCTGTTTAGGTAATTTTTTTTGAGGACCTTTGCATAGGTGGGTGCGAGTTGTGCTTGGCTATGTGATGGAAGTGGTGTGGTTTTTGTGCAGGCAATCTTCTCTTTGTCAGGAGTACTGACTGGTACAAGAGAGCATGGGCTCCAGGTTACTGATGTACATGCATTTCTCGCAGGTAGACAAATTATGTGCTAGGAGAAGAGGGTTGTCAGTAAACATGAGGTAGTTTTTACACTGTCTCAGTATG
The DNA here is from genome assembly GCF_019279795.1 of Protopterus annectens. NCBI lineage: Eukaryota > Metazoa > Chordata > Ceratodontiformes > Protopteridae > Protopterus > Protopterus annectens. The sequence goes on along the minus strand of NC_056743.1, from coordinate 405,692,778 downwards.
CCCATGTCAACCAGGCTGGCAGGAGAAACTGATGGGAGTGGTGTGGTTTTTGTGCTGGCAATCTCCTCTTTGTCAGGAGTACTGACTGGTACAAGAGAGCATGGGCTCTAGGTTACTGATATACATGCATTTCTCGCAGGTAGAAGAATTATGTGCTAGGAGAAGAGGGTTGTCAGTAAACATGAGGTAGTTGCTACACTGTCTCAGTATGCCCATGTCAACCAGGCTGGCAGGAGAAACTGATGGGAATTGTCCAGATATAGTGTTCTGAATACTTGGGTGGACTTATGGAGACAGGGTTTTGAGAAGGGTTTGTCCACAACAGTGTAGACCACAAGATCCTTCTCAAATGTAAAGCAACTGGCCTGAAGCACAACTGCTAAAATCAAAGCTAAGATGCTTAGAACAGATAAATTTGATCAGGCTACTAACAAGCAGTAATAAATGCAGCAGAATAAAAGCACTTGAACACTTAAGAGCGCACAGCAAAAATAAGGTAATAAAGCATGAAGAACAAAATTACAATAAAAGCAGCTGAATAAAGTGTAATTTTTTTATGCGGAGAGGGAGGAAAAAGAAGATAGTTCAAGATTAGGGAACTAAGGGGGTTGGCCTTCCCAAATGCTTTCTCTCTGCTCAGAAAACTGAGCAGATGAGAAAGGACAGGGAGGAGTGTCCAAAGTCAAAGAAGAAAGGGGATAGACCGACCCAAATTATCTCACTGCAAGAGGTTGAGTGATCAAATGAGACTGGACTAGGAGGAGTGACCAAAATCAGGTTTACAGCAGGGGTGGGCAGTTCCAAAGCCACCAAGTTTAAGACTACAACACCACTTAGGAGGGAGGGTGGGAAAAACAAACAGTGCAGTCAACATAGGACAAAAACAATAAAGCAAATAGATAAATACAGTACAGTGCAAATCGAGTTGCAAAAAAGTGTACTTATCAGTTTGGTATATCCATTGGTGTTTTGGTAGGTCTGGCCATCCGTTTGGTCTTGGCAAGGTATGAAAGTGGAATTTGTAACCTCTTGAAACTACATCCAGAACCCACTTGTCTTGGGTTATGTTAAGTCCAATTTTGTTGAAAAAGAGAGAGTTTTCCTCCTAGAGGGGCTTCCAGGAGAGAAGTTCCTGGAGCCATGCAGGGGGAGTCATTGAGCCTGTTTTCTATAAGATTGAGGTCTGTCCTCTCCACCCCTGGGGGTGGAAGCACTCCACTGTCTAGGTCTATAAGAGGTCTGTGCTTGGGCCCTCCCTTTGGAGCGCCTATATCTACCCCTCTGAGGCCTGTCGGAGCTGGGAAAAGACCAATTTTTAGTTGGCCAATTTCTGCTAAATCTTGGGGGCTGAACTTGTAAGAAATCCTTAACCGTTTGCATGGATTTTGCCTTATCCTCCATTTTATTTATCACCTCTTCAGCCTTAGACCCAAACAAAACATTATGCTGAACAGGAACATCCAGTAACTTTGCTTTCACTTGATCAAGTAAGTTTTGTTCCTTTAACCAAGCATGCCTTCTAATGACTGTGCCAGAGGCAGCCGCCCTGCAAGAAGCCTCCAAGGCATCAAAACCACAGTGTAAACCATGCTTCCCCACTTGTTCAGTGGCATGCATCAAATCGTGTAATTCCTTATTATCTGCACATGCAGTAATGGTATCCAGTTTTTGTTTCATAACAGACAGTAGAAATTGCTGATATTTTAGCATATGAAATTGACAGTTTAAAGCCCTAATAGATAAAGTAGCAGAAGTGTACACTTTTTTGTCCCATCTCTCCAAAGCTCTGGAATCCTTATCTGTCGGAATAGGGTTTTTAGCAGAAGCGGCCTTAACCCCCTTAGGACCCTGAGAAATGATTTCTGGATCAACAGTAGGATTTTTGTAAAGGAACTGGTGGGAGTCAGGGACCCTGTAATATCTGTCGGGCTTAGCAGGGGCTGGAGGAAAGGAGTCAGGAGTTAAATTAGCCTCAGAAAAGGCATCATCCACAATATCCAAAATAGGAGGAATAGCCAGGGGTCTATGTTGGGGAAGAAGAAGGAAATCCCTAAGCCTTCTCTTAGATTCCGAGTACTCCTGTCCTTCCCAGTGAAAATGTTCTCTCATGTCATGTAAAGTTTCCCCAAAAGAAAAATCCTCAGGGGGAGAAGCTGATGGAATGGATTCCTCAGCATCAGAATCCTCATAAGGAGGGAAAGTATATTCCTGTTCAGAGGAAGACACTGAAGAAATAGATGCCTGATCAGAAGATTCATAATCCAATTCTTGCCTTGGCCTTTTGTCTGGAGGGGGATGTGAACCCCTAATCATGGTTAGTAAGTCCTCCGCCATTTTAAGTAGCTGTTTCTGAGATTTGGGCCCCAGATCAGAAGAGGCCTGGACTGGTGTCTTAGATTTAGAAGGAGTCTTTGCCTTTGTCTTTGGCTTTGCCTTTATCAGAAGCTGTGTAGGCCTGAAAACCCCCTCGGAAGCCGGTACCTGCACAGCGGCTCCGGACCCATCCGAGGGAGCATTGTCCGAAGGTCCAGCAGCTGGAGTGCTCAAAGGCCTAGTTGGCTCCTCGTGGGAGTCCGTTTCGGCAATCAGTTCTGAAATGGCTGACGACAGGGGCTGCGAAAGAGCCTCACTGACGATGGCCGAACCTGTAGCTGGCTCTGCTTGTAAAATGTCGTCTGATTTGGACCTCGGAGGCCTGTCCTTATCCTTGCGTCATTTGTGAACTCCGGTAGTCGGAAGCGTGTCCGACGACATTTTATAATTAAATCGCCTGCCAAAGTAGTGAAAAGCAAAATCGTACCTGCACTTAATCGTACGTTGGTTAAATCTAGCACAAAACCAACTACTAGCTACGTCGTGGTCAGGGCCTAAACAAGGAATACAGTAAGAATGGAAATCCTTATGAGGTATTTGCTTCCCACAAGAAATGCAATTATTAACTTTTTTTGACATCGGACTGGAGCAAGAAAAAAGTTTCCCCAATGGGGTACTTAGCTTTGAGAAGAAGTAGTAAGTCTTTGGACGGAAGCACGAAAAAATATCAGGAGTCAGCCGACCGGCACTTGCGAACTGCTTTCACCGCATGGCAAGTGGCAGTTTTGTACTCCTAGCGCTCTGACGTCAGGGAGCATGACTGAACAGCCGACGCCAGACCCAGACTTTGGGATTCTGGCCGACCGAGGACTGCCTGCCGGCAGGAAGAACCCTACAGTGATGACTGCAACAGTGAAACACGATGAACATCAGCAACAGTTATTCTCATCCACAAAGTTGGCTTTGCAACAGACTCGGGGAATTACAGACCCATATGCCAGATAAGCCTCATCTGTAAGGCCATGGAATGTGTCACTATGGACCTCATACATAAAGACATATGTGACTTCCAAACCCTGGATTCTACCCAATTCAGCATTGTGAAGGGCAGATCTTATTTGTTAAATCTGGTAGATTTTGTTGAAAATGCGACCAGGGCCACTGATGAGGGCAAATCAGTGCACACAACATATCTCAACTTGGCAAAGGCTTGACACAATCTCAGGCATTACCGATAAACTTAGCAAACTGAATGTAAACCCCTTTGTTCTAACATATACACACACACACACACACACACACACACACACACACACACACACACACCAACACTGAGATCGCACTCTACACCCTCACCCACACCCTCACCCTCTAATTACATATACCAACTCAGAAATTGCACTGCAGTGGGGAAAAGGACAAATTTTCCAACCCCCACTTTACCACAGTCTCAGTCAAAATGGTTCAAAGAACTAAATTATTGATCACATGGGTTTCAACAACTTGGTTCATCAGTCAAATGTAGGGAACCCATAATTAGCAGGGAACACCCTCCTGCAAAATAAAATAAATAAATAAATAAAAAGATTTTAGTTTTTCTAAATTTTTGACTTTTGTTGTTTGAGCAGTTATGCTGGATGAGTTTGATGTGATGTTTTCAATTTATTTTCATACAACAGTATGGAATTAGATGGCACAGATTAGCAATAGCTTAAGAAAGGGAAACACAGGCTGTAAGGTATAAATAAAACTAATAAAGATTAGCTGCATTTGGTCACAAAATTACAGCAGTAGCTTAAATTAAATTTACTGTTCTAGTCTGAGCAACTTCAGTAAGGTAACTAAAATGACAGGTGGCTACTATCCTTGGGTTATACCACTTGGGCAGAATCTGGGGTTCTGGCACTGCCTTTTCTAATGTTTTAATAAAAACAATCAGTACAGTAAATATCTGGAAAAAAGTTTTGCATATGTTGGACACATGCAAATGTAATGGTACAGTGATCTGAAAGATTTTTAATTTGCATTATATTCCTTGTCAACCCTGTAAAGTAATGAATTCTAAAAGGGAAACTAAATGCTCTGCTGTGATAGATGATCTTATCTCAGTCTGTGTCTGAACAGATTCTATTTATTTTATTTATTTTATTTTACATTTGTTGACCGGGCTAGTCTAGCTGGATACATGTCCATTTTCAGTAGAGGCCCGGGGAGAAAAGCTCCAAAAAACAAAAAAATTAATTAATATAGAAGTTATGACAGATCAATATAAAAAAGACAATTCTTAACAAGTATATAAGTAAGTTCTACATTAAAGTGGTCACTGTACGTGTTTTGAGAATTTACTCACTGACAATACTGAACTAAGATTTATTTTCCCTGACATTACTGAAATGATCCAATCTTTGTTTAAGCAGTGCAGGTATAAAGAATAAATATGTTTTGAGGCACTGATTATCTGCTGATGAGAAGTGGGCAGCTTATAGTTTGAGATGACTATGTCACAATAAATATATAGCAGTGTAGTTTGATCGTGTTCTGAAATGTCTGCTGCGGTATAAGTTTGTAATGACTGTTCATAATGTCCTATGTTTATTGTTAGCGTCCTTTGCCTATAGATTACTTACGAGGAACAGCTAAATATTATTCTAAGACTGAAAAATAAAAGGGCTCAGAGGTTTATATTATGAATGCTGAAATCTGTAAGTGGGACAATTAAGTCAGCCAATATTTTTACAGCTTGTTTACTTAGGGATTTGGTGTCTGTTAATTCATGGAAGAGGTAAGCATATTTACATTTTAATGAAAAATAACAGATGGGATTTGAAATGCAAAAGTCCATAATACTGCTAAATGCAGTCAAATGTCTTTTTCAGTGTAATACTCTAGTTGAAACAAATGTGCTTCAATATTTGGTTTTATGAAAGTACAGGAAAAACTTATGTACTCACCATAATGTTCCATGTGTGTTGTCCATCCGTCTTCATTCTTTACTGGTTAAGTTTGGAACCGATCCTCGGTTCTGACTCGGCCTATACAAAAGCTCGAAGACTTCCACTAGCTGTGACTGTAACCCTATCCGATCATGCTTCAGGAAAGCTCCCCAGATCTTGATATAACAACAAATACCAAAAGAACTATTTTCATGTCTATTAGATCAATGAAGAATGGTCAGAGAACATTATTTGCCAACTGTAACTGCTCGGTCCTTCAGGAGCGAAAGGCTGGCGGAAAGAGGGTGGGACATAAGAATGAAGGCAAGAAGGACAACACACATGGAATGTTATGGTGAGTACATAACCTCTTTATGTGATGTTGTCCTATCACGCCCTTCATTCTTCACTGGTTGAGACAACGGCCCTAGCACCATATTTCTTGGGTGGCTCATGGGAGAATATTTTTCAGAACAGTGGACCCAAAGGAGGCCAAATCCACTTTGTAATGAGTGATAGAGGTATGAGGCCTTACCCATGTTGCTGCAGCACAAATGGTATCAATTGGTAGTTTCACTCAAAAAGCAAACAAGGTTGCTATAGCCCTTGTAGAATGACCTTTTACTTTTCCAGGAAGTTCTCTGTTTTGAGATTTGTAAGTAAAGGTAATACAATCTGAAAGCCATTTTGAAAGTGTGACTTTTGATACAGGAGCACCTTTCTTGTTATCTGAAAATTATATAAATAACTGATCAGATTTTCTGTAATCCTTTGTTCTATATAAATAGAAGCGTAATTGTCTATGTACATCTAGCTTGTGTATCATATAATCTACCCTGTTGCCATAGTTTCGGGGAAAAAAATGGTAAGTCTATGGATTGATTCAAATTAGATTCTGAGCATACATTAGGTAGAAAAGATGGGTTTGTTTATAGAGATACTCTGTCTTTATGGAAATGCATGTAGGTGAGTCTTATCGACAATGCTTGCAGCTCTGACACTCTTCTAGCAGAACTGAAGGATACCAAAAAGATAGTCTTCCATGTTAAAAACTTTAGATCACAGAATGATGCAGGTTCAAAGGGAGGAAGGATCAAATGGGTTAAGACAAAGTTTAGGTCCCATGGCACTGCAGGATCTTTGATGGGTGGTCTGAGTAACAAAGTACCCCTCAGGAAAGCTTTGCAAAGTCTGTGGGACATTACATTCGGCCCCCATTCACCTATATGGAAGTTTGATATAGCCGCTTGTTGAACTTGAATAGTAGCTGCAGCTGGGCTTTCATTAAAAAGCTTTGGCAAGAATTCTAATATAGAGGATATAGGGGCAGAGAAAGGGTCAATGCGATTATTCAAGGCCCAAAGGGAAAATCTCTTCCATTTGCTTGTGTATAATTTCCTGGTTGAAGCCTTATGAGACGAGATTAAGATATGTTTCATTGAAGGGGAAATGTCAGGGAGCCTTGCTATATGTGGAATTAGAACAGCCAAGCTGTCAACTTGAGGGTTCGAACTGATAGGTGGAGCATTCCTGATGTACGAGTCAGGAGGTCTGGAAATGGGTCCAGAATCCATGGCTCCTCCTTGAGATGAGGCCAAAGAAAGGGAAACCATATTTGACGAGGCCAGTACGGGACGACTAGTATTAAACTCCTTCCCAATGAGCTGGCTTCCTGAAGGACTTTGTTTATCAATGGAAAGGGGGGGAAAGAGTAGAGGAGACCCATGGGTCAATCATGTACAAGTGCATCCCTTGGTGACTCCAGAGGAGGGATCAGGGCAAAGTAGCTGCTGCATTTGGCATTCATGGACAAGGTCGCAGCAAGACTGGTCCCACTTGCGGAAAATCTCTTCTGCCACTTCCTGTTTTAGGGACCACTCGTGAGGCATCAGAATCGCTCTGCTGAGTTTGTCTGCTGGTCATGTTGAATTCCCCCGGGATGTGCACTGCTGTCAGGAAATGTTGAAAAGAGGTAGCCCACTGCCATACTCTCATGGCCTCCTGACAGAGGGGGTAAGACTTGGTTCCTCCTTATTTGTTTATGTACCACACAACTGACATGTTGCCTGTCTGTATTGCAATAGTTCCTACAGGAAGAGAGTCTTGGAATGCTTGCAATAATAGAAGCACCGCCCTCATCTCTAGGACACTGATGTGCAAGTGGGCCTCGTGATCCTGCCAAGTACCTTGGACTCTCCTTCCCAGATATTGCCCCCCTACCCTATCTGGGAAGCGTCTGAGGTCACTGTGGCTAGCAGCTGTGGAAGAACAAAGGGTCAACCTAGAGTCAAGAGTGGAATGAAGCCACCAACGAAGGTCTTTCTTGCAAGATTCTGTTATTATAATTTGGTGAGACATGGGTAGCTCCTGCATAGACCACTGAGTGAACAGCAGCCACTGCAAAATTCTCATATGCAGGGGCACCAATGGTATCAAGGTTATTGCTCCTGCCATGGTACCCAAGACTTTCAGGACAGTTCTTTATTGTACTTTTTTCTTGAAAAGTAGATTTTTGACTTGGTGTCGTAGGACTTGAACTCTTTTGGGGGGAAGCTTCGCCATCATTTGTTTTGTATCTAGATCTGCTTCTATAAATATGATACGTTGAGATGGCAACAAGGCAGATTTTTCATAATTTATTGTGATCCCTAGGTGAGAGCAAAGCTGTATGGTGGTCTCTCTCGCTTTTGTTAGTAGATGCTCATTGGTGGCAGTTAGGTGCCAGTCGTCTAGGTATGGAAACACTCAATCCTAGCCGCCTCAAGTGAGCCATGACTACTGCCATGCACTTGGTGAACACTCTGGGGGCTGTAGTGAGACCAAAGGGCAGAGCTCGAAACTGGTAGTGACTGGCTCCCAGCCGAAAACGAAAATGACTCCTGGATCGCCTGTCCATTTTTATGTGATAGCACGCATCCTGAAGGTCTATCGAGCACATCCAATTGTCTTGTCCCACAAAGGGGAGTATCAACTGCAGTGTTACCATCCGAACTTTGATTTTTTTTATGGACTTGTTTAATTTGCTGAGATCCAAGATGGGTCTCCAGTCCCGTTTCCTTTGGAACTAAAAAGAACCTTGAGTAAGTTCCGAATCCAATTTGGTCTGCGGGGACTGCTTGGATGACTTTTTTGTCTAGCAACTTTTCTATTTCTAGAGTTGCCTGATCCCTCTGACTGGGTGGAACGTCTGGGATGTGTTTCCTGTTTGGGGCAGGGAAGGAAAAGGGTATGGAGTAGCCTCTGGATATGATTGTTTGTACCCACTTGTCTTTTGTAATTTTTAGCCAGGCTTTTGGGTACAAAGATAACACCCCCAACTGCCTCCAGAGATGGACAAATGGCACTCCTTTAAGGAGCGCTGTAAGGGTTTACCATGGAAGGATTCCCTGTCACCCTGGTTTTGTGGACCTCCTCTGCCGCGTGGTCAGAGTCTTCCATTGGTACTCCCCCCTCTGCCCCTGGGGGAAGAATCACCACGTGTGTCCTGGAAAGCTCTCTGGGATTTTCAAGACAACATTTTCCTCCCTTCTGACCTTTTGGGTAAGGCCTGCTAGGTAGGGAGAAATGGACTCCAAATGGCAAAGTCTTTCCTTCTTGTTCACACCTGGTTAGTGTGTCTTTGACTTTTGGCCCAAACAAGGATGAGCCATTGAAAGGGGCATTAACAAAAGAAGACTTAAAAGGTTCCACAAAATCACACAAGGGCATCCAGGAATGTCTCCTTAGGGAAATTCCTGTACCCACTGCCTTACTTGCCCCATCTGCTGCATAAGAAATGAGCCTCATAGAGGAGCTGACCACTGAAGTTAAGGTGGAGAGCTGAGAGGAAACTTTGTCTGACCCCCCCCCCCCCCCCCACAGCTACAGAACCTTGGAGGGTATCTCCTAGCTCTTTCAGGAAATCTCTCTGAAGCCTAGTAAAATGAGTCAGGTAATTCAGCAATCTGAGTGCAAAAGTCGCTGAAGAAAACATGCGCTTTCCATATCTGTCCATCATACTAGATTCATTGTTCGGAGGATGGACAAACGAGGATGTCTCTGAAAGTTCATTCTTGGTGGCTGCTGCCACCACCATAGCATCTACTGGGACACCTTTAGTAAGAAGCTCCTTGTCTGAAGGTGCAGTAATAAATTTGTTTGGCCTCCGAGGAACAGGTTCCACTGAGTCTGGAGACTCTAAGTGTAAGAAAAGAGAAGATGATACCACGCAAAACGTATTTATTAAAATTCCAACATGCTAAAAACAAGAGATAAGCGCTTTTGGCTTTTCGTCTTCTTCAGATCTGCATTTACAAATCTAATGCTTAGTTAAATACTAAAAATCAACTAAAAAATAAATACATTTTGCCGTGGTATCATCGTCTGTTTTCTTACATTTGGATTTGTTTTTCAGGAGTGATTTTGCTGGCTTACTTGGATTCATTAGTTCATTTGAGTCTGGAGACTCTCACGCCTTTCAACTAACTACATTCATAAGCTCGAAGGGGGCAGACACCCAAGTGGAGGAAGAGTGAGACCCAAAAGCCTTCAGGTATACAGACTTCTCCCTCAGAAGAGTTGATGGGCTTCCAGCCACCTCTCTCCTTTAGTATTTCTAGGACATCTGCAAAGGAGACATCCTCATAGGGTGACCATGGGGACCCTTCCGACTCATCGAGGTCTGTATCTAAAGTGATGGACTCCTCTGGGGAGTCTAAATGCTTCTTGCATAATCTCTTTTGAGGGACCTCTCTGGAAGAATATTCCAGAGAGGTTTCGGAAGACAGGGTTTTACCCAATGAGGCATCCTGAGGCTTTGGGTCTCCACATCTGTGTTGATGCGATGGTACTGAAACAGACACTGGCGCTTTTGGGGGAAGAATGCCTGTAACTGAGAGTGGAGCCGTCTGTGGTGACAGCACTCTCCTCATCACCTCGAAGGTCCCCCGTCCCTGATCCGAGGAAGAACCAGAAGGCATCCCCGGAACCAAGGATGTTTGCTCCGAGGCCAATGTAAGAGCCGAGCTCACCTGTGCCGAAGCCCCGGGAGGCAAGTTCGGATCAGACAACTGTCCAGTCAGACTGTCCTCCCCAGACCCATCCAGAGAGCGTTGGCTCCTAGACCCATCGAGTTCAGACAGAACTGAGGATGTCAGAGCAATAGTCATGCCTGAAGATCCTGGTGTACGTCTTGGGTCCAACAGTTCCACTACAATCAGTTCCAGACACTCCAGCTCCAAGGTCCCAGATTGGATCGGAGGAGGAATCAATTGGGTGGGGGGGGGGGTTGTTTGTCGGCTCCGAATCCCTCTGGGTTGGAGTTGACAATAATTTGGCCAGCACCAGTGTCCTTAAAAGTCTCCACACCACATGATCCACATCATCGGACAGGCCCCTGGAGGATCGAGAGGAGGGAGTAGGAGATCTGACAGGTTGAACCAATGGAGATCTGAGAGTTGGAGAAACCGGCTCCAGTTCTGGGGACTGGCTCTGTATCTGAAACTCCATCAGCCCCGAAACCACAGCAGGAGCCGAGGATGAAGGTTTTTCGGGTCCAACAGCCTTTGGGTCTGAGGATGACTCTTTAGCTAGTTTCTTCACCGGCTGCGAATGAACAGTAATAGTAGACCATCTTTTTCCTGACTTCTCTGATCTGGAAGATGGAAAATTTGGTGATTTTGATGTACTCTGACCTTCTTCGACTGAGTCTGTGAAGGGGTTTTTAGTAAATCTCTCAAAATTAGCTTGTTTTTTCTTTCAAGCAACACTCTGTGACTAAATGCAAGGCAAATTACACAGGATTCCTGAAGATGGACTGCGCCAAGACAGTACACACAAACTGTATGACCATCAGTCAACGACATTTTTTGGTTACATTTGTTATACTTCTTAAACCCAGAGGGTTTGGATTCTTTAGGATCCTTGGACATTTTGTTTAGAATATCAATAGCAATAAACAACAATAACTATGAGAGTCTGCTAAACTAAGAAAAAATACTACTAGTACACTTTTTTTTTTTTTTAAACCACAACAAATACCACAGCAATGCAATTTAACTGGAGAAAGGAAGGCAGTTAAATGAATCTGCCTCATGAAGAGAAAATACAGGAAGTGGGAAAAGGTCCTCTAAGTTAAATGGGCCAAAGGTAGCCCTCTAACTTAAACAAGCTTACCAGGGAAAAAAACAACACAGTTAACAACGTATTTTGATTTACCAAGCTCTCTAACTTTAACGAGCTTGGATAGTTACAACTAAATCTAGCTGGGATAGGGAAGAAGAAAAGGCCTAGAGAAAGAAACTACGGCCAATAGCAACAACAACCAACAGAGCGAACACGCTAAGTTCAAACCAACGTACTAAACACTATAAATCTTTATAATTACTTATAAAGCACAATATTTCAAAAATAATGAAAGAAAATTTCCACTTAGCCAGAGCCAGAATGGAAGCACCCGATCTTGTTTAGCAGTAAACGAGATCTGGGGATCTTTCCTGAAGCATGATGGAATAAGGTTACAGCTAAGAGCTAGTGGAAGTCCTCGAGCTTTTGTATAGTCCGAGTAGGAACAGAGGATCGTTTCCAAACCCAACCAGTGAAGAATGAAGGTACGATAGGACAACATCACATCAACAAATCTCCTTTGCCATCACATTGTATAATACAATGCAAAAAAATATAGGATGTGTGCAATTCAAGTAGATTTCCAGCATGCATCTATTGTCTGAATCTTTACAAAGTGTAGCTTTTAATGAAGAGATGTGCTTTTCTGTTGGTTAACAACTGCTGCACCATAATTCTGAAAAAAAAAATAGTTTCTCTACAATATGTGAAACATTAATAGAAGCTAGCCAATATTTCTAACTACAGCCTACCTTGTTTTATTAACCGCCAGTCAAGTTTTGGTAGCACAATGACGCAGCGAGTAGCATTACCTCTTTAATGTAAATGGTTCTGTGGTTCAGTTCTCAGCTGGGGTGCCTATTGTGTAGACTCTGCACGCTCCCCCTGTATTCATGAGGGGTTTCTCCAGGTGCTCTAGTGTCCTCAGATATCCCAAAGATATGCGCTGGGTGAATGGCTGATTCTAAATTGTCCATAGGTGTGTGGCACACTACCTCCATTCCCTGATCTTCATGGGGTCACTACAGAAGTTAGACTGAACTGGACAGCACTGGGGAGATAGAGTGAATTTTAAACCGCTACTTAAATACTCCACATGTACATTTTCCCTTCACAGTATCTCATGTGCAGAGATGGTTCATTTCAACAGATGGTCATTTTTTTTCAAACTGCAACTGACTGAAAAAAAAAAAGATTTATTTTGAAAACTAATGATTAAAGCCCAACTTTATAGTTAGCATAGAAAATCCTCTCATATGCTTTTGGGTCTCAATATTTTGCTTTTAAAACAGTTTTAACTTGAGGAAATCGGAAATTCCTTAAGGAGTTTAGAAATACACATGATGTGCGCAGTTTGACCTTATTCTTGGGGTGCCATGGCAAAGATCTACTAAAAGTTCTTTAAATAACTCCCTAATTTCATGCATCCAGTGAAGATTAGGTACCTAAAAGTAAATGCATGCCCTCTTTTAACCTTTGGATAAAGTTCTTTAATTCAAAATATGCTTTTCTTCTTAGGATTTCTGGAAGGGCTGACCTTGTCTTGGATAACCTGAATATATTACTTGCTTTGTGTGCAGTACTTGTTTTTGTTGACCAGGAAAGCTCACCTGGGCAGAGCCCACATTCAGTGGAGGCCTGGGGAGAAAAGTTCCAGCAGTATTACAATTTTGTTTTTGTTTATATAATGTTGCTATTGAACAAAAATAATGGGCTAATGGTGCAAATAATGTATAGCTTTCAAGGAAGAGATGAGCATAAAGATATACATACAATATACTTTCAGTTGGTTGACCAGCATGTACAGTGACATCCTGAAGGTAAGCCTCCTTATGTCAAAAAACAATACTTCGACAACCTACTATGCATGTGCCAGGGCGAACCTCAGCATATACAACTTTAAATCATTTATTTGCAGTGGGACAAGCCCCCCTGCACCCCCACCACTAGCTCCAACATCGCACAACCCCTGGGGAAAGGGAATATTCCCCTAGCCATGGATTGTCAATCTCACACTTGTTGGCTCTCTGTATAATCAACAAAATCGGGTCGATTAAACAGATGTCAACCAAACCAGCAGAAACCGTGTATACATTTCAAGTAACATATGTGAGGTACTGGCTGATTAGGATTATATACAAGGAAAAATATACAAGACCAGATTCCAAAAGACTTGATCTAAGTGGAAGTGACTTGCCCAGTGTAAACCTGTCTCAGTTACAAAAAAACTTGTCCTCACTGTAAGGCCTATCTGTAAACAGTATACATCAGACCTGACACATCATGCATACAGTATACATACATACATACATATATGTGTAGGTATATCTACACACACACACAAACACAGATATATCTATATATACATGGTTGTCAGACACCCGATCAAATGAACACAATGCCAACATTTATTTGGTTCATGCGAGGGATGGTAGACAGGTGTGTGTGAGATTGACAATCCATGGGTACGGGAATTTTTCCGTTCCTTGGAGATTATGCAATCTCAAAGTTAGTATCTATAATTACTAGGGGTTCTGGGAAGCAGGCAATTTCTTTTCCCCTGCAAAGAAAGTGCTGATAATTGTTCATTTGAAATTTTTACATGAATTTCATGGGTCAGGTGCCAGTTCTGTGTCCATTTGTGTGTGTGTGTGTGTGTGTGTGTGTGTGTGTGTATATATATATATATATATATTTATTTATTTATTTATTTATTTATACACACATACACACACTCACACACATATACATATTTTATATACATTTATGCATATATATTATATTTGTTCTTTATTAACCGGGTTAGTCCACTGGGCTGGAGGCCCACATTCAGTGGAGACCAAAGGAGAAAAGCTCCACAACAGATAAAATAAGATCAACAATAAAAACAAAGTTATATTACAAGTGATAGGAATATCAAATATGCCAGCACAAAACATCCATGCCATAGTGAAAAATAACAGAGTATAACATTCAGCAAAAAGTACAACTATGAACTAATACAGGCAGAAACTTTGAATCAAAACTGTGGATTTGCAAATTGGGAAAACAGAAACAAATGTTGTGTCTTTTGGCTTTTCCCGGTTAGGGGTCACCACAGCGGAACTCCGGTCCGCTAATGATTGGCAGCAGATTTTAACGTGCCAAGTTGCCGACCCTGACGCATAACCTTCAATGAAGGTACGCCCATTCATGCAGGTCTCCACACAGAAGACGCTCTAGCTGAGAATCGAACAGGACAACGGAAACAAATAAGCATCAAAAATATTGTATATAAGTAGTCTGTAGTATAAACAGTATATACAGCAGAATATGTGACTTACACTGAGAGCACGTATTTTGGAATTTGGCCCATTATTTGGAACATACAGCTATAAACAAGAGTTTTATGACATGGTAGACAGCTGTGTCAGTAACTATGTTTCTGACAGATTTTACATAGTGAAGGTTGACCTGATGTATCCAGTGAAGCTACGACACCTAACAGTAAATGCATGCTCACTTTAACCTTTACACAGTTTGGAGTTAAAATTATTACAAATATAAAAGCTTGATAAGGTTTACAGTCAAAAAGAAGGATATATTGTGAGGAGGACATTTTTATATGGTTATGGGTAGTAAGAAAGGATATTAAGCTAGTTAGCAAAATATGTTAGGTTAAAATTAGACAAGGATGAAGGAAACAAGTGAAAAGTTTTGGCAGATGGAAAGGCAAAGGAGAAAATCAAAGGACAGTGAATTAGTGCAAGCCTCTAGGTATTTGTTGGCAGAGAGGAATACTGAATGTATATTTTACTAAATACTGAATGTATATTTTACTATGTTATCTGCTTGTGTATTTATTTATTACATTCAAAGAATTGCATTTTATAGCAAGTGGTACCTTTCACAGCATAAAATTATTTTTTTCAGCAAAGCAAGAAAGGGCTGTACATTTCTTCGATTCCTGTTTCTTCAAAAGCAGTAAGTGCATTTGTTTCATTCGAATGTATTTTGATGAGCTAATACAAATGTATTAACAAACTACTTTATCAGGTTTACAGTTACTTTCTTAGCCTTTAATCACATTTTCTCAAGCACAACGGCTTGAGATGTCATGGGCTTCTGTTTTATCTCTCTCTTTTAATTAGAGAGACTTCACAAGTACTTGCCATTTCAGTTTGTTTGTTTGTGTCTTTCGGCTTTTCCCGGTTAGGGGTCGCCACAGCGGAACTCTGGTCCGCTAATGATTGGTAGTAGATTTTTATGTGCCGAGTTGCCAGCCCTGACGCACAACCTTCAACGAAGGTACGCCCATTCACGCATGTCTCCACACAGAAGACGCTCTAGCTGAGAATCGAACAGGACAACATCTTACTGTGAGGCGACAATGCTACCGCAGCACCACCACCGCAGTTTTAAGTACTTGCCATTTCAGTAAGTTTCCAAAATGAGGATGAGGTGACGTCCTCTTTTCTAATTATATATCCAAAATATTGAACACACTACCCTGCAACATAACTACTATCACTTCCTTCACACAGCTTAAAAAGGATTAAAACTGCATCTCACTAATAACTGGCTGCGCTGTTGCACTACACCAGGCTAGACCCTCCACTATGCTAGACCCTCCTCCTCCTTAACTATTTCACACCCCAGGATGACTGGATAGGACTAGGTTCTATGACTGCATTATACATCCAATATAATGAATATAGATTGTTGTTATGGATTTAGACCCTAACAATCTTTAGGAACTCATGTTCTCTCCAGCAATGGTTGCAATGTTCTTTATATATTTCCTTAGACTAATGAATCTATTACTAATTGTGTCTAATATGTATGTAAAAACTACTATTAATTAAGACTATGTATTTTGTATGTAATTTTTCTCTGTAAACTTTATATTCTTTGTTGCTACATGCTATTGATATGTGTGGAGCTTTTCTCCCCGGGCCTTCACTGAAAATGGACCTGTGTCCAGTAGACTATCCCGGTTAACAAATGTAAAATAAAATAATAAATAAATAATAAATGTCAGGAAAAATTAATTCTCCAAGAGCCAGTGAAACTACAACGAGTATAAAAAAGGGAGTGTGTGGGGGCTTTCCTCCTGCCAAAAATGGCTTATTTTGCTTTTCACATTCCCTTGTAAAATACTGAATTAGAGAATGTGTGCACACAAGTGTTGGCATCGATATACATTGAACCAATCAAACATTGTAGAGCCTTCATACACACAACTCATAAATAAGGTTAACACTAATCTGTGCAAAAAACTTTTCACTGAAATCTCCTCCCTGTTTCATGCAGTCTCCCACTAACAGATACATTCAGAAATTAAAGCTACTTAATTCAGTAACTGGTGATTTTTTTTTTTTATTCTGAATCAACAATATGCACTGAGCTTAATGATTTTATGATAACTAACATGCCTAATATTTACAGAATTGTGCAGGAAATTTAAATATTGATTCATATTGATAGATCGATAGCCATTTGAGTGCCAAGCCACTGAAAAGAATTCACAAAAAAAAAATTTTCAAAGAATCTCAAAGGCAATTTACTGTGGAAGACAACCCCGAACATAAATATAGCTACTCCAAGATAGCACAACAGTGAAGACAAAAGAAAACTCCACTGTCCATGAAAGTCATTTCAGCCATTTTGTTTTGATGCATCAGTGTCGTTACTCCATTGACACGTTCCCTAGTGATTCAGCACCACACTCACTAGACAGCAAAACTGAAAATGGAGACATTAATGATAAGATGTGAGAGAACATGTAATAAAAATAAAACTCTTCTGTTAGAGATACAAACAATAATGGTCACATGTAATAAAAATAAAACTCTTCTGTTAGAGATACAAACAATAATGGTCACATGTAATAAAAATAAAACTCTTCTGTTAGAGATACAAACAATAATGGTCACATGTAATAAAAATAAAACTCTTCGGTTAGAGATACAAACAATAATGGTCACATGTAATAAAAATAAAACTCTTCTGTTAGAGATACAAACAATAATGGTCACTTGTCTTCACAAAAGGGACTGCCGGACCTTTTTCTATTTTCTTATTTTAAAAGCAGGCAATACTTCTACCTACCTTCAGTTCTAGCAATCATCACATACTTAGTTTTATAATTTATGGTTTAAAAATTGAAAAAAAAATCTAAGCCAGCTCAAGTTAGCTTGTCAGACCAGTCAGTCAACTAAACTTCCAACAATGAAAGCTTTTATCAGATCTATCAATCAATCTCATTTAATTTTAGTCCAATCAGAACCCTTTATCATAATTCCAAAAACGAACTGTGTCATGTAAAACAAGGTAAAATTCAAATAGTGCAGGAATGCGGCTAAAAACAAATATCCCAACTAAGCTTAGGAGAAAAGTCTAGGGCAGTGAACTCAATGCATATTGTTAATTCAGAATAAAAAATCACTGCATCTACTGACTTAAATAGCTCCAGTTTCTGTAATGATGTGTTGTTACTGGAAGACTACTTGAAATAGGGAGAGGCTTCAAGTGAAAAGTTAAACTGCTAATTAGGAGTAAAAATCTCAGGGCCAAATGAAACTACAATTGCTGGGTATAGCACAGGGCCATTTCAACAAAAGATTTACACTACTCCAAGGGCTAGTAGCTGTCTTGAAGCAATAAGAGTTGTGGGAGTTGTGCTTTACTACTTCTCATGAAGAGAAAGTTCAGACTTTAATGTTGTAAAAGATTAGTAAACCACTTCCAGTATAAGGGAGGGGACTTATATTCAGAAAGTGGAAACATCATAGAGGAAACATTAAGAATGCTAACTTACTTTGAACTCTCAATGAGTTACTATATTCAGAAAGACAAATAATAAATACTGGGGAATAATACCAACTTAAACACCAAACAAAAAAAACATAAGGGCAGGTAACCAGCTACAGATAAATGTTATCAAGTAATTAAGTGCGCTTGAAAAACAAACATGCCATTATCAGGCTTGCCAGATGAGGCATCTCAGCTAATTTTCAAGATCTTTAGAACAAAGGGTTAGTTTTACTATACAAAACACTTCAGTTTTCATTCAAATAAAAGATGTAATATGCATGTGAAGTAACTTCCCTGTACTGTCTGATACTTGATACTTTTGTTGTATCTTTCGGCTTTTCCCGGTTAGGGGTCGCCACAGCAGAACTCCGGTCAGCTAATGATTGGCAGTAGATTTTTACGTACCGACTTGCCAGGCCTGATGCACAACCTTCAACGAAGGTACGCCCATTCACGCATGTCTCCACACAGAAGACGCTTTAGCTGAGAATCGAACAGGACGTCTTACTGTGAGGCGACAACGCTACCGCAGCACCGATGCTACCAGCTCAAATATGGAATGAGATGTTATGGAATAAAGAAAAAGATAGGAAGCTGAGGATGCTTCCCTCCGCAACAGGTCTGCAAATGTTGTTTGTCTTTCGGCTTTTAATAACATACAGAAATCCATTTGTGTCTTTCTGGAGTGTGTATTGATCTGACAATGGAACTCTTTTATAAGTATGGAGTTGTAATCCCATACAAATCTCATTCTGCAGCATCTAAGATGTGGAGCAGTAAGGAGGGTGTCCACATGAATGATCCTGCTTACAGTAGAATGTTTTTACTGATATGTAACAACTCTGAGGTCTGATGTAATACATCATAAGGAAACAAAAGTGCAAGAGAGCTGCGTATTGGAATAAAGTCCAGCTTTCATAGCTTCTGTGGTTTCTGTGGTAAAAGGGTTCGGATGGAAACAGACTACGGATTCTTTACAGCAATTCATTTTTTTTAATAAGACACCTCCAAGATGGTACAGGATAAATCTAAAGAAGTTTGACCTGATACTGTAAGGCAGATCAGAGAAGGAACTACAGACAAAAGATATGATGCATAGAGCCTAGTTATGGCAGAAGCAAGAGGAACTGATTTTACCAGGCTCAGGAGTGATAATTCATCACTGTGGCAAAGCAGAAATTCCCTGAGGCTCCAAGAGCAGAATCATTTTTTTCTTACATTTATTTCATTGAATTGCACTTCTTAACACTTATAGTTGTGCTATACAGCTAATCTACTACATTTTGCACTGTTATAAAGCATTTTTACTGTTTCACTGCATTTTGTACTGTTTTAACTGTATTTTCATTGCTAGTGTTCCATTACTATAATTGCATTTTTATTGAATTACTTAACTGTAAACTGCTTTTTCATACAGAGTTGTATTTCCTGTTTTTGAGTGTTCCATCTGTGCTTTTCTGTGCATTTTTTGTGAGGTTTCTGTGTCCTAGTCAGGTAGTATAGTCTAGACAGAGGCCTGCTGTTATCCAGGCCTGGTTGTTTTGCTTGTTGAGTTTCCCGTGCTTCTGGCAGCCATCTTCTGCTGGTAGTGTCTTGTCTTCACTGTTAGTGAGAGTAATAGGGTTGCATGACCTTCTCTAGCATTAGTTGAAAGAGCAGGGGCTAGCAGGATTGAGTAGCAATTCAAGCTTCTAAATTCTTCCATCTTTTCAGGTATTTATACCCTGTGTTTGTAGGGTGTTGTGCTTGTTTGCTCATTGTGCACTGCCGCTGCACTGTTTTAACCCATTGGGAGGTATATCTCAGTTGCATTTTATCCCTTACCAGCAGTCCTGTGTAACTGATGCCCTCCCTTGCAACTACTGTGATTTTTTTATCCAGCCCTACTCACACCTATAGGTACTCTATTCGGATAGTAACCCACCCTACCATCCTTTACCTCTCTTCCACAGATTCTGGCAACCATGGATGGACAATTCCCTGTGGTTTCTCCTGCTAGTCTTGTTGATATGGACATCCTGAGACAGTATAGCAACTGCCTCATGTACATGGACAACCCTCTTCTACCACCACCTAAAAACACAATATGTGAGAGATGCAATTACATTAAGAACCTAGAATCCTTGCTGTCTCACTCACAAACAAGTACATCTTGCACTGAGAAGGTTTTCTGCACAAACACCACAAGCACCAAAACTCTACCACCACCCACACTCATAGCGTTTCCTCTGGGAAGAATGCGCATGAGAATACTCCACTGGTTACTATTCATACAGTGGCCTTATCAACAGCTTCCAGTGTCACGCAAGATTAGTCTGACAAATGCTTGCAAAAACGCCCTTCTTTGGTGGTTGAACAGCCAACAAGTTACTGTACGTCGCCCATTTGTACTTCCCCCTCCCACAGCCACAGTGACCACGGATGCTTCCCTGATAGGGTGGGGGGGGGGCTGTTTCAGGAAGTACTGTCCAAGGCACTTGGTCAGACATGGAATCTCATTTGCACATCAGTGTCCTAGAGTTGAGAGCGGTGTTTCTAGCGTTGCAACACTTTCATGACTCTCTACCTCGAGAGATGATTGCAATACAGACAGACAACATGTCGGTAGTCTGGTACATCAACAAGCAAGGGGAAACCAAGTCTTACCCCTTATGCAGAGAGGCCTTGAGAATTTGGCAGTGGGCTGTATCCACCGGGAGCTTTCCGATAACAATGCACATACCCGGGTCATCCAACGTGATAGCGGACAAACTGAGCAGAACCATTCTGTTGCCTCACGAGTGGTTCCTCAAAGAACGAGTGGCGGAACAGATATTCCGCAGATGGGGCCAGCCTTGCTGTGACCTTTTTGCATCCCCGATGAATGCCAAATGCAGAAGCTACTTTGCCCTGAATCCTCCTCCGGGGGACAGCCCAAGGGATTCACTCGTACACGATTGGCCCTCGGGTCTCCTTTATGCCTTTCCTCCAATCTCACTGATCCCCAGATTCTTATAGGAAGCCAAAAGCCTGGGAAGGACTTTTATTCTAATAGCTGCATTTCAGCAAAGTATATATGCTAATTAGTGTTACTGGTATAAAGCACTGAACAAATTAATAGCAGCAGCTGCAAATAAGTTGAAAGATGCACTAACATTAGCAATCTGTTCTGTATGTTATCAATGCAGCTACAACGTATGAATACCATAATAATGGCAACTTAAATCTAGAATAACAGCAAACTGGCAATGCTCAGATATGGAACGTACAGCTGTGTAACGGAACTTACCATAAAAGAAGATGTTTTAAGAGATCACAGTTTTTGTAGCCTAAGCTGTATGGGTCCTACCCCAGGACTGTTCAGCTTCCCGAAACGAATGGTGCTGTCCATGCATTCCAACTGTCAGGGACTCAAGCAGAGCTCTACAAACAGACAGATGGAGTGCAAAAACTTCAGACCATTCTCTTTTTTATTTTTTGTCTAGGAGGGAGGTAGAAGTCCTGAAGAACAAATGCTTGGAAACAAACCATATGGTAACTACATACAAAAAAGGATGGATACATCCAGAACTAGTAATATCAAAAAGGTGTATGGAAGAAAAGGGGACGTGAAGGGATGGGAGACTCCGGCACCAATGATCTATCAGAACAGTTACTGTTATGGTAGGGATGGGAGAGTCCTGCACCAGAGATCTATCAGAACAGCTACTGTTATGGTAGGGATGGGAGAGTCCTGCACCAGACATCTATCAGAACAGCTACTGTTATGGTAGGAATGGGAGACTACTGCACCAGAGATCTATCAGAACAGCTACTGTTACAGTAGGAATGGGAGAGTCCTGCACCAGAGATCTATCAGAACAGCTACTGTTATGGTAGGGATGGGAGAGTCCTGCACCAGACATCTATAAGAACAGCTACTGTTATGGTAGGAATGGGAGACTACTGCACCAGAGATCTATCAGAACAGCTACTGTTACGGTAGGAATGGGAGAGTCCTGCACCAGAGATCTATCAGAACAGCTACTGTTATGGTAGGAATGGGAGACTACTGCACCAGAGATCTATCAGAACAGCTACTGTTACGGTAGGAATGGGAGAGTCCTGCACCAGAGATCTATCAGAACAGCTACTGTTACGGTAGGAATGGGAGAGTCCTGCACCAGAGATCTATCAGAACAGCTACTGTTACGGTAGGAATGGGAGACTACTGCACCAGAGATCTATTAGAACAGCTACTGTTATGGTAGGGATGGGAGACTACTGCACCAGAGATCTATCAGAACAGCTACTGTTATGGTAGGAATGGGAGAGTCCTGCACCAGAGATCTATCAGAACAGCTACTGTTATGGTAGGGATGGGAGACTACTGCACCAGAGATCTATCAGAACAGCTATTGTTATGGTAGGGATGGGAGAGTCCTGTACCAGTGATCTATCAGAACAGCTACTGTTATGGTAGGGATGGGAGAGTCCTGTACCAGTGATCTATCAGAACAGCTACTGTTATGGCAGGGATGGGAGACTCCGGCACCAGCGATCTATTAGAACAGCTACTGTTATGGCAGGGATAGGAGACTTCGGCACCAGCGATCTACTAGAACAGCTACTGTTATGGTAGGGATAGGAGACTCTGGCACCAGCGATCTATTAGAACAGATACTGTTATGGTAGGGATGGAAGACTCCGGCACCTGTGATCCATCAGAACAGCTACTGTTATGGTAGGAATGGGAGAGTCCTGCACCACAGATCTATCAGAACAGCTATTGGTATGGTAGGAATGGGAGACTCTAGCACCAGCGATCTATTAGAACAGCTAATGTTATGGTAGGGATGGGAGAGTCCTGCACCAGAGATCTATTAGAACAGCTACTGTTATGGTAGGAATGGGAGACTCCTGCACCAGAGATCTATCAGAACAGCTACTGTTATGGTAGGAATGGGAGACTCCTGCACCAGAGATCTATCAGAACAGCTACTGTTATGGTAGGAATGGGAGAGTCCTGCACCAGAGATCTATTAGAACAGCTACTGTTATGGTAGGAATGGGAGAGTCCTGCACCAGTGATCTATCTGAACAGCTACTGTTATGGTAGGGATGGGAGACTCCTGCACCAGAGATCTATCACAACAGCTACTGTTATGGTAGGAATGGGAGAGTCCTGCACCAGAGATCTATTAGAACAGCTACTGTTATGGTAGGAATGGGAGAGCCCTGCACCAGAGATCTATTAGAACAGCTACTGTTATGGTAGGAATGGGAGAGTCCTGCACCAGTGATCTATCTGAACAGCTACTGTTATGGTAGGGATGGGAGACTCCTGCACCAGAGATCTATCAGAACAGCTACTGTTATTGTTGGAATGGGAGAGTCCTGCACCAGAGATCTATTAGAATAGCTACTGTTATGGTAGGAATGGGAGAGTCCTGCACCAGTGATCTATCTGAACAGCTACTGTTATGGTAGGGATGGGAGACTCCTGCACCAGAGATCTATCAGAACAGCTACTGTTATGGTAGGGATGGGAGAGTCCTGCACCAGAGATCTATTAGAACAGCTACTGTTATGGTAGGAATGGGAGAGTCCTGCACCAGAGATCTATTAGAACAGCTACTGTTATTGTAGGAATGGGAGAGTTCTGCACCAGTGATCTATCTGAACAGCTACTGTTATGGTAGGGATGGGAGACTCCTGCACCAGAGATCTATCAGAACAACTACTGTTATTGTTGGAATGGGAGAGTCCTGCACCAGAGATCTATTAGAACAGCTACTATTATGGTAGGAATGGGAGAGTCCTGCACCAGAGACCTATTAGAACAGCTACTGTTATGGTAGGAATGGGAGAGTCCAGCACCAGAGATCTATCAGAACAGCTACTGTTATGGTAGGGATGGGAGACTCCGGCACCAGTGATCTATCAGAACAGCTACTGTTATGGTAGGAATGGGAGAGTCCTGCACCAGAGATCTATCAAAACAGCTACTGTTATGGTAGGAATGGGAGACTCTGGCACCAGCGATCTATTAGAACAGCTACTGCTATAGTAGGAATGGGAGAGTCCTGCACCAGAGATCTATTAGAACAGCTACTGTTATGGTAAGGATGGGAGAGTCCTGCACCAGAGATCTATTAGAACAGCTACTGTTATGGTAGGAATGGGAGAGTCCTGCACCAGAGATCTATTAGAACAGCTACTGTTATGGTAGGGATGGGAGAGTACTGCACCAGAGATCTATCAGAACTGCTACTGTTATGGTAGGGATGGGAGACTCCTGCACCAGCGATCTATTAGTACAGCTACTGTTTTGGTAAGGATTGGAGACTCTGGTACCAGTGATCATTTGCAACAGCTATTGTTATGGTAAACTTAGTTACACAACTCTACTAAGCTCAGGCATAAATCACTGTTGCAATAGTCTAAGCTCTATGGACAGATTACCATAACTTAAAGGAAAAAAGGGAGGATGCATGTAAATGAGCAATCCAGAAGCCCCTGCAGAATGGTCCTAGCAAAGCCTGTTCTTGATGTGAAGAAGGAATTCAATTTGTAGTGCTTTTTAAAAGCATGTACAGGGGACCATACTGCTGTCTCTAGAATGTTCCTAGAGTCCACCCCTTTCTAGACAGCCACTAAAGAAGTCAAAGCCCTTCTGGAATGGGCTGTAACCCTGTCAGAAACTGCCTTGGTATTGCAAGTATAAATAAAGGCAATAGTATGAGACAATCACTTCAAAATGGCCTGTTTTGGCACAGGTTGTCCTTTTCTCTTACCTTCATTGGAAACAAACAGGTGATCTGCCTTCGTGAAAGTCTGAGTTTTGTCTAGGTATCTAGGGTGTGAAGAATGGGAGGGAGGGAGGGCTACTGCAACTTCTATGCATCAGTCACCAGAGTTGTGGATGAAGGCAAGGTGGTTCATACAGTCTGTCTTGATCTGGGCAAGGCCTTTGATACCATTCCCCACTCAGGAATCATAGAAAAACTCACTAAGCTAGGCATCAACCCCTATATCACTAGGTGGGTTGCAAACTGGCTCACAGGTAGAACTACCAGTGTGAAAGTAGCTGACTCCAAGTCAGACTGCCGATCAATCACGAATGGAGTCCCACAGGGTTCGGTCCTGGGTCCTCTCCTGTTTGTTATCTACTTCTCTGAAGTCCAGGTCAACACGAAGGGACTCTGGCTGACAAAGTTTGCAGACAGTTGCAAGTTGGGAGCTATTATTAACTCCCCAAGTGATGTTGATATCCTACAGAAAGGCCTCACTGAGACCAACGACTGGTGTCAGAACCATGGCCTTAAGCTCAATGTCAAAAAAATGTGACATCCCCTTTGGGAAAAACCCAGTTCTCATGAATTACCACATCAATGGTAGTCCACTTAACACAGAAAGCATCATAAGAGATCTGGGAACACAGGTTGACAGCAACCCCTCTTTTGACCACCACATTGCCACTGTGGTCAGAAAGTCCTTCTATGTGGCATATCTCATTACTAAGGGTTTTGCATCCAGGAAGAAAGAGGACATTGTCTCCCTCTACTCCTCCCTCAGTAGGCCAATCATTGAGTACAGTGCCCCATTTGGCATGTACCTCACTAGACACCTGCAACAACTGGAGAGGCCGCAAAAGCACCTCACAAAGAGGATCCTAGACCTTAAACATTTGTCCTATATGGAAAGACAAAAAAAACCTCCAACTATTCTCTGTCTCATATCGCCTACTTAGAGGCAATCTCTTCTTGACTTACAAAGCCATGTCTGACCCAGCTCTGTTAGAAATGCTACATCTAAAGAAATCCCAATCCCTCCACACCACACGCTCCAGAGACATCAACCTCATTACCACAATCAACAGAACATGCTGGAGGAACAGATTCATAACCCAGAGACTGC
Source organism: Protopterus annectens (assembly GCF_019279795.1). Classification (NCBI taxonomy): domain Eukaryota; kingdom Metazoa; phylum Chordata; order Ceratodontiformes; family Protopteridae; genus Protopterus; species Protopterus annectens. The sequence continues at coordinate 405,666,757 of NC_056743.1, read as the reverse complement.
CAGTGCTATGAAATAGACTTCCCATATATGTCAAGCAGAGCACCTCACTGGCCCTCTTCAAGAGAAATCTTGATGAGTGGATGAGAAATAGAAAATTCACACCAGGGATCACTCCAGTGGCTTTACTCGACAGAGGCACTGGGAACTAAGGTCAGGTGGAATGATGCCAGGGTAATCATATGGCTAGGCTTGTAAAGGCTCCAGGGCCATTTGCCTAGTACACACCTATGAACAGTGATCTATTAGAATACCTGCTGTTATGGTAAATTTAGTTACACAACTCTGCTATGTTCAGACATAGATCACTGTTGCAGTAGTCTAAGCTACATTGGTAGATTACCATAGCTTAGCGAAGAAAAAAGGGGGAGGCCAATAAATGAACATTCCAGAAGCCCCTGGAGTATGGTCCTTGCAAAGCCTGCTCTGGAACTGGGGAAGGAATCCAGTTTGTAGTGCTTTGGAAAAGTCTGTACAGAGAACCACGCTGCTGCCTCTAGAATGCTTCTAGAGTCCACTCCTTTCCAGAAAGCCACCAAAGAAGCCAAAGCCCTTGTTGAATGAGCTCTAACCCTGCTAGGAATTACCTTGTTATGCCAAGTATAACAAAAGGCAGTAGCATAAGGGAACCATTTTGAAATGGCCCATTTTGACACATGATGTCTTTCCACTTACCTTCATAGGAGACTAACAGATGGTCAGCTTTCCTGAATGTTTGCGTTCTGTCAAGCTATCTAGACTGTAAAGAATCCTTTCTCCCTTGCTTTTAGGTTCAGAAAAGAAAACTAGAAAATTAATCTGTCAAAGTAAACTGTGAAACCACTTTAAACATAATAGTAGGACTTGCTTTAAAAGAAACCTTGTTCATGTTTAAGGCAAGGTAGGGCTGACTCGCCATAAGAGCCTGTAACTCATTCTCCAAGCAGATACAGCAATGAGTAACAGTCTTCCAAGTTAAGGGCTTCAATTCAACCTGATGAGATAGTTCAAATGGAGACAGTATAAACTGCAGAAACACTACATTCAGATTCCAAGAAGGAGACACCTGTTTCCTGGGTGGTCAAGTATGTAAGATGTTCATAGGTTGGTACTAGGCTATCAGTCCTAGGGCCTATATAAGCCTAGCCATACCAATTCCCTGGATATTTCTTCCCACAATATTTACTTCCCTGTACCCCTGTCTAGCAGGGCAACTGACCTGATCCCCGGGGTGAATTTCCTATCTCCCATCCAATCATCAAGGTTCCTTTTGAAGAGGGCCAAGGAGGCACTCTGTTTGACATGTATGGGCAGTCAATTCCAGAGTATGGGGAGTCTCTGGGTCAGGAACCTATCCCTCCGGCATGTTTTGCTCATAGTGATTACAAGGTTTAGATCCCTGGAGCGTGTGGCTCTGAGGGATTGGGATTTCTTTAAGTGTCTTTCCAAAACTCTTTAACTTGAACATTGTTAGACACCTGGGAAGTCCAAGGAGAGACAAGCAGAAATGGCCAACAAATGTAGAGGAATATGAAAGGCCATGTGACAGCAACTCACCTAGATAACAAGAGTACCAGAGGCAGTTGGACCTGAAGAGCATTCTGGTTCTTTGATTATAACCAACTAGAAAATATTTTCCACTTGCACATATGTGGTTTTCTAGTAACAGTTTCTCTCATCATCTTCAATACCTGCTGCACACACTCAGAAAAAAGGGACCTAAAAGCTATCAAAATTCTGTCATACATGCAGTTAGTTGAGTTTCCAGATTGGGGTGCATCAAACTCCCTCTAAATTGGGTAAGTAAATCTAGTCTGGTAATTGCACTTGGCCAGATTGAAACAGAAGAAGGAAGCCACCACTGCAATTTTTGGGAAGCCCTTCTGGATCTTTAGAAGAATCCTGGATATGAGCTGAAAGAGTAGAAAAGATTACAAGAACATCCCCATCAACGTGAAGGAGAAAGCATCTGTATTCCAGGCCTGTTTGCAAGGAATCTTACAGAAGAATTTCTTAAGTTGTCTGCTGTGAAGGGTGGCAAACAGATCTACTTGAGGTGTTCTCTACAGTTGGATCAAATCTTGTAACACTCCATGATGAAGTTTCCATTTGTGGGGGATTTGTCCTGACCCAGCTAAGCTCGTCTGCAATGAAGTGTAGCCTGAAAAGTCAAACGGAGCAGAGTTGCTTGCTGTCTCCCTGACTATCACAGCAAGTCTGCAAAGAGAGTAAGATCTGGTAAAACATAACTGTGCTGTTGTCTGTATACACCTGCAGAGGTCCTGAGGAACCAGAGTCATACCTCTCAACCTCTTACAGCAAAAAATCTGGACAAAGCCTAAAATGATGGGGGGACAAACAGGGACAGATTTTAAATATTGGTCTTGCAAACTTAGAAAGTTGATAACACAACAAAAATATAAGGCGAAAATCTGTACAGTTAAGAGGTATGCCAGAGATAATTCATGAGCTTCAAAGCATTGATAACTGCCAATCTCTCTCTGACACTTATGTGCTTCAGTTTGTCTACAGGATCCCACAGCACTTGCACTTTTACCCCTTTGACACCACTCCTCACTTCAGATCTGAAGCTTCTTTGGTGACTGACTAGAGGAGGATGAAAGGGAGAATTGGAGACTAGGACTGCAAGCTTAATGATCTACCCACCATCCAATTTCATGAATCCCACAACTGGACAAAGGGTGCAGATGCAGAGTCCAGACTGATCTGAGGTATCATTGTGTTTTTCTCAGGTGTAGTCTGGTCAGGGAAACATGAGAATCATCGAAGCCATGTATCCCAGGATCCTGTGAAAACCCTTGCTGATGCATGGTCTTGACTCGGGAAACTCAGGAAGATATCTAATTTGTCAGGAAGCAGAAGAAAGGGTCTTCTTAAGGCAGAGTCCAACAAGCATCGCAGGGAAATCATTCTGTGAGAAGGGACAGTGGAAGACTTCTGAAACTTGATTTGAAAACCCAGATTGAGTAAACATTCCAAAACAGTTAAAGATTCTTGACAGCTTGAAAAAAGTCTTCAAAGATAAATCAATCTTTCAAATATGGAAAAATGTGAATGCTAGGCATTTTGTGAATACCTTTGGTACAGTAGAAAGTCAAAAGGGTAAAACAGAGAACCAATAATATAATCCAGAAGCAGCAAATTGTGAGAAACACCTGCAATGCTGGCAGTGGGAATCCAGCTTTATCATGAAAGCTGGAGTGGGGATCAGAGGTGCAAGAGGCTGAAGATATAACATCTTAAAATTCTTAAAATGCCTCCAGGATCCTCCTGTTTTGGGAACTAGAAAAATGACTGAATAAACACTTCTGCCTAGGAGATTAAGGGACACTGGCTCTATGGCTCCCTGAGACATCATGTGTTGCAGGATGGGAGATAATACAGACATGTGGTACCCTGCACAAGAGGGATTCCCCTGGAAAGGATCGAGGGATTGCTACTGCCAACTGTAATTCCACTAGATTACCTTTCAGAACCAAGCTGTCTGAAACTATCTGATGTCACAAGGGAAGCTCTCAGTGACATGGAAAGGTTGCCTGTGGTGGTTGTTGGTGGTGGTGGGTTAGTTGTGATGACTGAGAGGATTGTCCTTAACATTTAGAGGTTTTTAATTTGTTTTTAGAGCATCCTTTTTAAAACCCATTTGCCAGTTCCTTGCTGTTTAAATTTTTAAATTTCTTATAGGAAAAGGGAGCTGAGTAGAAGGGTAAATTACTATTTGCTCTAAAAAAGAGAGGGGTAAAAGTTTGTGTCACAGCTTTAATCAGTTCTGCCGTTTCTTCAAAATTCTTAACACCTCAAATACAGAAGGGCCAAACAGAGCCTCTTTAATGGAAATTTAAAATCTCAGATTAATCATCATCACCATGAGGAAGATTTTGAGAATGAAGCCAAAGTACATCTCCTCAAAACTGATGTAGAAGCAGCAGTTCTGGTGGAAAAATCAATAACATCAGAGAAACACCTTAAATATACTTATTTACATGACAAACAGCTGCCGCCAAAGCCTGTAATATATTTTTTTATATCAGAACACCTTAAATGTTAGTTACATGACAAATAGCCGTCACCAAGGCATTGAGTGAATTCTTTACATCAGAACACCTTAAATATGCTTTGTTACATGACAAATAGCTGTTATCAAAGCAGTTAATTAATTCTTTACATGAGAATACCTTAAATATGCTTAGTTACATGACAAACAGCTGCCGCCAAAGCCTTTAATGAATTGTTTATATCAGAACACCTTAAATGTTAGTTACATGACAAATAGCTATCACCAAGGCATTGAGTGAATTCTTTGTATCAGAACACCTTAAATATGCTTAGCTACATACCAAACAGCTGTCACCAAAGCATTTAATGAATTCTTTGCATCAGAAGAAGAAAGGTTAACCATCAACTTCTGTGTGTTCTCAAAGGATAATAATATAAACTTCAACTTACGAGTTTGACAGTTTAATATTCTGAAAGTTTGTTTATTTATTTGACATTGGTTTAACTGGGTTAGTCCATCTGAGCCAATGGCCCATTATCAGTGGAGACCCGAAGAGAAAAGCTCCAGCAATACAAACAAAAAGATAACACAGTAGGCAATAAACAAAACCCAAGAAAAACAGTGCAGCAATACAACATAAGCAAAAATTACACATGCAGTAATCAGGTGAAACGAATAACTATAATAAAAATAAAACAAAATGAAGTAAATACAACTAGTGCATTTAAGTATTTACAAATATGACATATCTTTTCCAAGTAGCATAAAGAAAGGAGAATGCAGATTATTTAGGATTTAGGCAAGGACAGGCTTTTGAGTTGAGAAAGTAGTGCCTGACTTAAGTTTTAAAGCATTCTGGAACTAGTGGTGCTATGAATGTGAGGTTGTAGCTTATTACCCACAAGGGACACAGTGTTTATAGAGGAGTTTACCATATGTTTTGTTGGGTTTACAGATGTCTAGAAGGTGCTGGTCAGAACTACGAAGAGACCGGGTTGGGGTATAAGGGGATACTAAAGTAGAGAGTGATGGGCAGGCTAGCGGTTTGTTGAGTAGAGAGTGTGTCAGCTGCAGGTGGGCAAATAGTAAGAGCTGGAGGAATTCTAGCCATTGAAGCTGTTTTAGAGCAATGTAAAGATGGGATTTATAAGGTTAGTTACTAGCGAATCTAGCTATGTTATTGTAAGTTTGTTCTAATTTGGTGAGAAGGTTTGACTGGAGATGAGTTACGACAGGGGAGGTGTAAAGGAGACATGGAAGGAGATAGGCTTGGCAAGGGTGGGTTTGGAGTTGGGAGCATGACATTTCTTATTCCTGTAGAGAAGACCCAGTTTCATATTAGTTTTTTTTGATACAGTGTTGGATATGGATGTCAAATATGAGTTGGTCTTCAATTTATTGTACCCAGTAACTTAGTGTGAGGCTCAGCTTTGATGAGAGTGTTATCTAGTGAAGAAATTGTAAAGGTGGATTTAATGTGGGGGAAGAGTTTTTGGGGAGAAATAATAGGAGCTTAGTTTTTTTGGGGTTGAGTATAAGTCGATGCTTTCTGAGCCATGTTTCCACAGATGAGAAGACGTTTTGGGTGATGGAAAGAAGTTTAGAGATGTAACCACAAGACAGTAGAGTCACTGGCGTACTGTATGAGGGAGGGAGTGTTACAGGAGGAGTGAAGATGTTGAATAGGAGGGAGCCAAGGACTGAGCCTTGAGGGGCACCAGTTTGGATACACTGGACAGACATCTGACAGACTGCAACCTATTTGATAGCTTGAGAACCAGTGAATAGTAGAGGGGGAGAGATTAAGATCAGTAAGCTTAGTAAGTAGCTTGGAATAGGAGACAGTATCGAAAGCTTTAGAGAGGTCAAGAAAGAGGTAAGACACAAGTAGGATTTTGTCCCTGGCTTCAGCAACAGTGTGAGTAAAGGACAGGAGGGGCAGTGGAGGTGCTGTGGTGTGGCCTAAAGCCATGCTGAGTGAGGGTCAGAAGATTTTCATTAATACAGTGATTTAAAAGTGGATTGTGAATACATTTTGAGGATTTTGTATAGAGGAGATAGGATGGCAATGGGTCTGTAGTTAGAGGGCTCAGTGGAGTTACCTCCTTTGTGAAGTAGGATGGTGTAGAAAGATTTCCAGATGTCAGACACAGTAGAATCCTGGATAGATCTATATTAGGATAGAGACAGGATAGGCTATGGAATGAGCAGAGAGTTTAAGAAAGCGAGGAAGGAGGTTATTGGTAGAGGGAGAACAAGGTTTCAGTTTTAGTAGAAGTGACTTGATGTAGGCTGTGGAGATGGGGTTAAGAGAGAAAGGGGTTGTATTACATGTGTAGGGAGTGGTGTGAGGGTGGTTATGGCTTTGGGAGGGTTGGTTAAGTTTCTGAACAGATTTGATGAAGAGGGTATTAAGTACAGTGCAGTGAATTATTAGGGTATGGTTAAGGGTGGTAGGTTGATCTGGATTTAAGATTTTATTGACGGTATGCCATAATTTTTTGGGGTTAGACTTTTGGGAGAACTGGGGATTATAAACGTGAATTTTCTTGTCCTTGTTAATTGCTGTTTTTTGCTAGATTTCGTAGTTCTTTATATTTTTTAGGAATGTACCAATTTAGTTTTTAGTCATTTTTTCCAATTTTTGTCTCTTTCTTTCATGAGAGATAGGGTGTTTTTGGTGAGCCTCACATTTCTATCACATTTTTAAGAGGAGCTAGAGAGTCAAGTGTATCAAGAAAAATGCGATTAAACTGTAGAACAACTTAATTAACAGGGAGGTACTTAAGGAAGCCCCAGTTTATGGAAGTAAGCCTGTTACTGAAGGTTTCAGGATTGAAAGAAGAAAGCTTGCGACACTCTTTAAAATGGTAGAATTTAGGTATTTGGGAACAGTAATGCTGGACTTGGATAGGGAGTTGGGCAGGGCTCTAGGGTCATGATATAGGGTGGGGTCAGAGGTAAGAATCCAGTCCAAGGTGGTATCTTGGGTATTGTTGTTGTTGTTGAAGTGGGTAGGAGTTGTGATAAGTTGATGGACGCTGTTGTAGGTTGATTTGAAGGGAGGGAGGAGAGGTAGAGGATAGTTTTTGCCAGTCGATATTTACATCGCCTAGTAGTAACATCTCATAAGGGATATTAATAGAAATCCATGCTAGAATAGATTCGAGGATGGGAATGTTGTTTCCATGTGGGATATAGACAGAGGTAATGGCAAATTTCTTGTGGGGGGTTGAAGTGACAGTTTAGATGCGATAGTTCAGCTGGTTGAACATTAGGCAATGATATTGGTGGGGGATAGGTTAAGGCGTTCAGAATACATAAATGTAGCACCTCCACCTTTTTTGGTGGTTCTATCTTGGTGATAGATGTTGTAGCAGGAGTAGTATTTCAGTGTTAGAAATATGTGTTTTTAGCCAAGTTTCAGGTAGGGCCAGGATGTGTGGTGATTGGTGAGTGATCCAGGAGTGTAGTTCTGTAACTTTATTAGGTAGATTTTGTACATTAATAGCAAAGATAAAGAGATGTTTAGTGAGATAGGTGTTTGTTGTGATTGGGCTAGATGGGGCTGGGTTGGAGAGGATGTCGTTAGATGATAGTAAATTGTTAGAAAAAGGGGAAGGTTTATTTCCATAAAGGTAAAGCCAGTGGGTTTGCATTTAGATTTGAGGGATGTGATAGAGACAAAGAAATGTTTTATTTTGATGAGATGTGTGAAGGAGGAAGAGTTAAAGAGAGAAGGGACAAATTAGGAAGGGCAGGGAGGGTTCCTTGTGGAGTATAGAAGTGTAGGTTGGGGATGAATGTGAAAAATTAAGGTTTGTATGATAGGAGGCAAGTAAAGAAAGGTACATAAGCAGGACTGATGGGAGGTAGAGGGACGGCATGGTTTGAAATAAGATAATGACAGTAGAAGGATGACAGAGCTAGGTAAACGTGTGTGGGGAAGAGGTTATTTACTAAGGAGGAGAGGGTTGAGAAATAAGATGAAAATGATGAAGAGAAAATATTAAGGAGAGATTAATTTACAAGGTAGAGAGGAGTGAGCATTAGTAGATTAAGGGAAGGTAGAGTCAAAGGCTGGAGATATGCGAAGATGCTGTGAGTGTGGGGAAGATAATGAGAGGGAGGGGGATGAGAGAGTGGGGTTGTGGTGTGGGTAGGTATAAACAGTAATTGATATATTAGTGGAAATATGGAAGGAATAGGAAGCTATTTGGAGAGGAGTGGTAGGACATTTACAGGGGACAGCTGTGATTGGATAAGTAGGGAGAGTGGGAGGGGTAGGAAACGAGGAGTAGCCAGTATAAATGAAATGAAATGAAAGTGGGGGTGGGTGGAAATGGGGGTAAGGTAGATGAACTGAGCGGGTTAGTCCGGAAATGGCAGTCACCACAAAAAAAAATCAGCAAGCCAGAAAGGAAACCGCAAGGAGCACACAGTGAGAGTCAGCAGGTAAGTAGAAGAGGTGGGCGGTGTAGTCAGAGAGGGAAGAGATGTTATAGCGCGGTATATACAGGCATTCGGAGTAAGATAAAAACAGTTAAAAGGAAACCACAAACAGAAAACAAAAGAGTACAGCTAACTAAGAGAGTTGGCACTAGGGTAGTGACTAACTTATTGATAGCACAGAGAATCAAAGAGGCAAGGTTTTTATAAAAGAGGTAAGAGTTTGAGGGGTCTCAGTGGTATGCAGGTAGCCTTCACAGTAGACAAAGCAAGACTAATTTGTGGTACAAGCTTGGAACATACCTTAGTTTAAACTGGCTATGCAGTAGAGCACAGGCCTTATTCCAGGAGCTGTAGCAGTATCTGTAAAGAAGGTAGAAGCAGTCTGGAAGGGAAGACACTTTGGCTCTTACAACCTATGGAAAGAGAAGGGGAGAGAGTGTGCTGAGTGTAAAAGCTAGGGAAAAACAAAAACAGAGGTACTATAAGTAACTACTGATAACTGCTAGAGAGGAGTTGGTTGAGATAAAATATGAAAATAAATCAATAAATAAAAACACACGTTATTAGTTTTACAGATTAGAGCAGTAGAAATGTGAGACAGAAGTTCAGTGACTTACTTCCACTATAGCACTTTCACATAAAAATGGTAATCAACTAGTCATGATGTCTTAGTATAAAACAACTATTACAATAAAAAACTTACATAGGGGAGACTAAGAGGTGTTTTGTACTGTGTTTTACTCCTTGAAGGCTTTGGCCGAGACGTCAGAGTTTTAATCTGGAACACTGGTGGTCATCTTTTTTGCTAACAAGGCAAAAGTTTTCTTCATTGTTGCAGTTGATGGTTTATTACAATAAAAATGTCTGCTGTAGTTCTAGTAGTACACTTGTGCCGTTTTGTAGTTGAAATAATCCAAGTAATTGAGATATGAGAATATAGCTAAATAGAACTTGTATACTTTAACATTCACTGCAGCTAGAATAACTCTTAAATTGTACAAGCCAGGTTAAGCACTTATAACAATTGGCAGTCTCATGGTGACTGAACCTAGAATTAAAAAAACAATGAGTGAGCTAACTTTCACATCCACAAAGCTGCTATTAAAAAGAGTTAAAGTACTAGAGCACATTTTATTTCCCAGCGTATCCATTGCATTCCCATCATTGTCATACGGAACAGGGATAGCAGTAGTAAGGATTAGAAAACAGGTACTGTGTGTGTCTGGGGTACATTTTATAACCCGTCAAACTTTTTGGGAGCAGGAGGCTGACCATCAGGTACGCTAAAAGCAGTGAGAAAAACATTTGCAAAGGCAGACAATGACGGAAGAATAGCCACAGGTTTAGACATCGCTAAATGTAACAAATAATAATATATTTTCTGTGCCATACAATTTTACTCTGCTTCTATTAAAAAAAAAAAAAACACTTTCATCCCAGATAAAATGCCAGTAAAAGAAATCCCTTTGGGGGAAATATGACATATTTTAGAATCATAATGCTCTACTTGGGAAGAAATTCCTGAAGCACAATCACCCCCTAAAAGTTCTGCTCTTCAGACTAAAATTCCATGTCTTAAAGAGAAGGAACGCTTTTCCTTTTCTTGCATGCAGAATCAAAAGGTAATGAAAAATCATGAAATTCCTTGGCAAATCCAAGTAAGTCAGCCCTGTCCACAGAAACAAACAGAAAGGGAATAGTGGAATGGTTTTTTTCAGTAAGCACACTGTCCCTGAAAAATGACTGACTTTTAGTAGGTATATTAACCCCAGCACTGACATCCTTTTTCCAGCCAAGTGAAGAACCTTGACCTGCCCTGTCCTCTGACATTGACAAAAGTGTCTCTCCCTTGCCCACCAAGGGCTTCACAGGATATGGCTAAGCCGCAGTTTTTGATAGCTGAAATGGTTACACTATGGAGACTGGGGGTGGGGCAATCTGAACAGCAAGTGGCAACCAGTGGCTGAGGCAGAAAAGCTGACCAACACCCAAAGACTCCTTGACACTTTTCTTCTGTTTGCAAGCAGAGGAAGGTATACCTTAGAAAACCAAAGTCTGCTCCATAATTAAGCCAAGGAAAAGACACTGAAAGTGTGCAGTACAGCCTAAACAAGTTGATAAATCGTAAGATAGAAAATAAGTGGTCCTGAGGTAAGTAAACCACCAATAGTCCCCCACAAGCACAATGTCCTGCTCCAAACACAAACACTGAAGTACAAAATAAAATTTTAGTCAAAATAAAAACTTCTTTTCACAGAAAGTTCACACTAGCATTTACAAAAAATAAAAAAGTAGTGACAGTCCCACAAGTAGGGCTGTGCTCAGTGTTGCACAAAACATCACTTTTCCTAGCAAACACTGCATTGTCAAACACCAGCAGTGCTGCATATAGCAATCTTATAAACACAAACAATGATGAACATAACAATCTTACACAGCCAGTGCAGGACATAACAGTAGTAAACATAAACAGTGCACAGGGCAGTTTTAAACACAAGAGTTGCTGCACACAAATGTTGCACACAAGCATTACTGTACACAGCAGTATTACAGAAAATAGACAAGTGTTATACAAGCAGTGTTGTGCATAGCAGTCTTACACAGAAGCTGTGCTGCACACAACAGCACTATAAACACAAGCAATTCTGTACATATTGTGTAGACAGAAGCAGTGCTGTGTGCACAGAAGTGCTACAAGTAGTGTTGTGCACAGCAGTGTTAAACATGTATGCAGTGCTGCACAAAGCAGTGTTACATACACAAGCAGGGTGCTATTCAGTAGTGTTAGGCAGAGTGTGTTACAAGCAGTACTTTACACAGCAGTGTTAAACATGTATGCAGTGCTACACAAACAGTGTTTTACACACACAAGCAGAGAGTTTCAGATATGAATGGTGCACAACACAGCAGTGTTACGAACATGGGCATTGGTGTACACAGCAGTGTTACAAACAAGAGCAGTACTGCACACAGCAGTGTTATGGGTATGAGTGGTGGTGTACACCCAGTCACACAGTGTTAAACATGTACAGAGTGCTGTACAAAGCATCATTACATACACAAGCAGGGCTGTACTCAGCAGTGTTAAACATGTATGCAGTGCTGCACAAAGCAGTGTTACATACACTAGTGTTGTATACAGCAGTGTGTTAAACATGTATAAAGTGCTACACAGTGCAGTGTTACATACACAAGCAGGGATGTACTCAGCAGTGTTAGACATGGTATCGGACACAGCAGTGCTATTGTCATGAATGGTGCCAAATACAACAGTGTTATTGGCATGAGCAATGTTATACACAGCAGTATTACATGCACAAGTGGTTGTATACACAGCAGTGTTATGAGCACGATGAAAAAGCAGTTTATTGTGTTTATGTTTACTTACTGTATAGTGCAGTGATCGTAATGGAGAAATTTCACATAAAGCCCAAGAGAATGAAATCACAGTGAAATCAAACAGTGCAGATTTGTATAGAACACAAGGTAGACAAAACATGACACCACAATAAAATCCAACATCCAGCGTTTTGTATAGCATGAAGTGTAGAAACATAAGATGAAGTAATGTGTGACAAGCAAAGAACGATATTGCAGATAAGTCATTAAGAAACACAAAGGCAGAATATACAATGAGCACAAACTCTACTAGTAGACAGAGGACATGGTTTGAACAGTACACACAATACCTACAAGTAAAAGCAGAGGCTGCTATGCATTTCACAACAAGGAGTGCTTTACACACTGTGTGTGCAGAATCAAAAAAATTCTTATTTCATCAGCTGTTTTGAATGATAAAAGAAATCTGGATGCATACAGATAATTGCACTATAACACAAACTGTGAGCAGAATTTGCACTGATTTGCCTTTAAATTGTTAGCTAGGTTAAACCTGCTAGGCACAGGTGCCTTTTTCAGGGGTGAGCTGTCAGCACTTTCTTGTTAAGTAACTTGCTCAGAGTCACAAAACAGGCTGATGGAATCCACTCCATATCTACAGAATAAATCTCATTAGCAGAAGACAACCTTAACCCTATTCTTTAAGATGCCATGAAGGCAAACATGCCTATGTAATTAATCTTGAAAGTAGCAGTAAGCTTTTGGGTTTTTACTAAGCTTGAGTAAGATACTTCTCAAGCTAACCCTCCACCCATGGAAGCAGCATCCCAAAAAATGGCACACAAACCAACCAAGTCCAGGAAAGCCACACGATAGCAATCTTAAAATAAACAAACAAAAAAAACAATCTTGTAGCTATTATGGTGGCATTACAATGAGACAGTGGCAACGGGTAGTGCAGTTTCCTCCTAGATAGCTCTACAACCAAGGACTGAGATGTGCTTTGCAAAAACGTCTCCATTTTCAGGGAGCCATTGGGAATCCTATATGTATTTGAATAATGTGACACATTCACTCAGCAAATCATATTCCTTTGAATAATGAACTACTGAAATCGTTCAAAAATACATGAAGCTAAGCAACTTAAACCTCAGACCTTTCATTGTCTACGCTGGACACCATATGAAGCTAAGCAGCTTAAACCTCAGACCTTTCGTTGTCTAGGCTGGACACCATATGAAGCTAAGCAGCTTAAACCTCAGACCTTTCGTTGTCTACGCTGGACACCATATGAAGCTAAGCAGCTTAAAACTCAGACCTTTCGTTGTCTACGCTGGATACCATATGAAGCTAAGCAGCTTAAACCTCAGACCTTTCGTTGTCTACGCTGGACACCATATGAAGCTAAGCAGCTTAAACCTCAGACCTTTCGTTGTCTACGCTGGACACCATATGAAGCTAAGCAGCTTAAACCTCAGACTTTTCGTTGTCTACGCTGGACACCATATGAAGCTAAGCAGCTTAAACCTCAGACCTTTCGTTGTCTACGCTGGACACCATATGAAGCTAAGCAGCTTAAACCTCAGACCTTTCGTTGTCTATGCCGGACACCATATGATGCTAAGCAGCTTAAACCTCAGACCTTTCGTTGTCTACGCTGGACACCATATGAAGCTACCAGCTTAAACCTCAGACCTTTCATTATCTACGCCGGACACCATATGAAGCTAAGCAGCTTAAACCTCAGACCTTTCGTTGTCTACGCTGGACACCATATGAAGCTAAGCAGCTTAAACCTCAGACCTTTCATTGTCTACGCTGGACACCATATGAAGCTAAGCAGCTTAAACCTCAGACCTTTCGTTGTCTACGCTGGACACCATATGAAGCTAAGCAGCTTAAACCTCAGATTTTTCATTGTCTACGTTGGACACCATATGAAGCTAAGCAGCTTAAACCTCAGACCTTTCGTTGTCTACGCTGGACACCATATAAAGCTAAGCAGCTTAAACCTCAGACCTTTCATTGTCTACTCTGGACACCATATGAAGCTAAGCAGCTTAAACCTCAGACCTTTCATTGTCTACGCTGGACACCATATGAAGCTAAGCAGCTTAAACCTCAGACCTTTCATTGTCTACACTGGACACCATATGAAGCTAAGCAGCTTAAACCTCAGACCTTTCGTTGTCTACAGTGGACACCATATGAAGCTAAGCAGCTTAAACCTCAGACCTTTCATTGTCTATGCTGGACACCATATGAAGCTAACCAGCTTAAACCTCAGATCTTTCATTGTCAACGCTGGACACCATATGAAGCTAAGCAGCTTAAACCTCAGACCTTTCGTTGTCTACGTTGGACACCATATGAAGCTAAACAGCTTAAACCTCAGAAGTTTCACTGTCTACGCTGGACACCATATGAGGCTAAGCAGCTTAAACCTCAGAAGTTTCATTATCTACGCTGGACACCATATAAAGCAAAACAGCTTAAACCTCAGATCTTTCGTTGTCTACGCTGGACACCATATGAAGCTAAGCAGCTTAAACCTCAGACCTTTCGTTGTCTACGCTGGACACCATATGAAGTTAAGCAGCTTAAACCTCAGACCTTTCGTTGTCTACGCTGGACACCATATGAAGTTAAGCAGCTTAAACCTCAGACCTTTCATTGTCTACGCTGGACACCATATGAAGCTAAGCAGCTTAAACCTCAGACCTTTCGTTGTCTACGCTGGACACCATATGAAGCTAAGCAGCTTAAACCTCAGACCTTTCATTGTCTACGCTGGACACCATATGAAGCTAAGCAGCTTAAACCTCAGACCTTTCATTGTCTACGCTGGACACTTCTTGCTTCTTTAGCTCTAGCTAGTGCCTAAAACTCAGTAAATAAACTCAAGCAGTTTAATGTACACACAACCGATTGTGTGGCCTCCTTGACTAATATTCTGTTGATTTTTCAAAGTGGAAACTAAGCAAAAAATCGGAAACCGAAAGCAAACATTGAAATAATCTGCAATATGCAAAACTACTGTGCGCTTTGCAAAGGTGTAGACAAAAACAGAAGCTCACAAATACAGCTCCCCACTGTGTAATAAACACAAGAACACAATCTAGTAGTAAAAGATGCTAATGAAGGCCTTGGGCTACAACCATTTTATCTGTGAGACTATGAATGAAAAATAAAATTAACTGCAGTATATTTAAGTGCACTGCAAGAGTAACGTGTCATGGCACAACACATCCCTAACAAATGTGCATACAAACACACACAGTATTTTGAGTTTTCAGTATTTTGAACTTTCAACATTTTGGCTTCAGTATTTTGAATTTCAAGATTATGAGCTTTCAAGATTTAGAAGCGGACCTATATATATATATATATATATATATATATATATATATATATATATATATATACACATACACACACACACACACACACACACACACACGTGTGTATGTGTATTTTATATATATATATATATATATATATATATATACATATATATATATATATATTTATCTGTGTTTGCGTGTGTGTATTTTATATATATATATATATATATATATATATATATATATATATATAAAATCACACACAAAGTAATCCAAAAATGGCAGTACCTTGGAACAATGTGAATTCTCTGCTGCGATACTGACTTCTTAGCATTAGTATATATTAAAACAGTTGTACATTAACATCTGCAATTTTGAGTGACAAACAGTTGTCCTCTGACGTTTCGCCTTACACCCTAGTAGGTCATATAAGACCTGGCACTTCCCTTTTTATATAAGTTCACACCTGGTAGGAGGTGGGCCTGACCATGTTGCTTCAGATACAGGTACAAGCCATCTTGTGAATTACTGGAATCACTGTAGTTTAATATTAGTGGGAAGACATTAAAATTCACAAAGGGTGAATCAAAAATATAATAGAAGAAAACTTATGACAGTAATTGGGAAAACATATTACTTGACTTTAAATAGCACTCAAAATATTTATAATTTTTATTTTTCATTTGTTTACCAGGGTAGCACACTGCAATTGGCCATTTGCAGATACCGCCCAGGTGAAATAATTCACATAGAAAAAGTATAATAGAGAGGTAGTGAGCTGTACATGTCAAAACAGATCAGAAAGAAACAAAACCTTTACTGCAGTAATTAACTGATAACTTAGATGGACCAAAAAAACTGACAAATCACATGGCAGAAATCACTTAAGCAAATGCTGAATGTGTTAATAGTTTTACAGTTAATTCCATTGTTATATTCTGGGACTATATTTACATCCCACAACATGACTTTACACATGTAGTCATTCAATTTCACTTACTTTAGAGCGATTATATTAGTAATGCATTTATACTAAAGATGATTAAGTGTTAAAATAATAGCTAGCTTGGCCTTTTAAAAGGTCCAGTCAAAGTAGGTTGATGGACCTTATTTTTTAAAGTCAGACTTTTTTAACCATCCAAGTTCCTGACCAGCTGGCATTTGAGACTCTCGTCCTTCCACATCCTTCTCAACCGCCTCTGCCTCCATGCCCACCTGCTATTAATCATACCTCTCAACCTCTTAGCAGAAGAAATCTGGACACAGCTGAAGATAATTGGTGGGGGGGGGGGGGCAAAGGTCTAAAGATAGGGATAGTTTTTAAGTATCGTTCTTATAAACTTAGAAAGTTGTTAGAATAACAGGTTTTGCATTAATGTGCATTTTCTGAAGGATATGGAGCCTGAAACTCAAGTGTCTCTCTTTATTCAGTCCTCAATGATTTGCCAGAAACACACAAATTTGATGAGGAAGAGACCTAAAATATGAGGCAAAAATCTGGACATTCTGCGAAAATCTGGAGAGTTGAGAGGTATGCTATGAATGACACGCATCCTACTAAACTGAAGCAATCAGATATCCCATGCAGCTGTCAATAATATATTTACCACTGGTAGTGGGGTGGAGAGGAGATAAGGGCATCTTGGTATGGTGTAATTGTAGTGCACTGACAGAGGCTTTCCTGTTTTGCAACTATCTTTCCCAGGACGTAAGCATGCTGTTATAACAGCCGCATGAGCACCATGCTCCAATCAGGCCTAGGTTTGTTTTTTGGGATTTTTTTGTTTTAACTTTTCTTCTGCTGTTTTTTTCTATCGGTCTTTATCAGATTACAGTCATGCAGTGAAGGCAGACCATCTTTAAGTTCAAGAAGCTTTTCATGGTGCACACAAGCCCAGCGCACACTGGGTTTGGGACACTTACAGATGGAAGCCTTACCACTGTCACAATGGACTAGCAGATGGAAGCCATACCACTGTCACAATGGACAAAACTCCACTGCTATTTCACCTAAACACCTCCATGCTTCCACAGGTATGTCATCTGGACCAACAGCCTTTCCATTCTTCATCCCTTCATCCTCTTCATAGCTATCCTTACTTCCTCCTTGCTAATCCATTGCACTTCATGATTCACTAACCCCACAGCATCCAGCCTTCTCTCCCTCTCATTCTCTTCATTCATCAACCCCTCAAAGTACTCCTTCCATCTGCTCAACACACTCTCCTCGCTTGTATGTTTCCCTCATTATCCTTTATCACCTTTACCTTTCCTAGCTCGGTCCCTCTGTCTAGCCAATCGGTACAGGTCCTTTTCTCCCTCCTTAGTGTCCATCCTTTCATACAACTCTTCATAAGCCTTATCCATAGCCTTCGCCACCTCTCTCTTTGCCATGCTCCTAATCTCCTTATATTCCTGTCTACTTTCTTCATCTCTCTGACAATCCCACTTTTTCTTTGCCAACCTCTTTCTCTGTATACTCTCCTGTACTTCCTCATTCCACCACCATGTCTCCTTGTCATCCTTCCTCTGTCCAGATGTCATACCAAGCACCTTTCTAACGGTCTCCCTTACTAGCTCTGCTGTAGTTACCAGCTATTTGGTAACTCTTCACTGCCACCCAGTGCCTGTCTTAACTCTTCCCTGAACTCCACCTCACAATTACCCTTTTTCAATTTCCACCATTTGATCCCTGGTGCTGCCCTCACACTCCTCCTCCTCTTCTTGATCACCAACATCATCTTACAAACCACCATCCTATGCTGCCTAACTACACTTTCCCCGGTCACCACTTTACAGTCTCCAATCTCCTTCAAACTGGCCCTCCTATATAAGATATAATCCACCTGTGTGCATCTTCCTCCACTCTTGTATGTCACCCTATGCTCCTCCCTCTTGTTAAAATACGTATTACCCACAGTCATGTCCATCCTTTTCGCAAAATCCACTACCATCTGACCTTCTGCATTCCTTTGTTTAACACCATACCAAACTTGTCTGAGGAAGGAAGGATACGAAGCCTTCCGAAAATGCTTTTGTTACAATAAAAGTTTTAACGTTATTTTTAAGTCCGTTGACCTGACGTTTTTTACAGTTTTATATCTGGACTACTGTTTACGTTTATTTTGCTTGAATAAGCATTTTTGGTAAAGTCTATACTTTAAGAAAGCTGACGGTGGCAGCGTGTTTTATAACAAGCAACAGCAGACTGTGATTGATTGGGTCCTTGGCACCTTTCTGTTACCATACCTACCCATCACTTCCTCATCCCCTCTGTTCCCTTCACCAACATGCCCACTGAAATCTGCTCCAATCACCACTCTCTCACCCTTGAGAACAGTCATCATGACTTCATCCATCTCACTCCAAATTTTTCTTTCTCGTCCATCACACACCCAACTTGTGGAGCATATGCACTGACAACATTCATCATTACACTATCAATTTCCAGCTTCATAAACATCACTCTATCCGACACTCTTTTCACCTCCAAAACACTCTTAGTCTGTTCCTTCAGGATAATGCCTACGCCATTTCTCCTTCCATCCACACCATGATAAAACAATTTGAACCCACCTCCGATACACCTAGCCTTACTCCCCTTCCATCTGGACTCTTGCACACACAATATACCAACCTTCCCTCTGTCTATCATATCAGCTAGCTCTCTCCCTGTACCAGTCATACTGCCAACATTCAAAGTTCCGACCCTCACTACCACAGTCCTAGCCTTTCTCCTCTCCTCCTGCCTTCGGCCATGCCTTCCACCTCCTCATACTGTTATGTGGGAAAATTCTCTTTTTCCCCTTTATTTACTTACTTTGTTTTTTTGCTTATTTTATCCTATTGTAGTGCTCAACTGAAAAGTTTGTATGATTAGTTTTTTGTTTGTCTCTATTAAGCTTGTCATTTGGTATTTGAATTAACTACTCATTAAAAATGTGTTTGCTTGGTACTGACTCACAGCTGCTTGTTTTGGTGTACACTTTGCAAATTTTATTCAGGACTTGTAAATGCATACATTACTTTGTTTTTAGGTCAGATTATTTTACGAGTGCCAGTTTGCACATTAACTACAGAATCAGCTATATAAAGAATTTGATGACTGAATTTCAGTTTGTTACTTGATATACAACTGTTGGTTTGCAATTAATTTTCTGTGATTTGCAGAATACTTCATAGTAGTATAATTCCGACTTACTGATCTTACAAATTATTTCCAGTTTATAGTTAATGTACAGAAAACATGTTAGAGACAAATGATTTATACTGAATGAACTGTCATATATGCATCTGAAATGAATGTTCGTGCCAAAACGTTTATATCAGAAGCAAATGTAGTCAAATCATGTACAGCTAAAACACCGGTTCATTGTAAAAGGTGCTCTGCAATGTCTCCCATCAGAATCCAGCTATCTTTTTTGAAGTGAATTACCCCTAAGTGTTTTAATTTTTTTTAATTTTTTTTATTTTGGAGGACTGTTGAGAATAAAAAACCCTTTACTGTGCAACTATAAAGAAACAAGTGGTGTACATTTGTCTTTCCTTTACCATTAACTAAATCTCAGTTTCCATTTTATTTAATTTCTAAACTTTGTGAGAAGTTTGAGACAGAAAAGCAAACAGAAATATATTTTTGAATGTACATTGTGTCAGAATACTTTTTGCCAAGTTGGAAATCGTTGTTTCTTAAAGGCCTATGACTCTGATTCAAAACTAAGCTGCTAGTTTTATCCCCAAGTATGGAAAAGCAAATAATCACTGGTCTGATATTCTTTATTAATGGCTTGCCACTTGAATGGAATTTGCTTAGCAGGTCACTACAATGTTAACTTAGGTCAGAAAGGAATAAATGATACTAAGAAAATATAAATCTACACAATCTACACAATTAAAAACGTAAGTAAGATTCAGGAGTAGGACAGCATGAAAGGGATGAGACAGAGTAAAAAGCATGGAAAAGAAAAGTGATCTATTCAGTATATGGGGGTGTTCTCTCGTTCAGAAGCTTCTGAATAAACAAGGACAATGATAAAGTGCTCAAAAATTAAAGTTCTGTTTTTGAAAGATGAAATCCAGAAATTATACCAACAATTTTTAAACAGAATTTCTGGTCATCACCATGATTTCATTATACTTTTCTAGTGCAGCTATCTATATGTAGTACTTTTCTAGTGCAGCTATCTATATGTAGCACTTTTCTAGTGCAGCTATCTATATGTAGTACTTTTCTAGTGCTATCTATATGTAGCACTTTTCTGGTGCAGCTATCTATATGTAGTACTTTTCTAGTGCTATCTATATGTAGTACTTTTCTAGTGCAGCTATCTATATGTAGTACTTTTCTGGTGCAGCTATCTATATGTAGTACTTTTCTAGTGCTATCTATATGTAGTACTTTTCTAGTGCAGCTATCTATATGTAGTACTTTTCTAGTGCTATCTATATGTAGTACTTTTCTAGTGCAGCTATCTATATGTAGCACTTTTCCAGTGCAGCTATCTATATGTAGTACTTTTCTAGTGCTATCTATATGTAGCACTTTTCTAGTGCAACTATCTATATGTAGTACTTTTCTAGTGCTATCTATATGTAGCACTTTTCTAGTGCAGCTATCTATATGTAGTACTTTTCTAGTGCAGCTATCTACATGTAGCACTTTTCTAGTGCAGCTATCTACATGTAGCACTTTTCTAGTGCAGCTATCTATATTTATTTTATTTATTTATTTTTTGTATTATTTATATGTAGTACGTTTCAAGTGCAGCTATCTATATGTAGCACTTTTCTAGTGTAGCTATCTATATGTAGCACTTTTCTAGTGCAGCTATCTATATGTAGTACTTTTCTAGTGCAGCTATCTATATCTATATGTAGAATTAAAAGAAAGCTAACAGTACTTGTCATAATTAAGAGAGGAAAAAGTCATACCAAATTCAGGATTCATATTTGTTTTTCCAGAAACATGGAAAAGCAGTGTCCATGGACTTGGAGCCTTCAGAAGAATGCAGGAGCTTCCTCGAGAAATATGAGAACTAGAGATGGTAGTGGACTAGACGGTAGGCGAAATGGGCACAGCAGGCCTGAACAGGAGGCAGTAAGAGACCAGTAAGCAGGATGGGGTAGGCAAGGGTAGTGGTCAAGGGAGGCAAGAGAACTTGGACAGAATTTGTAAAAGAAATGTAGGTCACAAGTAATACAAGTAATAAGAAATATGGTGCTGTGTCACATGTAGGGGAGGGAAGCTTGGCATGCAGCCAAGAAAGTACAAGAGAGAAGCCAAAGCTAAAGAAAAACTGTAGACAACACTGACTAAAGATGAAGGGCAGACACAGCCAGAGAAGGTCATGCATAAAAATGAAAGCTGGAATGGGAGCACCCCACCACATGGGGGCACCAGAGATAAAAGTGAAAGAGCAGTGGAAGGACCTTATAAGGAAGGGTGCACTAAGGGGCCTGAAAGGGATTGCATGTATTACAGGTGAGGTAACCAGGACAAAAAGCAACGACAGACAGGTGTAGTGGAACTTTTGGGGGACTGCTGAAAAAAAGAGAACTAGGAGGGGAATATATCAAGAGGTCAACAAGACATTAAGTGAATGCTTATACTATGAAGTAAATTTGTTAAAACAGCTTTCAGGATCAGTGGAGGTTTCTCTTTTTTCCACTGTTTTGTTACTTCAGGGTAACTATACACAAGTTTTGGTGGTGTGAAGGCTTCACCCCTATATGAGATACAGGGAGACTTGCTCCAAGAAAAAAAAGTCTTGCGTTTAAGTTCACGGATAGTAGTTCCAGTGGCTTAGTTTTGGAAGATCAGCAGTTGCTTAAACTGCTGTCAGTCTAGTAATATGAATCTTTCTAGGTACAGGAGGCAGGAGATGTGATTTGAGAGAAGAGGGCTTTTCTGACTGCAGCGAATCACAAACATAGTTAAGGGCCTTGCATAGTGGAAACTATGTTACAATGAAACCACTTTAGAGGCTCAAACAGAAAGGCAGTGTACAGGTGACAAAGCTGGTCACCAAAATGGAGGAGTACACGTGATGTATATATATATATATATATATATATATATATATATATATATATATATATATATATATATATATATATATATATATATATATATATATATAGGTTCATAGGTAGGTACTAGGCTATCAGCCCAAGGGCCTAAGTAAGCCTAGCCAACAAGGCTCCATGGCTTATGCCACCCAAGAAAGTTAGCTTCCTGTGCCCCTGTCGAGCAGAGCCACAGAAGTGATCCCCGGGGTGTGTTTCCTATTTCCCATCCACTCATCAAGATTTTTCTTGAAGAGTGCTAATGAGGAACTTTGCTTGACATAGATAGGTAGCTTGTTCCAGAGTATAGGAAGTCTCTGGGACAGGAATCCACACCTCCAGCATGTGCTGTTTATTGTGGTGACAAGGTTTAGGTCCCTAGAGCATGTAGTTTGGAGGGAATGGGATTTCTTCAGGTGTAGCATCTCCAACAGCTCTGGGTTTAACATAGCTTTATATGTTAGGCAGAGATCTCCTCGGAGTAGGCGATATGCTACAGAGTAAAGCTGGGGGTTTTTGAGGCGGTCAGTGTAGGGCACCTGTTTGAGGCCAGTAATCCACTTTGTAAGGTACTTCTGTGGCCTTTCCAGCTGCTGCAGATGTCTTGTGAGGTATATTTCATAAAGGGGTATTGTACTCTATAATGGGTCTAATGAGTGCTGAGTAGAGGGGAGCAATGATCTCTTTTTTCCTGGATGAGAACCCTTTTGTGATGAGGTGTGCCACATAGAAGAATTTCCTGACTAATGTGGCGATGTGATTATCAAAGGAGAGACTACTGTCCACCTGGGTCCAAAGGTCTATCATCACACATTTGGCATTAAGTAGGCTGCCGTTTATGTGGTAATGCACAGGTAAAGAGTTTTTACAAAAGGGGATGACAATGCACTTTTTGGCATTGAGCTTGAGGCCATGCCTCTGACAACAGGCATCTGTCTCAGTGAAGCCCTTCTGTAGGATGTCCACATCATTTGAGGACTCGACTACGGCTCCTAGTTTGCAGTCATCTGCGAACTTCGTTAGCCAGAGGTCTTCTGTGTTAGCTTGTACTTCAGAGAAGTAGATACCAAACAGGAGAGGTCCCAGGACTGAACCCTGTGGTACTCCACTTGTCACTGGTTTGAAGTCAGATTTGGAGTCTGTAACTTGTACAGTGTGGGTTGGTCAGTGAGCCAGTTGGCAACTCATCTTATGACGTAGGGATTTATACTCAGTTTAGTGAGTTTAGCTATAATCCCAGAATATGGGATGGTGTCGAAAGCCCTGGCATGGTCAAGATAGGCTGTGTGAACCACCTTACCCTCGTCTATGGCTTTGGTGACTGCCTCAAAGAAGGTGATCAGGTTCATAAGGCATGATCTGCCTTTCACAAACCCGAACTGGGTGGGGTCCAGAGTCTGTAGGTTGCCAATGTCTTTGTTTATGAATTCCATGATGATAAGTTCCATGGCTTTGCAGACCAGGCTCGTCAGGCTAATAGGGCAATAGTTCCCAGGATCAGTGGTGGCTCCCCCTTTGTCTAGTGGGACAACGGTTGCTGTGCGCCATTCAGTGGGCACAAAGCCTGACATGAGACTATGATTGAACATGGTGCTTAGGTGGGGAGCCAGTTCGTTCTGAAGTTCATGTAAAACGCAGCCTGGGATGTTGTCTGGTCCCATGGATGCTGTGTTTTTAGTTTTAGGGAGTGCAGCGTTTACCTGCATAGATGTGATTACAGGGAAACTGCATTTTTTCTGTATAGATATGGGCCCTTTAGGGGGTGAGAGGGGGGTAAAGTTAGCACTGAACCTATCTGTTAGCATGTTGGCAATATCAGCTGGTTCTGTAATTTTCATGCCATTGTGCTGTAACTCAGAGCAGATCTAGCTGTTGTCATTGAGATTCTTGACATAGCTATAGAATGCTTTGTGGATGCCCTTAGAATCAGTGGCGATTTTGTTTTCATACCTAGCTTTGGAGGATCTTATAAGGGATCTCAGCTTCTTATTGAGGCTGACCAGGGAGCTCCTCCACTAATGGGATTTTACTCTCTTTTGCAACAGTTTCTACCTTCTGTTGTAGAGTTTGTTTATGGCAGAGGTCCACCAAATTGGCTTCCTTTTTTGGAGGATAGCTTCTTGGTTCTGTTTGGGATAGCACAATCCATGCACTTGTGTAAGTGCTTATAGAGTGCATTTATGTAGGATTCAGCAGTCGTAACTGTAATGTCCATCTGCATGAGTGTAATGAAGTTTGCCACTTCTATCTTAAAAAGCATGAAGTTGGCGTTGGAGACATTTTTTACCATGGTTTCCTTAATGGTGGGTGGGGCGGGATGCGGATATCTAGGGTGATTAGTTTATGGTCAGATCTGGCCAACGAGGAACTGACCAGGTGTGGAACACCGGTCACTCATGTTGGTAATGACTAGGTCTAGGATACTGTTGCTCCTGGTGGGGGTGTGGATAAGCTGATCTAGGGCACTGGAATTTATGTATTCCAGAAAGCATTGAGTGAATGAGTTGGTACAGGGGTAGTTTTCCCAGTTAATGGTGGGGTAGTTGAAATCGCCCATTATTAAGGTGTTTGGTTGAACCCTAATATTTTCCAGTATATCAAGAAAAGAGGAGTGGGAATCCTGGGGCATGGTGGGGGATCTGTAGCAAGCTACAATTTGGATTGCAGTTTTGCCCAGAGTTAGTTGAACTTGGATAACCTCGGATGCATTATGCTGCGCAACTAGCCTGGAGGTGTGGATATCCTTAATGAATATGGACACAATTCTGCCTTTGGTGTTCTGGTCCAAGTTAGATGGCCAAAAAGTGTGGTATGAGTTATAGCCTGATAATGCAGGGGTACTCTCTAGAGCCCTGTACCAGGTCTCAGTCACTGCACAGATATCGATGTTCACCATTTTAAGGAGTGCCTCGAGTAAGTGCATTTTGAGATTTACACTTCTAGCATTGAGTAGCATTACCCTAAGTTTTTGCTTGCCTGTTCCTGTTACAGTGGTGAATTTGTCATTTGAACCTTGCCTAAAAAAGGCACTATAGTGGTAGCAAGACCCTTAGTCAGTATCTGGAATCCCATGTGCAACAGGTGCAGGCCATCTCTGGCAAAGCATTGTGGTCTGTCGACCATGTCGTCCCAGGCAGACAGATACTGGATCCCTTTAGAATGACATCAGAAGCTTAGCTAATTGTTGAAGTCAACAATTGGCTAAGCTTCAACAATTGGCTAAGCCAATTGTTGAAGTCAATCATTCTGTCCTTGTATTGCGGTATCATTCTGGGCGATGGCAGGATGTTACTCAGGGCTAGGGTCATACCTGCCTGGGCTACAAGATCAGACAGCTCTTCCATGTTTCTTTTCATGTAGTCCAGGGAGGTACATCTCAGTTCATTCACACCAACATGAACAATGACAGAGTCACATTTGTACTTGTTGTGGAGTGACCTGAGTGCGTGGGTTATGTGGCGGATCCTGGCACCTGACAGGAACCTTCTCCTTGTTTAGCCTGGTGAGTGGGACATCAGTGTTCCTGACTATAGAGTCACCTCTGTGTAGTAAGTTGGGTACGTTGTTTTGCCTTATGGGCTGTGGTTTATTGGCACACCAAGTCTGTGGGCTATGTGTCATTTGGGTTGTGTTGGGGGGTGGAGGTTGCTTGCGTTTCTGCTTTGGAGGTCTGTGTTGCTTGAGCAGATTATTATTGAGAGCCTCTGCAAATGTTTTTGTGTTTCTATGTGTGGATTTTGATGGTGTAGGTTGAGAGGGACTATGTGATGAGTGTGGTGTGGTGCAAGTGTTTACCTTCTCCTCTTGACTGTCAAGTTCAGTCTTGGCTGGAGAGAGCTTTACCTCCAGTTTGGCTAGATAAGTGCATCTCTCACAGGTTGTGGTGTTGGGTGGTAGGAGGAGAGGGTTGTCTGTGTACATGAGGCAGTTGCTACATTGCCCCAAGATGCCCAGATTCATCAAATAGACAGGAGAGAACACAGGGAGCTGACCCTTGGACATGCCTGATTAAAAAACTATTTTCCTCTAGACAAGCGATTAAAATGAGTATAAGAGCTGTTTTTCTCTAAGCAAGTGAGGAAAGTAAGTACAAAAGCTGTTTTCCTCTAGGTAAAGAGGAATGTTGAGTGCTGTAGTAATTTGTAGCTTATTTAGTGCTAACAAGTTCTGAACAAGTGCTGAGCACGAATAAGCAAATTCAAGTGCTAAAACTAATAATACCTGGATCTTGTGGTAGATAGGCTACCTAGTGCTTACCACTCCCACTGATAAGCTAGAATGCTTCCCTCAAACAAAGAAAGGCTTGGGGGGGTGGGGGGGCTCAGAAGCTTACAAGCAGTCCTGGATACAGCAAATCTGTATCTGGACTAGACTATTTACAGGAAGGGTGGGAAGCAAACGCAGGCTTTTAAACCAGAAAGTTGAAAGAGATGGAAAACTCCCCAAACGGCCAATAAACTACCACTCTTGTGGTAGATAGGCTACCTAGTGCTTACCACTCCCACTGATAAGCTAGAAGGCTTCCCTCCAACACAGAAAGGCTTGGGGGGCTCAGAAGCTTACAAGCAGTCCTGGATACAGCAAATTTGTATCTGGACTAGACTAGTTACAGGAAAGGTGGGAAACAAGCGCAAACACAGGCTTTTAAACCAGAAGGTTGAAAGAGATGGAAAAACTGCCCAAATGGCCAATAAACTACAATTTCAGGGCCAGAAACCACGCTCGTGGTAGATAGGCTACCTAGTGCTTACCACTCCCACTGATAAGCTAGAAGGCTTCCCTCCAACACAGAAAGGCTTGTGGGGCTCAGAAGCCTACAAACAGTCCTGGAAACAGCAAATCTTTATCTGGACTAGAATAGTTACAGGAAAGGTGTGAAACAACTGCAAACGCGGGCTTTTAAACCAGGAAATTGAAAGAGACAGAAAAACTGCCAAATGGCCAATAAACTACAATTTCTGGGCCAGACAACACTCTTGAGGTAGATAGGCTACCTAGTGCTTACCACTCCCACTGATAAGGTAGAAGGCTTCCCTCCAACACAGAAAGGCTTGGGGGGGCTCAGAAGCTTGCAAACAGTCCTGGATACAGCAAATCTGTTATCTGGACTAGACTAATTACAGGAAAGGCAGGAAACAAGCTTAGAATTTATATATATTGGGCTGAAGGAGGGTCTCTGTGTTCATCAGTTGCAGTGACTAACATTGAGCAGCTTCCCTGCCCCCCGGAGAGGTGGTTACTGACTTGAAACTGTAGTTTTATTGGCCACTAGGGGTCATTTCCATAACTCCTTCATCTTCCTCTCTTAAAACCTAGTTGCCTCGTGGTTTGAGCGTCTTTTCAGGCTTGTTGGCTGTTGGTGAAGCACCCTCCAAGAGGAAAAAACGCTGAGAGAAGAAGGGAGCCACTTTTGAGATTTTAAGTATTTTTCTCTGTTTATTTGCTAAGTTTTTCTGCATAGCTGCCTAGCTTGAGCATTTTCTGGCTTGTTAAACTTGATTTCTGTATTAGTAGCTGTATTTAGAGCACAACCAAAAGCTGTTTGCTGAATTTCCTGTTTGCACTTAATTTTAAATCGTTTTTTCTTAAAACTTGCATATTTTCTGTCCTTGACCTAGCACTCTTGTGTGGGGTCATTTACTGCACTGTTATAACTTGATATTACTTGTGAACCTCTGCTATCTCTGTAAAAACAAAACAACAAAAAATCTTGCTTTTTTCCCACTTTTTCTGAGAGTTAAAAATGTTCAGTTACAGGCTTGCTGTTCCTGAACTGTTTGAAAGTTTCTGTGAGGCCATTTCTGCTTGGGCTGAAGGAGGGTCTCTGTGTTCATCAGTGGCAGTGACTAACATTGAGCAGCTTCCCTGCCCTCGGAGAGGTGGTTACTGACTTGAAACTGTAGTTTTATTGGCCACTAGGGGTCATTTCCATAACTCCTTCATCTTCCTCTCTTAAAACCTAGTTGCCTCGTGGTTTGAGCGTCTTTTCAGGCTTGTTGGCTGTTGGTGAAGCACCCTCCAAGAGGAAAAAACGCTGAGAGAAGAAGGGAGCCACTTTTGAGATTTTAAGTATCTTTTCTCTGTTTATTTGCTAAGTTTTTCTGCATAGCTGCCTAGCTTGAGAATTTTCTGGCTTGTTAAACTTGATTTCTGTATTAGTAGCTGTATTTAGAGCACAACCAAAAGCTGTTTGCTGAATTTCCTGTTTGCACTTAATTTTAAATCGTTTTTCTTAAAACTTGCATATTTTCTGTCCTTGACCTAGCACTCTTGTGTGGGGTCATTTACTGCACTGTTATAACTTGATATTACTTGTGAACCTCTGCTATCTCTGTAAAAACAAAACAACAAAAAAATCTTGCTTTTTCCCACTTTTCTGAGAGTTAAAAAGTTCAGTTACAGGCTTGCTGTTCCTGAACTGTTTGAAAGTTTCTGTGAGGCCATTTTGCTTGGGCTGAAGGAGGGTCTCTGTGTTCATCAGTGGCAGTGACTAACATTGAGCAGCTTCCCTGCCCCGGAGAGGTGGTTACTGACTTGAAACTGTAGTTTTATTGGCCACTAGGGTCATTTCCATAACTCCTTCATCTTCCTCTCTTAAAACCTAGTTGCCTCGTGGTTTGAGCGTCTTTTCAGGCTTGTTGGCTGTTGGTGAAGCACCCTCCAAGAGGAAAAACGCTGAGAGAAGAAGGAGCCACTTTTGAGATTTTAAGTATTTTTTCTCTGTTTATTTGCTAAGTTTTTCTGCATAGCTGCCTAGCTTGAGCATTTTCTGGCTTGTTAAACTTGATTTCTGTATTAGTAGCTGTATTTAGAGCACAACCAAAAGCTGTTTGCTGAATTTCCTGTTTGCACTTAATTTTAAATCGTTTTTTCTTAAAACTTGCATATTTTCTGTCCTTGACCTAGCACTCTTGTGTGGGGTCATTTACTGCACTGTTATAACTTGATATTACTTGTGAACCTCTGCTATCTCTGTAAAAAACAAAAACAACAACAAAAATCTTGCTTTTTCCCACTTTTCTGAGAGTTAAAAAAGTTCAGTTACAGGCTTGCTGTTCCTGAACTGTTTGAAAGTTTCTGTGAGGCCATTTTTGCTTGGGCTGAAGTAGGGTCTCTGTGTTCATCATTGGCAGTGACTAACATTGAGCAGCTTCCCTGCCCCGGAGAGGTGGTTACTGACTTGAAACTGTAGTTTTATTGGCCACTAGGGTCATTTCCATAACTCCTTCATTTGTCCTCAGAGGAGTGGTTTAAGGTTATAACTTGTAGTTTATTGGCCATTTTGGGTCATTTCCTGTCTTTTCCAGCCCCTGCTATAAAGCACGCTTTAGCGATTTAGCCGATTTAGCGCTGAGTTGCTACCGTTGCACACTAGGGCAGCAGCGCCAGAGGTTAAGCAGGTTTAAACTATTCGGGCTACCTAAAGTCCACTCTTCAAATTTTCCCTTAAAACTACCTTCCTCGAACTATACTACTGATCTAATCAGCTTATCCTATAATTAAAAAGATCATCTCTACTTGACTCCAAGTAGACTATTCTCTATCTGTTAAACGTAGCACTTGCTCCTACAGTACTTATTACCTTGATACGGCACTCTTGTCATAGATTGTACCCCACAAAGGCAACCCCCCATTTCTCGGTCACCCACGTCCCCGGAATCTTTTTAAAGTTTTTTGTCTATTCCTTCTAGCATGTCGAGGGATCAGTTGCTAGTGTCCTCTCCTGCTCAGCTGGTTAACCTGGGAATATTGAGGCAATGTTACAATTGCCTCATGTACACAGACAACCCTCTCCTCCTCCCACAAAACACAAATACATGCGAGAGATGCAACTATACGGCCAAACTGGAGGCTGAGCTCTCTCAACATAGGACTGGCAAGACCAGTCAGGAGGAGAAGGTTACCACACACACTATAGACCCAGTCTCACATAGTACCATTACAACCTCAAATCATACACATAAACACACAAAGACATACTCGGAGGCTCTGATCAAAAATCTACCAAAACAGCAGAGGCCACCAAAGCAGACACCCAAACAACCACCACCTCAGAACACAACACCTGCAACACATAGACCTCACAGTCAGAGTGTCAAACAGTCACAGCCCTTAAGGCCAAACACAATGCCAGACACACTAGTCATTGGTGACTCCATAGTCAGACACACTGACGTCCGCTCACCAGACTGAGTAAGGAGAAGGTCACAGTAAGCTGCCTGTCGGGCGCTAGAATCCGCCACATAACGCAAGCACTCAGGTCTCTCAACAGCAGGTACAAATATGACTCAGTCATTGTCCACGCTGGTGTAAACGACCTGAGACGCACCTCCTTGGACTACATGAAAAGAGACATTGAGGAGCTCTCTGATTATGTAGCCCAGGCAGGTATGACCCTGACCTTGAGCAGTATCCTACCTTCACCAAGAATTATGCCACAATACAGAGATAAGATGATCAGCTTTAACAATTGGCTTAAACACTGGTGTCATTCAAAGGGGATCCAGTGTCTGTCTGCCTGGGATGACATGCTGGACAAGCCACGCTGCTGCAAGGGACGGCTTGCACCTGTCACCCTGGGATTCCGGATATTGGCAAAGGCTCTTGCCACCCCATAGTGCCTTTTTAGGCAAGGCTCAAATTCTAAACCTACCACCCTAGAACACAAAAAGGAAAAAACTTAGGGTAATGCTGATCAATGCCAGAAGTCTAAATCTCAAAATGCACGCACTCGAGGCCCTTCTCAGTATGGAGAACATCGATGTCTGTGCTGTGACAGAAACCTGGTTCAAGGCTCCTGAGAGCACCCCAGCTATCAGGTTTTACCTCATATCATGCCCGCCCCAAAATCCGGACAATACCAAGAAAGGAGGGGGTATCCATATTCATCAAGGACACCCACACCTCAAGACTGGTGGCAACGCACGATGCATCGGAGACCATCCAGGTGCAATTAACCATAGGCAAGACTGCTCTGCAAATTGTAGCATGTTACAGGCCACCCTCACAAACTCAGGAACCTCACATGGCCTTCCTGAAAACACTAGAGGGATAAATGTATCACCAAACACCATCATACTAGGTGACTTCAATTACCCTAATATAGACTGGGAACACTACTCAAGCCCAAACACCCTAGCCCAAAAGTTCCTGGAATTCATAAACTCAAATGCCATGGAACAACTAGTCACCATCCCCACAAGAGGAGATAACATACTTGATCTCATCATCACGAACATGGGAGCACAATGTTCAACACCGGAGGTGTACCCCTCACTGGTGAGATCAGACCACAAACTAATCTCGCTGGAGGTCCTCATCCCACCCCCACCTGAAATAAAAAAGACCACAGTAAAGAACTTCTCAAAAGCCGACTTCACACTTCTAAAGACTAGTGTGGTCTCCTTTAAGGCCCCGAGCCGGCAGAAAACAGTACTCAAGCCGCTGAATCACTTACAAATGCCTTCTACCAGCACCTGCAGGACTGCATGGATACGGCAATCCCAAGCAAAACAAAGACTCTTTGTACCAAAGGCAAGTGTCCAGTCTGGTGGACCCCAGCCATAAACAAACTCTACAACAAAAGGAGGAAGCTACTACAAGATAGAGCAAAATCCTTAAAAGGTAAGACACCCTTGATCACTATAAGTAAAAACTAAGAGCTCTCATAAAATCATCCAAAGCAAATTTCGAGAGAAAAATAGCTAAAGACTCAAAAGACAATCATAAGGCCTTCTTTAGCTATGTTAGAAACCTGGGAGGAAACTCCCAGATATGCTCAGAGCTAGTTCAAAATGATGTGAAGATTACTGATCCTACAGACATTGCCAACATACTGGCTGACAGGTTCAGTGCAAACTTCTCCCCTCCCCAAAAAGGAGAGATATCTATACCAAACGATTGCTGTCCCCAAACATCTCCAACGCCCAAGTGAGAACTGCTCTCTCCAAAGCAAAAAACACAGCATCCATGGGACCTGATGGTGTCCCCGGCTGTGTGCTCCATGAACTCAATGAGGAATTAAACCCACAGCTAGGACAGCTGTTTAATCAAAGTCTTACCTCTGGATACGTGCCCAGGAGTGGCGCACTGCAACTGTGGTACCACTTCACAAAGGCGGTGCCTCCACCGACCCTGGAAATTACCGGCCCATTAGCTTGACAAGCCTTATCTGCAAAGCCATGGAGAGGATCATAATGGACCTCATAAATAAAGACATAGGGAATTTGCAGACTTTGGATCCAACCCAGTTTGGCTTTGTCAAAGGCAGATCATGCCTTTTAAACTTGGTTGACTTTTTGAAACAGTCACCAAAGCCATTGATGAGGGAAAGGCAGTCCATACAGCCTACCTCGATCTGGCTAAGGCCTTCGATACAATACCCCACTCGGGTATCATTGAAAAACTCATCAGCTTAAATGTCAACCCATACATCACAAAATGGGTTGCAAACTGGCTGAGTGACAGAACCCACAGGGTCAGAGTTGCTGGCGCCATGTCAGACTCAAAGCCTGTCACAAGTGGTGTCCCACAGGGCTCAGTCCTGGGCCCACTCTTGTTTGGCATCTACTTTTCCGAAGTACAAGCAAACACAGGAGGGTTATGGCTGACAAAGTTTGCAGATGACTGCAAACTGGGCGCCATAGTAGAAAACACATCTGATACAGATATCCTTCAGAAGGGTCTCACAGAAATGGATAACTGGTGCCAGAGCCACGGCCTAAAGTTAAATGCCAAAAAATGCATAGTCATACCCTTCGGGAAAAACAAGGTTACCCCTAGCTACCAAATAGGTGGCAATCCACTGAGCACAGAAGAAGTTATCAGGGACCTGGGGACCCAGGTTGATAGTAGTCTGTCATTCGACACCCATGTAGCTAAAGTAGTTAGGAAGACCTTCTACATTGCCCACCTTATCATGAAGGGATTCTCATTTAGATCAAGGGAGGTCATAGTCTCCTTTACTCATCACTCATCAGGCCAATGATTGAGTACAATGCCCCATTCGAATGTATCTGACCCGACACTTGCAGCAGCTGGAGAGGCCACAAAGTTCCTCACCAAAAGGATAAAGGGTCTCAAAATCTGTCCTATGCTGCCCGACTGAAAGAACTCCAGCTCTATTCAGTCGCTACGCTGCTCAGAGGTGACCTTTGCCTAACATACAAGGCCATGTCAAACCCAGATTTGATGAATATGCTTCACCTCAAAAATCTAGATCCATCAGAGCCACAAGGCGGAGACTTAAACCTTGACACGGCTATTAATAGGACGTGCTGGAGGGATAGATTCATCACCCAAAGACTCCCTATGCTGTGGAACAAAATCCCGGTACATGTGAGGCAGAGTACCTCGCTGGCCTTGTTCAAGAGAAATCTTGACCAATGGATGGGAGATCACAGATATACCCCAGGGATAACCTCAGTGTCACTGCTCGACAGAGGCACAGCAAAATAATGGGTATAGTTCCCCATACTAAAGGGGTGGCGTAAGCCACAAAACGATGGGCTAGGCTTGTAAATGCCCTCGGGCAGATAGCCTAGTATGAACCTATGAACCTATGAACCTATATATATATATATATATATATATATACATATACATATATACATATACACACACACACACACACACACACACACACATATACATGTGACTATATATATAGGTTCATAGGTTCATACTAGGCTATCTGCCCTAGGGCATTTATAAGCCTAGCCAGAGTGTGTTTGGCTTTCGCCACCCATTTTAAATTAATTTTGCTATGCCCTTTTTCGAGGTTAGTATACTGTGCCTCTGTCTAACAGTGACACAGAAGTGATACCCGGGGTAAACTTACGATCTCCCATCCACTCATCAAGATTCCTCTTGAAGAGAGTCAATGAGGGACTCTGCCTAACCTGGACTGGGATTTTATTCCAGAGTGAAGGGAGCCTCTGGGTTATGAATCTGTCCCTCCAGCATGTCCTATTTATTTCAGTGCTGAGGTTCAAGTCTCTCGAGCGCGTAGCTCGATGGGATTTGGATTTTCTGAGGTGCAGCATGTCCATTAATTCCGGGTTGGACATGGCTTTATACGTCAGGCGCAGATCGCCTCTGACCAGGTGGTATGCCACTGAGTAGAGCTGGAGTTTCTTTAACCGGGCAGCATATGGCATCTGTTTGAGCCCTTTGATCCTCTTGGTGACGTACTTTTGGGGTCTTTCCAGTTGCTGCAGGTGTCTGGTAAGGTACATCCCAAAAGGAGCATTGTACTCAATTATGGGCCTGATGAGGGATGAGTAAAGAGGCACGATGACCTCCCCTGATCTAGATGTGAATCCCTTCATGATTAGGTGGGCTATATAAAATGTTTTTCTAACCACTTTGGCCACGTGGTTGTCAAATGAGAGATTGCTATCAACTTGGGTCCCCAGGTCCCTAATTACTTCTTCTGTACTTAATGGATTACCACCTATGTGGTAATTTGTGGTCACTTTGTTTTTGCCAAAGGGGATGACTATACAGTTTTTGGCATTTAGCTTGAGGCCATGGCTCTGGCACCAGTTGTCTGTTTCTATGAGGCCCTATTGGAGGATGCTTGTGTCGGCTGGAGAGTCGATTATGGCGCCCAGTTTGCAGTCATCTGCAAACTTGGTCAGCCACAGTCCTTCCGTGTTGGCCTGTACCTCCGAGAAATATATACCGAACAAGAGAGGTCCCAGGACTGAGCCTTGTGGGACGCCACTTGTAACTGGTTTGGAGTCTGACATGGCTCCAGCAATTCTAACCATGTGTGTTCTGTCCTTGAGCCAGTTTGCAACCCATCTAGTGACATAGGGGTTTATATTTAAGCTGGTGAGCTTATCTATAATGCCCGAGTGGGGTATTGTATCGAAGGCTTTTGCGTTGTCCAGGTAGGCTGTGTGGACCACCTTCCCCTCGTCAATGGCCTTGGTGACTGTTTCAAAGAAATCGACCAACTTTAAGAGGCAGGATCTGCCCTTAACAAAGCCGAACTGGGTAGGATTCAGTGTCTGTAGGTCCCCAATATCTTTATTTATGAGGTCCATGATGATCCTTTCCATAGCTTTGCAGACCAAGCTAGTCAGGCTTATGGGGCGATAGTTTCCAGGATCCGCTGAGGCACCACCTTTCTGGAGAGGGACCACTGTTGCTGTATGCCACTCTTTGGGTACATATCCTGTAGTAAGGCTGAGACTGAACAGTAGTTTTATGTTTGGGTTTAGCTCTTCTTGGAGTTCATGTAGGACGCAGCCCGGGACACTGTCTGGTCCCATTGATGCTGTGTTTTTTGCTTTGGAGAGGGCGGTTCTTACCTGAGCATCTGAGATGTCAGGGGGGCAGCACTCTGCTGGGATAGATATTTGCCCTTTTTGGTGGGGAGGAGGGGAAGAAGTTTGAGCTGAACCTGTCAGCTAAGATGTTGGCAATGTCTGTGGGTTCGATGTATTTTTTGTCATTTTGGAGTAATTCTGAGCATATCTGGGAATTCCCACCCAGGTTCCTAACATAACTAAAGAAAGCCTTGTGATTATCCTTAGTGTCCTGTGCAATTTTTCTCTCGAAGCTGGCCTTAGACGATTTTATGAGTGCCCGTAGTTTTTTGCTAATACTGATCAGAGATTCCTTCCCTTTTTGGGATTTTGCTCTATCATGTAGTAGCTTCCTCCTTCTATTGTATACTTTGTTTATGGCTGGGGTCCACCAGACAGGACGTCTGCCTTTGGAGGATTGGGTCTTGGTTTTATTTGGGATAGCATGATCCATGCATTCCTGAAGGTGTTCATAGAATGCGTTTATAAAGGATTCTGCGGTCTGGGACGTATTTTCCACAGGCTCGGGGGCTTTGAAGGATTCCACCTCGATTTTAAGGAGTGTGAAATTTGCTTTAGAGAAGTTTTTCACTGTGGTTTTCTGGGCAGGGGGTGGGGTTGTGATGTGACTATCCAGTGAGATTAGTTTATGGTCTGATCTTACCAGTGAGGGATACACTTCTGGTCTGGAGCATAGAGTCCCCATGTTGGTGATGATCAGGTCCAGTACGTTTTCCCCTCTTGTGGGAGTGGTAACAAGTTGTTCCATAGCATTTGAGTTTATAAATTCTAGGAACCTTTGGGCTAGGGTGTTGGAGCTAGAATAATGCTCCCAGTCTATGTTAGGGTAGTTGAAGTCGCCCAATATAATGGTGTTTGGAGATACCTTCATATTTTCCAGTGTTCTCAGGAAGGCCGAGTGGGGTTCCTGGGTTTGGGAGGGTGGTCTGTAGCAGGCTATAAACTGGAAGGCAGTTTTACCCACTGTTAGTTGCACATGGATAGTCTCTGATGCTTCGTGCTGTGCCACCAACCTGGAGGTGTGGGTATCTTTTACGAATATTGATACTCCCCCTCCTTTTGTGGTTCGGTCCAAGTTTTGGGGCCGAAAAGCATGGTATGAGGTATAACCTGGTAG
Organism: Protopterus annectens; assembly: GCF_019279795.1. Lineage (NCBI taxonomy): Eukaryota > Metazoa > Chordata > Ceratodontiformes > Protopteridae > Protopterus > Protopterus annectens. The sequence continues at coordinate 405,630,109 of NC_056743.1, read as the reverse complement.
TGCTGGGGTGCTCTCGGGAGCCTTGAACCCGGTTTCTGTTACTGCACAGATATCGATGTTCTCCATGCTAAGGAGAGTTTCGAGTGCATGCATCTTGAGGTTTAGACTTCTGGCGTTGAGTAGCATTACTCTTAGTTTCTTATCCCTTGTGATACCTATGGAGGTGGGTTTGTCTTTTGAGCCTTGCTTAAAAAAGGCACTATGGGGGAAGCAAGAGCCTTTTCCAATACCCAAAAGCCCAGGGGTGACAGGTGCAAGCCGTCCCTAGCGAAGCATCGTGGCTTGTCGACCATGTCATCCCAGGCTGACAGGCATTGGATCCCCTTTGAATGACACCAATACTTAAGCCAATTGTTGAAATTGATCATCTTGTCTTCATATTGTGGCATCATTCTTGGTGAGGGTAAGATGCTACTCAAGGTCAGTGTCATACCGGCCTGGGCTACATGCTCAGAGAGTTCCTCTATGTCTCTTCATGTAGTCCAGGGAGGTACGTCTCAGGTCATTCACACCAGCATGGACAATGACCGAGTCATATTTGTACTTGCCTTGGAGTGACCTGAGTGCTTGTGTTATGTGGCGGATCCTAGCGCCCGACAGGCAGCTCACCGTGACCTTCTCCTTGTTCAGCCTGGTGAGCGGGACGTCAGTGTGCCTGACGATAGAGTCACCTATTACAAGTGTATCAGGTGTGTTGTTTAGCCTTAAGGGCTGTGACTGTTCGGCACACTGGCTTTGTGAGCTATGTGTTGCACATGTTTTGTTTTGGGGTAGCGGTTGCTTGGGTGTCTGCTTTGGAGGTCTCTGCTGCTTAGTCAGATTTTTATTTAGAGCCTCCGAGTATGTTTTTGTGTGTTTATGTGTTTGGTTTTCTGTCGTGGTAGGTCTATATGAGACTGGAATTGTAGTGAGTGTGGTTTCCTTCTCCTCCTGACTGGTTACGCCAGTACTGAGTTGAGAGAGCTTAGCCTCCAGTTTGGCTATATGGTTGCATCTCTCACATGTGTTGGAATTTGTTGGGAGGAGGAGAGGGTTGTCTGTGTACATGAGGCAGTTGTAACACTGCCTCAAGATTCCCAGATTCACCAGCTGGACCGGAGAGGAGATTGACAACTGACCTTTGGACATGCTAGAATAGTATTGGGAATTCCTTTATAATTGAAAAAGGGCCAGTGGGGAACAAGGTACTCAAGGGGAGTTTGTGAGGGTGTAGTGCTTTTAATTTTTTAGTGCTGACTTATATAATTGCTTTAGTGAGCAAGTGCCAGGTAACTTAAATGCAATGTGTTACAGGTAACTTAAAATGACAAACAGTAACTTTCTTTCAAGTGAAACAAGGAAATAAGTACAGTAAGCAATGCAGATATCACTAGGGATCCACAGAAGCGCTGAAAAGCTGTGTTTTAGGTGGAATTAGCGTTTCAGGGAAATAACAAGCAAACAAGCATACAAACAAAGCTAGATTCAGCAGGCCTGGATCTAGTCTATGCTACAGCAAACAAGGTGTACCAATTTCAGTAAGAAACAGTTCAAATATGCAGGCACTATAAGCCTTTAACCAGAAATTCCCAGCTCAGAAGGGCAGAGTCCAGCCTCTCCTCCCACAAGAGTGCAGACCACGAACCTTCTTAATGTAAAATAACTGGCCTGAAGCCCAAATGCTTAAACCAGAACTAATACACTTTTAGAATAACAGACACTGAGCCCTCAATCAGCAGTTCCCAACTTAGAAGGATGTAAACTACCTGTCCTGCCACCACAGTGCAGGCCACAAACCTTCCTAATGTAAAACAACTGGTCTGAAGCCCAAGTGCTTAATCCAAAAGACTTAGAATGATAGCTACACTTTAATCAAGTTACTACCAAGCAGTAATAAATACAATTGAATACTTTAAAGAATGCCTGGATTAGTGCTCAAGTTATACAAACAAAGCTAGATTCAGCAGGCCTGGATCTAGTCTATGCTACAGCAAGCAAGGTGTACCAATTTCAGTAAGAAGCAGTTCAAATATGCAGGCACTATGAGCCTTTAACCAGAAATTCCCAGCTCAGAAGGGCAGAGTCCAGCCTCTCCTCCCACAAGAGTGCAGACCACGAACCCTCAATGTAAAATAACTGGCCTGAAGCCCAAGTGCTTACACCAGAATTAATACACTTTTAGAATAACAGACACTGAGCCCTCAATCAGCAGTTCCCAACTTAGAAGGATGTAAGCTACCTGTTCTGCCACTACACTGCAGACCACAAACCTTCTTAATGTAAAAAAACTGGTTTGAAGCCCAAGTGCTTAAACTAAAAGGCTTAGAATGAGTTACACCAAGCAGTAATAAATACAATTGAGTACTATTAAGATGACGCAAAAGCAAAATAAAGTAGGAGGAAACACAAATACAGTAAAAGCAGATAAATTTTTTTTTTGAGTGAGCAAATGAGATGGGCCCAGGAGTTACAGGACAGAAACAAGTGCAAATGCAGGCCTTCAAATCAGAAAGTTGAGAGAGATGGAAGAACGCCCAAATGGCCAATAACTACAAATTCTGGGCCAGAACCACTCCTTATGTGGTAGACAGGTTACCTAAAGCTTACCACTCCCATTGATAAGCTAGAAGGCTTCCCTCCAACACAGAAAGGCCTGGGGGGCACAGAAGCTTACAAACAGTCCTGGATACAGCAAATCTGTATCTGGAACACTAATTACAGGAAAGGTAGGAAATAGGCTTACAATTTTTTTTTCAAAAAAGAAGCAAAAACAGTAGTAAAAACAATTCACATGCAGTGCAAGCTGGCACACGAGTATGTAGCAATATTAGTCCACACACAGTTTGATATAAACAAATGACCTTTCAGAAGACAGAATTAAAAGTATTAGCCATTAGGGCCTGGAGAGGTGGCAGAGATATGTCAGGAGAAGAGAGGAGGTTGAAAATTGCATTTTTACATGTGCCACCTGTGCCAGCAATCAGCACAGTAAAGACAGGGAAGATTAGGAAACAAAGTGAGAGGCTGTAACAGTGCACAAGGAAGAAGGGCTTAGGACTGTTAGGAATATGGGCCTGATGTCGAGCAGTATGATTAGGCAAATGGCAAGGAGAGATTCCATATTTACCTAGTAAGGATAGTGGTGCTTACAGCTGGATAAGAAAAATACAGCTGAATGACCATATCTTCAAAGTAATAGAAAAAGGAGCTGTGAGTGGTGTGGGAACTCAAGGAGAAAGGAAAAAACATCAGAGCAACCAAGATGGCTGACTCAGAGCATGGCTTGTATTACACAATGCAGGCAGTATGGTTAGGAAGATGGCTAAGCTGCAAGCCGTGATGGAGGTGGAGACTATACATTGCTCGTGTCAGTCACATGAGAGTTAGAAGAGCTGGGTGGACATTTTGGTGCGTAGGCACAGGTTGCTCAGGATGTCAGAGAAGGGCAGGATGGATGTAGAGTAGCAATAAATATAAAAGAGCAAATTAAATGAGGAAGAGAAGGGGAAGAACACTGCCACATGAAAGAAACATGGGGAACCCTGCCACATGAAAGAAACATGGGGAACCCTGCCACATGAAAGAAACATGGGGACATTCATAGGTAGAACTAGGGTAAGCATCGTGGTAGTGAAGTTACAGGAAGGAGCATGTTGATGGCTGATAAAGCATATTTGCCCCAGGTACATCAAAGTAAGAAGATGAGAGACTACAAGCAAGAATGAAGTATAGTATGAGGAAGAGGGGCACAGTCATGGTTAGTAAATGAATGTTTCAGGATTAGAGTGGAGATTCGGGACTTCATGGTAGATGGAGAACAGGAGCCATCTGTGACAAACTACTTATTGGCTAAACCAACTCATGCAGAGCTACAACAAAAAGGACAGAATTCTGGATGAAGCCTTATTTAAGGCAGAGGGTGTCACACACATCCAGGTGAAGGGACCATTTAGAGTGGGTAGGAGTGTAAAGAATACAAGGACAAAAAATGTTAGTGTTGGATTCTAAGGAATTGATTTTGATAATCTAGGTGTCTGGATAAAAGCTTAATTAAGAAATTGGTGGCAAACTGAAGGAATAAAACTATGGGAATAGGTCATAGAAGCAGTATTCAGGGCTGTGGACATTGGGTTGCGGATAAGACAAAAACAGAAGGCCAGTGTGGCTGTACAAAAAGGTAACACTAATAATTAAGACAAAAGACAAGTTACACAAGAAGTGGAAGAGAAAATTTGGAGTTATAGAAGAAGTGTGCTATAACAAAACAAGCAGAGCAACAACAAAGGATCGGGTGGGAGAAAAGGAACTAGCCAGACGTGAGCCGATGGCAGTCGAAGGGGATGGGATGGAATGAAGACAAAAGGGAGGAACAGACCCGGATTCTATGACAAAGATGGGAAATAAATACTGAATGAATATTCAGGAGCTACAAAGGAAATCTATGGAGAGGAGGGCGATGCGATGGAGGGGAGGAATGGCAGAAGTGGTACAGCATGGAACACAGCTGGCTGGAAAATAAATAGTTTCCTTAGGAAGGATAGAAGCATAAGGCATAGGTCACAATATCTTACCTCACAAATTGGGGACAAAGGCCAAACAATAGGAGGAGATTTTAAATATTGCTCTTAGAAAGTTGATAGAATAACAGGTTTTGCATTAGCTTGCATTTTCTGAAAGATATGAAGACAGAAACTCAAATGCCTGCCATTATTTAATGAGAGCAGTCCTCAAGAGTTTGCCAGAAAGCCACAAATTTTAAGAAACAGACCAAAAGTATGAAGCAAAAGTCAGAAATTAATGTGGAATTCTGGACAGTTGAAAGGTATGAGACAAGAACTAGATGGGCTGTCTCCCGTGGTTTTCAGCAATCTAGCTAGGATCCTGTCAGACCTGCTAACATTTTTTTAACAGATGACTAGCAATCTGGAAGCTTCTGCAGAGTGGAAAGCAACAATTATGTTACACTTGTACAGGGATGGGAGTGAGGCAGAAAGTAACCTCTAGGGAACTCCACGCCCCTTAGCTTAAAAGTGGCGGCAGGAAATGATAGAGAAAACAAGAGAATAGATTGTTGCTTTTCTTGAGGAGAATAATCTTCAGGACAGAGAACAACATGAATTCAAGGGCAGCAGATCAGTTGTTCAAACCTTATCCAGTTGTATGTCTGGGTTACAGGAAATCACAACTGAGGAGTATTAGTAGGTGTGGTTTACATGGATTTTTACAAGGTCTTTAACTTGTTCCTGTACAGGTGGATGGTAGGATAGCTGGAAAGGATGCTAGTACGGTCAAGAAGGAATTAAGACAGTTGTAAGAGCTGAATGGTAGGAAACCAGAGTGCCACAGTGACAGGGACAATGTCAAAAATAAGAAAAATGAAAAGTGCAGTACTGCACGAGTCAGTAATAAGTACTGCCCCCTTCAGCATGCTTGTTTCAATGAAATACTCAAGTAATGCAACAGCAAATGCATAATTATACTTATCTTTAAATACATCTGCTGCAGGTTTCCACCAGTCCACTCTAATGCAAAGGGAGTGAAACTTTGTTAAGAATCACTCTAGTATATGACAGAGGCCAGTTAGTCCCAGGGTAAATTTTGGAGTACTCATCCTGTCATCCAAAATTTTTTTTAAGGATTATAATGCACTGAAATGCTTAACCTGAAGGAAACATGGTACAACAGTACCATGTATAGTGTAGTAAGGTGTATTAAAGTATAGTATAGCATAATGTAGTATAGTATGGTAGGTCATAGTATAGTAAGCTATATTGCACTGTTGTACTTTGCAGCACTGTCAATCTACACTGCACTTAATAAAATCCCAAGCACAGGAACATCTACTACACAATGGTGCACCACGATAGAACAGAATTTGTAAACTGTTGAGACCTACCCTAACCCATATTCATGAAGCAATGTACCGATACAGTGCACGGGATGTACGTACACATCTGTGTACACATTCTACAAATACTGAGGATTGGTTTGTCCACTGTTATGGAAAACTGATGCAGTAAGACTTGTTTCAAAGATGATCTTCATAATGATCCTAGTAAGTACAGACAAATCAGACTTACCTGTATATTGCGGATCTTTTTTATATGAATCCTTTTGGATAAAATTTGTTTAATATTTAAAAAGTCTATCTGCATGGATGCATTACTTTTATATGTTTTTCCAGCCCAGTGGGTTTTATAACTATCTTCATGAAGCTTAAGATCTCAGCTTAGGATCGTTAATTATTTATATTAATCTTTCTACAGCATTTGACAATATATCTGATACAATTGCTTCAAATAAATTACATAAAGTGAGACTGAACATGTATCTGTTAAATTGGTTAAATCATTGGCTTGGTGACATAATGCTTAGAGTCACCATTAAAGGTCAGTCATCTAAATGGAGAAATATTAGCAAAGTACCAATGGGCTCACTTCCTAGACTTGCCCTATTTAATATTTATTTTCGGAGCTAAAATTGACAAGCTGGTTTTATAAACATCCTGATTACTCTCTATGGCACTCTTAACAGTTAATACTTCTTTATTATTCCCATCTTTGTACCATTTCAAAACGAACAAAACTGAAACAAACAAGTGAAAAAAATGTAGCGACCAGAATGGACGAAAAAGCCTTATTTATTCTGTTAAGCACTTTTCATTTACATAAAATAGTAAACTTCCTCTGACAATTTATAAAAAGAAATACATTCTTTATATACTTTAAAACAAAATACCCGCTCCTTTCGGTACAGGAAATGATGCAATGCTCCATAAAAACTTACTTGCAGCCTAAAAAAACTACCTTATTACCAAAAATTACAGTTTATGTTTAATTAATTAAACAATTATTTATGAAAAAATACACCTTATTCTTTAAACAAAATAAAAAATAGTATATATCATAAATACTAAATAACCAACTATAAACCATAATTTAACTTATTATAAATTGATTAAAATTAAATTAAATTCTATATACTCATTAAGCTAAGCAAAGATTCAACCATACCCAGCAACCTGAAATCAATTGTACTGCCTGAACTAGAAACAGGAACATGGTACATATAAACCTTGATTCATCTATTTAATGCCTTTAATCTAAGAACACTATTAATTGTATAATAATCATTCAATCCTGGCCGAGCATATGAATATAAACAAACGTAAACATTAACATTTTTTTAAGAAAATTAAATTTTAAGATTCTGTTTGGGGATGGACAAAATGGCAACAGTAATAAATCCCATAATGATCTGTACATTAGTAGTACATTCAATCCTGCCTCTACATCCGGTTTTGGCATTTTATGAAAAAATATGCGAATTGGATATCAGACATGCATTAACTAGGAAGAATAAGTATAATAAAGACAATCTAACAATTAATAACAGGGATATTCTGGCATTTTGAGGCAACAAAATGTCAGAATAATGAAACCGGATAAGGGAGGGGGACTGGTGGTTATGGATGTATTTGATTATAATGATAGAATTCATGCTATATTAGATACAGAGACATATGAAGAAGTAAAAATAAGCCGAATGTTGCATATAGGAGAATTAATACAATGTTGAATGACATGTTTTTAGAAAATAGGATTTGACATGGTCACGTATAATTATTTAAATATGATTTCTCCTACTATCTTCGGAGCTCCTAAAATACACAAGAATTAAATCCTCAGTTACGGCCCATAGTTGATGGGCTTAATTCCATTACCTACGCATGTGCGAAGTTTTCAGATAGCAGGTTAAAAAAAGTATTTAGAAAATCAATCCCAAATTTGTAGAGGCATTTTCTTGAGTTAATAAATAAAAGTACATATTCTGAGAAGGTCTTAATTTTAACTGTGAATATTAAAGATCTATTTTCATTGATTCCGCAGCAGGAAGGTATTCAAACAATTGAGTCACACCTTCAACAGCAAGGTGCATCGCAGTTTGATATCAATTTATATATAGACCTTTTTGGTATAGTATTAAAAATAACTACATCAGGTTCAACAGTAATTATTACCTTCAGAAGGTGGTAGTTGCCATGGGCTCACCTTGTGACACTATATTTGCTAATATAGTAATGGCAGTTTGGGAGGCAAATATGTGCTGAATAGTAATTATGGTGACCACTTCAGTTTATATTTGCGTTACCTTGATGATATTTTTATTTTATGGAAAGGTGATGAACAGGCCCTTCACAATTGTTTGAGTACATCAATGGTACAATGACCCATTTAAAATTTATGTATGAGGTCAGTGACCAAAAAATAAATTATTTGCATGTGAATCTAAGTAAGGATAGGGATAATAGCAGATTTACGGCAAAGATCCATAGAAAACCAACATATTCAAATTCGTTCTTGCACTTTACTAGTGCGCTCTCCATAGCAAACAAAAGAGCAATGGTTAATGGGCAGTTTGTCCGCGCCACAAGGATGATGAGCCTGGACACTGATTTTGAGATAGAATATGAGGGGCTTATAGATATGTTCACCAAGAGAGGATATCAGGAGCACATGCTCTATGAGCTGTATGATGAAGTAAGGTTTAAAAGAACAAACGGGCATTTTTTACCTATTCTTAACTATAAAATGAGTAAGCATATGTTAGGAAGGAGAGATAATGGTTAGGATTGCTCGGTTACATTTACAACAACTTTCAGCACATATTTTTATGAGATAAAAGCCATCATGTTGAAGAACTAGACATTCATTGATGACCATGTACAAATTAGAAATAAAACAGGTAATGGATTAAAAATGGTAGCACGGAGAGGTATGAATTTAAAGAATCTAATGGAAATTTGTAATAAAAAGAGGTCAAATTGCAAAGGGGGTATGAGAAGATGTGTGATGTGTAATTATTGCAACTACGTTCACCAAGGCCAATTTTCTGAAGTAAAAGGAAGAAAATATGAAATACATGGTAACCACAATTGCAGCTCAAAGTGGGTAGTTTATGTGGCTATGTGCAAAATGTGTTCAGCATATTATATAGGGAAGACGACCAGAACCTTAAAGGAAAGGATCTATGAGCATATGTATGCAATTTGAAAATGTGTACTTACTAATGTGCTGCCTAAACATGTGCATGAGTACAACCACCAGGTCATATTTTGTGTTATTCATTAATGAACAAGATAGGGGTGGACCTTGGGCTTTGCAGCTTGAAAAGGCTGAATTAATTTGGCAATTATGTTTATATTCATATGCTTGGCCATGACTGGATGATCATTGTAAAATTAATAGTGTTCTTGGATTAAAGGCATTAAACAGATGAATCAAGGATTATATGTACCATGTTCCTATTTCTAGTTCAGCCAATACAGTTGATTTCAGGTTGCTGGGTATAGTTTAATTTTTGCTTAGCTTAATGGGTACATAGAATTTAATTTAATTTTAATCAATTTATAATAAGTTAAATGGTGGTTTATAGTTGGTTATTTAATATTTATGATATACACCATTTTTATTGGTTTAAAGAATAAGGTGTATTTTTTCATAAATTAACCTAAACTGTAATTTATGGTAATAATAAGGTAGTTTTTTAGGGGCTGCAAGTACGTTTTTATGGAGCATTGCGTCTTTCCTGTTCCGAAAGAAGGGAGCGTTTTGTTTTAAAGTATATAAAGGACGTATTTTTATAAATTGTCTGAGGAAGTTTACTATTTTATGTAAATGAAAAGCGCTCAACAGTATAGTGAATAAATAAGGCTTTTTCATCTTTGTACCATAGAAGGATGGAGTCCTGAGAATGAGCCAGATGACCCAGGTTTGATTACCATCTCAGGCACTGGATGAGCCAGACAGCAGTGGGGTGTGTCAGTGAGCAACTCACACTAGAGTGTTGTAAATCAGCCTCACATACACACACAAAAGATTCCAAGGCCGGTTGCAATGGTGGATTGAAAGAGCTGGGCTTCTTATACTTCTTACACTGGGTAGAATCACTGGGAAACAAAGGAACTGGCTGATATCAATGGTGGATGAAGGCGTTAGAAAACTTGTAGGGAAGCAACCTACTTTTTATTTTAAGAATGCAAAAAATTTAAAGCAAAGGTTGTGTTCTAAGAATAATTTTTTGATTAAGCCACGTGATCCGTTAGTAAGGAATGGTACTCATCCCTGTCGTGGCTGTAAAGCTTGCAGTTTTATTTCTGAGATTCCTTATTTTGTGCATCCTACCTCTAACATCAAGTATGAACTTCAGTTCTATGCAGACTGTAAAAGTAGCCACTTAGTATATTTTGCAACCTGTAAGAATTGCCCTTGTTTTTATGTGGGGATGACCATCCAGAGTTTGAATGAGAGGGAACATATAGGTGAAATCAGAAGAGATGTTAGCACTAATGCTCCGAACAAACACAGTCTTATGCTGGTCATAGTTTTTTATTTAAGGTATTACAGTTAACATACAAGAATGTTAGAGGTGGTCATATGAAAAATAAGACAGAAAATAATGAATTGAAATGGATTATGACTCTGCAGGCTGACAGAGGCTATATGGCCTGAATGAAACTACATCACTTGCCTCTTTTTTGAAAGCACGCAAGGATAGGCATTAATTTGTTGGTATAACAATTTGTTGCTATGATGATTAATTGTTTTATTGATGTCACCTGTTTTTTAAGTAGAGAATTGTATTTAAGTGTGCTTTTTATGGTTATGTTGGTCTGAAGACGTGATTATGCACAAAAGTGCTTACCATGTTTAATAATTAATTTTATTTTTAGTTCAGCTGTGCAGGTCACATTGGTTTCTTATTTTTACGCTATAAGGATGATGTTAGGCTGGTACACTTGATCTTGGGACTGGCCCACTCCTTGCTACCTGGCTCTTGTCCCTTAGGAGGGACATGTTTGATGGCTTAGAATGGGGGAAAGAATGGGCCATAAGACTCTCACCATGAGAGGAAAAAGGTCAAACATTTGCACTGTACAGGGACACTGTTGAGTTGAACGGCAGGAAAGAATGGGTCATAAAACTCTCATCCTGCTGCAGAGGGGGGCATGTGTGCCCTAGGATAAGAGCCCTGTTTGGTGAACTTGCCCTTAGTATGCAATTCTAGTCCCTCGGGAATAAAAAATGCGCTTAGTGGGAGAAAGTCAAGGAACCACTGATGAAGCATAGACAGGAAGGAAATAAAATATCTAAAAATAATGAAAAGTCAGCAAAGGCACGCTTTGATCCAGCTTACATTTATGAAAGTTATGAAATTACAAAGATATTAAACAGGTCAATCATGAAGATTTGAAGATTTTGATGAGAGAAATATGAAGTTAGAGTAAAATGTCCTCCATAGTGCAGAGAGCAGAAGATGTAATTTCAACAATCAAAGACTGTAATATCGATAAACATGTATTTTATTGGCCCTGTTTAAGCCCTTAATGAGACCCATTCTGGAATACAATAACAGTTTTTTTATCATTATAATGTGCAACTTTCTGAACTACAACAAGTACAGAAGAATTTGACCATGAAATTTAAAGATGTTACTCATTCAGAATATCATACTAGCTTGTTGTTATACTGTGCTTATATTTTATCAGATACAGGATTGTAAGGGGTATGTGAAGATTTGGGAAAGATGGGCGAAGGCTGTCAGCCTAGTCAAATATAATTTGATACATAATTCTATCATTTGTAAATATAAATGTAAAATACAGGCTTGTTTCTTAAATGAAAAAAAACACTGTAAAATGTGAACTTCAATATTGTAGCAACATTGCCATCTGCTGTAAGGAAAACTAAGCCAAGCATTTCATATGTTCTTTTGAAGTTAAAATTATGTCTTGTATACCCTTTTGATCTAAATAGTGGTGCCGAAGAGGCTAACTGAACACATTTATATTGTCTTAACTTAAGGAATAATTACTAGAGTGTACATGTGAAATGTCTTTTATTGTTGTAGTTTCCTGAGCAGGTGGTAGGTTGTTAAATAATGTAGCCTTTTGGCGTGATAACTCCAGACTAAGTGTCAAATTGATGTAATGTGTAAACTGGGAAAACTTAAGTGTCAAAATGATGTAATCTGGGAGGGCCCAGCAGAAATGTCTTAATGATTTTAAAAACTATTGTTGAGAGAGAGACTGTAAGCATTTTGATCCTGATATCCAACCTTCAGCACTGCCTTAGGCTCTCTTTATGTAAGTAGTATCTTAAAAGTATGTTTTCTGGTCGAAATAGCTAGGACTATAAAGATTACACAAGTGTTTTTTTCTGTTATATCAGAACTTTCCTACTGTATTGTTTTAAATTTCTATGTGATCTCCGAACTCTTAGATATCACTGTGGTGTAGTAGTATTGTCTTGTGTTTTTAATTATTTATTATTAAATATTTTAAAACATTTTACCTCTGGCTGGTTTGTGTAGAGATATGTAAGCTCTAAAGTACATTGCATATTTATAGAATTTATTGTACAAGGCCACTTTAATAAGCCTTACGACTGTTTAGTCACATTACCAATTGGATAATAATATTGCACAGTAATAACTGGACACCTGTTAAAGGGCCTTTGGGTAGCCGATAAGTATTAGCTGGTGGCAGCAGGAATAACTACCATATAGTCTGGGTAAAGGGGCACAGCCGGAGAATCTGTGTCAGCCTTTCCCAGGAGTGTCTGTGAAGTTGTATAAATACTTATCTCAAAGTGTGTGTGGTGTGTCAGCTACCTGGGCAGGGAAACGAAGCACTGGTGGGACAGAGAGAGTACTGGAGGTTAGATTGCCATCTAGGCTGAGATCTGGACCCTTTAGCTGTGCCTGTGGGGAGTCTTATTGGGGACCAGGGGAGCAAGGAAGCAATCAGCCCCAGACTGACTGTGATCTCTGTGTGCACTTAAGGGAAACTGTACTTTACTGTGCATATTTGTTATCCTTTCCTCTTGTATGAGATGCCCTCCCTGGTGTTAGTAGTGAGGATTGAGGCTCCTTGATTGCTGGGCCAGGGCACGGCCGTCACAGGGTGCATCATGTAATGTTTTTCATGCCATTAAGACCTCTACAGTATTGGAACTTTACTTCCTAGAATAAGATAACCAAATCCATAAATGAAACAGAACGCAAGCCCTCATTAAAAATACCTCAGTACTATAGCACCACATGGAAATCATTTCAAGCATAACTTGTATGGCTGGAAAATCTGCTACCATTACAATTCAGAACAGTATCATCTTTAAATCTCAAACCTGCATTAGATGTATGCATGGAAAATGCTAAACGTGCTAAAGCACACTTTCAAAAATGACCTCAGAATGAATCATATTAAGAACTGTGCAAGTCTGATGGTACAATCAACAGGATGACCCTCAACAGATGAGACAGATGCAGTAGTAGCGAACTGTAAGGGGGAAGTGCCTAAGGAAGGATTTGGAAAAGCTGATGAACAGAATGAACAGTGTCTGTCAAGATTCAGTGCAGACAAATACAAAATACTTCACCTGGGCCACAGCAAGCCTGGAATGATGTATTAGCTTGGGAAGACTGTTAAAAGAGCGAACGACTTGGAAGTCAACGCAGAAAGTACAAACACTCAGGAGTCCTATAATCCCCAGCATCACAAATATTGTCAGAAACAGGCAAAATGCCTCTGGTGACTACAGCACCTAAAGTAGCAGGAGCAGTGTCACAAGCACTGAAAGAGATGTATCATACAGTAACCAATGGGTCTTGCCCTTCCAAGTGGGGTACACAAATACCTCAGAGGGAGGTTACCACAGAGATCAGTAATCACTGTCACATAACTACTAAAATGTTATAATACAAGACAAACCTACCCAACTCTAGGGAAGAGGAGCTATGCAGGACTGTTATAGGCTGTAGTTATTCATGCACTCTCAGCCAATAAGGAAGGACATCCCATTCTACCTACTAAATCCAGGCACTGGATTCGGCATTCCACTATCTAGAGCTCTGTTCAAAGTTTCTTATATTTAGTCTTGTTTTTTTATGCAGACAGATTAACTTAGCAACTGCTGTCTGACTTGGCCTTTTTTATTTTGTTTGCATGATATTCACACACCTGTATTACCATTGTTAGCCCTATGAGATTTCTAGTTCCGGTACATTTCCTTAATCCCAAGACTGAAGCACACACATCTTAAAAAGCCTGGTACAGTAAAATCTTCTCTCTATAAAAACCCTAACAGAAAAATGAAATGTATGTCCAATAGCCTGAATTTTAGCTCAGTTATAACTCTTCATCCTTATTTTTCTTGTAAATATCTAGGATGTTTTCTAATGTTCTAACTTATTTCCTTTTAAGTGGTTCTCATAAAGCCACACCAAACTCCAGTGTACTTATCATGAGATATAGTTAAATACTGGATAAATACAAAACACAATATAAACATCTAACGATAAAAAAGCATATCAGTTATCATAACTGTAACCACATTCCCAGAGTGCTTCAAATCATGCATTCACTTGAAAAGAAGAGTTACAACCATATGCAAATTTAAATAAGGTGCTTACTTGATTTAATAATTATCCAATACCATTTTCAAAGTTGCATAAAAATTTGAACCTCAAAATTCCCATAATTGAAACAGTAGTTCTATATGCCATTAGAAGAAAGTGTTTTGTGTTCTTAAGGAATAATACATATAAATATATAACACACAGGCAAAACTGATCCATGTGCAAATAAAAATTCTCAAATAGTGTAGCTGAATTAAATGAAATACTGCCAGGATCCTTCTTAATTAAGCCCCTTTGGACTGTTCGTTTAGAACTTGGCTTCCATAGTATCTACAGACATCGGTGTAATTACTTTTGCACAAACACAGAGAAACAAAGATGAAAATCTAAAAGCTGAATTCTGATTATATTGAGAAACTCTAGCATTTACATCCACCAAACTCTTGAGATTGCTGTTTGTAATCCTCAAAGACAACAAATCCTTTTGATATGTACTATATGGCATTTAAAAGGGACACAATCGCATTCTAACTCGTAACAACCATAGCTGTTGAGCATATATAAGTTTTATGTCACATATACAAGATTAATGGGGAAATATGTTTGCAGCACCTTACTATATGACATTTCTCCTTTTGATACAAAGCCTGTTTTACTTGTGTTTTAAAAGGACAACACTTCCCCAAAAATCCTAAGTCTTCTTAAAAGAAAAATAAGGAGTCTTGAGTAATCATGGACAATATGAACCTTGCATTGAACTGTGTACTCCCTGTGCCCCATTTATTTTATTTACTTATTTTAAATTTGTTTACCGGGAAAGTCCAACTGGGATAAAACCCATTTTCAGCAGAGGCCTGGGGAGAAAAGCTCCACATACAGAGATTATAAAGAAAACTTATACTTATGCAAACTGGGAGCCATTACTGAATCCCCAAATGATGTGGATATTCTACAAAAGGGGCTTACAGAAAAAGATGCTTGGTGCCAGAGCCATGGGCTCAAGCTTAATGCCAAGAAATGTATAGTTATCCCCTTTGGGAAAAACCATGTACCATGAATTACCACATAGGTGGCAGTACACTAAACACCGAAAGTGTGATGAGAGACTTAGGGACACAGGTGGACGGTGGTCTCACCTTTGATAACCACATCGGCACAACAGTCAGGAAATCCTTCTATGTGGCACACCTTATCACTAAGGGCTTTTTATCCAGAAAAAAGGAGGTCATTGTCCCACTGTACTTATCCCTTATTAGACTCATTACAGAGTACAACGTCCCATTTGGTATGTACCTCACAAGACATCTGCAACAGCTGGAAAGGCCGCAGAAATACCTCACTAAAGGAATCACAGGCCTAAAGCAGATGCCCTATGCTGACTGTCTAAAAAAACTCCAGCTATACTCGGTGGCATATCGTCTACTCAGAGGCGATCTCTGCTTAACATACACGGCCATGTCAAACCCTGAGCTGTTGGACTTGCTCCACTTAAAGAAATCCCAATCCCTCAGAGCCACACGCTCCAGGGATCTAAACCTTGTCATCACAATGAATAAAACATGCTGGAGGGATAGGTTCCTGACCCAGTAAATCCCCATATTCTGGAAAAGACTGCCCATACATGTCAAGCAGAGCGCCTCTTTGGCCCTCTTCAAAAATAACCCTGACGATTGGATGGGAGATAGGAAATTCACTCTGGGGATCATGTCAGTCGCCCTGCTAGACAGGGGTCCAGGGAAGTAAATATTGTGGGAAGAAATATCCAAGGAATTGTTATGGCTAGGCTTGTACAGGCCCTAGGGCCAATAGCCTAGTACCAACCTATGAACCTAAAATATTTTACAAAACTTATACAAGAAATTATACAAAAAAGTACAAGACTTACAGTACACCTGAAATTACATTCTATGCTATTATAGCTGATATTTGTATTATACAATTATCTGATATAATTCCTTATTGTAGTGTAGACATTGTAGTTTCTCAAAGTAAGCTGAGGAAGAGTTTGTAGGGGGGAAATCAGATAGAAAAAGATGAGGTTAGAGATTATCTAGACATCAGGGAGAGCATAGATTATGAGGTGGTCAGGGAAGAAAAAGTACGACCAGAAGCTATTAAAACTAGTTAGCCTAGAGTAGCACAGGAACAAAGCTGGGTGTTCAGATAATTTTTAAGAATCTTTTTAATTGGTTAGTATTTGTGTTGGTTCTGATGCTGTGAGGTAGTGAATTCCACCTTGTTGTTACATAATGAGAAAATAGTGAGTCCCCTGCCATATTAGTGGATTTAGACACATGTAAGAGGTGTAGAGATTTATTTATTGAGCGAAGACTTCGATTTGTGGTATGGGGCTGAAGAATATTTAGAAGGGCAGGTTTTTTTTCAGGTTGATGTACTAGTTTGTGTGCCAAGGTTAATTTGTTATAGGACAGAAGTTGTGGGAGTGCTAACCAGGAGAGTTTCTTTAAGGAGTGACAGTAGTGGGTATGATGTGGACAGTCAGTTGCAAATTTAGCTATTTTATTGTAGCATGTTTTAAGTTTAATTAAATCTGTCTTTTTAAGGTTAGTCAGAATTGGGGAAGCACACAGAAGTGTTGATACAAGATGTCAACCCTAGAGGATTTAGATATTTTTTATTTCTGTAAAGAGTACCCATTTTTTGTGAACTTTAATTGTTTGTGCTATATGTAGGCCAAATCTTAAGTTATCTGTTATTACACCAAGTAGTTTTGTTTGTGAATTGGCATTAATTTTAGTATTATTCCTAGCTGTAATGTACAAGGTGCTGGGGGGGGGGTCTTGTGGGTTGGAACATCATGAGTTTTATTTTATTGGGGTCGAGTATGAACTGATGGTTAGAGAGCCATAGCTTGGTATCTGAGAATGATTTTTGGGTTATATCATGGAGGTGTTGCAAGTTATTAGCAGCACATGTAAGTATTGTGCATCTGCATATTGGATAGTTGAAGCCAGTGGGGTAGCACTACGGAGGATGTTGAAGAGTAGCAGGCCCAAGAACTGACCCTTGAGGTACTCCTAGTGTGACGGGAAGAGGGGGGATAGCACATTAAACCATTTTACAGATTGTTGAGAGACCTGTAGATAGCTTCAAAACTACCGAAGTGCAGAGGGGCTGAGGTTCAATTTGGAGAGTGTATTTAATAGGTTGGAGTGAGAGGCTGTATCAAAGGCCTTGGACATGTCTAGAAAGATAGAATAGACTATTTTACCATTGCTTCTGAGTTGGTTGATAGTACTGGTGAAACTGAGGAGTGCAGTTGTGGTACTATGATGGGGCCTAAAACCATGTTGACGTTGCTAGCATGTTGAAGGTAAGATAATGAATCGTTTGGGGGTAGCTACATCTTTCAAGCAGTTTAGATAGTGGAGAGAGAATAGCGATCAGTCTGTAGTTGGTCAGCTCTGTGGAATTTCCACCTTTGTGTGAGGGGATAAGGTGCGTGATTTTCCATATTGCTGGGACATGTTCTTCTGCTACGGACCTGTTAATAAGAAGCGACACTGGATAAGATATGGCTTCAGCTGCTAGTTTTAAAAATTCGCCTGGTAACTTGTCAGCTGCCATTAAAGAGGGTTTGAGCTTTTTCCGTAGTTTCTTAATGGTAGCTATGGGAACAGGCTGAAAGGAGAAGTTGGAGTAAATATTGAGAGGTATGAAAGCTAGTGATAGTTCTCTGGAATTGCTTTTAATTAGAGATAGTACACTTTCAGTGAAGTATTTATTGAATTCTTCTGCAATGGTGGTTGAAGAGTGTCGTAAGTTGGGGGAAGGGGTAGTGGAATGTCTTGGGTGGAGAAAGGTATTTATGGTATTCCAAAATTTTGGGGGGTTATGCTGGTGTTTATATTGTAGGTTATAGTAGAAGTTCTTTTTATCTAGATTTATTTGGTGTTTAGCCTCGTTTCTAATTTGCTTGAATGTGATGCAGTTGATTTGGGTTTTACAGGTGAGCCATACTTGCCAAGCTTTGTCTCATGTGGCTTTAATACGAATTGACCGGGGGGGGGCAATTTGTTTAAAATTTCAAGGATGGTACCGTTGAAATAATCTACTGCAGCACCAAGGGTCTGTTTTTTTTAGTAGAGACCAGTTACATTTTTTAGGGTATTGATTAGGTCTTAGGGGTTAAAGTTTTTTTACTGCTGATTTGGCGGAAGGTTGTGAGCTTGACAGCATTGATGTTTTTTCTCAACAGACAGGTTGGCATATGGTCATGAAGGCTGTCAGGAAGCAGCCACTAATCTGAGGTTTGTTGATTAGTGTCCAAGCTAGTATAGATTGATGGTAGGAGTTTTTATCTATCCGTGTAGGAGCTTGAATGAGCTGTGTAAAGCCATAGAGGTTGATGTGATTGCTAGGGTTATGTGAATTACAAGTTGTCCAGTCTATATTAAAGTCACCCATAATGATAATTTCATGGGCTATGGAATTTGATATAGACTGGATGATGTGCTCTATAGTGGAGATGCTATTTCCGGGTGGGACAAAGGTAGCTATAATGGATATGACTTTGTTTTGGTTAAGTTGAAGTTTAGTAGGTAGGATTTCTACATTTTTGATGTGATCTATGTTAAGGCTTTGTGGTAAAAGTGTGAGACTGCCCTTAAATAAGATGGCTACCCCTCCTCCTCATTTTACCTTCCTGTCTGCTCTAACAATGTTGCAACCAGGTGGTGTAATTTTGTCAGTAATGCATGCTTTTAACCAGGTTTCCATTAAAACAGCAATATCAGAGTTATAATGGGATAGGGTAGCATGTAATTCTTGAACTTTGTTGACTATGCTTCGCAGGTTTAGATTTAGGATTATTATTTTGGAGCCTTTTCGTGATAAATTGGTTATATTTATTTACTTATTTATTGAAATTTGTTAACCGGGTTAGTCCAGCTGAGCCAGGGGCCCATTTTCAGTGGAGACCAGAGGAGAAAAACTCCAGAAAATGAATTACTACAAAAGTTACAAAGATATAATCAACAGCTAACATAAGTGTACTAGGAAATAATAGCATGACATAACATAAATCTATTAACAGGTAAGACATCTATAAATATTAAATATTAAAAAGACTGTGCGAAATTCAGTGAAATACCATACATGAGGTCATTCCAATGTACAAAGAGCCAATAGTAATACAAGAACCTATTATTACTTTTGTGGTGCATTTAAAAATAAGAAAAAGAGGGAAAAGTAACAGAAGGTGCAGGGTACCTGAGGAAATATAAATTACGTAGATAAGAAGGAAGAATAACTCAAGTGGGGGTTTGACAACGGCAAGACCATGTCTTTTGTAGATAAAGTTTAAGTTCTTGTTTAAACAGATATTTTTGAGGAGTGCTTCTTGTATTGAGATTTTTGAGAGGGACTTTTTCCCCTATATAAACAATATTGATTTTAGAGCAAATGGCCAGTATAATTGCAAAACTGAGAGAGTTATATATGCCATCAGATGTGGTTGTGATAAGTTTTATATTGGTCAAACTAAGAGAATGTTTAAGACCAGATTAATGGAACATCTGAGGGACATTAGGGTAAAAAATTAGAGAGCCCTTTAGCTCAGCATTTTTATGAATTTCATGAAGGAAAATGTGATAGTTTGTCAGCAACTATTTTAGAACAGGTTTTCATAAGTGAATTTAATGATAATTTGATTAAGA
The DNA here is from genome assembly GCF_019279795.1 of Protopterus annectens. Taxonomy (NCBI): domain Eukaryota; kingdom Metazoa; phylum Chordata; order Ceratodontiformes; family Protopteridae; genus Protopterus; species Protopterus annectens. The sequence goes on along the minus strand of NC_056743.1, from coordinate 405,610,034 downwards.
ATGCACTTTTAAAGAAAGCAACTATTTTTATTTTGAAGTATGAAACCATGATTCCTAGGGGTCTGAATACAGATTGTTGCTAGAGAAGTATTGTTTATAATACTGCTTGAGATGTATTCTTATTAACTTTTAATTATTTTAATGATTTAATTGTTTAATTGTTTGATTGGTGATTGATGGAAGTAGCTGGTGCTATATAAACATTTTTGTAAATGTGATGTGTTACTCCTTGAAGGCTTACTGTGGCCGAGGCGCTAGAGAATAAAGTTTTTTTTACTGGCTTTGTTGTTTCGATTTGTGGTGTAGCAATTTGGGTCCTGCTTTGTTGTTCGTTAAAGTTTAAGTTCTTGTTTAAACAGATATTTTTGAGGAGTGCTTCTTATATTGAGATTTTTGAGAGGGAGTAGTTTCCAAGTAGGTTTCAAGCATGGGCTATGGAGTATTTATAAAGGGACTTTCCAATGTTTTTATTTTATGTCAAGGAAGTGTTTGCTTGTATTTGATATACATCTTGTATTTGAGGGAGTGGTGAGGATGTATTCTGGGGGCCTGGGTTTGGGTGAATGTCACCACTTATAATAAGTTTGGTGGCTATGGTTACTAGTGTCTGGCCAAATGCTGACATATGCTTATGAAATTTAAAAGGAGTACTTTTGGGGGTTTGGTTTAATATCGTGTAGTCTGTATGAGGTGTGATGGAGTTGTTATATTTAAGATGGATGGCGATACTAAGATGGAGTAGTCAGGTGTGGAGAATAGGCAGATGTAGTTTTGTGAAAAGTGTGACAGGAGACTATTTGTGAATGGTAGTTTAAGTGAGCAGAAGTTGTTAGAGCTAGTAATATACAATTTACTGATAGAATAAAATGGGTAGGGATTGGTTAAAGGTTAATATATGTGTAGTAATGGATGGGTGTTGTTAAGGTTAGTGTGGAAATGTGAGCTACTGTATAACTGAAAACTATAGGTGGTGCTTGACAGATAAGTGTGAGTGGTTAGGTTTGGAATAGATCTGAGGGTGAGAGGGAATGGGGCAGGGTAGGGTAGCGGAGTGAAGGCCGAGCGTTACAAGGGCAGAAAAGAGTATGCAGAGCCAAGTACTATGACTGCACAGCAAGGAACAGACAGTCACTTAGACTACCAGGTACTGTGGAAAGTATCTATGCAGTTGACAATTTTGTACAGTAGGAATTCTTAGAGAAATAGAAACCTTATGCCAGGAGTGACTATGGAGTGGGAGAAATATGGGCAAATGTATTGGGGAAGGAGAAGACTGAGTCAAACAATGATTTCAAACTAGAAAGTATTGGGTTTAAACAGATCTCTGGTGGGGTGGAGGTTACCAGTAGTGTGCACCCCTGAATACATTCTAATGAAATGTACAATCATAGAAGGGTTAAAACATTAACATGCACTGTAATGTTGCCTTTACTTTAAGTAAACTGGCCACAGACTTTTGCAGATGCAGCTCACTGGTAGAGAACAGCTATAGGGATGCCTCGCAGTGTTTGTATTAGCTGAGAACTGTAAATGTAAAAAAAAGATTACGAAAAGCTGACAAAGGGAGTGCAAGAGTAGGCAGGACATTTATCATATCTTATTTAGTTTTACTTCAACATTCAACAGCTTACAGAATAAATACACTGTGTGCACACTGTCCACCTCACAATTACAAGTCCTGACTTTTAAGATTTGAAAATGATGTTAATGAAAGTTAAATGGACAGGTTAACAGACGAGATCAGACAGGAGTCCCAGTGGACTATGATGTTTGCAGATGACATTGGGATCTGTAGTGAGAGTAGGGAACAAGTGGAGGAGACCCTGGAGAGGTGGAGATATGCTCTAGAGAGAAGAGGAATGAAGGTCAGCAGGATTAAGACAGAATACATGTGTGTGAATGAGAGGGAGGATAGAGGAATGATGAGGATGCAGGGAGAAGAGGTGGCAAAGGTGAATGAGTTTAAATACTTGGGATCAACAGTTCAGAGTAATGGTGAGTGTGGAAGAGAGGTGAAGAAGAGAGTACAGGCAGGATAGAGTGGGTGGAGAAGAATGTCAGGAGTGATTTGTGACAGACGAGTACCAGTAAGAGTGAAAGGGAAGGTCTACAAGAGGGTAGTGAGACCAGCTATGTTATATGGGTTGGAGACAGTGGCACTGACAAAATGGCAGGAGTCAGAGCTTGACGTGGCAGAGTTGAAAATGTTAAGATTTGCACTGGGTGTGACGAGGATGGACAGGATTAGGAATAAGTACATTACAGGGTCAGCCCAGGTTGGAAGGTTTGGAGACAAAGCCAGAGAGGCAAGATTACGTTGGTTTGGACATGTGCTGAGGAGGGATGCAGAGTATATTGGGAAAAAGATGCTAAGGATAAAGCTGCCAGGTAACAGGAAAAGAGGGAGGCCTAAGATAAGGTTTATGGATGTGGTGAGAGAGGACATGCAGGTGGTTGGTGTGACACAGCAAGATGCAGAGGACAGGAAGAAATGAAAACAGATGATCTGCTGTGGCGACCCCTAATGGGAGCAGCCAAAAGAAAAAGAAGAAGAATAAGAAGAAGTTAATGAAAGTTAAAGGGATGAGCCCATTCCAATCAAGCTGGTGGACTTGTTATATGAAAATTGATTCTTTAGCTCTTGCTCTCCAGTTCATTTACTTTTTTATACCAATATGTTTTGCTGAAATGTCTTATTTTTTAAACATTCCCCATGTTTAGTCACTGTTTGATCATACTCTGTTAGTACAGTACACCACAGCATAACTGTTACACACTAGCTTGCATTTCTGGCATGTCCCAGAGTGCACAATGCAACAACAATTGCCAAAATGTAATCAGTTACTCAGCCACATTCATACTTCCCAAAACCTGCAACTTAGGCTCACCATTTCAGTTAGGTATGAGGGTCTCAACACTGGCTTGGAACTCATGTGTCACAACCTGTTAGTTAATAGAAATCAATAAAACTACTGGTCTTCAAAACATTCAGGAACTGTCCTTGTCCCTGCTGGAGGTGTAAGATCAGATTTCAAAACTTCTTTTTGCCATGAGGCTGAATGCATGTTATACATTTAACTCTGGCACCTTATGGATGTATTTTCACATGGCCATCGTGGAGCACTATGACAAGTACCCCCCTCCCATATTTCCTTTTCTAAATAAATTCCCCTTTTTCATAATAAGGACTATTTTAGGAATAACTGCCCCTTTACTAGCATTGCATAAGGCTTCCTGTAGATCTGTTTCCTCGCATAAACTCAGTCTTAAATACTCTAGTTTTATATCATGGACATCATTTATGTGCTCTAGTGTTATGTCATCAGCATATATTTGTAATATAGGTTCGTAAGTAAGTACTAGGCTTGCTGCCCTTGCAGGCCATTATACGCCTAGCCAATTTCCCTCAAAGCTGAGACTCAAACCATGTACCTTCTATCTGTAAGGTCAACACCTTTATTATACCAGCTCCCAACCCCTAGTTTTATATCATCGGCATGCTTCATTAAGTGCCCTAGTTTGATATCAACATAAATGATACTTACATATTTTTGATGACACTCGGGTCATCAGTAAAAACTGAGAAGACATGGGCTCCCCATACTGATCCCTGTGGAATAGCACATTACACCATATTATACAGTAAAAACTGAGAAGACACGGGCTCCCCATACTGATCCCTGTGGAATAGCACATTACACCATATTATACAGTAAAAACTGAGAAGACACGGGCTCCCCATACTGATCCCTGTGGAATAGCACATTACACCATATTATACAGTAAAACTGAGAAGACACGGGCTCTCCATACTGATCCCTGTGGAATTGCACATTACACCATATTATACAGTAAAACTGAGAAGACACGGGCTCCCCATACTGATCCCTGTGGAATAGCACATTACACCATATTATACAGTAAAAACTGAGAAGACACAGGCTCCCCATACTGATCCCTGTGGAATAGCACATTACACCATATTATGCAGTAAAACTGAGAAGACATGGGCTCCCCATACTGATCCCTGTGGAATAGCACATTACACCATATTATACAGTAAAACTGAGAAGACACGGGCTCCCCATACTGACCCCTGTGGAATAGCACATTACACCATATTATACAGTAAAACTGAGAAGACACGGGCTCCCCATACTGATCCCTGTGGAATAGCACATTACACCATATTATACAGTAAAACTGAGAAGACATGGGCTCCCCATACTGATCCCTGTGGAATAGCACATTACACCATATTATGCAGTAAAACTGAGAAGACACGGGCTCCCCATACTGATCCCTGTGGAATAGCACATTACACCATATTATACAGTAAAAACTGAGAAGACACGGGCTCCCCATACTGATCCCTGTGGAATGGCACATTACACCATATTATACAGTAAAACTGAGAAGACACGGGCTCCCCATACTGATCCCTGTGGAACAGCACATTACACCATATTATACAGTAAAACTGAGAAGACACGGGCTTCCCCATACTGATCCCTGTGGAATAGCACATTACACCATATTATACATTAAAACTGAGAAGACACGGGCTCCCCATACTGATCCCTGTGGAACAGCACATTGCACCATATTATACAGTAAAACTGAGAAGACATGGGCTCCCCATACTGATCCCTGTGGAATAGCACATTACACCATATTATACAGTAAAACTGAGAAGACATGGGCTCCCCATACTGATCCCTGTGGAATAGCACATTACACCATATTATACAGTAAAAACTGAGAAGACACGGGCTCCCCATACTGATCCCTGTGGAATAGCACATTACACCATATTATACAGTAAAAACTGAGAAGACACGGGCTCCCCATACTGATCCCTGTGGAATAGCACATTACACCATATTATACAGTAAAATTGAGAAGACACGGGCTCCCCATACTGATCCCTGTGGAATAGCACATTACACCATATTATGCAGTAAAACTGAGAAGACACGGGCTCCCCATACTGATCCCTGTGGAACAGCACATTACACCATATTATACAGTAAAACTGAGAAGACATGGGTTCCCCATACTGATCCCTGTGGAATTGCACATTACACCATATTATACAGTAAAACTGAGAAGACACGGGCTCCCCATACTGATCCCTGTGGAATTGCACATTACACCATATTATACAGTAAAACTGAGAAGGCACGGGCTCCCCATACTGATCCCTGTGGAACAGCACATTACACCATATTATACAGTAAAAACTGAGAAGACACGGGCTCCCCATACTGATCCCTGTGGAATTGCACATTACACCATATTATACAGTAAAAACTGAGAAGACACGGGCTCCTCATACTGATCCCTGTGGAATTGCACATTACACCATATTATACAGTAAAACTGAGAAGGCACGGGCTCCCCATACTGATCCCTGTGGAATAGCACATTACACCATATTATGCAGTAAAACTGAGAAGACACGGGCTCCCCATACTGATCCCTGTGGAATAGCACATTACACCATATTATGCAGTAAAACTGAGAAGGCATGGGCTCCCCATACTGATCCCTGTGGAACAGCACATTATACCATATTATGCAGTAAAACTGAGAAGACACGGGCTCCCCATACTGATCCCTGTGGAATAGCACATTACACCATATTATACAGTAAAACTGAGAAGACACGGGCTCCCCATACTGATCCCTGTGGAATAGCACATTACACCATATTATACAGTAAAACTGAGAAGACACGGGCTCCCCATACTGATCCCTGTGGAATAGCACATTACACCATATTATACAGTAAAACTGAGAAGACACGGGCTCCCCATACTGATCCCTGTGGAATAGCACATTACACCATATTATACAGTAAAACTGAGAAGACATGGGCTCCCCATACTGATCCCTGTGGAACAGCACATTACACCATATTATGCAGTAAAACTGAGAAGGCACGGGCTCCCCATACTGATCCCTGTGGAATAGCACATTACACCATATTATACAGTAAAACTGAGAAGGCACGGGCTCCCCATACTGATCCCTGTGGAATAGCACATTACACCATATTATACAGTAAAACTGAGAAGACACGGGCTCCCCATACTGATCCCTGTGGAATAGCACATTACACCATATTATGCAGTAAAACTGAGAAGACACGGGCTCCCCATACTGATCCCTGTGGAATAGCACATTACACCATATTATACAGTAAAACTGAGAAGACACGGGCTCCCCATACTGATCCCTGTGGAATAGCACATTACACCATATTATACAGTAAAACTGAGAAGACACGGGCTCCCCATACTGATCCCTGTGGAACAGCACATTACACCATATTATACAGTAAAACTGAGAAGACACGGGCTCCCCATACTGATCCCTGTGGAACAGCACATTACACCATATTATACAGTAAAACTGAGAAGGCACGGGCTCCCCATACTGATCCCTGTGGAACAGCACATTACACCATATTATACAGTAAAACTGAGAAGACACGGGCTCCCCATACTGATCCCTGTGGAATAGCACATTACACCATATTATACAGTAAAAACTGAGAAGCATATGCTTGTCTCAAAGATTAAGCCATGCAAGTCTCAGTGCACACGGACGCTACAGTGAAACTGCGAATGGCTCATTAAATCAGTTATGGTTCCTTTGATCGCTCCACCGTTACTTGGATAACTGTGGTAATTCTAGAGCTAATACATGCTGGAACAATTACCCTATGAAGCACGACTAAAAAAGCTCCAGCTCTTCTCAGTCGCTTACCGTCTGCTCAGAGGTGACCTATGCCTGACCTATAGGGCAATGTCAAACCCTGAACTAATGGACATGCTTCACCTCAAAAAAACGAGATCACTCAGAACCACTCATTCTAGTGACTTGAACCTGTGCACAACAATAAACAGGACATACTGGAGGGATAGATTCCTGTCCCAGTGACTCCCCCTCACTCTGGAATAGAATCCCAATCCATATTCGACAGAGCTCCTCTCTGACCCTCTTCAAGAGAAATCTTGATGAGTGGATGGGTAATCGTAAGTTCTACTCTGGGATCACTTCAGGAGCCTTGTTAGACAGAGGCCCAGGTTACTAATCTAATGGGGAGGCAAAAGCCATCACTCTGTGGCTAGGCTTATAAATGCCCCTGGGCAGATAGCCTAGTACTTACCTATGAACCTATGAACCTATAAGACACGGGCTCCCCATACTGATCCCTGTGGAACAGCACATTGCACCATATTATACAGTAAAAACTGAGAAGACATGGGCTCCCCATACTGATCCCTGTGGAATAGCACATTACACCATATTATGCAGTAAAACTGAGAAGACACGGGCTCCCCATACTGATCCCTGTGGAATAGCACATTACACCATATTATACAGTAAAACTGAGAAGACACGGGCTCCCCATACTGATCCCTGTGGAATAGCACATTACACCATATTATGCAGTAAAGCTGAGAAGACACGGGCTCCCCATACTGATCCCTGTGGAATAGCACATTACACCATATTATACAGTAAAAACTGAGAAGACATGGGCTTCCCATACTGATCCCTGTGGAATAGCACATTACACCATATTATACAGTAAAACTGAGAAGACATGGGCTCCCCATACTGATCCCTGTGGAATAGCACATTACACCATATTATACAGTAAAACTGAGAAGACACGGGCTCCCCATACTGATCCCTGTGGAATAGCACATTACACCATATTATGCAGTAAAACTGAGAAGACACGGGCTCCCCATACTGATCCCTGTGGAATAGCACATTACACCATATTATACAGTAAAACTGAGAAGACACGGGCTCCCCATACTGATCCCTGTGGAATAGCACATTACACCATATTATGCAGTAAAACTGAGAAGACACGGGCTCCCCATACTGATCCCTGTGGAATAGCACATTACACCATATTATGCAGTAAAACTGAGAAGACACGGGCTCCCCATACTGATCCCTGTGGAATAGCACATTACACCATATTATGCAGTAAAACTGAGAAGACATGGGCTCCCCATACTGATCCCTGTGGAATTGCACATTACACCATATTATACAGTAAAACTGAGAAGACACGGGCTCCCCATACTGATCCCTGTGGAATAGCACATTACACCACATTATACAGTAAAACTGAGAAGACACGGGCTCCCCATACTGATCCCTGTGGAATAGCACATTACACCATATTATACAGTAAAAACTGAGAAGACACGGGCTCCCCATACTGATCCCTGTGGAATAGCACATTACACCATATTATACTGAGAAGACACGGGCTCCCCATACTGATCCTGTGGAATAGCACATTACACCATATTATACAGTAAAACTGAGAAGACACGGGCTCCCCATACTGATCCCTGTGGAATAGGACATTACACCATATTATACAGTAAAACTGAGAAGACACGGGCTCCCCATACTGATCCCTGTGGAACAGCACATTACACCATATTATACAGTAAAACTGAGAAGGCACGGGCTCCCCATACTGATCCCTGTGGAACAGCACATTATACCATATTATACAGTAAAACTGAGAAGACACGGGCTCCCCATACTGATCCCTGTGGAATAGCACATTACACCATAATATACAGTAAAAACTGAGAAGCATATGCTTGTCTCAAAGATTAAGCCATGCAAGTCTCAGTGCACACGGACGCTACAGTGAAACTGCGAATGGCTCATTAAATCAGTTATGGTTCCTTTGATCGCTCCACCGTTACTTGGATAACTGTGGTAATTCTAGAGCTAATACATGCTGGAACAATTACCCTATGAAGCACGACTAAAAAAGCTCCAGCTCTTCTCAGTCGCTTACCGTCTGCTCAGAGGTGACCTATGCCTGACCTATAGGGCAATGTCAAACCCTGAACTAATGGACATGCTTCACCTCAAAAAAATGAGATCACTCAGAACCACTCATTCTAGTGACTTGAACCTGTGCACAACAATAAACAGGACATACTGGAGGGATAGATTCCTGTCCCAGTGACTCCCCCTCACTCTGGAATAGAATCCCAATCCATATTCGACAGAGCTCCTCTCTGACCCTCTTCAAGAGAAATCTTGATGAGTGGATGGGTAATCGTAAGTTCTACTCTGGGATCACTTCAGGAGCCTTGTTAGACAGAGGCCCAGGTTACTAATCTAATGGGGAGGCAAAGCCATCACTCTGTGGCTAGGCTTATAAATGCCCCTGGGCAGATAGCCTAGTACTTACCTATGAACCTATGAACCTATAAGACACGGGCTCCCCATACTGATCCCTGTGGAACAGCACATTGCACCATATTATACAGTAAAAACTGAGAAGACATGGGCTCCCCATACTGATCCCTGTGGAATAGCACATTACACCATATTATGCAGTAAAACTGAGAAGACACGGGCTCCCCATACTGATCCCTGTGGAATAGCACATTACACCATATTATACAGTAAAACTGAGAAGACACGGGCTCCCCATACTGATCCCTGTGGAATAGCACATTACACCATATTATGCAGTAAAGCTGAGAAGACACGGGCTCCCCATACTGATCCCTGTGGAATAGCACATTACACCATATTATACAGTAAAAACTGAGAAGACATGGGCTCCCCATACTGATCCCTGTGGAATAGCACATTACACCATATTATACAGTAAAACTGAGAAGACATGGGCTCCCCATACTGATCCCTGTGGAATAGCACATTACACCATATTATACAGTAAAACTGAGAAGACATGGGCTCCCCATACTGATCCCTGTGGAATAGCACATTACACCATATTATGCAGTAAAACTGAGAAGACACGGGCTCCCCATACTGATCCCTGTGGAATAGCACATTACACCATATTATGCAGTAAAACTGAGAAGACACGGGCTCCCCATACTGATCCCTGTGGAATAGCACATTACACCATATTATGCAGTAAAACTGAGAAGACACGGGCTCCCCATACTGATCCCTGTGGAATAGCACATTACACCATATTATGCAGTAAAACTGAGAAGACACGGGCTCCCCATACTGATCCCTGTGGAATAGCACATTACACCATATTATGCAGTAAAACTGAGAAGACACGGGCTCCCCATACTGATCCCTGTGGAATAGCACATTACACCATATTATGCAGTAAAACTGAGAAGGCACGGGCTCCCCATACTGATCCCTGTGGAACAGCACATTACACCATATTATACAGTAAAACTGAGAAGGCACGGGCTCCCCATACTGATCCCTGTGGAATTGCACATTACACCATATTATACAGTAAAACTGAGAAGACATGGGCTCCCCATACTGATCCCTGTGGAATAGCACATTACACCATATTATACAGTAAAACTGAGAAGACATGGGCTCCCCATACTGATCCCTGTGGAATAGCACATTGCACCATATTATACAGTAAAACTGAGAAGACATGGGCTCCCCATACTGATCCCTGTGGAATAGCACATTGCACCATATTATACAGTAAAACTGAGAAGACATGGGCTCCCCATACTGATCCCTGTGGAATAGCACATTACACCATATTATGCAGTAAAACTGAGAAGACATGGGCTCCCCATACTGATCCCTGTGGAATAGCACATTACACCATATTATGCAGTAAAACTGAGAAGACATGGGCTCCCCATACTGATCCCTGTGGAATTGCACATTACACCATATTATGCAATAAAAACTGAGAAGACATGGGCTCCCCATACTGATCCCTGTGGAACAGCACATTACACCATATTATACAGTAAAACTGAGAAGGCACGGGCTCCCCATACTGATCCCTGTGGAATAGCACATTACACCATATTATACAGTAAAACTGAGAAGACATGGGCTCCCCATACTGATCCCTGTGGAATAGCACATTACACCATATTATACAGTAAAACTGAGAAGACATGGGCTCCCCATACTGATCCCTGTGGAATAGCACATTACACCATATTATACAGTAAAACTGAGAAGACACGGGCTCCCCATACTGATCCCTGTGGTATAGCACATTACACCATATTATGCAGTAAAACTGAGAAGACACGGGCTCCCCATACTGATCCCTGTGGAATAGCACATTACACCATATTATGCAGTAAAGCTGAGAAGACACGGGCTCCCCATACTGATCCCTGTGGAATAGCACATTACACCATATTATACAGTAAAACTGAGAAGACATGGGCTCCCCATACTGATCCCTGTGGAACAGCACATTACACCATATTATACAGTAAAACTGAGAAGGCATGGGCTCCCCATACTGATCCCTGTGGAATAGCACATTACACCACATTATACAGTAAAACTGAGAAGACACGGGCTCCCCATACTGATCCCTGTGGAACAGCACATTACACCATATTATACAGTAAAACTGGGAAGACACGGGCTTCCCCATACTGATCCCTGTGGAATAGCACATTACACCATATTATACAGTAAAACTGAGAAGACACGGGCTCCCCATACTGATCCCTGTGGAATAGCACATTACACCATATTATACAGTAAAACTGAGAAGACATGGGCTCCCCATACTGATCCCTGTGGAACAGCACATTACACCATATTATACAGTAAAACTGAGAAGGCACGGGCTCCCCATACTGATCCCTGTGGAACAGCACATTACACCATATTATACAGTAAAACTGAGAAGGCACGGGCTCCCCATACTGATCCCTGTGGAACAGCACATTACACCATATTATACAGTAAAACTGAGAAGGCACGGGCTCCCCATACTGATCCCTGTGGAACAGCACATTATACCATATTATACAGTAAAACTGAGAAGACACGGGCTCCCCATACCGATCCCTGTGGAATAGCACATTACACCATATTATACAGTAAAAACTGAGAAGCATATGCTTGTCTCAAAGATTAAGCCATGCAAGTCTCAGTGCACACGGACGCTACAGTGAAACTGCGAATGGCTCATTAAATCAGTTATGGTTCCTTTGATCGCTCCACCGTTACTTGGATAACTGTGGTAATTCTAGAGCTAATACATGCTGGAACAATTACCCTATGAAGCACGACTAAAAAAGCTCCAGCTCTTCTCAGTCGCTTACCGTCTGCTCAGAGGTGACCTATGCCTGACCTATAGGGCAATGTCAAACCCTGAACTAATGGACGTGCTTCACCTCAAAAAAACGAGATCACTCAGAACCACTCATTCTAGTGACTTGAACCTGTGCACAACAATAAACAGGACATACTGGAGGGATAGATTCCTGTCCCAGTGACTCCCCTCACTCTGGAATAGAATCCCAATCCATATTCGACAGAGCTCCTCTCTGACCCTCTTCAAGAGAAATCTTGATGAGTGGATGGGTAATCGTAAGTTCTACTCTGGGATCACTTCAGGAGCCTTGTTAGACAGAGGCCCAGGTTACTAATCTAATGGGGAGGCGAAAGCCATCACTCTGTGGCTAGGCTTATAAATGCCCCTGGGCAGATAGCCTAGTACTTACCTATGAACCTATGAACCTATAAGACACGGGCTCCCCATACTGATCCCTGTGGAATAGCACATTACACCATATTATACAGTAAAAACTGAGAAGACACGGGCTCCCCATACTGATCCCTGTGGAATAGCACATTACACCATATTATACAGTAAAACTGAGAAGACACGGGCTCCCATACTGATCCCTGTGGAATAGCACATTACACCATATTATACAGTAAAACTGAGAAGACACGGGCTCCCCATACTGATCCCTGTGGAATAGCACATTACACCATATTATGCAGTAAAACTGAGAAGACACGGGCTCCCCATACTGATCCCTGTGGAACAGCACATTACACCATATTATACAGTAAAACCGAGAAGACACGGGCTCCCCATACTGATCCCTGTGGAATAGCACATTACACCATATTATACAGTAAAAACTGAGAAGACACGGGCTCCCCATACTGATCCCTGTGGAATAGCACATTACACCATATTATACAGTAAAAACTGAGAAGACACGGGCTCCCCATACTGATCCCTGTGGAATAGCACATTACACCATATTATACAGTAAAACTGAGAAGACACGGGCTCCCCATACTGATCCCTGTGGAATAGCACATTACACCATATTATGCAGTAAAGCTGAGAAGACACGGGCTCCCCATACTGATCCCTGTGGAATAGCACATTACACCATATTATGCAGTAAAACTGAGAAGACACGGGCTCCCCATACTGATCCCTGTGGAATAGCACATTACACCATATTATGCAGTAAAACTGAGAAGACACGGGCTCCCCATACTGATCCCTGTGGAATAGCACATTACACCATATTATGCAGTAAAACTGAGAAGACACGGGCTCCCCATACTGATCCCTGTGGAATAGCACATTACACCATATTATGCAGTAAAACTGAGAAGACACGGGCTCCCCATACTGATCCCTGTGGAATAGCACATTACACCATATTATGCAGTAAAACTGAGAAGACATGGGCTCCCCATACTGATCCCTGTGGAATAGCACATTACACCATATTATGCAGTAAAACTGAGAAGACACGGGCTCCCCATACTGATCCCTGTGGAATAGCACATTACACCATATTATGCAGTAAAACTGAGAAGACATGGGCTCCCCATACTGATCCCTGTGGAATAGCACATTACACTATATCATACAGTAAAACTGAGAAGACTTGGGCTCCCCATACTGATCCCTGTGGAATAGCACATTACACTATATTATACAGTAAAACTGAGAAGACTTGGGCTCCCCATACTGATCCCTGTGGAATAGCACATTATACCATATTATACAGTAAAACTGAGAAGACTTGGGCTCCCCATACTGATCCCTGTGGAATAGCACATTACACCATATTATACTTTCTCTTAATTCTCCGAGTCTTGATGTGCATTTTCCCTTCAATAAAGCATTTAATCCAGTCTGCAATCAAATGACCAAGCCTAGTAGTTATCAGATATTAACAAATACTGCTTGAGATCAAATATGTCAGCATCTTTCAGAAAAATCTGCATTTACTAACTCAGCCTGCACTGCTACATCACTTGTGTCAAACAGTACTGTTTCTCCATAAACACCGATTTATTCTTTTGCATGCATGTTGATAAATGTCCTCTTTCCAATTTGTTCTGTAGCCATAGAGATTGTGCATTCATCCATCAGTTTAACACACCTCGGGAGACTTTTTCTAACTCTTTGTTTCAGGTCCAATGCTTTTTTTCCTTCTAGAAAGGAATTTATGCTTTCTTCTGCTGAAATGGTATTACACCAGAGGCTAGGTTATATTCATTTATTTGATTTCGTTGTTTATCTTTTCATAAGGCACCTCTCCGATCCACACTCATACTTACATTTTAAATCTTTAACATACTCAATATCATTATATTAGAAAGTGATCAGAATCAGCTTCAGACACCTTTTTCTATCAGGGGCTGAACTCAACTGCATCCACCTCGTCCCTTCTGTTTTTAGTCTTCCTTTTCAAGAATGACTGTCACATGATGGTCACCTGCTCCTATCATGGAACTAATAGTAATATTATACCTGTGGTACTCTGACCTTTGCTATTTGTAATCTGCTCCCCTGCTCAGAAACTATAAAAGCAAACCATGCTGTGATATGTGTAATACCATTTATGTATGGCCACTGCATTCTACTCTTAGATTATGATCGTTGTTTAACACTGAGATGGGATCATGGGACAACAGCCATTCTTAATCTTCTGGGGAAATTTCTACTGTTTGGATATTACAACTGTTTTGGTTAACTTAACATGAACTCGGTAAGAATGCAGGTACAAGTTGCAAAACCAATGGGATTAGTTGATAAGCAACAGTTTACTTAAATTTAAATTTTACAAAACAAGTTAAGAGAGCTGAAAATATTTACTTCAATTTTGTGAATGAACCTTGGGAAACTGTCCAAACTTTTTAAAAAATGAAACATTTAAAATGACTATCATTCTTCTTTACTACTGAATAATTCTATAATGAGCTATATATAGATACAGTAATTGGTTTGATTGGTTTGCATCCCCACGCTCCTTTCTGTGCTACAGGATGGAATAGAAATCTTCTAGATCTGTTTTTAAACCTCTGCACAAGACCTTTACCTGATCTGCCAGTATTGTACTAGGATAGCTACAGCTTTGTTGATGTTTGGTATGTGGTTTCTTGGATAATGATCCAAGTTGTAATTTTGTGGGACATGAAAGAAAACTATTTGCCCAAACTGATGACTAGGAGAGCCTCATATGTCTGCAGTTACACTTGTTATGCAATCCCGTTTATTAATTCATCTAAATATGCAATATTCCTACTAACAGAAAAACTTTTTATTTCATTCCCAGAAAAATTCAATAGGAAATGAGATGTACTGAATAATGGTGAAGTTTGAAAATAAATTCTACTTTTATTTATGTTTTCCAGTGCAGAGTCAAGGACCAGGTTATGAAAAATGTTGTGAGCATATGCAATGGTAAAAACACAAAGAAGGCAGCAGCGAGGCCACAAAAACCTAAGTTGGTGGATTATCACGGACGAAAGCGCTTACTATATTCTAAATAAAACAGTGTTTTTTGTGGCCTCGCTGCTGCCTTCTTTGTGTTTTTGCCAGTTTTCACTTTTGGAAGAGTTTGTCTTGGAGCATATGCAATGGTATCATGCAAGACACTCCAGTTCGATCCTCGGCTGGGGTGCCTTCTGTGCAGAGTCTGCATGTCCTCCCTGTTGTCGCATGGGTTTCCTCTGGGTGCTCTGGTTTCCTCCCAAATCCCAAAGACATGCTGTAAGTGGATTGGACACTCCAAATTGGCCCTAGGAGTGAGTACATGTGTGTGTGTGTGTGTGTGTGTGTGTGTGTGTGTGTGTGTGTGTGTGTGTGTGCCTTCTGTGGAAGGTTGGGTGCCGGGCTGGCAACTCGACACCATAAAACTCCACTGCCAATCATGAGCAGACAGGTGATCCGCTGTGGCGACCGCTAACCGGGAAAAGCCGAAAGAAGTAGTAAGAAACAAACG
Organism: Protopterus annectens; assembly: GCF_019279795.1. Classification (NCBI taxonomy): domain Eukaryota; kingdom Metazoa; phylum Chordata; order Ceratodontiformes; family Protopteridae; genus Protopterus; species Protopterus annectens. Next base: position 405,593,970 of record NC_056743.1, on the reverse strand, counting down.
TTGCTTAATCTGGGAGAAGTCTTTTCAAAACAAGTTTGATACAAGTATATGAATCCTTGACTCTTTTCAACTATCAATTAAAAACTGCATATGTATACAGTATTTCAAGAAATTTGCATTCGTTTTTATTAAACAGACTCGCTTAGATGACCTATCCATAATGAAACTTGTTACAGTCTTCTCACAAGATTATTGTTCTTGCTCATAAGTAAGGCTTCTATTAAAATTATTCACATTTTATTTTGGACAGATTTGTATTAATATTGTGAAACAAAAAAAGTCCAATCATATTAGAACATCTTAAATCCATAGCATCTCAGTACTATATTACCAGTAGTCATATATTCTCGAGACAAAGGCTTAAAAAGATTTTGCCTGATTTGGTGCCATTGAATGGGCAGCTAATAGACACCTGGAAATCAAAATGTATTAATTTTCTGATTGACCCTGTTTGACCTAAGAATATAAAAAATCCACAAAATTGTAATAAGTAGATTTAGCACATTCTAAAGTGGAATATATTTACAAACATCATAAAACATTAATCTAAAAAAGAAAAAAAAAAGATCTCATGTCATTAAAACCCATAGTCTCTCCCAACTATCACTGGTTCAATACACAGACAAATAACTAAGAGATGCAAGGAAATAAAAGTTGTGCTCTTGAAATCCAGCTCTGCCCTGGGTATCCCAATACCATAAATAATTCACACATTGTCTTTACCTTTGTACATTGCCAAGCAGCCGTCTTTTACATACTTATTTCATGATACTTTTTTACAACGAGTTTCAACCTGTGTTGCAATTCATCCATAACTGATAGTACATCATGAGGTGAGGAAATAGTATTACTTTTCTACCTTCTAGCAACTATCATAATATCCAAATAAGCCTATACATTTTACTTAAATGCATGTATCTATGAAATTCCAGACAGACAAAAAAATCAGTATCTGTCTACAAAGTACCCCAATGTAATAGATTTTACAAATTACTTTAAAACCTTACAGTTGAGAAGACTGGCAAAAAAAATGCTCCCAGTTGCCCAGATCCACCCTCTGACATCTTTAACATAAAATATTATCTGCTGGGAACATTTTATTTACCTTTTTTGGAGTATACAAATATTTGTTTAAAACACTTTGATGCAAACGTTCTAAGCCTTCTTGACTTGGTCACATGTCTTGACAACTGGAAAATGCATTACCAGATGGATCATTCTTTATCAATGACAGTTCTGTCTTTCTCTTAATAATGCTTTGCAGCCCTCTTAATAATGCTTTGCAGCCATACTACTTATAATGTTTCTAATCTATAGCAACAGAAGTTGGCCACTGGCTTCCAAATGGAAGCACAGACTTTTGGGAGCTGAGTGTGTATCAAATCAGTCAGACCCTAACTGCTCTATGGCATAGAGGGAAAAGGCATGATGAATGCCCAGCCAGCTCATGTTTTATCATCCAGGGTGAGCATCTCCGGCAACAATCCCTGGTGAAGGCTAGTGCCATCATAATTAGAAGGCGTGTCTAAGGGGGAAATAGGGTGGTGGACACTGCTGAGCTGCTGTGGAGGCAGAGAAAACTATCACATGTCTGAATTGCATGTTGGCCCCTCGGCTGTACCACAGAGACCATTACGGAATGGGGAGTTACAGAGTACATCATAAACAAAACACCTTATGTAGTTGGCCAGATGCTCAGGACACCCTAAAGTTCTGTCTTGGCTCCAGTCCTATCGGAAAAAGTATTGGAGTTAGGAGATGGTTGGCAGAACCAGCACTGGATGTAGGAGACTGGGTAGACTGCCAAAGAATGATGTAGAAGGGGGAAACAACTCACAAAAAAAATCATACATAGAAATTTTAAAGTCCTAATAATCCCTTCCTATTCTAAACTCAGTTACTCAAGAAGGATTTATTAACCATTGGGTCCTAGGTTCAGCAATCATATGACCACCAGAACAGTACCCCAAAAAAATCACCTTTATATTTCTGCATTGCATCACCAATCTGCTCTCTTGTCTTGCTAGATACAATAGATAGCACCACCTTCAATTAACACTGCACATCAGGTGTGATCTGTTTTAGTGATGCAACAGATATCACCAACTCCAATTAACATTGCACATCAGGTGTGATTTGTTTTAGTGATACAACAGATAGCACCAACTCCAATTAACATTGCACATCAGGTGTGATCTGTTTTAGTGATACAACAGATATCACCAACTCCAATTAACGTTGCACATCAGGTGTGATTTGTTTTAGTGATACAATAGACAGCACCAACTTCAATTAACACTGGACATCAGGTGTGATCTGTTTTAGTGATACAATGGACACCACCAACTTCAATTAACACTGCACATCAAGTCTGATCTGTTTTAGTGATACAATAGATAGCACCAACTTCAATTAACACTACACATCAGGTGTGATCAGTTTTAGTGATACAACCGATAGCACCAACTTCAATTAACATTGCACATCAGGTGTGATCCATTTTAGTGATACAACAGATCACACCTGATGTGCAAAGTTAATTGAAGTTGGTGCTATCGGTTGTATCACTAAAACAGATCACACCTGATGTGCAAAGTTAATTGAAGTTGGTGCTATCTGTTTTAGTGATACAACCGATAGCACCAACTTCAATTAACACTGCACATCAGGTGTGATCCATTTTAGTGATACAACAGATAGCACCAACTTCAATTAACTTTGCACATCAGGTGTGATCTGTTTTAGTGATACAACAGATATCACCAAATTCAATTAATATTGCACATCAGGTGTGGTCTGTTTTAGTGTTTGTCGCAAGTCATTTAGTCACATATGGGGATCCCCCCAAATATCTTCACATATGCATCTGATTAAATCCGCCTTAGCTCTTGTATGACACACCAACTGCTACCAACTAGCCATATAAGACTATACATTTACTAAAGTAAATGCATTCATCTCTACAGATTCTGAATAAAGTCATTATCAACATTTCCCCACAATACTCTAGGATTTCCTTATCCCATATTCAATTTCACATCACATATTTTACATTTTCAGGAATGCCTAAAAAACATGTAACAATGGGAGTACAAAATAATGCAGTACTTGTGGCCTTTGGTCTAATTCCAATACTAACATTTTTCACCATTTAAACTCATTTTCAAGTTCTTTCATAAGTTCTTCATATGTTTTTATTATCTGATACTACTACTGAATCACTTCTGTAAGGCAGATCCCCACAAGTCCTTGTAAGTAATTCCTAAATAAAGCCAAGAATAATTTAACAACTCTGCCCTAGTACTTGCAGTAGTAACCTTATGTGCTGAAAACTTACAAAAACTGAGTACAGTATGAAATTATTTCTATAAATTTTGTCATCCTCCACAGCAAAACCTTGATGTTCTTATGTTCCAGTTTTGAACTTCATATATTTCCAACCCATACTGTCAAAAGTTCTCTAGCAAGTCTAAAGAGTCGTGAAAATCTTGCCTGATTTCTTCTTCTGCATCCAAACCTATAGAGAGTTAAAATCAAATCCAGTATTTACTGACAAAAACCCAGCGGTAACAATTCCTTAGTTAACTAACACATCTCCATCCTACTGAATGCTTCAACACCCAGGTGAACTACAATTAAGCTCGTCTTCTGAGTGAACTGCAATAATGTTTACGTTTTTAGAATATTACAAAATGTCACTTTCCATCTATCATCATCATCTTCTTTCGGCTGTACCCATTAGGGGTCGCCACAGCGGATCATCTGTTTCCATTTCTTCCTGTCCTCTGCATCATGCTCTGTCACACCAACCACCTGCATGTCCTCTCTCACCACATCCATAAACCTTATCTTAGGCCTTCCTCTTTTCATGTTACCTGGCAGCTTCATCCTTAGCATCTTTTTCCCAATATACTCAGCATCCCTCATCAGCACATGTCCAAACCAATGTAATCTTGCCCCTCTGGCTTTGTCTCCAAACCTTACAACCTGGGCTGACCCTCTAATATACTTATTCCTAATCCTGTCCACCCTCACCACACCCAGTGCAAATCTTAACATCTTTAACTCTGCCACATCCAGCTCTAACTCCTGCCTTTTTGTCAATGCCACTGTCTCCAACCCATATAACATAGCTGGTCTCACTACTCTCTTGTAGACCTTCCCTTTCACTCTTACTGGTACTCGATCTACTTTTATTCAAAAAAATGTATTAATTCTGCAAACCACAGTGCCATACACGTTGTTAAGACACACACTTTATAATTATGATTTAAAACAGAAGTTAGTATATACAGTGACTGCATCCTTTCCCCCTTTTGGCAGGACCATCAGAATGCCTGTTTCCTTGAACGTGAAAGATCCCTTTTCTGAATTACCATATTATAAACCACAACCACATGCACATACATAAATTTAGTGGCATTTTAAATAGGAATACCCCCATCCAGGCATCAGGAATACTGCCATCCAGGCATCAGCATTATATTGAGTCCTTAAAGTGGAAATTACTTCTGTTGCCATCAGGATAGTCTTAAAAAACAAAAATTAGTCATCACCACTTCTATACTCCCCCAAACATTGAGACAAACTACAAATATTAATATAAGGATTTAATAATGTGAAATATAACTTGCAATTATTGTGGAGCTTTTCTCCCCGTGCCTCCACTGAAAACAGGCTCTTCTTGGCCCAGTGGACTTCCCCGGTCATCAAACTTAAATAAAATTACAATGGAAACTTGACATTTCATGCAATGCCAGCATGACTAAAGTACGTATTGCATAGCTTTTACTATGGTATCTCTTATGAAGACTTTAATAGCCTGCCACCTTAGTACAGCATGGCTTGATGTCTAAAAACACCTTAAGAACCATTTTCCCTCAGAGTTATTTGATCTTAGACCTCTGCTAAATATTATTAATATGTAATTAGTGTCATAAGAAGCCTAAAAGCATCTCATACTTAAGACAACAGACTTCTGTTTGCAGCACTGCTTTACTTATTAATTCTAGCTGAGAAAAACATTTCAACAGACAGTTTTTTTTCATGATGATACTCCAGTCCCTGAACCCATACCATTCAACCTCATTCCATTTGGGCTGTCTCAACTCACCTCCTCTAAATTTATACCCATATATTCCCACACCCTAAAAACACCCACCTTATCACCTTACTCTGCTACCACCATTTGGTAATTCCCTGTTAGATGATTTTCCAACCAATTACAATTTTATCACTCCTCTCTAAATTATTAGAGAAGTGTATTCACAAGCAACTGCTATCAGACTTAACTCAAGGAGGACTACTCACCCTATCCAACATGGTTTCCGTACAAACCATAGCACTAACACTACACTCCTCAACTTCACAGAAATTGCCATGAAAACCAGACACAGTGGTAAACTAATTTTCTGCTTGGTTTTAGATCTGCCAAAACCCTCCTACACCATCAGCCTTGTAAACTACTTCTATTATTGCTCACTCTTGGTCTATCTTATCCCACCCCTCCAGTGTTGTAATAGCTACCTGTCTGATAGGTGTCAAGTGGCACTCTACCCTCTCCTCTTACCTCCCTGCAGTCATGTTGTAGCACAAGGCTCCCTCCTTGACCCTTTCCTCTTTAATATACTCAGCAATAATCTCCACTCAAGAAACCTCACTAATCCAGTATGCAGACGATTCCAGCATTACACACCTACAACAAATCATCCAAGATGCTGTTTTAGCTACAGAAAAATAACTCTGCAGCTACCAAGCTGTGCTCAATCCAAAGAAAACCAAATTGCTACACTTTTCCTAAAAACCTTTACCATGAAAACAATCAACTTTAAAACTGCACCCCTCCTCCCAACAACAGCATCAAAGTATCTTCCCATATAAAACTACTAGGGGCGACAGATGAAACCTAAACTTCGACCTCCATATCCTAAACTCTTATCAACAAAAACTAGGCATGCTCTACAGAGCTAAAAACTTCCTCAGCAATTCAGCTGGAAGTACTCTTGCATCAGCGTATCCCCCCCCCTCACTTCTGTACGGTGCTCATATTCTTACAAACTCGCAGGCAACACTCATTGCAAAACTTGAACAATGTTACAGAAAAACTTCCAAAATTTGCAACAAACACCCCTTTTCATAACTACTACTGTCAAAACTCTAAACTGGATAGAACTTATCTATCATCTAACCTAAATACATGTAGAATTTACCTTTACAATCATCAATCGCCCCACAAATTGTTCATCTTTGTACAAAACTCTCTTCATACACCCGTAACCAAGGTTTTAGATCCACAGACCTATATCTTCTGAATACCCACAAACCTACCAAATCATTTGGGCAAAGCCTATACTCCTACTGTGTTGCCAAATCATGGAACTCTTTTTCTGAATCTATTAGATCATACATACTACCCTAAAAGACTATTTAACCAAATAATGGGTCTGCCCCTGTATCCCTCCTGGTTAACACTTACATTACATCCATTACCTCCATCCACAGCTAATATAACGTATCTTTCCCTGTCCTACACAGTCTTATCCTTTTACTGCACTAATTTCAATTAGTCCTCCATTGTTCTAACTGCTTTTACTAATGCCTCTCCATTTACTCTTTTCCCGTCAAGCTATGTTACTGCTCTCCTATTCAGTATTACTCTCTCACCTGTATAATACCTCCTAGTTAACCTGTGTTCATGACCATCACACTTGTTCAGACCTAGCATGTTCAGTCACTATAATTAAATAGTAATATTACTTACACAGTCTATAACAGCTTATTAGATGCACACATATTTGATCTCTTTCCCTTCCTCCGCATTCATTTGGTATCACTGTATTAAATCTGATTTCAGTTGTTAATTTCATCTTTTCATCTTGTGTATATTTTCATGTCATGTACAAATCCTTATTTTATGTTATTGAGGAGCTTTTCTCCCCAGGCCTCTCCTGAAAATGGGTAACTCACCCAGTCTGACCATCCCATTGAAATGTCAATAAATAAAAAAATAAATGCAGCTGCAATATGAATTCTACATATTATTTTTTCATACACTTTCCAAACTTTTTTTCAGAGGATCACCACCCTTTAGTTTTTGCATGACCTTTTCTGCCATGACAAACCCTCCTGAGTTAACTAACAACCAGTAAAGCTACATGCTCATTCAGACTTAACGTGTAGAAACTCAGGGAATCGTCCGTTACTTGCTCATACTACTCAGTGCATGTCTCTGCATCACAAACAGTCTGATAATAGATCCTAAGCATTTCCACAGCCACTGCAGGGGCATGCAGTATTTGCTGCATTTATTTCCACTGTTCCCTTAACCATGCTGCAAAGGTCCCCTGACAGTTAAAGGACTTGCAAAATAATTACGCAGTCTCATTATAATATTTGATCTATAAACTGTTCAATGCCACTCAACTTTCCTTCTGAAATTCTCCAGCCCTCCCCCCCCAGCAACACCCTCCCTTACAGTTCATTTAGTGGCTTCCTTTTGTTATACAAATCCTCCTATCTCCTTTTCCAGAGTCTCCATAGAGCTTAGCAGCAAACTGAATATCACGGTTAAATGTATTCCATAGTTCTTGCAGTAACTTGAACAAGTCAAAGTTCTGATCTATTGTTCCATTAAAACATTTAATAATTTTTTTTCTTTCTTCAGATGCACTACAGTGAAATGCCAGTGTTTCTCCATATAATCGTTGTTCAGTAAAAGTGTATGATCAGAAAAGAAAATAGAATACGAGTTGTAAGCTCTTTCATCAATCACCAGTTCTCTATAGTTATATACATTTTATCATTTCTTGAACTATGGTGGAATGTTTAAGGATAACCATCAACTGACCTTTTAGTTAATGTCTTAACATCTATAAGGCCTATTGCTTTAGCACATCACCCATCTTTCCAGCGTAGGAAATCTAATGACTTAATATCCTCCTCACCTTAAAACTTACAGCAGTGTTCCAGCCTCCCATAAAATAGGGCTACATCTATGTTAAATGTTATCATACCCCTCATAATATGTCTTAGGTTCACTGTGCTGTCCTATGTGGCACATAACATTAAATAAGTTCCAACTGTCCTTAACCTTTCACCAAAACAACTACCCTGCTGACTGACCAGAGTTCCTCTAAAAACCAACCTGCTAAACTGACCAGGGTTCCTATTAAAAGGAACTCTGGGCCCCTAGAAATATCCCTCTTCTCAGAGTATCACCCTTTTCTTATCTGAATCGGAAATGAAGACAGGAAGCCCTTAGACCACCAACTTTTCAGTAAACAGCATGCTGGTGTGCTCCCAAGTGTGCTTTCTACAAGTCTACTACCAATGGCCATTGACTGTACACACAACCAATGATATGCTGCAAGACGATGGATTAGTCAGGCAATTCACACTACAAGAAACTGAACATTCCTACCCTCCATCCATGCATTTATTAATACCCCACACGGCCTCAAACAGTTCAACAAATGTACATTGTAACCAATATTATAAATTAATCTTCTAATTATTTCCCAGTTTTATTCAGTATTACAGAAAACGGCGTCTCCCCTCTTTTCAAAAAAAAAAAAAAATTATAGTATTAGGTATACAGTAATATGGTGTCCCAGTTTCCCTCCTGACTTGCTCTCAATTATTTATAAACATGTCATTGCAAAACTACAGTCCATTTTTCTTAGGTATAACAACCCTTATATATAATAGCAGTAAAAATTACCTCTGCCATTTCATTTTGCTTATCTGAAAAGGTTATAAAACTGTCCAATATCTCCTTAATATCCTGGAGTCGCAACAGCAATTTGTTCCATGATACAGTTTCAGCAGAGGACAACCAATTTATATAAACATGATCTGTTACTTCTACATCCTCCTCTTTCAATGAGGTTGCCTACTACATTCCATCTTCTAGGAGAAATTGGCAACTTTTCAGGCTTATTTTATCATTTACCAATTTCCATCGTGCGGACCAATTCACCCCCATCTGAAATCACCAAACAGTGTAAATTACTTCAACTACTGCACAAAAGTACTCTTTATTACATATCCAAAGGATCAATCAAGGAAGCATCTGCTCACAGCTACCATCATTACAGTTCTATCCAACAATTCTTTACTGTTACCAAGACAGGCATAAACTGCCTACTGTTACATTTCTATTCATATTTCACATCTTATAATAACTAGATTACCTTCAAATAATTGTGTGATTTCACCTCAGAAGTTTTGAAAATACCTACTCCCTGCTTCTTAAGTGAGGAATTTTCATATATTTCAAAGGATGCATGACATAAAATTTGATCACTGCAGTGAGTTATGAAATACTAACACGAGCCTGAGTATATGTTAAGTTCACAGCTTAAAATACAGAAATATGTTTTTGTTTCTTAATAAAATATAATCTCAAGTTACATTTATAATTTTTACAGAGGGTAAGCCCTCTTTACCTCAAATGCTGGGCCTATGTTGTCTTCACCCATATTACATATATTACAACAGTGAGACTATTTGGCATCTGAAAAAAAAAAAGTTTTCTGGGAAAAATCAAGTATTTTCTTTTTTCAAGTTAATGTCACCCAAGGGGCCAGTGCAGTGGCATCACCACCTCACAGCAATGGGCTCTCTGATTTGGTTCTTTGCTGGAGTGCCTTCTGTGCAGAGTCTGCTTGTCCTCCGTGCTCACATGGGTTTTCCCTGGGTGATCCAATTTACTGCCACATTCCAGTGGTGTGCAGTATGTGGATTGATGACTTCTAAATTGTCCACAGGTGTGTGTGTGTGTGTGTGTGTGTGTGTGTGTGTGTGTGTAGAGAGAGAGGCGGAAGAAAGGCCTAGCAATCTATTCTCACTCTTCCCCCACACACTGCCTAACAAACTCTCTTGATGGAGCCACTACAGGAATTGGCCATGACTAGCAAGCATAGATGGGTTATGTGGCCTAACAGTTCTAATGTACAAGTAGCTAGGCTCAACACTCCATGTGGGTAGGTGACATGAGCAGTTAGGGTGTGCAGGCACAACACTCCATGTGGGTAGGTGACATGAGCAGTTAGGGTGTGCAGGCACAACACTCCATGTGGGTAGGTGACATGAGCAGTTAGAGTGTGCAGGCACAACACTCCATGTGGGTAGGTGACATGAGCAGTTAGGGTGTGCAGGCACAACACTCCATGTGAGTAGGTGACATGAGCAGTTAGGGTGTGCAGGCACAACACTCCATGTGGGTAGGTGACATGAGCAGTTAGGGTGTGCAGGCACAACACTCCATGTGGGTAGGTGACATGAGCAGTTAGGGTTTGCAGGCACAACACTGCATGTGGGTAGGTGACATATGTTAGTTGCTCAAATTGTTACTGTTAGAATAGCCCATTGTTGCTCTCAGACCAAGTCATTATCTATCAAAAGCTATTCATATTTGCATTTCCCCTTGTACTTGTGTTAATTATTACAAGTATACTTGACTGCATCCATGCATGTGTCAATGGAGTCTGATAAATTTTATCACAATCACTATGTGGCACCTGAGAAAACAGACTCTTTTAAGCATGTGTTTTCTGACATTTGGGCCAAACTCTCTCATTCTATCAATGACAATCAAGCCTTGAAGTGAGTGATGTGCGACATATCCCACCTCCAACTGAACTACTGGTAGTAAATTAACCTACTGTTTTGCAGTATATTGTTAATATCTGCTACCTGTTCAACTATCATTCAACTGCTATTGCACTGAATTTGTGCACTAAACCAAATTATAGTTGTGTACTATTCTTGGATCTTACAGTGTTTAAGTTACACCACCTCAATGAATTTGTATGTTGTACTGAACTGCTCTGTGCCGCTCTTGAATTAAACTGTGCTACATCATTTTTTCCTTGTAGATTCTGGTACTTTCTACATCAGTGTTAGCTCATCATCGCCTCACCTACTTCATTTGCTCCACAGCACATTTTTCTCCCAAAAATACCTGGTTCAACATATCATTCCCGGACTTGGGAATTCAGCCATGTGGCAAACATGGAAGCCTGATCGACCTGTATGGCAAACATTGACACCTGATCGACCTCTATTCTTTATATTTCCAGCCTCGTTATACTTGTTATTCTGAGAACATGAAGGAGCTGCCTAATGTACTGACGAACTAGATGCTAGAGTGAGTTCTGACATCTCAAAACATGATGCCAAAACACCAGTGGCCCCAGTAAAGGGCTTTCAGAGACCTTTTGTAGCAAAGAATGATGAAAACAGGAGTCCTGCTATTCTGACCCATTGTATACAGGCAGGTAACCAACTATGAATACAGGTTACTAGGGCTTCATTTACCTTCAGATCCCAGCTGTGAATACATGTTACTAGGGCTTCATTTACCTTTAGATCCCAGCTGTGAATACATGTTACTAGGGCTTCATTTACCTTCAGATCCCAGTTGTGAATACAGGTTACTAGGCCTTCATTTACCTTCAAATCCCAGCTGTGAATACAGGTTACTAGGGCTTCATTTACCTTCAGATCTGAATTGTGAATACAGGTTACTAGGGCTTCATTTACCTTCAGATCTGAGTTGTGAATACAGGTTACTAGGGCTTAATTTACCTTCAGATCCCAGCTGTGAATACAGGTTACTAGGGCTTCATTTACCTTCAGATCCCAGCTGTGAATACATGTTGCTAGGGCTTCATTTACCTTCAGATCCCAGCTGTGAATACAGGTTACTAGGGCTTCATTTACCTTCAGATCCCAGCTGTGAATACATGTTACTAGGGCTTCATTTACCTTCAAAATCCCAGCTATGAACACAGGTTACTAGGGCTTCATTTACCTTCAGATCCCAGCTGTGAATACATGTTACTAGGGCTTCATTTACCTTCAGATCCCAGCTGTGAACACAGGTTACTAGGGCTTCATTTACCTTCAGATCCCAGCTGTGAATATGTGTTACTAGGGCTTCATTTACCTTCAGATCCCAGCTGTGAATATGTGTTACTAGGGCTTCATTTACCTTCAGATCCCAGCTGTGAATACGTGTCACTAGGGCTTCATTTACCTTCAGATCCCAGCTGTGAATACATGTCACTAGGGCTTCATTTACCTTCAGATCCCAGCTGTGAATACATGTCACAAGGGCTTCATTTACCTTCAGATCCCAGCTGTGAATACAGGTCACTAGGGCTTCATTTACCTTCAGATCCCAGCTGTGAACACAGGTCACTAGGGCTTCATTTACCTTCAGATCCCAGCTGTGAATACAGGTTACTAGGGCTTCATTTACCTTCAGATCCCAGCTGTGAATACATGTTACTAGGGCTTCATTTACCTTCAGATCCCAGCTGTGAATACAGGTTACTAGGGCTTCATTTACCTTCAGATCCCAGCTGTGAATACATGTTACTAGGGATTCATTTACCTTCAAAATCCCAGCTGTGAACACAGGTTACTAGGGCTTCATTTACCTTCAGATCCCAGCTGTGAATACAGGTTACTAGGGCTTCATTTACCTTCAGATCCCAGCTGTGAACACAGGTTACTAGGGCTTCATTTACCTTCAGATCCCAGCTGTGAATGTGTTACTAGGGCTTCATTTACCTTCAGATCCCAGCTGTGAATATGTGTTACTAGGGCTTCATTTACCTTCAGATCTCAGCTGTGAATATGTGTTACTAGGGCTTCATTTACCTTCAGATCCCAGCTGTGAATACATGTCACTAGGGCTTCATTTACCTTCAGATCCCAGCTGTGAATACATGTCACTAGGGCTTCATTTACCTTCAGATCCCAGCTGTGAATACATGTCACTAGGGCTTCATTTACCTTCAGATCCCAGCTGTGAATACATGTCACTAGGGCTTCATTTACCTTCAGATCCCAGCTGTGAATACATGTCACTAGGGCTTCATTTACCTTCAGATCCCAGCCGTGAATACATGTCACTAGGGCTTCATTTACCTTCAGATCCCAGCTGTGAATACAGGTTACTAGGGCTTCATTTACCTTCAGATCCCAGCTGTGAACACAGGTTACTAGGGCTTCATTTACCTTCAAATCCCAGCTGTGAATACAGGTTACTAGGGCTTCATTTACCTTCAGATTTGAGCTGTGAATACAGGTTACTAGGGCTTAATTTACCTCCAGATCCCAGTTGTGAATACAGATTACTAGGCCTTCATTTACCTTCAAATCTCAGCTGTGAATACAGGTTACTAGGGCTTCCATTACAGGTGGTTTGTGTATTCATCCCAAGCCATGCTCCCTGCACTTGCCCAACTATAGCCTATAGATGGGGTATGCAATGGACATCTTTGCTGCATGACCCCTTTTCTTTTGCATGGGCTGACACCAGCAGGACATCCTACCCACTCACACATAAGATGCACCAAGTGTAAGATTCCCCAGTTTCCACCAAAGAAATCCAGTCCAACACGTAGCATGTGCCCCTGGGCATTCATGCTTCCTCTAACACAATACGGAGAAATATCTCCCCTGTCTGCCATTGAGCTCTTGATCACTAAATGATGTCAGGTTGCACGGGCCATAGTCCGGGCTCCATCACTCTATGCCATCAATGCAGGCTAAAAATGGTGTTTCTGCAAAAAAAAAAAAAAAAAAAAAGAAAACTTTTGTGTAACTAATGCCAACACTTCAAACAGCTTTTACCAGAGAAAAAGTAAGACAAAATATAAAATAAAAATGTCCTTCTGTCTGAGCATTCTGATTTTGAACGTCAAGAATCAGCTCAGACTAGGCCCTTAGTCTGTGCAACTTATTAAAGGGTGACTAATTCTCAGCTTTCAAAATATTGTCTGACATTACTAAGGCAGTGTGCCTCGTGGGATCAATAAAAGGCAATAGAGTTTGCTTTCAAAGTCTTTGTCAGATGCTGACAAGTAACTCTGCTTCCCCAGCAAATCTCTCAGGGGAACTCTTAAAATATTTGAACAGAAATGTCCGACATTTCAATTCCCTTACTGCAGAGAAAGTGCACATTTTCTCAGAGCTACATCTTAAAAGATGGCAGTAATTTAATGGATTATAATATTAACTGCAGTGTGATTTGTGTTTGGTACCATGCTTTTGAAATCCCTTGTATAATTTACACCGAGTATAAATGCTTTGCTTCTAAATCAGAGATTTTATTTCCAAGTAGTCTTTCTCTGACTGTAAAGTTTTAAACTTTTTGTGACAGTTCTTTGACCTGCACACATTCCATACTTTTTGTAGCTTTTTTAAAGTTACTGAACTGTAGCTTTCTTGTCAGCTGACAAGGATTTTCACTCCCGCCAACTATTCTGTCAGCAATTCGAATTTTTAATTATTAACTTAGCCTAGCCTAGAGGGTAGTTGTCAGTGCTTAATCCAGGAGTCTTGTTCACCAAGCAGAGTTACAACACAAATGAGTCGAGAGATTTAACAAACAGCAAGTTATAACCCAGTGCACCATTGTTCTGTATGCACACAGCAGTATAAGACAAGATTTAATTCACTCAGTACTGTTGTCATGCTGACAAATTCACCTTTTCAGTGTAGATTTCATACCTTGAATCATCAGCAATATCAAGTATTTCCCCTGGGTTTGCCCTAAAATTGAGTAAGCAGTAGTCCACTGTCAAAATGTGATGTGACTACAGAATTAAACATCAGGTAAGAACAAAGCACAAACAAGTGGTGAAGATGGTAGTCTTGAGAGCACTTCGGTAGCTAATCCAGACACACCCAATGACAGAAGTTCAGATGAAGCACCATTTGCTCACACACTTAGAACAAATCTTGGGTGAGTGTTCTATGCATTATTAGAGTCAAGGCAAACTTTCCAAATAGGTGCACCAATCTGTCAAGGGTGTGACTTACATACTCTTCCGTTTGTCCTTTTCACGGACAGGATGGAAAGAATATCAAGCTTTAGTACCTGAAGTATGTAAATCAGCCAGTTGGAGGATGTGAGGACAGCATATCTGCTCTTTACAGAGAATTTTTCCTCATAGTTTGGAGCAGTGAGGGCTGCACCTCTGATCTTTACAGATAACCTTCTGTTTTTGCAGTTTGTGGAAAATGTGGACTGCAACTTTGCTGTCTGCAGGTGTTTTCTCTGTTTCAGGACACTGATTTCCACCACGCCCTGCAGTAGTTGTTAGCAGAGTGTGAAGTGCGCGGGATGACATTAAGGATTCCCAAAAGGAGGTCAGGCTGCTTACCTGGATTAGTGTGAATTGCTTATAGCTTTAGTAAGATAAGCAGGGAAAAGCTACAGCAGATGGAGGTGTTCACAGCTGTAAGTACAGGGGATCAGGTAGGTGGATTCAGGAATTGTACCATCTGGGTGGTGAAACAAGAGTAAAGTCATACAATGAATCTCTCAGTGTAGCTGTCAGTCTGCTTCCAACATCTTATGTGACCATTTGTTTTAGCAGGTGGCAAAAAGGATGGCTGGCATTAGTACAAAAGAGGTTCCTTCATGGAATAACTGGACTTCCTGTCTGGAAACATCTGGAGATCCCACAGGATCTAGCAGAGAGTTGTAGGTTCTGCTCAGTTTGCTAGTACTATAGCACTCACTGATGCTATCAACAAACTGGATGCCCAGATAAAGTCACCTCCTCGACTTCGGATCAGCCATCATAATCTGTTTATGTGTTTGAGACATGGATGCCAACAATTCTCTGGAGAGGTGAATCTAGGCATCCTTGTCAAGAATGATAACCAATGAACCAAAACTCAATTTAAGGTTATGATCGGTGAGGGTGCCTAGAGAGGAGTTGTGGTATTGTATGAGGAAGTCGGGAGTGTCAGAGAAGTATGTAAGAGTGGTACAGGATATGCACGAGGGTAGTGTGACAGCGGTGAGGTCTGCGGTGGGAGTGACGGATGCGTTTAAGGTGGAGGTGGGATTACATCAAGGATCAGCTCTCAGCCCTTTCTTATTTGCAATGGTGATGGATAGGTTGACAGATGAGATCAGACAGGAGTCCCCGTGGACTATGATGTTTGCAGATGACATTGTGATCTGTAGTGAGAGTAGGGAACAGGTGGAGGAGACCCTGGAGAGGTGGAGATATGCTCTAGAGAGAAGACGAATGAAGGTCAGCAGGACTAAGACAGACTATATGTATGTAAATGAGAGGGAGGATTGAGGCATGGTGAGGATGCAGGGAGTAGAGGTGGCGAAGGTAGATGACTTTAAATACTTAGGATCAACAGTTCACAGTAATGGTGAGTGTAGAAGAGAGGTGAAGAAGAGACAGGTAGGGAGTGGGTGGAGAAGAGTGTCAAGAGTGATTTGTGACAGAAGAGTACCAGTAAGAGTGAAAGGGAAGGTCTACAAGAGGGTAGTGAGACCAGCTATGTTATATGAGTTGGAGACAGTGGCATTGACAAAAAGGCAGGAGTCAGAGCTGGACGTGGCAGAGTTAAAGATGTTAAGATTTGCACTGGGTGTGACGAGGGTGGACAGGATTAGGAATAAGTATATTAGAGGGTCAGCTCAGGTTGGAAGGTTTAGAGAGAAAGCCAGAGAGGCAAGATTACGTTGGTTTGGACATGTGCTGAGGAGGGATGCACAGTATATTGGGAAAAAGATGCTAAGGATGAAGCTGCCAGGTAACCGGAAAAGAGGAAGGCCTAAGATAAGGTTTATGGATGTGGTGAGAGAGGACATGCAGGTGGTTAGTGTGACAGAGCAGGATTCAGAGGACAGGAAGAAATGGAAAAAGATAATCCGCTGTGGCAATCCCTAAATGAAGCAGCCAAAAGAAGAAGAAGATCTGTGACCAGATCATAATTTTTTGTAGTGCACGGAGCTTTATCTGCTCCATATACTACTAGTTACAGAAAAAAATGCCAAGTAAAAACACATTATTCTGATAGGCGACCTGATCATAATCCTCTATATTATTGATGTTAATTGGTGTTTTTATTTAGTGGTATGTTTCTGTATTGTTTTACGCAAATGATGGCCTTCAAAGCTGTAAACCACTTAGGGGGGTGCACTATCAGAAAGGCTGTATGACCCTTTCCATTATGTTTGCACTCACTTTTCATGGATCTCAGCAGTTTAGATTTTCGCCTCATTTGTTTGGTCTGTTCCTCAAAGTCCATGCTTAACAAATCATGGAGGATGGAAGTCTCTGAATACTGACATACATTTGAGTTTCTGAGTGTACCCTTTTACAGACAAAAAAAACCCCACACTTTCGGTGAACACATTCTGTTACTCCAGCTACTAAGTTTGCAAGAGGAAGGGACAGTTATCCCCTTCAGACAGCAGTACTGCCACTGTCATCTACTGGTCAGTACTGTCAGATCTGACTGCCTAGCGCTAGACCTGACCTTAACAACTTTAGAAGGGGGTGCTTAGCATTTGTTCAGGTCAGGTCTCGCACAACTTTAACACTTGACTGATTTGTCTTTTCTGAACTTCGAAGTGTAATCACCAAGCTCCATGCACTACAAAACAATTAAATAAAATAATCAATTCAAGCTACTTCATTAAGCTCATTACAGGCCAATGTACTAAATTTCAGAATGAAAATAGTTTTAACACCTGTTGTCTAGCATATTCCTTTTTACCATTGGTATTAGAATATTGGTTTAAAACAGCATTTGTAAACCTTTCCTATCCCACTTATGACGCACTACAAAATGTTATACAACTGGATTGTTCATTTTAGTATTCCTAATGTCAAATAAATGTTCTTGTAATATATCTTAAAATTTTCATCTAGTCTGTCCAACATAAATTAAACCACACACACACATAATTAGTGAGCATGAATAACCTTCTTTTAATAATTATTTAAAGCCATATGATCATTATGACTTCTATTTTTTTTTTATAAGAAACACAAAGTATAAGGCAAAATTAAAATTAGATACAGAAATGGCTAGAAAAATGTACAACACACAATTGGGCATCAGTGCAGGCAAGAAACATTTGCACTGTCGTGAGGCCATATCAATATAAGAAACCATGGTGGACCTGTCAGATGCAAAGCAGATCACTTCCATGTTATGACACCACAAGTGGCACATGGGTTTTGAGCATGACCATACCCTGAAGGCAGGCTTGCTAATATCCTTCCAGAAGCTGCATGCATCTGCCTTCAAGGACACAAAGAATGCATATCAGTTTTCCAGACAGATATACTGATGTAAAGGGCCTGCGTACTACTTGGAAGAAGGTACATTTCTCTCACTACTAGAAAAGACAGCAGTCTTAGTGTTGAAGACCGTGCATATTTCTGTGCAGAAGATGGTGCATATTTCTGTCACCATTACATGAGAAAAAGAGTGAGCTGTCTCTTATTGCTTGTATGACTGTACGATTCTATCACTACTATATCAGTAGCAAGGTGCATATCTGTTAGCACTGGGAAAAAGGAAGGCAGGAAGGATATCTGCTAATATTTGAAAGAGTTCATGTTTCTATCACTACTGCACTGGATAGCAGGCCATATGTCTGTTAGCAGTAGGAAAAGTGCATGCTTCTATCACTACTGCATTGGATAGCAGGCCACATGTCTGTTAGCAGTGGGAAAAGTGCATGTTTCTATCACTACTGCACTGGATAGCAGGCCACATGTCTGTTAGCAGTAGGAAAAGTGCATGCTTCTATCACTACTGCATTGGATAGCAGGCCACATGTCTGTTAGCAGTAGGAAAAGTGCACACGCTTCTATCACTACTGCACGTGACAGCAGTATAGATGCTTATAAGTGCTGGGAAGAGTGCATGTTTCTATCACTATTGCACGTGACAGTATGACAGATGTCTGTAACTGCTAGGAAAGAAACATGCTTTTATCACTGCTACACAGCACAGCAAAACACCTGTAAGTGCTGGCAAAGGTGCATGCATGTTTTTCTCATGATAGCATAATGCCAGTAAGTATAGGGCAGGGCACACGCTTCTATCACTACTACACTGGACAGCAGGGTAAATGACTATTAGTGCTGGAAAATGCACATTTGTATGTCAACAGGACTCATGTCTCTGTCACTGCAGGGCAATGTAAATGAAGGCTTTTATCAGTGCTAGCCAGGGTAGCAGCATATTTCCATCATTCTTGGACAACCGATAGGTCTGCATTATCAGGAGGCAGAGTGGCACAGAGCATGTTTAAGTCACTACATGGCAAGCTGCATACCTACGTCACAGCTAGACGGGCAGGGTGCATCTGTACATGACTGCTAAATACGTGGAAAATGGCAAGTATCCAACACTTCATTGTTTCTGCGATTACATAACTCCATCACAGCTAGCCAGAATGGCTTGCAGCTGAAAAAAAAATGAACAATCACTAAACCCCTTATTACTATCTTCAACCTCTTTCTCACCTCAGGCACTGTCTCACCAGCATTCAAGCACACTGTTATAGTCCCTGAGCTTAAAGTCACTTCTCCTAATGTGTTGAAGACTTGCAGACCTATATCTACCCTGTGCTCTATTATCAAAATACTTTTAAACAAACAACAACTTACAAACTTTAACAGCTATGGCCTCTTATGTGATGTACAGTATTGCTTTCACAATGCCTTTACCACCTTTACTGTTTATTGCAGCCTGAATGAGGAACTTGTATATTTTATTTTATTTAACATTTGTTGACCGGAAATGTCCAACTGGGACAGAGCCTATTTTCAGCAGAGGCCTAGGGAGAAATGCTCCAGATGCACTTCTTTAGAATGTGGGAGGAAACCAACGTGAATGCAGGGAGGATGTGCAGACCCCACACAGAAGGCACCACAGCCCAGAATCAAATCTTCTTGCTGTGAGCTGATGTTAACCGCTGCACCACTAAGCCACCCACATGTATCTTTGTTGACATGACAAAGGGTTTTGAAACAGTCATACCCTTCTCAACAAATGCAACAGAACTCAACTTTGGAGATAAGGCACACTGGTGGTTTTCCACCTGTCTACAAGACAGCCTTCCAAGTCCATGTCTCATCCTCTACTGTTGGTAAACATATTACAGGTGCACTGCAGGGTTGTGCTAGGTCCTCTTCTCTTTTCTCTCTCTTTATTAATGATCTTCCCCTAGGATTACCAAACCTTAAATTAATAATGTATGCAGATGATATGCTGCTCCTGCAATCTAGTACTAGCTACTCTGACCCGCAAACAAAGTTACAGAACAGTTTCACTCAGTTATTCACCAGGTCCACTACTAACAAAATATTAACTAACCCTAAGAAAACCAATGTCTTGGTCTTTGCCCCAGCCAAGAAATTTCCCACTCTTCCTCCTATGTGATAAGTGCTATATGTTACACACAGTCTGCACTATAAGTGCTATCATCACATATTACACACAGTGTGCAGTATGTGATATGTACTGTGATCACATATTACACTTATGTGATAAGTGCTATATGTTACACACAGTCTGCACTATAAGTGCTATCATCACATATTACACACAGTGTACAGTATGTGATAGGTACTATGATCACATATTACATAGATCTGATAAGTGCTATATGTTACACACAGTCAATATGTCATAAGTGCTACCATCACATATTACACAGTGTGCAGTATGTGATATGTACTATGATCACATATTACATAGATCTGATAAGTGCTATATGTTACACACAGTCTGCACTATGTCATAAGTGCTATCATCACATATTACACACAGTGTGCAGTATGTGATATGTACTGTGATCACATATTACACATGTGAGATGTGCTATTATATATTACGCACAGTGTGCAGTATGTGATATGTACTGTCATCACATATTACACATATATGAGATGTGCTATTACATATTACACACAGCAGTCAGTGTGAGGCACTGCACACTGCCCATTTTAGTGAGTCTGTATCCATGTTATGAACAGTAGTGCTAACTGCATGGAGAGACCTTAATGAAAACATAACACCCAATGCCACTCACAGGGTGACTGCTACAAATATTTAGCTAAGAAAACTGGAATATGGCTTTCCTTTTCTCTTTATGCATCCAGCCCACATGATCACAGAAAACAGCCTGCTGAGAATAAAATCTGTAGAGTCATTCTATTAGCAGACACACCATTGCAAATTGCTAAAAAAATTTCAAATGGCTTTCAGTGCCTCATAGGGCCACTTTTCGTCTTAGTACTCTAAAAGTTGCTAAACTACAGTTATTACTCTCCTTTAAGAGGGAAACTACCTTTACAGGACAATCCTTATGTACACAGAGGTACACAGGCCAGCAGCTTCCCTGTAGTATGCCCTCCATTTAAAACTGCTGCAAGTAAGACAGGCTTTGCTAGACTGGGACCTGCTACCTGGAATCACCTCCCTACAAAAAATATTGAAACTAGCAAAAGCTTCAAAGATGCACTTAAAGAGCATCTCTTTAATGAATCTATCTGCACCTGCTGCCATGTTAATGGTTAGTAATTTACCATCCCATATCATGAATAATAGAATATATTTAAAAACTTTTCTCAGCCTCTTAATATGGCATGTGATATGCAAATATTATACATGCATGTAGGAGTTTATGTATTATATGTATGATTGCACTGTACTTTAGGCACATCTTAGCTTGCATGGTGTGTGTGTGTGTGTGTGTGTGTGTGTGTGTGTGTGTGTGTGTGTGTGTGTGTGTATATATATATATATATATACACACACACACACACACACACACACACACACACACACACACACACACACACACAGGGGTCTACTTCTTGATCATTCATCTTCTTTCGGCTGTTCCCGTTAGGGGTCGCCACAGCAGATCACCTGTTTCCATTTCTTCCTGTCCTCTGCATCTTGCTCTGTCACACCAATCACTTGCATGTCCTCTCTCACCACATCCATAAACCTATCTTAGGCCTTCCTCTTTTCCTGTTACCTGGTAGCTTCATCCTTAGCATCCTTTTCCCAATATACTCAGCATCCCTTCTCAGCACATGTCCAAACCAACATAATCTTGCCTCTCTGGCTTTGTCTCTAAACCTTCCAACCTGGGCTGACCCTCTAATATACTTATTCCTAATCCTGTCCACCCTCGTCACACCCAGTGCAAATCTTAACATCTTTAATTCTGCCACATCCAGCTCAAACGCCTGCCTTTTTGTCAGTGCCACTGTCTCCAACCCATATAACATAGCTGGTCTCACTACCTCTCTTGTAGACCTTCCCTTTCACTCTTACAGGTACTCGTCTGTCACAAATCACTCCTGACACTCTTCTCCACCCAATCCATCCTGCCTGTACTCTCTTCTTCACCTCTCTTCCACACTCACCGTTACTCTGAACTATTGACCCCAAGTATTTAAACTCATCCACCTTCGCCACCTCTACTCCTTGCATCCTCACCATTCCTCTATCCTCCCTCTCATTCACACACATATATTCTGTCTTAGTCCTGCTGACCTTCATTCCTCTTCTCTCTAGAGCATATCTCCATCTCTCCAGGGTCTCCTCCACCTGTTCCCTACTCTCACTACAGATCACAATGTCATCTGCAAATATCATATTCCACGGGGACTCCTGTCTGATCTCGTCTGTCAACCTGTCCATCACCATTGCAAATAAGAAAGGGCTCAGAGCTGATCCTTGATATAACCCCACCTCCACCTTAAACGCATCCGTCACTCCCACCGTAGACCTCACCAATGTTGCACTACCCTCGTACATATCTTGTACCACTCTTACATACTTTTCTGACACTCCTGACTTCCTCATACAATACCACAACTCCTCTCTAGGCACCCTGTCATATGCTTTCTCTAAGTCTACAAAAACACAATGCAACTCCTTCCGACATTCTCTGTACTTCTCCATCAACACTCTCAGAGCAAAGATCGCATCTGTAGTGCTCTTTCCTGGCATGAAACCATACTGCTGATCACTAATCATCACGTCCCTTCTTAACCTTGCTTCAACTACTCTTTCCCATAACATCATGCTGTGACTGATCAATTTTATCCCTCTGTAGTTACTACAGCTCTGCACATCACCCTTATTCTTAAAAATCGGTACCAAAACACTTTTTCTCCATTCCTCAGGCATCCTCTCTCTTTCCAAGATTTCATTAAACAATCTGGTTAAAAACTCCACTGCCATTTCACCTAAACACCTCCATGCTTCCACAGGTATGTCATCTGGGCCAACAGCCTTTCCATTCTTCATTCTCTTCATAGCTACTTGATATGGTCGACATTTCACAATGTCGAAATTCATATCGCCGAGAACATATGATCGACATCTGAAATGTCGACCATACAAGTAGAACATAAAAAAACAAAAAAAAACAAAAAAAAACTTACCTTAACACGGCTAGCAGGGGGGCTTCACCCAGAACTTAAATATACCAACTCCGATATACCAACTCTGATATCGCACTACAGTGCGGATGTGGAAATATTTCCACTCCGCACTGTAGGGAGTTGCCGGCTCCCCATGGTCGACATTTCAAATGTCGATCATATGGTCTCAGCCATATGAATGTCGACACTGTGAAATGTCGACCACCCGAAGGGGACCTACATTCAGGGGATAGAAAATGTTTACACACTCCTGTTAAAATGCCAGGTTCTTGTGATATAAACAAAATGAGACAACAATAAATCATTTCACAACTTTTCCCACCTTTAATGTGACCTATAACCTTTACAATTCAATTGAAAAACAAACAAATCTGTTAGGGGAAAAATATAAAAAAATAAAAAAAACATACAAGAAGCTGGTTGCATAAGTGTGCACACACTTAAACTAATACTTTGTTGAAGCACCTTTTTAATTAATTACAGCATTTAGTCTTCTTGGGTAGGAGTCTATCAGCATGGCACATCTTGACTTGGCAATATTTGCCCACTTTTTTTTATATCACAAAAACCAGGCATTTTAACAGGGATGTGTAAACATTTTGCATCCACTGTGTGTGTGTGTGTGTGTGTGTGTGTATGTATATATATATATATATATATATATATATATATATATATATACATTTATTATATATATATATATATATATATAAAATATATATATATATATATATATATACACATAATATATATATAAATGTATTATATATATATATATATATATATATATATATATATATATATATATATTTATATATACATAAATTTATTATATATATATATATATATATATGTATGTGTGTATTTTCTAAATGCACTCTAACTGGATCTTTTAATGTTACTCTACCTGCATTCAATTTTACTATGTTCTGAATTTTTCTGTGTCCTCATTTTCTGGTCCCCTGTAGACAAATAGTAAATAAATATCCAGCAATGCTGGGAAGGTTGCATGTCTATGTCTGTGCTGGGAGGGCTACATATCTGCACTACTGCTACTCAGGCTAGCTTGATGCACATCTCCAGCCCTGCTGGGGAGGCTGTACTATACACCAGTGCTACTCAGGGTAGCATGCTGATGCACGTCTCTAACACTGCTGGTTAAGCCACGTCTGCATCACTGCACAAGATGCCTTTCTCCATCAGTTCTAGAAATTGTGGCAAGGCACATGTCACACTTCTACCATAGACATGCTGCAACA
This sequence comes from Protopterus annectens, assembly GCF_019279795.1. Lineage (NCBI taxonomy): Eukaryota > Metazoa > Chordata > Ceratodontiformes > Protopteridae > Protopterus > Protopterus annectens. The sequence goes on along the minus strand of NC_056743.1, from coordinate 405,569,447 downwards.
GGTCACTAAGAATCAACATTAGATAGCAACAACAAAGGCAGCTCACCCAGATGAGGTAGTCAATCAACTGAGCCACTGGAACAGGAAGACTTGTCTCTGGCACCATGCAAAATTCTGCCTGTACAGAGTTCAAGGCTCACAGCTCATCATGGTTGTAGAACAATGTTGTGGCTGCAGACGAGGTGTTTGCATTTATTTGTTTATGCACATATGGATGTACATTTAACTCCATATAGCGCTTGAACTACACTGTGTGGTATTCTCATGTATGGCCCAGAACAGACATCGTAGTCCCTCTTTTAATCCTTCCTGCAGCATATGTTACAGACATGATTTGCTGCTCTATTCCTGTAATGGATTAGTATGTTCTTTTACCTGTTGAAGCATATAGCTTAATTATGGATGAAAATGATCATCCCAGATTCACTAATCCATACATACACTTAACTAGCAAAGATTCCAGATACCTACAGTTTGACAGACAGACAGATTGTGTACTTCTGCACCTAGAATGTGTTTTAAAGACACCACAGTTGCTTCATCAATTCTCCTACAGTGATGGCACCCTAAGCACAAAGCTACCAAAGAGCTCTAAAAATGTGCCCTCAGTATATAAACAATGTATGCCTGGCAGTTAGTCTGATATGCTTCAAATGTAACATTTCACCATATCCTCTCCACTTGGAAATCCTCACCCATCCAGACACTCAATGTGTTACCGTAATGCACTGCTACTTCAAATCCTTGTTGTACTATACTGTGCCATGTCACCATGTCCTCGTACAGTTATATAATGTCCTCTGCCATATGAGCATGTCCTTACCATACACTGCTGCACTGTCCTCTATGACATCATATCCTATCCAGGTTGTATCGTATTGTTCACTACCACATCTATCACTTCACACGGTACTACACTGTCCAGCACAGTATGCTTTCGCTCATATAGTTATCTCTCCGTGCTGTTAGCACTACTATTCATAACATGGATGCAGACTCACTATCTTGTTATAAGTAAAATCGTCAGTGTGCAATGCCTCACACTGAATACTGTGTGCAATATGTAATTATAGCACATCTCACATAGTACGCTTTGTATGTAAGATGCAATTACAGCACATATCACGTACTGCAAACTGTGTTTAATATGTAATGGTAGCACATATCACATAGTGCCCACTGAGTGTAACATGTAATGGTAGCAGGTATTACATAGTGCATACTGTGTCCATATTGTGTGTAATATGTGATTATAGCACATTTCCCCATCAAACAGACTGTGTGTAATATGCAATTATAGCACATATCAAAAAGTACCGATTGTGTTTAATATGCACATCTCACATAGTACACTGTGAGTAATATGTGATTAGAGCATGTGCCACATACTATAGACTATGTTTAATATGCAATGATAGCATGTATCACATAGTGTAGACTGTGTGTAATGTGTGACTATAGCACATTTCACATCATGCAGATTGCGTGAACTATGCAATTATAACACATCAAATAGTACTGTGTGTAATATGCAACTATAGCACATATCACATAGTGCAAACTGTGTGTAACATGCACGTTTCCCATTTTGCATACTGTGTAATATGTGATTATTGCACATTTCACATCATGCAATTTGTATGTAATATGCAATTACAGCACATATCAAATAGTTCTGACTGCATGTAATATGTGACTACAGCACATATCACATTGTGTAGACTGTGTGTAATATGTAATTGTGGCAAATATCACATCATACACACTATGTAGTATGTAATTATAGCACATATTACATTGTACAGTGTGTGTAATATGTAATTATAGCACATATCTCATAGTACAGACTGTCATATATATTTATAGCACATATCATATAGTACAGTCTCCAGTATCCTGGTGATCTGTGGCCTACAACCAGTGTGTTTCTGGCAATGTCTTTATGGTCTCAGATAGTTACAAAGTGTCCACCTCTTTCCCCCCATTGTGGATGCTGCACCATTCATGTTGTGTGCTCTACACACAATGCTGCTACGGTGTGCAATGCCCTCACTTTACAGCATAGGTTACTCTCATTTGCTATTAACACTTCTTTCAGATTTTATTTTTATACTATATTGGCAAACTGCTATTGGGCTGCTTATCAAAAGTACAAGACCTGATACAAGTCACAAAACTGAAAATTTAAGTGCATTTCTGGCGAAACAATATAGCAACTTTCAAACCTCCCTGCTGTATTTTTGAAATGCTTTTTTAATCAAATTTCACTTCCTCCACCACTCTGCTATTTATATACTAAACCCAAGATCAGCGTACCACTGAACAAAAGGAGTATTCCAAGGCACTGCAGTTTTAAAATTCCTCCTATTCAAATGTAATTCTACTACTAGAAATACAATTACTGTCCTCAGACTTCCAACACATATCCTGCTGCCCTCTATGACTTAAAATCAAAGGAAAGGCTTGTGGAAAATCTATTACCAATAATAACAAAAAATCATATCAGCAACTTGTCATCTATAAGGCTTAAACTCATAAGACAAGAAGTGATTGCGGTAAAGTAAAACTACTTCAATTATTCAAACAATCAATAAAATAAATAGAAGAAATGTTTATAAATCACATGATATTCGATTAGCATTTAGAATTAACATGGAAAACATTTCAGTGTAGTTCCTGAATTACATCTATAGCAATTAAAAAGTTAGCCATGTAACTACACTAGCAATTAAAAAGTTAGCCATGTAAATACACTAGCAATTAAATCTTAGCCATGTAAATACACTAGCAATTACAAAGTTAACCATGTAAATACACTAGCAATTAAATGTTAGCCATATAAATACTCTAGCGATTAAAAAGTTAGCCATGTAAATGCACTAGCAATTAAATGTTAGCCATGTAAATATACTAGCAATTAAAAAGTTAGCCATGTAAATACACTAGCAATTACAAAGTTAACCATGTAAATACACTAGCAATTACATGTTAGCAATATAAATACTCTAGCAATTAAAAAGTTAGCCATGTAAATACACTAGCAATTAAATGTTAGCCATGTAAATACACTAGCAATTACAAAGTTAACCATGTAAATACACTAGCAATTAAATGTTAGCCATATAAATACTCTAGCAATTAAAAAGTTAGCCATGTAAATACACTAGCAATTAAATGTTAGCCATGTAAATACACTAGCAATTACAAAGTTAACCATGTAAATACACTAGCAATTAAATGTTAGCCATATAAATACTCTAGCAATTAAAAAGTTAGCCATGTAAATACACTAGCAATTAAATGTTAGCCATGTAAATACACTAGCAATTAAATGTTAGCCATGTAAGTTAGCCATGTAAATATACTAGCAATTAAATGTTAGCCATGTAAATACACTAGCAATTAAAAAGTTAGCCATGTAAATACACTAGCAATTAAATGTTAGCCATGTAAATACGCTAGCAATTAAAAAGTTAGCCATGTAAATACACTAGCAATTAAATGTTAGCCATGTAAATACACTAGCAATTAAAAAGTTAGCCATGTAAATACACTAGCAATTAAATGTTAGCCATGTAAATACACTAGCAATTACAAAGTTAACCATGTAAATACACTAACAATTAAATGTTAGCCATGTAAATACACTAGCAATTACAAAGTTAACCATGTAAATACACTAACAATTAAATGTTAGCCATGTAAATACACTATTTTCTTTGGCAGTTCTTTGATCACAGCACTGCTGATCCATATGAAGCTCACAGATGATTTAGCAAAAATTATGCTGAATTTTCCTCAGACCTGTTTTTTAAGAAGGGTGTAGCATTGCTTGGGTGGGGGATGTCACCTTAAGAAAGGACATTACATTATTATTAAATATTATATTGTTATATATTTAGCTATCTCAGTGTGAAAGTGTTAGCATTTCAGAAGTGGAAAATCGGAAAATGCCTCATCCATGACATGTTCGTTAACACTGTATCAGATGACTGTGTGTGAGGATGGCTCATTGCTCCTGTAGACAACTGAGCAAAAACACTTCACAGCCCAATGTGCAATTCAGTCTGTCCAACGAATCACACATAGTGGTCATGCAATTGCATAGGTCAGTGTGCACAGCCTGGGTAACACTCAGTAGCTGTGGCTCTGATGGAGCTAGCCTATACCTCCACGATGATCCTGCACATATGTTCAGTGGCAGCTACTGACACACACACACACACACACACTGGGGAGGGCAGTAACCATACCTCCAGCGAGCACCTTTACCAACCCCCCCCCCGTGAGCTAACCCACCATCTAGGAGTGCTAGAAGTAGAAAATCGGAAAATGCCTCATCCATGACATGTTCGTTAACACTGTATCAGATGACTGTGTGTGAGGATGGCTCATTGCTCCTGTAGACAACTGAGCAAAAACACTTCACAGCCCAATGTGCAATTCAGTCTGTCCAACGAATCACACATAGTGGTCATGCAATTGCATAGGTCAGTGTGCACAGCCTGGGTAACACTCAGTAGCTGTGGCTCTGATGGAGCTAGCCTATACCTCCACGATGATCCTGCACATATGTTCAGTGGCAGCTACTGACACACACACACACACACACACACACACACACACACACACACACACACACACTGGGGAGGGCAGTAACCATACCTCCAGCGAGCACCTTTACCAACCCCCCCCCCCGTGAGCTAACCCACCATCTAGGAGTGCTAGGGACAGATGCAGACACCTCTTATGTGGAGGCTACCACAATTCCCTGATCTAGAGTGTCCCCATCAACCTGCCCATTCTCAGATGGTTGTATTTCCTGGGTATCTGTAGGAAACCAAACTGGTAAACACCCAGTACAGAGATCCAAATAATCAGTCCAAAGATAAAAAGCAACATGAACTCACAAAGTGATGTAAAAATAAGTTTAATAGCAAAGCTTTTGAGATGAAACTCTTCAGTGCTTAAAGTCATACTAAAACACATTTTCATATATACACCAAGAACAAATTCCAGCCAATAGAAGCACAGCAACAATAAAATAATTAAAATACACAACTATATGCTTGTTTCCTGGAAAATTAGGTCTTCTATTGAGAACAGGGTTTAATGTGTCTAAACAGTTTAATATTATAGCCCCTGTCTTTAAACTCTATAACCATCTCATCTAGCTGTTTGACACAGTCAGATATATCTGTATTTAGCCAACTGGCTCTAAGGAACTGACTACTCACAATGCTTTTGTATATATGGGGGGGGGGGGTCATAATGACATTATGTAAATACCTAGCAGTTTGAAATTCTTTTCTATAGATTCTAGTACCTATTGTATTGTCTTTAATATATACAATAATATCCAAAAATGTATATTTGATTTTGAATAACTAAGTTTAAACTTCAAGAAGGTAGTAGTGGAATCAGTATAATTTGTTCATGTGGTGTATACATGAAAATGTGTTTTAGTATGATTTGAAGCACTGAAGAGTTTTATCTCAAAAGCTTTGTTATTAAACTTATTTTTACAAAACCTTGCGATTTCTTGTTACTTTTTATCTTTGGGTATCTGTAGGCATAGAAACTGTGTCGATACACTGAGTAGGCGATGTGAGGGTCTCACTTCCTGTGTCTAATACACACACACAAACGCTCTGCACTTCCTAACTGTGTCAGCACATCCATGCCGTCATTATCAGAGGCAACAGATCCTCCAACATCAGAGGAGTACAATTCCACAATGCAGGTGCCAGATAAAGGTTCACCTGGGAACACACCAAAGCAAAAACTATCCACAGTGCAAGTACGACTCAGCACCCCAACTACATACACAACTGATAGCTTTAGAACTATAAAACTATGACAGTAATTAATATCCTGGCCATACGTCCTGTAGATGGACCTGGGACATAGATCCCTGTCGTATTTATATGTGATAACTCAGAGAGATTTATGGAACATTAAATTTACAACTCCTGGGGCATCTGCAGTTGAAACTGTCTAGGCTCTATCCAGCACCACACTGTGGGACCCTGTAAAGATGGTACTGCATTTCAAAGAGGCCAGGAATTCCTCTCTGTAAGGGGTGGCTCAGTCAATGACCCACCACTGGTTTCTCTCCATTTCTGTGCCACAGCTTCTGCTTGGGAGTGGCAGAATGGATCATATCTATGGCCCAGTGACCAACCACGTAGTAACTGCAATCATGGCCACCCACCACATGACCATATCAGCCCAAGTATGGTCATGAAAGGGCTGGTCAGAGTCATGGACAGTGAAAAGCCATAAGCCATGGAGATGGAGAACCTGTAATACCACCTAATTGTCCACATCTATATATTTGGGCTTGCAGGTGCATCTAGTTGGGCTTCCAGATCTGTACTTTAGGCATTGGTCTGTTGGCATGGAAAGTATGGAAATTAATAGCCTTGTTCTCATATGACCATAAAAAAATCTGTACAGTCCTCCTGCCCTATTAGGCCATACATCATGCTCAGTTATCTGTACAATCCTCCTGCCCTATTAGGCCATACATCATGCTCAGTTAGCTGTACAATCCTCCTGCCCTATTAGGCCATATATCATGCTTGGTTATCTGTACAGTCCTCCTACCCTATTAGGACTTATATCATGCTCAGTTATCTGTACAGTCCTCTTGCCCTATTAGACCATATAACATGCTCAGTTATCTGTACAGTCCTCTTGCCCTATTAGACCATATAACATGATCAGTTATTTGCACAGTCCTCCTGCCCTATTTGGCCATATATCATGCTCGGTTATCTGTACAGTCCTCCTGCCCTATTAGACCATATGTCGTGCTCAGTTATCTGTACAGTGCTCCTATCTTATTAGACCATATATCGTGCTCAGTTTGTGTCTGATAGTCACATATGTATGCATACAATCTTTAAGGAAACATCAGGCTCGGTATGTGTAATGACCACATATTCCTAGCAAAATAATTGTAGAATTTGTTTAACTTTGTTGACTCGGCAAGTCTGACTGGGCATAGCTCATTTTCAGAGAAGGCCTACGGAGAAAAGTTCCATCACAGTACATTTCGATGAACAAGTGAATTTCAGACAGCACATAAGAGAGCTTCAGGGGAAATACAGCTGCTGTTGTAAAGTACCTGTCTGAATAGTAGTAGTAGTTGTAGCCATTAATACCTTTTATACAGCAGTACCACATCGGTCATTATTGGCATACTTTAATGGAATTAATATGACTGTGCACTGTTAAAAGTGTGCTTCTGCATGCCTTCCACTGTAATAGTGAACTTGTATCACAACATGTTACGTTTATATGCACTGAAATTGTTACATTGGCTGTAGAAAGAGTCCCCCTCCTTCCCCCACAAAATGTTTTTTTTATCATAGCAGAGTACATGTGCCATCCCAGTAATATCACTGCACCACTACAAGGTCCATATTTGTAATAGCCATAATTATTTGTTGGCTGGATATGTCATTATACATGGCAGACGTATTTGTTCCTTGTCTGTCACCTGTGCTTGACACATTTATTATGTGAACAGCATGTTTCTCATGTATTATGTACTATTGTCCAAACCAAAATAACCTCACTGGCAACAGATGTGCTGTATTGATAAACAGTTCTTGCAGTTAGTATGCCCTTATGTCAGGCTGCATGTGAGAATGGCTTTCGAGTTAGATCGAGTATTACATTGGGGGGGGGGGGGCGCTAACAAGTTGGTGACATACCTGACGTGTTAGCCCTACTAGTAAAGGGTTATTTTGCTTCACTGTAGTTAAGAATGCAATTTTTATGTCTCTTCCCCTGAAGAAGTCCACATTGTAGTGGATGAAAGTGCTAGATCCGTTATGTATTTGGAACATATGCTATTTTATTTGCATTAAACTGGTGGTATTATTGCTTGTCGGCTTGAGCTCTCTCCTTTGGTATCCCATCAATAGTGTTTACAAATAGATTTATTTTGTAGTAGTTTTAAACACTATTTTCTTAGTTGTTTCTTTGTGGCTGGAATGGATACTCAGGAGGATGTCTCTGCCCACAAGCGTACACCTGGAGAGGACGGTGACTTGCAGAGACTTCGGTCGGAGGTCTCTTCACTAAATGGTGAAGTCACATGCCTTTTGGAACTTATGACACAATCGGAGCCGAAATGGCAGGTTTTACAGAGTCAGACTGGAGCGGTTAATCATTTTAGTGACAGTGATATGGATACGGAACTGCCAAACAGGCAAAAAAAATGAACAGTCGCTTCTACAGCGACACACACTGTGGATTTACAAAGAAGTGGTAGGGAAAACAGTCGGTTTACCGACAAAGAATTCACCTTTGACTTTTCTTTATATAACTTTGAGGATGAAGCACGACGTATTGGTACTAAGCTCAAACGCAACATGGCAGGAAGAACGTATTCCTCAGCTGTTCACAATGGACTAAACGAACAAGGTACTGTTAGAAACAGTTCAAGCCCTTGAGCATGTGTCAATAACATTCAGGAATATAACAGCAAATTGGGACAAAATGCTGATAAGTTGGATAACTTTTTATTGAAGGATTTGTGTTTTGACAATGTAAGTCAGGCTAATGGTGTAGATAGTTCTTTGAGGGACACTGTGCCTGGCTCTTTAAAATAATTCATTTATGCCATTGGGAAAAATTTAAACATGATTAAGGGCATAACAATTGATAATGCTTATTTGAACAAATGCCTTGCATTAAAAATAGTCCCTAACGGACTTTGTTTTTTTAAAATGCCTATGGGTGTACGGTTAAACGATCAAGCTTGTGATGAATTTGATGCTTTATTTAATAAGTTTAGTTTTGATTATATAAAATTATTAATTAAGAAGAATGATGAAAAATTGTGCAAACTAGTTGAGAAAGTTGAGAAACTGAACAAATCCATAACTAATGACTTACTGTTTGAACAATGGGAGAAATTATATTTTAAACAATACATGTTAGCTGATAAAAAAAGCTCAGGATATTTTTCAAAAGAAAAATAAAAAAATTAATAGGGATATTTTGTACTACAAAGCAAACAAAGCCTATCCATGGAAGAATAGGATGTGGAGGAAAGATGAGATCAATGAAGAGAGAGATGCATATGGATCACATACATATAATTGAGAGCAACAACATCTAGATGAGAATGTAAATATTTACGGAGAAAGGAAACAAAACCAAGGGGGGAACTGGAAATGGAGGAGGAACAGACAGGGATGGGGACAGAGACAATTCAACAATCAGGGTTGGAGAGACTACATGTGACAGAGAATAATGATTGAATTAACAGTTCATGTGAATTGTTTGATTCAAAAGTTGTTACTATTACGCATGAGGTTAACCCAGATGACACAACTTCAATATTTTCAACTACACTAATTTAGTAGTTGAGGACGAGCATTTCAAATTATTTTCCAAAGGGATGAAGTATATACCCAAGAGGAAATTTCATGTAGTAGAGTGTCTTACTGAGATTAAACTATATCTTAGGAAAATTAATTTAGCCATTCATTTTAACAACAAACCCTTATTGGTAGAGAAGGAAGGGTTAAATAAAACAAGTACTTATATACCTCCCACCCATCCTAATGTAGCCATGTATGAGAAAATAGTGGCCAAGGAGATATACAGTTTGCAGAATGAGGTTAGATATAAAAAAATGAATAGTAATTTATCTAAGGAGGAAATGCATTTATTTCAACGGCTCAAGAAAGGCAAAAATATTAGAATAATGAAGCCGGATAAGGGAGGGGGGTAGTTATATATGACCAACAAGAATACAACAATAAAATGTTTAAAATTTTATTGGAATCAGGGAATTCTATCTCAGTATCAATTAATGAAATAAACATTGGATATAGACGTACTGATATGTTTTTAGAAGAGTTTTTACTAGATGGACGTATAACTAGTGATACATGTAAGTTCTTGATTGTTGAGCACCCCATTCTGGCAACAATAGTAGGAGTACCAAAAGTGCATAAAAACATAACAGATCCACCAATTTGTCCCATTATATCAGGAAGCCATTCAAAAACTTTTCCATTAGGTATAGCTATCGATAAATGGCTTAAGCATGTTTATGATAAGATTCTGCATTTAGTCAACGACTCTTGGATGTTCCTAGGTAATTTAACTCCAGATCTGTGGAAACAGGGAATTATTTTCATCACAGTAGACGTGATAGACTTACTTCCATGTATTCCTAAGCAAGATGGGTTGGAGAGCTTTTGCAACAGCATTAGACAAAATTCAAACTTGAAATGGGACCAGATACATTTAATCATGGAACTAATGTCAATTGTTCTTGAGTACAACTACATTTATTTTGAAAGAGAATACTACAAACAAATCAGAGGAGTGGCAATGGGGGCCGCTTGTGCCCCTATATTTGCCAATCTAGTTATGCTAGATTGGGAAACTGAAAAAATATTTAAGTGCGAATACTACAAGTACATCAGACATTATTCAAGATTTCTGGACGATATATTCATCTTATGGGATGGACCTGAACACATCATAGAATTGTTTATTGATTATTTGAACAGTACGAGTCATCACTTAAAATTTACATATAGTCACAGTACCGAGGGTACAGCGTATTTAGACACTTACATTTCCAGTACAAGCAATGGATTTAAATCTCGTATCTATAGGAAGAACACTTTCTCTAATAATTATCTAGAGTATTCTAGCAACCATCCTTACAAAACTAAGAGGAGTATATTTAAAGGTCAGTGTATATGAGCGGCAAGGATGACATCCACATTTAGTGAAATGATTGAAGAGATAGAATTCATAAAATAACTATTTAGGACGAGAGGATATCCTGTGGAATTATTGAATGAGATGAAAATGTATGTAATTAATGAATGGGGGAAAAAATACATACCTGTTTTAGGTAAACAACTACAAAATAGGCCTATAGCTAGTAAAGGAGATGTTAAATACAATAGAGCTTGTATATTGGAATATACCCCTCAGGCAAAACAAATAAAAGAAATACTTAGCAAACATTGGAACATTCTTACTGTGGATAAGGAAATAAAGAATATAGTAAGTGAGACTTCTCTCTTTGTATACAAAATGGGAACTAACATGAAGCTGACTTTAGAGAGGAGACTTTTAACTAGGGAAATAGATCAGCGGAAAAAGGGAACCAAGAGACGTGGAAGCTGTGGACAATGTCATGCCATATTTGAAAAAGAAGATATCATATTGGAGAATATAAATAGGACCAAAGTAGTTTTCCACAATGGTAATTGTAATACCAGAAATATTATATATATGGCTAAATGTTTGACCTGTCCAAGCTTTTATATAGGAAAGACAGAAAGAATGTTCAAAAAAAAATTTATGATCATATTTATGCGATTAGAAAAAATGACAGCACTAATGCACTTTCTAGACATGTGGCTACACATGGGAGTAGTCATGAATTTCGATTTGCCATTTTGGAACAAATAAGTATGGGAAATAGAGGAGGCAACCATAAAGCCATCTTAGCAGAAAAATAAGTGAAAATGCAAATTTTAACGGATGTCTCAACTACACCAGGTCTAAACGACTACATAATCATAAAGCCTATGTTACAGAGGTACACATAAGGAAAGGTGAATTATAGACCTGAATTATTTAGACTAATATTACACAATATTACAACACGTTCATTTTTATGTATGAAATAGATCAGAATGAAACTGAGATTAACTTACAATGTTATTAATAGTTAATTTTTTTAACACATTCACCATTCTAGTTGAAACGAGATAGTATATTAATTTATCTTCATATTATTATTTTTTTATATATGTAATGGATTATTAATGTGTAAAAAAAATTTTTTTTTTTTAAATGTACTTTTATTCCATTTTACATACAGTAAATAATATTAGACAGGAAGTTATTAGCAGTACAAGGGGTTACAAATGTATTATAATTAGGTTACTGTTATTTAGCATTGTGTGTTTAAATTAGAATGAACTGCATGAAGTTAATATATGTTTGTTCAGAATTAACAATTATTACAACAGTTAGTATTAATGAAATTTCCAACTTTTCAGCATATGCAAGTAGATCAGTTTTGTGATATAAATTATTTACTAAATGTTTTTATTCAGTATGTTTCTTTAAGTTTGAAATACGCTATTGGCGCCAAAAAACATATAAATGAGCCAACTGATTGATTAATTAATTGATTCTGAAGAAGTCCACATTGTAGCGGATGAAAGCGCTAGATCCGTTATATATTTGGAACATATGCTATTTTATTTGTATTAAACTGGTGGTATTATTGCTTGTCGGCTTGAGCTCTCTCCTTTGGTATCCCATCAATAGTGTTTACAAGTAGATTTATTTCGTAGTAGTTTTAAACACTATTTTCTTAAGTTGTTTCTTTGTAGTTAAGAATGCAATTTTTATGTCTCTTCCCCATTCTCTTTGTCAATATTCTACTTCACAGATTTTTTTCTCCCTCCATTTCTGTTACTATTATATGCAACACACAGCTCCTTGCACTAACCACACCATCATGGCCCGTCACCCCTCCCCACAAGTGACAGCAGGTCACCACCATCACCTCCAGAGGCACCCAACACATCCAGGTCGCTGCCTGCCACAGTTGCCTCCGCACCTCCTAGCCTACCTGTACCATGTGCAATGGTGGTCCTGCACTGGCGGGTGGTATAGCGCTACCTACCAGTCACAGTGCACATGGAGATGAGACTTATCACCCATCAGGAGCTGGCAGACCTTGTGGGGTAGAGAAACAGGAGATTTGGTGTCCACATTGACCATATGGAGACCACACTCATTAGACTTGTTACATCCCTGCCCAGCTCTGTCTGCAGCTTCTGAGGCAGGACCTAATGATGAACAGTAATCCCCAGGTTCTATATGAGATCACCGAATGCTTAAAGTGAATGGTGATTGATCGAATTTATGTAAGAGAAAGCTTACAGTCTCGAACTGTCAGAACAGCGATTATTTTCCTAGGGAAAAAAAATTGCTGATCCAAAACACATACACACAACACAAGCACACCAAACAAACAGCAGTCTACACACATACACCTAAAATCTGACACCTAACCCTACACTAAACTATACACACACCACTAACTATCCACTTACCTTAACCCAAACCCTAACCCTAAGGTCCGTCACTATCGCACACTCACCTCACCCGCTCCCTAACCCTAACTCACCTAACCCACCCTAACCCTCACGTCCACACAATCGCACACATACCTAACCCGCGCCCTAACCCGAACTCACCTAACCCGCCCTACCACTCACATCCACACAATCACACACTCACCTGAACCCGACCCGTAACTTTCCAACACAGCACTGAAAATACCGAAGCAACAGAAACTGACAACCGAATTATTTCCCTAGAAAAAAATTCGGGTTTCTGGTGCCTCAATATTTTAAGCTTTCGCTTACATAAGTTTGATCAATCACCGTTCGCTTTTTTAAGCGTTCGGTGATCTAATATAGACCCTAATCCCCAGTGGGTCTAAGATGGCAGAGACTGCATCTTCAAACATCCAATGTCATCCTCCTCCCTTTGGTATCAATAACCATTTCTGTATGTTGTACAAGCCTCCCTCACCATTATTCTACCTCTATCTGAGGACTCCCATCACTGTGTTCCCCCTCCCTCAATATGTTTCACCACATCCTGTGAGAGTCATGGGCATCTTTCCTTGTGACCTACCCTCCCCCTCTTATCCACCTCTGACTTTCCCGACTTCCTTCCCTAACTTTCCCTTCTCAAAAAATAAATAAATGGGCACATCCCATAAAAAGAAAGAAACTCCACCTACCTGTACCACTCACCTTCCTGTACATTTCACTAATCTACATGACTAGCTGCAATTGTTCACCCTAAAAAAAGTGCAGTTGTCCGACAAACCATTGAGAATTACAATCTGTAAATAATTCCAATTACTGCTGGAATTCTCTAGGATTACTGAGTTTAGAAGTTGAGAAGTATGTGCCTCTCCCATCTTCATCCTGCTCATTCCTCATTTGCTTACCTTGTGGTCTACCCTCTATGTGCTTCCACTTTTTATCTCTGTTTTATACTCCCATTACAGACGCATAATATGGTGAAAAACAGATGTGCACACCACACTCATACCCACAAAGTGCTTATAATTCTGTGGTCCTACGGTGCACAACAGTGGTGATATAGAACCACACAGAAATGGCACTTCCCATCCTATGGCAAAAAAATGAAGAAAAATCCTTGTTATGCACAAATGATATTGTCCCAGTACTGAAACTACGAGCGGATAAGCTAACCATATTGAACCACCAAAATTAAATGTGACTAGTTAACTTTTTACACTATCAAGATGCAATTCTATTTATTCTTCTTCTGTTCACCTTTAAATTTAATTGAAAAACATGGATGCAATATTTTACTTACAATATTTTGACAATATTTATTGTGAAAACTTTATTTGAAAAATATACTGGCACTTTAAAAATCTGAATGTAAATTTTAGAAACGAGATGTTTTTAACAATGCCATTGATGTTCAGTGTTACAAGTATTTCAGTGGAATTTCTGTTATTTGTGGTTATTCTGATAAAGTGCTACTTGGGCGATGAAAGCGCACAATAAACAATACATTTAAGTATTTGTTGGCTGAAATGAGTTGCCGAGGCACTTTCTTTTTGTTGCTAGCTGTGGTGTGTGCTCTCAGTTTACCTACAGTTTCTTTTGGTTATGGTCACAGTTCTAACAAGTACTTTACAGAAAGAAATTTCTTGACTGCGTACATCACTATTTTATTATTAACTTTATCAAAGTCCATACTATGGTGCACTTAGATTATTACTGTGCTATTATGGGGTTGGGAGGATGGCCTAATGGTTAAGGTGTTTGCCTTACAAACACACGGTACAGAGTTTGAATCTCATAGGGGATAATTGGCTAGGCTGAAAATGGCTCGCAAGGGCAGTTAGCCTAGTACTAATCTATAAACCTATAAACCTATTTATAATCAAAATGTATCACTCTGCATTATGCTTGGGACTTTTATTAGCATACATCTTTTACAATAAATATTAAGAATTAGGCAAACTTTTCTTCTGTACGCAATGCATTTTGTAAATGTACACTTTTTTTTGCATTGTCTGTTTCTTCAAAGTATTTCAGAATTTATTTTTTGATAAGTTCGTAGGTGGTTACTAGGCTATCAGCCCAAGAGCCATTTTAATCCTAGCCAAGCTTACTGTAAATTTAACAAAATACTGCTGACATGGGTAAATACAAAAGGGAGTTTTACTGTTCTGATATAGGCTTCTACACATCAAACATTCACAAGCTACTCCTGTCCACTAGGGACATAGGTGCCAAACCATGGGCAAATGTATGATTTTCCATTCAGTGAGCCAAGCTACATCTCAATATGGTTAGGAATGACCTTTGCTCCATGTGGATGGGAAGCCTGCTCCAGAGAAGTGGTAATCTTTAATAAGACACATGCCTGTCTCTTCAACATGTCCTGTTTATGTCGTAAATGAGGTTTAGGTCATTAGAATGGGTATTTCTGATGCTACTAGTTTTCCAGATGTTCAACAAATTCAGCAGTGTGATGTCAGAGGATTCCTTGTAGGCTAGACATAGATCAATGCACAGCAATCTGTAGGAGACAGAGTAAAAGGATGCGACTGAGACGATCTGCACAGGACTTGTTGTTTACTCCCGATGTATTCTTTTTGTGTGTAACCTATATGGTCTCTCAAGCTTTTGCAAGTGCCTGGACAGGTACATGCTGAAGGCTGCATAGTACTCTATGACTGGGCTAATGAAAACCAAGTAGGCCAAAACAATGAGCTCATAGGACCTGGATGTCATGCCGTTACTTATAGGTTATGCATGGTAAGAGGATTTTCTCACCACAACAGACATGTGGTGATCAAAGGTCAGGTTTTTGTGAGCATGCATTCCAAGATCCCTGACCACTAGTTCTACTTTTAGGAGTGTATTATCAATCTGGTAATAGCCAGGCTGGACATCTTTCCAAAGGGTACTATTATGTTTTTTTCACACTGAGGTTTAGTTCATGGCTCTGGCAGCAATTGTTTGTCTAAGTCAAGCCATCTGGAAAGGGTTCTGTGTCTTTAGACAATTCAATAACCACACCTAGTTTGCAGTTTAATCTATGAGTCAAGCAGCGTTTGATGTATATATCTTGTTTTTTCCACCTTGGCCTGGGTGGATGAAAAAGGTCCTTAGACCAGTTCACTTAGACAGATAAATGTTAAATAGATAAATAAATCAATAAACAAATAAGCATAGCTATTGCAGCCTCAGGCAAATGTATAATACAGTTGAGTGAATGTCTTTATTCTAACAGTTTTGATTTCTCAATGGACTCATGAAATGATTTTTTACAGTATCAATGTACAGGTGCAGTGTTCAACGTCAATGGGGGTTATACAGTGTTTTACACTGTTCTGTACCCTCTCTGTAAACGTGGTACATTTCCTTGTGTGTGTGTTTTTATTCTCCTTTACAGTCTGACAGTTTTAGTGGTTCCCCTTACTAATGTGCTGCTATGAAAAATATGACTGCAAAAGGCATGGGTTCCACTCCCATGAAACCTATACTTTTTTACTTGCCATCAGTCTGCAAATATGCTACATTTCACTGACATTTATCTTTTAAGTGCCCTTGCAAACAGCTTCAGTGGCTGTCTTTACTAATGAACAGCTATGGAGAATATGATTGTGAAAGACATGTTTGTTGTCTTCCTTCTTCAGCCACCTCCACCCTGGTCAATTCTTATTTCTTTACCTTGTGTTGTACACTTTGCTTGCTTTCCTTTCTCATCTCTGCCTCTCCCCAAACACTTTCCAACCTTTATTCTGGTCAAAAAATACATTACCACGATGCACACTTCCCATAAAAAAGGGGTTATAAAAGGGGCAAGAGGTTGCAGAAAGCAACACTGATGTCCAAACATAAACAAAGAGAAATGGTAGTTTCTCATCTTATGGCAAAAATGAAGAAACAAATATAATGCTGTAACAAATTGCCATCATTCATGCAAATGAGCTGATCACGGATGTGCATCACCATACAAATATGAAATACGGTAAACATAATGTGTATGTAACAGTTTCCGTGGCTCAGTGTACTCGTGTAGTGATGTGTGCATTGTCAATACACTAGGTGTAGGGTTTTAATCCCTTGATGGCTGTATGTTGTTTAGCCATGTATTGTTTTCAGTCAACATTTACCTAACATTCCTTTGAAATTACTTTGTCAAGACCCTTTCTTATGAGTGCTACAGTGACATGTCTTGTTAAACAACTGTTCTATAGACTAACAGTGACAAAGGCAGAGGTTCAAATCCATTCAGTCGTATTTCTTTTTTCTTGCTATCATGGGTTTGCAGAAACCTTTCATACGAGTGCTTCTGTGACCTGTCTTGCTAATGCACCTGTCTAGATAATATCAATGACAAAGGCATCAGCTGAAATGCATTCAGGTGTTACTTTCTTTTCTTGCTAGCATGTGTTCCATTTATCTGAAATAAAACATTCCTATCATCAGGTTGTAAATTATGGGAAAGAGTTTGGCACTTTCAAACCACTTTTACTTATGGATTTGTCTATCACTGTTGCTCTAATATGTTTAGAGATAGTCTGTCAACCACTGATGATGTAAGATGTTGAGAGACATGCTATTACTCCACCTCCATCCCACACATTTGCTCACCTTGTGTTGTGCTCTGTTTCACCTTTTATCATTGCACTGTACTCCCATTTCCAAGCTATAATCTGTTCAGAAAATAGATAACACACATGCTCATAAAGGGCTTACTAAAAAACAAATCATCTTTCTACAATCATATGTTACCCAACAGTTGGCAGACAGCAATTTTAATGACCATATGCGACCACCAATAAATGACACATCCTATAGCAAAACTTACGAAAAATCCTTGGCATGCACTAATCAGTCATGCAAATGAGTTAAGCATACCTGCATATACCAATCTGTAATAAAGTACAGTTAATAGGTTCATAAGTCCTTGTGGGTCTGGCAAATTTGCTATACGCTTTTATGGTTGAAATAACCTATCCCATAGTTATAGATTGGTTTTACCCATCCTATGGTCAATAATTATACATTACCCCCTAATGAGAGTATCTGGGATAATAAGATAGATAATTTGAGGGGACCCCTGAATGCGATAATGCATTTAGGAGCTGCCTCTCTCCACTAGTAGCATAGGGGCTGTCCTGGGGTAAATTTTCTGTTTCCTATCCAGAGATCTAACTTGCATTTGAATGTGGACAGGGATGAACTTTGTTTTATGTGGATGGGGAGTCTGTTCCATAGCAGCAGTATCCTCTGTGAGATTTCCTGCCCCGCCAAACCATTTTGTTGATGTTACAGAAGAGGTTTACGTCCCTAGACTGAGGGTTTCTGATGCTATTTGACTTGCTGATGTGCAGTAAATCCATCAGTAATGGGTTGGAGGATGCCTTGTATACCAGACACAGGTCACTTCTTAGTAGTCTGTAGGATACAGAGTACAGCTACGAGGCTTTGTGTCCATCCATGTATGACATGTTGTTTAGGCCTTGTATCCTTTT
This sequence comes from Protopterus annectens, assembly GCF_019279795.1. Classification (NCBI taxonomy): domain Eukaryota; kingdom Metazoa; phylum Chordata; order Ceratodontiformes; family Protopteridae; genus Protopterus; species Protopterus annectens. Next base: position 405,550,822 of record NC_056743.1, on the reverse strand, counting down.
AGCAAGGTATCTCTGTGGCGGTCCAGTTTTTCCAAGTGTCTGGACAGATACATGCCAAAGGAGGCATTACATTCAAATCCTGGGCTAATAAGGGCTGTGAAAAGGGGGCAATGACATCCCTAGATCCTGACAATCCCTTTGTTTATAAGTTGTGCAATACAGAAGGACTTTCTTACAACAATGCACACATGCTGGTCAAAAGTTAGGTCACTGTCCACAAGTTCACAAATCTCAAACAACTGGGTCACCTCTTAGGGGCATATTGTCAATGTGGTAGTTCCCTACAGTAGATGGCTTCCCAAAGGATACAATAATGCCTTTGCTTTTATTCCATTGATTGCTCAGTGTACTCATGCAATTATGTTTACAGCATCATTGTGCTTGTTAAGGAATTTGAATCCCCTGGGGTTGCATGTTGTTTTACACTGTTTGGTTTTCAATCTGTTTGTGTGTTACATTTTCATGATTTGTGTATGACCGCTTCTACTCTGGCTCTCCTTGCTAATGTACTGGTATGGATAATTACAGTAGGAAAGTCATGGGTTCAGTTCCCTTGGAGCCTATCTTTTCTTGCCATCTGCATGCACATTTCCTCTATATGTTTTATGACTGCTTTTACTCTGACTGCTGCAGTGGCTCCACTTGCTAAGATGTGGATATACTGACATGTGGACAGAAAATGGGATTGACTCTCCTGAGGTTATCACAATTTCCTTTTGTAATGACAGCAGTATTAAAGTACACGTCCACCGCTCACACTCTAATGTTGTCAGGACTGTTGCAGGTTGGTACATCATGTTACTTCAGTCTATTCCACCTCTCCTGTCTAGGTTTCAGATAAATCTACATTCAGTACATATACTATAACCTCTTCTTCACTTTCAGCGATGTGTGCTATTTTCCCTTCCATTGCACATTTCTGTGCATCTGTGTGTATATATATATTTTTTGTTCCGCTGTACATTACATCAGCATTGTCAACCTATGTGTGCAAACTTTCCATGTCTACCAAAGGTAGGAATGTTTATTTCTGCTGCTTGTATTTAACTCTGGCTGTGAGGTGATTTAACACAATGTAGCCATGGGGCCGAGCCATGGTCATGTGTATAAATAATTAGCATTACTGTTCATCACACACAGAAGGTAAGGCTTTGTCACAGATGTGGAGTCTGAATCCCCAAGCATATCTTCATTTGACATGAAACATATTTTCAATGCAAGGAAAAGTGATTTGCCACAGAGGTGCTTTTCATTTTATTTTTTAAACATCTTTAGTAAATTAGCACATTTTAAAAAATGACATGAATACACATACACTGATGGAAAAGAAAATAAACCATAACACTTTCTATTGTTAGTTTAATGCAGTGTGTGTGTGTATTTATATATTTATTATTATACATTTTCCTAGGAGTTTTCACCACAATATTTGTCAAGCGATTTTAATATGAAAATGTCTTGTCATGCATCTCACTGCAATGTACTGTGCTGTGTTTTGCAAGCTGGTGGTGCACTTTTCAGTTTTTTTCCACTTTTCTCCACTGTGGTATGACTGTGGAGTTACTATCACAGTCGGCTTTACTCATAGCCAGACTAGGCAACAGCTTAGGGGCACAGTTCTTGTTAGGGATGCTCTTTTCCCATTTATTTATTTTTAGAGCAGCACTGTGTTACTCTAAGAAATAAATAAATAAAGCCACCGCCAGGAAAAAAAAAAATGCACAAAGGCACAGTGATTACTTTAGGAGTGGTGCTCCACCTTATCTTCATCCTAAATGTTGCACACTCGCAAGAGTACAAACCTTGCAATATTCAAATATAGGTGGAAAGCTGTCTGAAGGAGTTTTTAATTGTATTTGCCTAAGGAGTAGAGGGGCATTCTGCAGGATTCCTGACAGTAGTGGGATGGCACTGTGAGAGAAGTGTTACTGCTGTTATTAATGTTTTATATATATATATATATGTACAAACACACACACACACACACATATATATATATATATATATATATATATATATATATACATATATATATATATATATATATATATATATATATATATATACATATATACATACACAATGCTGGCAGTGATTTACCAGATATTTGGGAAACATTTCGGACTTTGAATTTCATGCGGACAATTGAGATGGGAGAAATGGTATGGTGAGATAAGTGTAGATACTGTTTTTACTATGCTGGCAGTAATCAAGCAGATATTGTTGGCAGTATTAATCTGCTTTGTGATTTGTGTGGAGTAACAAATGGAATACTTTAACATTTGGCAAATTGTTTGTGAGAACTAAGGAGGCATATCTTTCCTCTTATGAACAAGGGTTGAGCCCAAGAAGCCTTTTTGTCTAGGGCACCAGTTTACCTAAGGCCAGTCCCAGTTAGTATATATAATATAGGAGTTTTAGGGAGCCTGCCCCCAACAGTAGGGGTGCAGGGGGATTGCACCCACCCCCACCCCCTGCAAAAAGATTTTTAATTGTTTTTTTCTTTTTTATTGCTTTTCGGCTTACCATTTCAAGTTTGAAGTTTTGGTAAAAGGTAGGGCGATAAACAGTGCCATAACAATTTTTATGCACTCCAACATTACATAAATTACTCATATCCAGCCTTTCTTTAAACTTCACTCCTCCTCCTAAACATTATTCTGCGTTTATTTTTTTCCAGAATTTAATTTATTTCTATGTAGTTTGCTCCTTCCCTTTTCAAAAGATCCCAGCTCTAGTTCATTTGTCTCCTTTATAAAATATTCAAAGCTTGAAGTACAGCTGATAGTGATTTTGATATCCATTTTCTAATAACAGCATTAAACTTGGTAAAGCTTTATTATACTAGGTAGTGCATACCTACAGGGTATGAATTATTTCCTTAGTTACAACAATTTGATCCCTAAACATTTCTGGCAAAGTACTGTTTATGGAATTTTTAAATCTGCCAACTCATTACATTCCCAAAAAGTATGATTCCAAATACTTCTCTATTTCCAATCACAACTCCAGTATTCTCTTGGGGAAAAAAATCTCTGAAGTCTGTTTGGGGTATAAGATATCTATGAAAACACTTCCATGCAAAATGCTGAACCTTCTGGACTTTGTTGAAAAAGTACAGTTTTGTACCTAACATAAATGTAGATGTTCGAGTGCTAATACAGCTGCAGTCATAACAGATGGGTTCTCCTGCCGTCAGGCGGGTCCTCGGTCGGCCGAATTCCAAAGTCTAGGTCCGGCGTCGGTTGTCGTCGCTTCTTCCCTGACGTCAGTGCGACAGGGGTATAAAGGAACCAGCCAACGCCATTTTCTTCAGTTTTTCTTGCCCCAGATGTCAGGTGCCCCCAGAAGGAAGGCAATACATACATTTGTGTGATAATGCAGTGCAATATAATCCAAATACAGTAGTTGCAAGCAAATGCATCATAAAAGAACACCCCAATCAGGTTATAAGAGGATGTGTTAGCCTATAGGCCTGTCCCAAGAGGGGAAGGAGGGAGGGAAACCTGGACTTTAGCTGTATTAGCACTCGAACATCTACATTTATGGTAGGTACAAAACTGTACTATGTTCATCGTGCATACAGCTGCAGTCATAACAGATGGGTAGAATCCCAAAGCTAAGAAAGGGGTGGTAGGCACTAGGTGGAACTAGGAGGAGCCAAAATGCCCTGCAAGATTGCAGTGGCAAAGCCTGCTCTAGATTTGGAGTATAATGGTAGGTTGTAGTGCTTGGAGAAGGTATGCACAGAACTCCAAGTGGCTGCTTCCAAAATATCCTTGGTAGGAACTCCTCTGAGGAATGCTGCAGAGGTGGCTGTGGCCCTGGTGGAATGAGTTCTAATGCCTGTAGGAACAGTTTTGCCATGAAAGGAATAGCAAAAGCGTATGCAGTGGGCTATCCATTTTGAGATTGTCTGTTTGGAAATTGGCTTCCCTTGAGCTCCTACCGCATAGGCCACAAAGAGCTGTTCTGATTTTCTGAAAGGCTTTGTTCTGTCCAGATAATAACGCAGTTGTCTGTGGATGTCCAAGGAATGTAGTATTCTCTCCCCTTTGTTTTGAGGATTAGGATAAAAAGTAGGTAAATGTATGGCCTGATTTAAAGCTACCCTGGATACCACTTTAGGCATAAAGGACGGGTTGGTTCGTAAGGAAACTCTGTCCTGATGGAAGATGATAAAAGGTTGGACGGCCATGAGAGCCTGTAGCTCTGAAACTCTACGAGCTGAGGTGATAGCCAAAAGGAAAGCTGTTTTCCAGGACAAATATTGAAAATCTGATGAGGCAGCTGGCTCAAAGGGAGGCAAGGTCAGTTTTTCCAGAATGAAATTAAGATCCCAAGCAGGTATTGGTTGTTTCCTTGGAGGCCTTAAATTCTTAGCCCCTCTGAGGAACTGCCTTAGGAGAGGGTGGGAGAATAAAGGTGGATCAGTGTTGTATTCTGCAGAAATGGCTGATGCATGGATTTTGATGGAGGAGAAAGAAAGTCCACTGCTTAGCAGTTCAGCCAAATATTGTAGTATTTGAGGTAAATTCAGTTTTCCAGGATCCTGGCCCTTTTTTTCATTCCAGACACAAAAATGTTTCCATTTTGCGGAGTAAGCTTTTCTAGTTGATGGCCTTCTGGCCTCCAAAATGACATCCTGCACCTCCTTGGAGAGTAGGGCCTGTTGTGATGCTAAGGAATCTTCCATGCGGCTAGATTGAGTGTTTTTAGCTGGCTGTGAAGAGTTTTGAAACTGTGCTAAGTCAGAAGAAGAGGCAGGGTCCATGGTGGGGAATGCGTCAGGCTCCTCAGGAGTGGGTACCAGTGTTGCCTTGGCCAGTCCGGAGCAATGAGGATCATCTTTGGTCTGTCTGCTTTGGTCTTTAATAGAACTTTGGGCAGCAGAGGAAGAGGAGGGAAGGCATAAACTGTCATTGATGTCCAACTGAAATAAAGAGCGTCCACTCTCCAGGCCTTTGGATGGAAGATCCTTGAGCGGAATTTTGTCAATTGATGATTCTTGTGGGAGGCAAAGAGATCTATGTCTGGCCTTCCCCATTTCTGGATTATTTCTGTAAAAACTTTTGGATGCAATTTCCATTCGTGTGGATCTGTCATATTCCTGCTTAGGTTGTCTGCCAGCGTGTTTTCCTTGCCTGGCAAGTACTGTGCTTGTAGTTCCATTTGTAAGTCCATGGCCATGTTCCAAAGTGACATGGCCAGTCTGCATAGGGGGTAAAAATGTGTTCCTCCCCGTTTGTTTATGTACCACATGACTGTGGTGTTGTCCATTCTTATCAATAGTTGACCTGGTTGTAGAAGGTCCTTGAAAGCTATAACAGCATTTATTACTGCTAGCATTTCCTTTTGATTGATGTGAAGGTGATTTTCTTTTTGGGACCATTTGCCCTGAATGCACCGGTCTGTCATGTGCGCCCCCCAGGCGTAGTCCGAGGCGTCTGTTGTGATGACTTGATTTGCTTGAGGCTTGCTGAATGGAAGGCCTGTGTTTGCTTGACATGCTTGAGCCCACCACAGAAATTCCTTTTGCAGACATGGAATTAGTGGTATTATTGTTTCCAAACTGTGGCTGTGTTGAGACCATATGTTTTTCAGGTACCATTGTAGTTTTCTCATATGCAGTTTTGCACATGGGATTAGTAAGATGCAAGATGCCATGAATCCCAGAGCCTGCAGGATTTTCCTTGCAGTCAGCCTGGTGCAATTTGCAAGTGTTCTGAAGTATTGAATTAGTTGCCCCTGCTTCTCTGGCGTGAGGTAGGCCATCTGGGTGTTTGTGTCCAAATTGGCACCCAGGAAAATGATCTTCCGAGAGGGTATTAGCCTTGATTTCTTTTTGTTGACTGTGTATCTCAGAGAGTTCAATAACATTATTACATAAGCCAGATGTTTCAGAAGAATGTGTTTGCTGTCCGCTTGGATCAGGCAGTCGTCCAAATAGGGGTATATTTGTATCCCTTGAAGTCTGCAGTAGGCAATTACTGATGCCAGGCATTTCGTGAATACTCTGGGCGCAGTAGATAAGCCAAAGGGCAATGCAGAGAATTGATAAGTGGGTTGAACCTGCAAGAAATCTGAGGTACCTTCTGCAATTTTGTCTGATTGGGACATGCAGGTATGCCTCCTTGAGGTCCAATGTTACCAGCCAAGACCCCTTGCCCAGCATGGGAAGAAGTTGCTGTAGAGTGAGCATCTTGAATTTTGGTACGAGTAGAAATGTGTTTAGGATGGATAGATCCAAAATAGGTCTCCAATCTTTTCCCTTCCTTGGCACCAGAAATAGCCTGGAATAAAAACCTTGACCTTGTTCGTGTGTAGGTACCTCTTGAATAGCTTTCATGTTTATGAGATCTGAAATTTGCCTTTGTGCCTCTGCCCTTTGATTGTGTGGCAGGTTTGGCATGCCTCTCATCTTTGGAAGGGTGCGAAAATGGAATTTGTAGCCTCTGTTTATAATGTCCAGGATCCATTTGTCCTTTGTGACAACATGCCATTTTTTTGAGAATAATGCTAGCTTTCCTCCTAAGGGGGCTGCCATTTGAGACCTGGTTGGCAAGCAAAGGGGAAAGTCATTGGGTTTGCTTTCTGAAAGATTGCGAGTTGTCCTCACCACCTCTTTGTGTAGGAGCTTGCCATTGTCTGCCTCTATACGATCCTTGTGATTGTCCTCTGCCCCTCAGGTGCCTGTATCTGCCTCTTTGGGGTCTGTCTGTGGCAGGAAAGGACCAGTTTTTGGAAGGCCAATTTCTACTAAAACGAGGGGGTTGAACCTGTAGAAATTCTTTCACAGTTTGCATTGATTTAGCCTTTTCCTCCATTTTCCTTAATACCTCCTCAGCTTTAACACCAAATAATACATCCTTTTGAAGAGGGGCGTCTAGTAATTTAGCTTTGACATGATCAGGCAAGGCTTGTTCCTTGAGCCAGGCATGCCTACGTATGACTGAGCCTGTAACAGCAGCTCTACATGAGGCCTCTAGAGCATCAAAACCACATTGTAAGGTATGTTTACCCACTTGTTCTGCACTATGCATCAAGTACTGCAACTCCTTCAAGTCTGGTTGTTCAGGTTGAGACATTTTACTTTTCAACTGTGATAACAAAAACTGTTGGTATTTTTTGCATATGAAACTGACAGTTTAAGGCCCTCATGGATAAGGTAGCCGAGGTATATACCTTTTTTCCCCACCTTTCTAGGGATCTGGAATCTCTCTCGGAAGGCAATGGATTTTTGGCAATGGAGGCCTTAACTCCCTTGGGGCCCTGTGAGATGGTTTCTAGGTCAGCAGCATGGCTTTTGTATAGAAATTGGTGTGAGTCAGGAACCCTGTAGTACCTGTCAGGCTTAACTGGAGCTGGAGGTAGAGAGTCTGGGTTAAGGCAGGCCTCCGAGTAAACATCATCTAGGATGTCCAAGACAGGAGGTATAGCCAGAGGCCTGTGCTGGGGTAACAAGAGAAATTCCCTGAGCCTTTTCTTGGAATCTGAATAATCCTGGCCTTCCCAGTGGAAGTGTTCCCTTAAGGTATGCAAAGTTTCCCCAAATGAGTAGTCCTCAGGGGGGGATACAGAAGGGATGGACTCCTCTGCATCAGAGTCTTCAAAAGGGGAGTAAGACTGTTCCTGATCATCAGAGTGTTCTGAAATAATGGAGCCCTGATCAGAGGAGGGGGAATCTTCCTCCACTCTGGGCCTTTTGTCCGGTGGGGGCTGAGAACCTCTAATTAGAGTAATTAAATCCTCAGACATTTTAAGCATCTGTTTCTTAGGCATGGGGCCTGGAGATGGGCCCTGTGTAGCTGGTCTCTTAGAGTGCATGGTTGCTTTAGACTTGGTGAAAGCCTTGATGGAGAAAGAAGAGGAAGGTCTGAAGACACCTTGAGTGGAGGTGGACCTGTCCACATTCTGTGTTTCAACGCCAAGAGTGGCTTCGGTATCTGTAGTCGGGGTGTGGGCCGAGGAGCCTGCGACCTCGGGTACAGGAGACACCGCCAAAGATGTGTCGTCGGTAATCAGGGGCTGCGTAGGTGCCTCGCTGAGAACCGGACCACGTGTAGTCGTATATGGCGTGGTGTCGGTAGAGGCCGCGGACCTCGAGTGTCGGTCCTTGTCTTTGCGTTTTTTAGACAAAACCGGAGTCGGAGTATCCGACGACATAGTATAGTTAAATGCTTTCCCAAAATAATGCTGGGCGAACTCCGCCCGACGCTTAATAGTGCGTTTGTTGAATGTAGCACAAAAGCGACAGACCGAGACGTCGTGGTCTGGGCCTAAACAAGGAATACAGAGGGAATGGAAATCCTTATGCGGTATTTGCTTCCCACAAGAAATACAATTATTAACTTTGTCTGACATCGGTCTGAGGCAAGAAAAGTTTCCCCAACGGGGTACTTAGCTTTTAAGAAGACTCCGGTTTCCAAATTTTCGTAATCTCAGGAGCTGGCCGACCGGCACTTGCGAACTGCTTCTGCTTCGGGCACCGCGCGGCAAGAAAGATGGCGTCGGCTGGTTCCTTTATACCCCTGTCGCACTGACGTCAGGGAAGAAGCGACGACAACCGACGCCGGACCTAGACTTTGGAATTCGGCCGACCGAGGACCCGCCTGACGGCAGGAGAACCAATCTGTTATTTCTGCAGCTGTATGCACGATGAACATCGTGGGACACATTGCTCTTTTGTAAATCACCTTTCCATTTTTTCCAATCTTTTCTAACGTCTTTTGATTGATTCTTATAGTTATCATGCAATATTTTATATGCCCTACTAAATTCTTATAGTTATTACACAATATTTTATATGCCCTACTAAATTCTTATAGTTATCATGCAATATTTTATATGCCCTACTAAATTCTTATAGTTATCATGCAATATTTTATATGCCCTACTAAATTCTTATAGTTATCATGCAATATTTTATATGCCTTACTAAATTCTTATAGTTATTACACAATATTTTATATGCCATACTAAATTCTTATAGTTATCATGCAATATTTTATATGCCCTACTAATTTCTTATAGTTATCATGCAATATTTTATATGCACTACTAAATTCTTATAGTTATTACACAATATTTTATATGCCATACTAAATTCTATAGTTATTACACAATATTTTATATACCCTACTAAATTCTTATAGTTATCATGCAATATTTTATATGCCCTACTAAATTCTTATAGTTATTACACAATATTTTATATGCCATACTAAATTCTTATAGTTATTACACAATATTTTATATACCCTACTAAATTCTTATAGTTATCATGCAATATTTTATATGCCCTACTAAATTCTTATAGTTATTACACAATATTTTATATGCCATACTAAATTCTTATAGTTATTACACAATATTTTATATACCCTACTAAATTCTTATAGTTATCATGCAATATTTTATATGCCCTACTAAATTCTTATAGTTATTATACAATATTTTATATGCCATACTAATTATCCCTTTTTTAACTGCAGCTTCTAGACTCTGCTAAAAATTCTATCAGGGCTGGAGTTTCATGCATCGCCCTTTTATCCCTTTCATTTTGCCTGTAATGTCTTATCAATTCCTGGGAGGGAAGGCAATCTCTAACCTGCAGTCCAAATATATGCTTAGCCCCATCCAGTCTATTACCCTTCCCTCTCTTATTTGCTCCAAATACCTTAGCCATTAATTTTTATTTCTGACACCTTTACCAAGTTTACTCTGGATGTTTTTGTTTCATCTGTATAAAATATATGGCAGTCTCATTTTATTTCATTTTATAGCAGCTATACATATGGAAGTAGATAGTCTTCCTTAATTTAAATACAAGCACTAAGCGAGTCATAATTCAGATTTTGTATGTACCACCCTTAATAGTTCCCTAATGGCCTGGTGTTAAATTTCTGACATGTTTTTGAAAAAAAAAAAAAAAAAAACTTCTGTTAAACATCTTAGAAACAGCCCCCTCCCCTCATTTACTTGGATAAAGCACAGTTTGTGTCTCTGTCCAAAATATTTATGTTACAAAAGGAGATACTGCCAGCCCAGCTATCTGGAATTTTGTAAATTATATGTTATTTGTGAAAATCAACAGAATTCATACGCTTGTTTTACAAATGTATTAGAACTGTTATGTGTATATCAAACAGCTGGTACAGACGTATGTCTCATAAAGGGTTGTAAAATGTATCCACAGTGTACCCTACTGAAACAGAACAGAAATGTAAATACACTATTGTAACTGTTTAGATGTATACATTTTAACAACGGAAACTGGAACACAGGAGGTTAATTTAAAAAAAGATAGCTGAAAATTTAAGTTACTTTATGATCAGATAATAAAAGGATGTTATCTTTCAGTTTCGGTGCAGTAACAGACAATGTCTAGAACTACAGGGTCTCTGCATTGTCTTGCAAGTGTTTTATTATTTCCAGCAAGTACCAAGATTTGAGGAAAAAGCCTTGTTTACTTTCACACGTAGATGTTAAATGCTACCAGCTGCATCGATGGTTGTTTTTCACCTGGAATAGAGTCAAATGACAAGAAGTGATCATCCTGCAACCTATACCAGCAGTAATATTTGGGATATTAATTTAAAAAATATCTGAGAGAGACAAAGTATTCTGTATTTTTCTTTGACCTGACATCAGCTGGAAGACCCACTTAACACATCTGCCTTGGTTGCTCTGTAAGTAAGTTAACTAGGATGTAGTATTTCTTAGATTCAGTCAGGAATATAGTGAAGTATAGGTTAAACGTTTTCTTTATTTGAGATTGTCCTGCAATGTTGTTTTAAATATTTCCTGTGATTTTGAACTCTGATGTTACTGTGATCATATACGGAGTATTTTCTTGTTCTTTTATTATTTATTATTAAACATATTTAAACCTTTCATTGTGGCTGATATTTGAGAGACATATTTAAGTTTTTGGGAGTACTTGCATATTTATTTTGTGACACTGTAGGCCACTCCTAATAGCCTTGCGCTTGGTCAAACTACCATTTGTATTGATAGTAACACTACACAGTAAAAGTGGACACCCTTTGTTAAGGGCCTTAAAGTAGCTGGTAAGGACGTGGCTGATGGCAGTCATAACTACCATATAATCTGGGCAGAAGGGGCATAACTAGTAAACCTGTACCAGCCTTTCTCAGGTGTGTGTGTGTGTGTGTGTGTGTGTATGCGCGAGCATGTGTGTGTGTGTGTGTGTGTGTGTGTGTGTGTGTGTGTGTGTGTGTGTGTGCACGTGTGTGTGCGTGCATGTGTGTGTGTGCATGCGTATGTGTGTCAGCTACTTGGGCAGGGACATGAACCACTGGTTACATTATCTAATTGGACCCTACAGACTAGCGATCTATATACCAACTTCCCACCTCACCACTAATTACCTTATCAGCACCCCCTACCCACATACAATAGCTATTTTTCAATCAGCATTTAAAGATTTACCCAAATACAGCTAAACCATATACAATAAAAATACATTTCCATTAAAAATGAACCATCCTAATAAAAAAGAATGTAAATTCAGCATTTTACTCCTCATCTCTACTGCCCTGTTATCTCTCTTGTCCTTGCTAACAGCTCTAAAGTATCCACCAGCCTCAATCGATAACTATCCATATCAAACCTTCTCTGTATCGCCCCCTGATAGCCCGGTTAACCACACCATAGCCCAAGAACTCATCCACTCCAACCCTCCAGACTACCAACCATATAGACTACTACCCACTATAAATAAATCACATACCTATTATAAGCACACTACACTACAAGTTTACAAAACTCCTACTACACCTTGCAAAGGAGCTAAACTGCTCTGGGGACATACACCCCAATCCTGGTCCCCCCCTCTCACCAGATACAATATCCAACCCAACCCCTGGGAACAGCAGACTAGAACATAAAAAATATAAAATATTCCATACTATTTCTCAATATGAATGTCAGAAGTATTGTGAATAAAGTACATGACATGCATGCTTTACTCTCCCTCTGTACTCCTGACATTGCCTTATTAACCGAAACGTGGTTAAAACCAAATATCTGCAATAATGAAATTGTAGCCCCAGGATACAATATAGTACACAAGGATAGGTCAAACAGAAAGGGGGGGGTGCTGCAATTTTGTTTAAAGAACACCTAGCACTAGACTATCTGGAAATAACAGCCCTACTTCAGAAACGCAGAACTTATATTTACTAAATTAAAAATCAACCCAAAAAAGTTAATTAACATCAAAGGCGGCTATATCCCACCAGGAAATAATATCCACACACTAGAAAACATACTTCACCCAGCAGGACTGTTTCTTATGGGTATGTATTAGAGCCCCAGTGATTTCAATATTGACTGGCAAGACTGTTCCACTCTGAACCCATCGTCTCACATTAACCTTCATGGATTTACACAACTTATCACATCCCCTACAAGAACTGACAAAACTACCAACACCAGTCTATCCTTGACTGGATTTTGGTTAACAAACTCTCACCAACATCTCAGGCAGGTTGTCTTCCAGACGGCCTAAGCAACCACTTGCCAACCTTTCTCATGCACGCACCTTCCAAACTAACCACACCTCTTACCGTACAATCAGAAACAAAAAATCCTTCAACCCACAAAAGTTCATCCCAGCCCTAAAAAGTTGTAAATGGGATTCTCTCAAACAGCTACCTCTAGATGAAACAGTCAACTCATTTAATAAAACATTTTAGAGATTCTAGATTGCTATGCTCCCTCCAGAACCTTTAGAGTTAGAGACAATTACGCACCCAGGCTGAACAAGGAATGCCACTCCCTTTTCAAAACTAGGGATAAAGCTTGGGAACAATACTACAAACACAAAACCCAATCCACAAAACTAACATTTCTAGAACTACGTAACACAGTTAAAAAAAAAAAAAAAAACTCAAACAGGACAAAATCAATATTACCACAATATTCAAGAAAAATACCATAACAACCCACCAAAATTCTGGGCTGCAGTTAATAACATACTACCTCCAGGCAAAACCTCTACACCCACTCCAACCTCTACCACTAACCCTGAAAACATAGCAACACAATTTAATACTTACTTTACAGAAACAATACTAGCCATAGCCAATGCAAACAACAATTCCAATAGCCATGACCCAATAACTCCCCATCTCAGTAAGCCCTCTCAAAACAACCTCAGTCTATTTACACTACAGCCAGTAACAGTAAATACTGTAAAAAAAAACTACCGATCAAACTAAAACCAACTACCTTAGCCACAGACAAAATACCAGCCAAATTTTTGAAAGTAGCTGCTGATGGAATAGCTTACCCAGTAGCAATACTCAAACAGTTTTATGTCAGAGTGCACAGTACCTGCTATATGGAAAAAATCTCACATAATACCTCCTCACAAAGGAGGCAACTCAACCGATTTTAGCAACTACCACCCAATCGCTATTCTATCACCCCTATCCAATATTTTTGAGAGAAGGTGGTCCATACTTAACTCATGAACTACTTTAACACCCACAATCTATTATCAATCACACAACATGGATTTCACCCCATCATAGTACAACTACAGCCCTCATGTCCTTTATTACTACAGTCAACCAACTTAGAAATTCAGAGCAATTCGTATCCGCCATATTTCTAGACCTGTCCAAAGCATTCGATATGGTAAACCACAACAAACCAATCAAAGTCCTCTTCTCCTTAAATCTTAGTGCTTCCACTGTTACCTGGTTACAAAACTACTTATCAGATTGACAACAGGCTGTACTGTGGCAATATGACCTGTCTACTCTCCTCCCAGTCTCCCTAGGTGTCCCACAAGGCTCAATCTTAGGACCACTATTGTTCCCCCTCTTTACCAACCAACTCCACACCTCCACTCACCAAGCATCTGTGATACAATACGCAGATGACTCTACCCTCATATGCTCTGCCCCCACCATACATGACCTCCACCCCATAACCCAGAATCATTTCTATCTGTAGAATCCTGGCTTACCAATTCTCAACTCATTCTAAACCCAAATAAAATCAAACTCCTCCTCTTCTATCCCTCAAGAACACCTACAACACTCCCAGTTTTCACCCTAGAGTCCAAAAACAAAACTATTACCACCCCTGTGACACATACCAAACTGCTAGGGGTTGAAATTAACAACAATCTAAACTTTTATATCCACATAGCCCAAACTATCAAAAAAGTTCATAAAAATTAGGCCTCCTTTACAGAAACAAGAAATTTTTAACCAGATCTACAAAAGCTACCATTGCCCGGACACACTTCCTGTCACCCCTACTCTACTCCTCCCGTATACTAACCAACCTACGCAAATCAGACCTTACTAAACTAGACTCATGTTACAATAAAACAGCCAAATTTGCTACAAACGCCCCCTACAAAATGCACCACTGCACAGCCCTTAGACAACTAAACTGGCTAGAACTTTCTCAGCTCCTCCAATATAAGCAACTAACATTCGCCCATAAAATACTCCAATGAACCAGATAAAACCCCAGCCCTTCAAGATCTCATACAACCATACACCACAACTAGAACACTCTGTTCCAGTGACAAACTCCTACTTAAATCAACCAATGCTAACAACTCAGCTGGAGAATCCTTATTCTCTATCATTCCTAAAATATGGAACCAACTACCCACTTCCATCTGCACCATGGTACAGTTTAAACAACTTCTATTTACTCACTTAGAAAAGTCCTGGCTTTGCTCTTGCTACCCACTTGACTAACTCTATATTCTTCACTTTTTATACACACCCTCTGACTTTCTTTAGATCTAAACATTACAGTACTATCCTATTATGCCTTCTTCCTTCCCTATATTTGCTTACTCTATTACCTCAAATCATTTCAAGTCTTCCTCAAAAATATCATGTGCTTTCTAATATATATGCTAGTCTAGTTTGTATAATACCGTATACTCTTTGATGTACAAATTTTCTTAAAATTGCTAAGGTGTCATCTCTTTTGGTTATTTATATTTTGCAATGTGTAGTTTCATTGTTGACTTGTAGTCTGTAATTTTCTTGTGGTATAATGTTTGTTTGTTTTTCGTATTGTTGTAGCTTTTCTCCCCGGGCCTCCGCTGAAAATGGACCTGTGTCCAGTTGGACTTTCCTGGTAAACAAATGTTGAATAATAAATTAAAAAGTAAATAGCTGTGCCAGTGGGAAGACTTATTGGGGATCTGGAGAAAGTGAGAGAAACCAGCCCCGGACTGACTGTGGTCTCTGTGTGCTCTTAAGGGAAACTGCACTTGATGCAGAGAGCTGCATCTGGAAATACTGTGTGTGTACCTGTCATCCTCCCAATGTACGTCCCCCCCCCCACAATGTTGCCAGTGTTGAGGACTGAGACTCCTTGATTACTGGGCCAGTGGTGGGGCATCACATTTAAAAGGATGATTTGCTTAAAAGTTTTGATGATTCCTTTACTGCTTCTGGGTATTTGCCAGAAGTTTTGTTTGTATTTACTTTTGTCAACTGCGGTAGAGCACCGATCTATGTGGAACTTTTTCAGATTTATCCCAGGAGCATTGTCTATTTAACTGACTAGCTCAGAGTCACACAACAGGTAAACGGAGACTGTGGAATCAAACCACTGACTACAGGAAGTAGCTTGCAGTAGTTCATACACTTATTCATCATATTCTGATAGATCTTTCAGTGTTACCAATCACGCATGGTCAAAAGACATTTCCAGTACCTCTGAGTAGAACTGAGAAGAAGCTGAAGTGCAGAGTATGTGGGTGTGCCTAGCAACAGGTTATGTAAAATCTCTACTAAATGAAGCCACTCAGCCAGTCATAAAAGCTGAAGTACCACTTGGTAATTCACAGATCACATAGCCATAGGTGATAACAGAAACATAAGAACAGGATACAGACATTAAGATGATGAGATACTGGTTTGCCAGCAACCGTTAGATGGACTTTAATAAACTGAATCTCTAAAAGTAGAATCCGAAGTGGGTGGCAGTTTCACCTGCAAACCCAGTCAGCTAAAAGCTTATTTTTTGTAACTTATGTCAGTGAAAAAATAGTCTGAAACGTTGTGGCCCAAGTCTGAGTCCTGTTGTACTCCATGGGACAGTTGATTTGGTATGTAGTAACTAATATCCATCCTTGTCACTTAGGTTATATTTGGTAGCCAGATTCAATTCATGGACAACATAAATGCTCTCTCTCAAGCTTTTTACGCTGCTTTAAAAATCCCTGCATGCAGTGTAGGGTGCTATGCCTTGTAAAACCAAGGTAGAGTATGGGAATGTAAAACCCATCATCTAAAGCAACCATGACCATCAAAAAACATAATCAAGTTTTACTCATCTAACCTACATATCAGAAATATACAATGATTTATATCTAAAATCAGTAAATCACCAAATGCTTCAGAAATAGTTCGGTACCGTCAACCTTGCACATGATGCTGTTTGATGCTGATGGGTTTATAGTTCGCAATATTTGTGGTAGATCCACTTTTGTGAAATGGTACCACCATAGCCTGCAACCTTACCCACTTAGATACTTTTGAATGGTATACGATGTCTGCATGTGTGTGGGGGGGTTGGGTACTAAGTTATGGTTGCAAGCAGCAAGTAAACAACCAGGGGTGTTATCCAAACCCATGGAACTATTGGTTTTGATTTTATTTTGTTCCATGACATGGGTAGTGAGCTGTTCCAAAGACTTATTTCATTCATAGTCTGGAACAGAATCTAGTACGAGAAATCAAAATCAACGTTATAATGTAATGATTAACAGCAGAGGCAAAGAAAAACAAATGAAACATTTATAATGCATATGCAAGTAGACAAAGAAGTCAAATGTTACTTTTATCAGCATAGCATATAAAGATGCAAACAGATAAAAAATATAAGATTATGTAGATCAGAATCAAAATGTAAATAAAATATAAGCACCGACAGCAAAGGTTTAGTAAAAGAAAAATGCACACACAGAAAAAATATTGGCATCTGCCTAAACAAACATGAACTTAAGCTTTTTCTATTGTTGCTTCTACTTAAGATATAATGGAGATGCATAGAAAGGTGAGGAGAATTGAGGGATTACAATTTTCGGCTACAAGCCTTGTAAGAAAACTCTGATAACTTAAGTGGTGGGTAATGGGAGGGGCAAGACCACAGAGCTCTCCATTTAATGTGTTTAATGAAAGACAGCAGTTTAAATCTGAAGTATGATGGTATGCACTGTTCCTGATAGCTGTAAGGAATTTCTCCAAGCCTTTATATCCTAGTATAGAGACACATAATATGAAAAGGGTAAGGAGTTAGGAATCCTCTGTCAGTCAGTGGCATACACCAAAGGAAGTAAGGAGCAAGTCTTAA